>NC_045602.1:125586813-126218479 GCF_009762305.2 Zalophus californianus
CTCTGGCGCTTTCCGCTCGGGGCCACCGCTTGCCCTGTCTCTGCCGCCGCCGCCATCTTAGGCCTGCGGGTGGGCGGCCGGGCCGGTAGCTTGGGTGAGGGAGCTGGGCCCGGAGAGCGCGGGCGGAGCGGCCTCTAGGGCCCCTCCGCTGCTGCCGCCGCCACCGCTTTTGTGTCGGGCTCCGACTCTGAGTCGCCTCAGCCCGGGGGCGGGAGCGCGCGGTGGGGCGGGGGGCGGAGCCCGAGAGATGGGCCGGCGCGCGCGCGCCAAACAGCCCGCCCCCGCTGGGGTTGGGGGGAGGGGAAGGTGTGCGCGCGCTCGGGTGTGTGTGGGGGGGAGCCCCCTCCTTGAGAGGCCCCCGCGCCTGCGCATTTTGCCAGTCCTTTGACTCCGCCCTCCTGAGTCAGAGGGTTCTGATTGGTGAATTACTGTGATGGTCCCGCCCCATCTTTCTCCAATCCTGGAACCGGGTTCTTTTCCTTGCGGGTTCCTCGGGTCGGGCAGATACAGTTGTTAAGCTGGTTGGCGCTGTCAGACTGCGGTATGCGCGGGGGCCGGGAAGCCTTTGGATAAATAAAAACATTACCTTAATAATAGAGTTATTTCTTACTTAACGTGTACAATACGCTAGACTCTACGTATAGAGACCACAGAGGTCGAATGATTCCTGTTTGTGAGTCGGAAAGCGGCAGAAGGACCTGGACCCTCTGCCCAAACCCAGAGCCGGTTCTTCGGCCGCCGACCTGCTGCTTCCAAATCACCTGGGAAATTAAGAAAATTTTTTTAATCGTAAAAAATTGGTAAAGGTTTGAAGCGGTGTAAAATTTGTCATCCGTTTCCCAGGCCTACCTTTTGGGGTGTGTTTAAAAAATACAAATTCTTGTGAGATGAATCTTCCTTCCCCATTCCTGAGTCCTAGGATGTGAAGTGAGGGACAGGAATCTGAATTGTTTTACAAGCCCTCGAGATGCACAGTTGGCTTTGAAAACACTGCAGTGTCCCCGTTTGGCCTCTCAGCTGTGTTGTTCTTGCTGTCTCTGCGTAGTTCAGTTACTGCATCAGTGTCACACGATATTTGTTGGGGAAACTGTCTGCCAATAAAGATGAACATGCTGTGTTATGTAATGCATTTGCATATATGATTATTATTGTGGTTTTAAAAGATCGATTCAAAGAAGTGTGTTTTTCACTCACTGTGGGTGGCTTGGGAGCGTGCCCCTGGGATTTGATACGTACAGTTGGCCCATGAATAACAGGGGTTAGAGGCACCAATCCCGGCACGGTTGGAAATCCCAGTAGAACTTTCAACTCCCCACAACTTTACTAATAGCCTCCTGTCCACCAGAAGCCCTACTGGTAACATAGGTAGTGGATGAACACGTGTTTTGTATATTATGTGTATTATACATCGTATTCTTACAATAAAGTCAGCTAAGGAAGAGCAACTGTTACTAAGGAAATCATAAGGAAGTGTAAATACGTTTATAGTAGCACATTGTATTGGGAAAACTGTGTAAGTGGACCCACATGGTTCAGACCTGTGTTGTTCAAGGGCCAAATGGTATGTTCACTTTTCTCTTGTCTTAGGGATATTTTGGTTGATAGGAGCAGCTACACAATTTGTGGGGTCCAGTGTGCAAAATGAAAACACGGGCCAGCTTATTAAAAATGTATTGAAAACTTTAAGACCACAACCATAGAGCATGAAACCAGTTAGGGCCC
The DNA here is from genome assembly GCF_009762305.2 of Zalophus californianus. NCBI lineage: Eukaryota > Metazoa > Chordata > Mammalia > Carnivora > Otariidae > Zalophus > Zalophus californianus. The sequence goes on from NC_045602.1 coordinate 125,588,536, forward strand.
TTCTCAACACGGGGCCTGTGTGACTGCAGGCTGCAAGTCTGTGAAGGTGAACCCTTTGGTTTGCAAAGTTTGAGAAGTATCATTTTCGTCCCTTAAATCCCCAGATCTCCCACAGTGTCCCCTGCCCTGTCCTGGGGGCTCCCAACTTGCTCTGTGTCGTTGCCCCTCTTGCTGTAGTGCGTGTGCTGCAGCATTTCACAGGTCTGTGACGCTCTCTTCTCTTTGCTCTGCAGTTGCTGATGCAAGGAATTCCCTGGGCCCCCATCCACTCCACTGCTGACCAGCCCACCCACCCGCGCTGAGCCTTCCTGCAGGCCTCCCCCCTGTCTCTGGGACCCTGTGACGTGGGGGTCCATCCGGTCGGAGAAGAAAACCCTCTCATGCTAGCATTGCAGACCCCAGAGGGTGAGAAAAAGAGGGACCTTTTGCAGGCTTAAGACATATGGGCTCAGCCCCAAGGCACCGGGAATCCCTCCTCCCCAGAGAATCAAGCCTTTTCTCCCCCTTGGTTCGTGCTTCCGAACCTTTCTGTTATGACTGCCCCCTTTGGTTGTATGTATGTTCTCTTGCTCTGTGCATTTTTACTGCCAAGCTGTACCGACGAAGTAACCGCTCACTTTTCCCTTTCCAAATTAACGAAGATATCTATGACTGTACAAATAAAATTAATGTCCCAGTGATTCCTATGATGTTGTCAACAGCCAATCAGAGCTTCTGATCATCATGAGATAATCAGTGTGACCACAACGAGTTGATAAAATTTCAGCAAGCAAAGATAACTGATGTTTCAACATGCCTTTGTGCTCTTTTTGTGGGTAAATGTTTGATTTCTTTGGGTGCTGTGACATCTTGAGAACAACTTTGGGATCACCAGTCCAATCTCCGTTGGGCCCCTAAGAGTCTTTAACAGCCAGGTCGGGAATCAACTGGCCATTGAGGCTTGTGCTGGATGTGCTTTGGGTGGGGGTCGTGGAGAATACAAATCTGAAGGAGCTGACCTGCTTCCTGGTATTTAAAGTACGTTTCACCTGGGGATTAGGAAGGACTGAATTAGATATTTCTTCTCAGTCCCACTGGTTTCTTTAGCAACAGATTGTTTCCTGCCCTGAAGCACAGAATGAGGCAGCCACTTAGATGCCATGTTCCCTCTGGGCTGCACTCTGTTACAGTTAGATTTTTTTGGGTAGGAACAGGAAAGAGGTCCTCCTGTTCTTTTTTGTGGGAATAGCTTCTCAAGGGCAGACCCTGTTCTGTGTTCTGTGCCACTCTGTGCTTTGTAAATATTTGCAGAATGAATAGAGTTCCTATTGGGTCCAGGTACCCTGCTGAGTACTGGAGAGATGAACTGGACCCAGTTCCTAGCCCTGGGAGTTCTGACTGTCTGATGGGTAGATAAACCCAGCTGATAGGACTGAGTGCCGCAGTGGAAGTGTTCATGGCCCCGCAGAGGGGGGTCGGGTGGAGAGTCCAGGAACGCTTCCTGGAGCACGTGAACATCGTGACAAGCCAGGTGGAGAATTGGGGAGAGTATGTCAGGCAGAAGGAGCAACATTTTGCAGTTGGGGGAACTGGGACTTAGATCCCAGGGCTCCTTTGGTACCACACTGGCCCTCCAGGGACAGGACTGGATTGATTTCTTCATGTCTGCAAGTGGTCAGTGGAGCCCTCAGTGGATTGTAATTGGTGGGTGAGAGGTGGAGCTGACCTCCATGCCCTGCTGGCCTGACACCCTTCGGTCCTCTGTGTGGCAGGTCCGGTGTGGGTGCTGAGATGGCCAATGAGAATCACGGCAGCCCCCGGGAGGAAGCGTCCCTGCTGAGTCACTCCCCAGGCACCTCCAATCAGAGCCAGCCCTGTTCTCCAAAGCCCATCCGCCTGGTGCAGGACCTCCCAGGTACTGGCGAGGGGCAGGGTAGGGTGGCGGGGTAGGAAGGATGCCTCAGGAGCAGCCCTGAACCTGGCTGGGCTCCATGCTTGTTTGCAGAGGAACTGGTGCATGCGGGTTGGGAGAAGTGCTGGAGCCGGAGGGAGAACCGTCCCTACTACTTCAACCGATTCACCAACCAGTCCCTGTGGGAGATGCCTGTGCTGGGCCAGCATGACGTGATCGTGAGTGCCAGCCCAGGGCAGGGCTCCTGAGCAGCTTCTAGCATCTGGGCCTTCCCCAAATCTATCTTGAGCAGCTGTTATTTGCCTAGCCCCATCTTGGGACCTAGGGATACAATGACACACAGACACACTCCCTGCCCTCATGGAACCTACACTCATGTAGGGGAGATTGACACGTAAAGAGATGATCGTAATGTGTGTGAGGCTGAACTTGAACTCCATGTTGGGCACTGTGCCTGTGATGCAGTTATAAGCGAGATGGACCTGGTCCTGCCCTTGCACTCTTGGGGGCCCACAGTCTACTGAGGAGCCAGAAGGATCGAAGTGTGGCATGTGCATGAAGTCACGAGGAGGGGAGGGCACAGGGAATGCTTCTCCTTGAATTAGCACTTAAGGTGACAAAGTTAGTGAAGTGAAAGTTGTCAGAGGGGAGAAGCACGTTCTAGGAATAGTGTCCATGTGAGGGGGCCGTCTGGCAGGAACGTGTGCTTTTGGATCCCTATCAGGTGGGGCAGACTTTCCTTACTGGGCATAATCAAGCCAGTTGGCAGCCCCATTTTGCAGATGAAAACACTGAGGGTCAGAGATGAGAAATGACTGGCCCAAGACCTTGAGCCAGTAAGAGGCAGAGCTGGACTCGAACCTGATGTGATTTCAGGGCTACCCTGCCATCACTCCTACTCGGGGTCACCAAAGGAATTTCATCCATGGGGTCTTGCTCTTTAAAAAAAAAAAAAAAAAAGCATTTCTTGAGTTTTTCCCTTTATTCCTCTCATTCTGGTGTTTAAGGAGGAGAAATTAACATGTACAGAGGGTTCTTCTCCTGCCAGATGTCTTATTAACTGGTAATATTCCTGCACTCATTGAATCATCTTCCTAACAGGAGGTTGGGCCTGTTTAGCACGGCCATTTTGAAGGTGAGGGAATTAGGAAGGGACGTAACTCTCCCAAGGTCACACAGTTGTTAAGAGGCAGAAGGCGGTGGAGCCCAGTGTTCTTTCTGCATCCCAGCCCCCTTTGCTCTTCTCGGAGCAGTAGGAGCTGGGGGCAGGAGGGCATCAGGATTCTGTAATACTGGGACTCTTAAGGCACTGGCTCCCGTTGCAACTCTGCTGGTCTCCCTCCACCAGTCGGACCCTTTGGGGCTGAATGCGACCCCACTGCCCCAAGACTCAAGCCTGGTGGAAACCCCCCCGGCTGAGAACAAGCCCCGAAAGCGGCAGCTCTCGGAAGAGCAGCCAAGCGGCAATGGTGTGAAGAAGCCCAAGGTGAGCGTCTGCGGGCTGTGAGGACGTGGGTGGTGAGCGGCTGCCCCAAGCGGGCAGCCAGCAGGTTCCCTGCGAGGGCTGGGCAGTGGCAGGTCGGTCAGGAGGGGGCCTGGGGCACAGCTCACCAGCTGCGCCGGTGCAGTAGCCATAGGCCGGCTCTCTTGACCCTGGTGCCTTCTACTTTTTTGCTCTAGATTGAAATCCCCGTGACACCCACAGGCCCATCGGTGCCTAGCTCCCCCAGTATCCCAGGAACCCCAACACTGAAGATGTGGGGGACATCCCCCGAAGATAAACAGCAGGCAGCTTTCCTCCGACCCACCGAGTGAGTCCCTGCTGATTGGTTTGGGGGCATCCATCGTCCATGTGTGCCTGGGACCGTGGGGTGTGGTGGCAGGGCACCCCAACTCCCTTGCCTCTACCTTCCTCTGTGCTCCTTTCTGTGCCCCAAGGGTGTACTGGGATCTGGACATCCAGACCAACGCTGTCATCAAGCACCGGGGGCCTTCAGAGGTGCTGCCCCCACACCCCGAGGTGGAGCTGCTTCGCTCCCAGCTCATCCTCAAGCTTCGGCAGCACTATCGGGAGCTGTGCCAGCAGCGAGAGGGTAACTGCCTCCTGGGCCTCAGGACCCTTGTTTCCGCCCACCCTTAGCCAAGAGCTGGGCTTGGGAATGGCGCAGTGGAGCCTAGCACTTGAGAGTGCAGGCTGTGGAGGGGACAGGCCTGCTGGAGCCCCAGCTCCGCTAACTGCTTACAGAAAGACTGGCATCAGTAACCGCAGACGCCATCATAAACACTTCCAGAATGCTTACTGTCCGTCAGGTATGTGCGAAGCCTTCTCGTGGCTCTGTAAGAGGGCACAGAACCAAAAGTACCTGCACCTCACGGCATTGCTGCTGGGAGGAGAGGTGGAATGGAAAGTCCTCAGGGAGCTGCAGCTTTCATTCTTTAGTAAAGAAGCCTGCTTAACTTCGCTGAAATGTGGTGTTTCTCTTTTCCCCTTTTCCCGAGTAACGTTTCCTAACACTGCAGAAAACTCACGATTCTGAGTCTACCTGGGGAGATGTTGCCTGCAGGCGGAGTGCCGTTTACTGCTGCCCCTCCGGTGCCCGCATCCCCCTGCCGTGTGCTGGGCCCGTGTGGAGGCTGCTGACCAAGCCAGACCTTCACCAGCTCGTCTGTTCCACAGGCATCGAGCCCCCTCGGGAATCTTTCAACCGCTGGATGCTGGAGCGCAAGGTCGTGGATAAAGGCTCTGACCCCCTGTTGCCCAGCAACTGTGAACCGGTCGTGTCACCTTCCATGTTTCGTGAAATCATGAATGACATTCCCATCAGGTACAGGCCCACAGCTGGGGCCGACTGGGTTGGGTGGGGGGGGGGTTGGTGTGTGGCCAGTCCTGTATAGAAGGGCTCTCACTCTGCCTGTTCTTGGTCCCAGGTTATCCCGAATCAAGTTCCGGGAGGAAGCCAAGCGTCTGCTCTTTAAATACGCAGAGGCCGCGAGGCGGCTCATTGAATCCAGGTTTGCTCTCGGCATAACCCAGCAGGCTGGGTGTGTGATCAGAGTGGGGAGGTCCTGGGCTCTCTGGCCCATCTCATGGAGCTCGGTCATCGCTCTTGGTGGCAGGAGGAGGGCCAGCTCCCAAAGGCAACACAAGGGCTGCGAGGGAAGCCTTGATGCCCGAATGTCAGTGCAGGTGGGGTGGGAGGAGTAAGCGTGGAACAGATGCCCAACCGCTGGCTCCATTATGTGCCCTCAACTGGCAGGAGTGCATCCCCCGACAGCAGGAAGGTGGTCAAATGGAACGTGGAGGACACCTTCAGCTGGCTGCGGAAGGACCACTCAGCCTCCAAGGAGGACTACATGGTGAGTGGCCCCGGGAAAGGAGGCCAGTGGCAAGGCTCTGTGGCTCCTTCCTCCAGCTGCCTGCCTAGGCTGGGCAGGACCCCACAGCAGCCTGTTGTGCGGTTCAGCAGACCTTTGATGCTCATCAGTCCCCAAACTCCCGCATGTAGAGATGTTTGTCCAGGCTCCTGGCTCTGTCCTAAAGATGGTCTCCATTAAGGTTCTTTAATGGAATCCTGTGCTTGGCCACACACCATAAGTAGCTGCCTTTTCAACTTAATGAATGTTGAACATCTCCCTTGAATAGATTTTTGGACACAGATGGACAAACTGCCTTTTCTTGGGTGTGTGCGTTCGCCACAGTGAAGAACTGGCACCAGATTCAATGCCCTGCTTTACTGTGTCCGCAGCGATTCTGTTTTCTGGCCCAGACCCGTCACTTCTTTAACTCTCCACCAGCACTAGCAATGGGCTTTCTTTTCAGGATCATTTTTCACAAGAGACAAGGTTTCGCACTTCACGATAGTAACTGTACTTGACACGTAGAGTGACAAAGGTAGGTGTACTCACTAGCCAGAGTGACTCATTTTCACTCATCACTTTCACACGTGTGATTCAGCAAAATTACAAATGCCTAGTTAAATCCTTGCCAGTTGCTAAAAGCTCAGATCTCAAATCTGCAATGACCAAGGACCCCGTTTTGTAATGGTCTCTCTCCCTGGTAGTTGGCAAATGCTTTATAAGCGGGGACTGTGCCTGCTTTGTCTGTTTCCCCAGCAATTGTCATGGGATCTGGCACAGTGTAACCCCCACTAGAGGTGCTGGCATTTATTGCACATTTGCTGTATGCCGGGGGCTTGGTTAAGCCCTTAATGGGAATGATCACATTTAATACTCAAACTGTCTTATCCGGTAAGTATTTTGTGTTCCCTTAACAGTTGAGGAATAAGATTCAGAGATGCCAAGGGACTTGTCTAAGTGACACAGCTAGTTAAGTAGCCGTGTTTGAAAACGAGGACTGCTGGAAGCCTCCAGCCCTCCCCCACCAGCCCCCTAGAGCCCTGATCAGGAGTGTCTCCTCCAGGACCGCCTGGAGCACCTGCGGAGGCAGTGTGGCCCCCACGTGTCAGCCGCGGCTAAGGACTCCGTGGAGGGCATCTGTAGTAAGATCTACCACATCTCCCTGGAGTACGTCAAGCGGATCCGTGAGAAGCACCTTGCCATCCTCAAAGAAAACAACATCCCAGGTAGGAAGCCAATGGCAGGGAGCCAGCCGTGAGGCCATCAACTCTGTTTCCTGGGCCCTGACGGAAGGGACAAGCGAGGCTGAGCCTCTAGGCTGCAGGCTGGTTTGGGGAAGTCTGTTTCCCCCAGCAGTGTCTGGGGCAGGACCTGCTGTCCTTGGGCTCGGGGGTTTCAGCCCTCTTCTAGGAACTGGAGAAGGGCTGGGAAAGGGAGAGACAGAAGGTGGTGCAGACAGGCCGGGGGGCAGCAGTCAGGCGGACTTGTGTTTGCACCTGCTTTCTGTAAGCCCCCATCTCCCCACACGGCGCTCTAGTGCCTGGCCACAGGCTCCTATGTGAACTCGGGTAACTCTGAGTGCTGGGCCCAGAAAGCTCCCTAAATGAGGCATCGTAATCCCTAGGAGAGCAATGCAGTTCTCATACTCCTGTCTGGCCAACTGGGGGCCTGTGCCAGTACAGAGCATGTTGACCCAGGCCACCACCTCTTGCCCCTGCTGACTTCCTGGCTGTTAATGTCGTTACGGAAGTGTCTGAGCTGCATTCTGCTCCTCTGTGCGACAAGACTCACCTCCCCTGGTCACTGGGACACGTGTGTGAGGCCCCCGGCACGCAGGAGGCACTGCGAATGAGCAGAGCCGAGGCAGGGTGGCCCCTCACTGCTCTCCCTGCCCACAGAGGAGGTGGAGGCCCCAGAAGTGGAGCCCCGCCTGGTGTACTGCTACCCGGTACGGCTGGCCGTGTCTGCGCCCCCTATGCCCAGCGTGGAGATGCATATGGAGAATAACGTGGTCTGCATCCGGTATAAGGGAGAGATGGTCAAGGTCAGCCGCAACTACTTCAGTAAGCTGGTAAGAGCTGGGGTGAAGGGGAGGCAGGTCCCCAGCAGGAGGCCGGCGGGTGGGGGGCGGTGGGAAGGGAGGGAGGGAGCACTGTTGAAGGACCGCTCTCTGCCTCGCAGTGGCTGCTTTACCGCTACAGCTGCATTGACGACGCTGCCTTTGAGAGGTTCCTGCCCCGCGTCTGGTGTCTTCTCCGACGGTACCAGGTACAGGCCCTGGGCAGCGGGGGGCGGGGGGGCTCTGCTGGAGGGCGGGGCAGGGGGGGGCCTGCTGAGCCCCAGAGGCTGACGGCGGCCACTGTGCAGATGATGTTTGGCGTGGGCCTCTACGAGGGGACGGGCCTGCAGGGATCGCTGCCCGTGCACGTCTTTGAGGCCCTCCACCGGCTCTTCGGCGTCAGCTTTGAGTGCTTCGCCTCGCCGCTCAACTGCTACTTCCGCCAGTACTGCTCTGCCTTCCCGGACACAGATGGCTACTTCGGCTCCCGCGGGTGAGAGCCAGGGGCTGCCGGGGCCCTTCTGTCCGGGCCCGGGAAGGGCTCCTCTAGAGCAGAGATGCCACCTAGGCCGGCTACTTCCTAATGCTTTAGGGTTTTGGAATCGGGCAGTCCTGGGTGTAGTCCCTGCTTTCACCCCTTGCTAGCTGTGTGACTTTGGACTGGTCGCTGTACTTCCGGGAGCCTGTGCTAGCCCCTACCCCAGCCTGTGGGTTTCTCGGTGAGTTGGTCCAGGCACTGAGAGGCATGGGAAGTGACAATTCAGACCTCTGCGACCTTACAGACTTAACACGGGAGGGTGGAGGGGAGTGAGCACAGGTGAGTGGAGACAGGTCTGAGACAACAAGAGCTCCTGGCTGGGGCCTGTGCCGTGGTGACCACGGAGTCCGAACTGGGTTTGAGCCCCAGCCCTTCCACTAAGTGGCTTGGTGGACTTGGCCACCAAGCCTGAGCCTCTCCATCCTCAGCCCTTCAATGGGGTCGGCCACACCTTGTCCCAGGATGAAATTAAGGATGCATGTTGGCCTAGGGCCCGACAAGGGTCCATCCCTTCGACAGCGTGGGGGCAGCACCCATTTCTGGTGGAGGGCCTGGGTCCTGGTAGGACTTAGGATGCTCACCTCTGTCCCCAGGCCCTGTCTGGATTTCTCCCCGCTGAGTGGTTCCTTTGAGGCCAACCCTCCATTCTGCGAGGAGCTCATGGATGCCATGGTCTCTCACTTCGAGGTGGGTGTGCTGCTGCAGGTGGGGGGTGGGGGTGGCAAGCAGGATTGCCAGCCACCTGGAGGGCAGCCTTTGATGTCCACCCCACGGCCCCTCCCGTAGAAACTGCTCGAGAGCTCACCAGAGCCCCTGTCCTTCATCGTGTTCATCCCCGAGTGGCGAGAACCCCCAACGCCGGCGCTCACCCGCATGGAGCAGAGCCGCTTCAAACGCCACCAGCTGGTCCTGCCTGCCTTCGAGCACGAGTACCGCAGTGGCTCTCAGCATGTCTGCAAGAAGTGGGTGCCCGGGGAGGGCGTGGTGGGGGGCGCCGATCACGCCAGGCTGAGCCCCCCCCCTGAGCTGCTCCTTTGTCCACAGGGAAGAAATGCACTACAAGGCCGTCCACAACACGGCCGTGCTCTTCCTACAGAATGACCCTGGCTTTGCCAAGTGGGGGCCGACACCAGAGCGGCTGCAGGAGCTGAGTACCGCCTACCGGCAGTCAGGTCGCAGCCACAGCTCCGGCTCCGCCGCTTCCTGCTCAGAGAACAAGGACCGGGACTCAGGTCGCGAACAGGGCCCTAGCCGTGAGCCGCACCCCACTTAACACATCCTGCGGGGAGGAGGAGCCCCAGGGTGCTGGTGTGGACTGCTGAGACTCGGGCCTCTTGGGGCTGAGCAGACCCCAGGACCCTCCCCCTGAGGTGGCAGCAGGACTCAGGCTGCCAGTGTCATAGGAAGATGATGGCTCTGCCAGGGCTCCCCCTCCCTGCCCGATCCCCCAACCCCTCACCTCGAACTCACTCCATCTCCCATGTAAATAGGTCCCATCCCTTCCCCGTCCTCCCCTGATCCTTACCATCTTATCACCATCTTGTTTCATTTGTAAAAGGAAATACAGAAACCCCCCTAAGAATGTGTGAGGGTCTTGAGGGCCGAGAAGGCAGAGAACCTGGAGCTAGTCCTGGAACCACACCCTCTACATCCAGGCTCACCTTCTTACGACCCCTGGGCCTTCACACCCCAACCCAGGGCTCCAGTGTCTAACTTCGCGCCCTGCTGGCCCCACAGCTGGGTCTCTGGTGGCCTCTGCCTGTGTGTAGCTAAGTCTGGAGTCCAGAGCCCTGCATCGTCTATCTGCAGGCCCCAGACTCCCACAGCCAGGCCTGCACTCCTGCCTCCAGGGAGCAGAGGACTGGGGGCTGTGCCCAGGCAGAGAGCAAGACTCCTGCTCGACCTGGAGCCGCCAGTGAGGGGGCAGCCAGCTAGGTCTCACAGCCCGGGGTCAGGAGGAAGAGCAGCTCTGGGCCACCATGGGCTTCAGGGTTTAGTCTTCGGGCTGCTGGCTATGCTGCCCTCTGAGGACCTCTGGGCTGGGAGCAGATGTTCTGGGGTCCAGGGGAAGGGAAGAAGGTCTGAAGGTGCTCAGGGGGGGTTCTTACCAGCTCAGCAATCTCTCCCAGTATCAGGCCTCTGCCCACGGGCCTGCCCTGCCGTTGGGCCACCACACTGTTTACAGAGGCGAGGTGGGCTGCACTGTGGGGCCAGGCAGCTCTCGTGAGCTGTACGCTCCTCCTTCCTTCCACTTCCCAAGTCCTTGCGGACAAAAGTAAGATGGTCGGGACTGGACTCTGGTCCCTTTATTGAGACTGAGGGGCCAGTGGGTCCATCCAAACAAAAATAAATTTCTCTCCCCAAAGCCTGCCTGCAGGCTAGGGCACCCAGCATGTCCTGGCTGGGGCCCATGGTTGTCCCCTAGACCCAGCAGCACAGGTCTGGCTCTCTTAAGAGTGACAGGATACCGGCTGCTCAGTGCCTGGAGACCCTAGGTGGAACAGGGAGGTGAGTCCCAGCGGGTCCCCCCCACCCCCACCCCCAAGCACGGCTGGCCCCAGTATCCACGGTGTGCGCTGGGCCCTCAGGGCTCAGTCATCGGTCAGGGTGATGACGTCGTACTCGATGCCCTGGTGCTGCAGCTGTTGGATGTGTTCAGGCACCGCCTCTTCTGCGCCAAACAGGCCCTGGGCTTGGGCCATGGCAGCATCGGCCACCGCTGCCAGGGGAGGGGAGAGGACAGTGAGCCCGAGGCCCCAGAAGCTCGGCCTGGGTCCCCATGGTCATCAGGCTCCCATCCCATACCTGTGACAGCTGAGTGTGCAGCGGCCTCCAGTTGGGCCTGTGTGACCAGCTGCTGGCCTGGAGACACAGGCACATACTGGATCTAGAGTGGAGAAGCCAATGAGATCTGGCCTTGGAGGAGCTCTGCCCCGGCTCCCTCTGATCCCCCCAAACGCCTACCTGGGACTCCTGAAGGAAAGGGGCCCCTTGTTCGTACTGGATGTGTGTGATCTGGCCCTCCTGTACCTGGAGGGAGGAAGGCAACGTGACGACCAAGGAGGCTGTACTCGCCTGGCCTCGCTCCCCACTCCTGCTCAGGCCTGGCCTACCTGGATGTGATGGCCCTCTGGAACCACCACATATTCCTGGGGGAGCAGCTGTTGGACTCCATCCTGGGAGATGATGTACTGTACCTGGAGAAGGGTGGAGGAGAAGGCAGGTGCTGAGGCCTTGAACCGGGAGCTTAGCAAGGAAAACCGAGCAGGGGCCCAGGGACACCCAGCATGAATGATGGCAGCTGCAAGCACGGACCCGGGGCGGGGTGGTTTGGAAAGTACGGTTCCTCCCCAAAGCAGGCCCTGGGGGCAGGCGGAGGGAGGGCAGTGCTGGCCGCAGTGCTCACCTGGTTGTCGGAGGTCACCAGATGCTGCACTGTCTGGCCGTCCGCGGTGGTGATCTCTTGGATGTAGGTGGCTTCTTCCTGCCAGGACCAAGCCAGCTCCAGCCTCGGCTCTGTGTGTTCCCCCACCCCGGCCTGTGACCTCCCAGCCCAGGCGCTCACCTGATTGGTCACGGTCTGCTCTTGGGCCACGATAATGTGTTCCTGGCCCAGTGCCTGCTGTAGCCGCTCTGGGCCCAGGACCCCGTGGCTGGACTGTAGTGCAGCTGGGCAGAGAGGGGAGGATGCTCACGCAGGGACTCGGGTGAAACCTGACAAGGCCCTGGCCCCCCCCCCCCCGCCCGGTCCCCCGGGGGCAGCTCACTGTGCAGCGTGGCCAGCGTCTCCTCGTCACTATTCAGGATGATGGTCTGGGTGGGGGTCCGGGCTGGGGTCCGGGCAGTCGGGGTCCCCGTCTTTCTCCCATCAGGACTGTGTAGCCGCTGGATGTGGAACTTGAGGTGCCCGTTCCGGTTGAAACTGAGGGCGGGGGGAGAGGCTCAGGGGCCGCCCCATCACACATGCCCAGCAGCCCCTGCCCGCCTGTTGCCGCCCCACGCCTCACCGCTGCCCACAGAGGTGGCACGCGAAGGGCTTCTCGTTGGTGTGCGTCAGCATGTGCCGCCGCAGGTCCTTCTTGTTCTTGGAGGCAAAGCTACACTGGCTGCACTGGTGGGGCCGCAGGCTCGAGTGCTGCGCCATGTGGGCCTGGGGAAGGGGCAGAGTTGGGGGCGCTGGCTGGGGGAGCACAGAGCACCTCACGGACAGGGCCGTCAGGGAATCTGTCCGCAGGGGGACAGGAGCTGCGTAAGAAGTACAAACCAGACCGAGATGTGGTGCTGCTGTGTGTGGCGAGAGGGACAAGTCCCAGGCCCCCGCCGTTGGGTCACTTAGAAAATCCTGTCCCTGCTCCCAGACTCCCGTCGGCCCCGCGTGAACGCAAGATACAGGTTCAGATGAGGGAACCTCTGAAGGGCTCTCCCAGCCCTGACGTTCTAGGGCCTGGGCCCTGTCCCGTCACCGAGCTGCTGTGGGGATTCTGGGTCTGGAAACGGTAATCCTTGGGGGAAGGACTCCTGCCCAGGACCTGCCCTCCTCACCTTTTCCACACTGTTTCCACCACCTTCCTCGTACCCTGCGCTCTCCCGATTCCAGACAACTTGCATTTCCCTAAGCACGCCCTCTGCCCCTCCAGGCCCAGGTCGGCCGACACCAGCACCCCAAGCCCACACGACCCATGCCGTCTGCCCTCTGTTCACACCAGGGACACTGCTGGGCATCAGTCACCGTGTCTGGATGGTTCCCCACCAGACTGAGCGCCAGACTGAATGCTGAGACCTCACTCCCTCCAGGGGGAGGGCCTGGCTCGGGGTGTTCAGTTAAGGTCTGTTAAACAAGTGGCCGAATGAGTGCCTGGGGAGGCACGGGGGGCAGCACTTACCCGGACCTCGGGCCACTGGCGGGCACTGAAGGGGCAGTCGGGGCACTTGAAGGCACTAGGCCCGGCATGGGCCCGTTTGTGACTCTCCATCTCTGCTCGGCCAGGGAAGGCCTCAGCACAGATCTTGCAGGAAAACTTCTTGGAGGAGGCTGTGGCTGCGGACGGTGGCGACGGCGGCACTCCCAGGCTCAGGGCCTTGCTGGCCGTGGGGGGTGGGGAGGCAGAGCCCTGGGGGTCTCCCACCCGGTGGGTCCTGGCTGGAGATGGGGGCTCAGGGCCATCTCTGGGCAGTCCCCCACACTGTAGTAGGGGCCACTTGGCTCCAGAGGCCAGGGAATCCGGGCTTGGGAAGGAGATGGAGCCATCTGCAGTCAGCTGTAGAGAGACGGAGGAGCGTGAGGTACTGGGGAGGACTGGGGAAGGATAGCAGGGGGGGAAGGATTGTACCCCAAGCCTCACCTCAATGTGGTGCAGCTGGGTCCCGTCGGCTGCCATGATGTAGTGGGTACCAGCTTCTTTCAGGGTGTCGCTCACAACCACAGCCTGGGCTGCCTCCCCTGGGGGCTCCTCGCTGTGAGCACCGAAGAGGGGAGGAGTGAATTCTAGGAGGGGACAGAAGGCCACAGGCGTCCCCTTCCCCAAGAAAGTCATCAACTGAGGGGCTGACTGCCACCACAGGTGGACTCCCTGGTCTGAATTCCAGCTGAACCTCAACTGTCTCTTCTGTAAATAGTGACCACAGGTCCAACATATCGTCCTGCTCAACAGCAGTCCATCCGGCTCCTTTGAAGGGCAGGGCGGCAGTGAGGCGGAGAGCCCCAGGGGTCTAGCCCACGTCTGGCCAAGTGTGGCAGCAGGAGGGCCAGTGGGGCGGTGGGGGAGGCCTGGCAAGTACCCAGAGACCAGGAGCAGATGGCAGATGGCTGCCCGCCGGCCGCCCAGGGATCTGGATTCCTGTCCCAGCCACACACTGTGGCGCTTCAGTGCTTGGATTAAGGGCTTTCTCAGACCGCCCCGGAGTTCAGGGAGCATACAAATATTTCTGCCCCGAACTTGCTCAGTGCAGAGGAAGCCGAGTGCGGCTGCCAGGCCTCCAGTGCCGGCGACGAGCCTGAGCTTGCCACGAAGCTCAGAATGGACAACCCCTCAGGATCACCCAGAACAAAGAGCACGTGACTTTAGAACCAAGGGGTCGACTCCTCGCTTACTGCCTGTCTGACCTCAGGCAAGTCACTCAATGTCCCTGGCCTATTTCCTCACTTGTAAAATGAGAGAAACGCGGATCTCACAAGAATGGTTTAGGTGAGTTCCGAACGTCCAGTGCCTGGAACATCTAAGTGGCCAAAAATTAGTAGCTTCCAACCTCCTGAGAAAGATACGACTCCTATGGCTAATTATGTTACACGTATTAGGAGTTTTGCCTCCTGCCCACTAGGCTCTGGTGGGCAGGGCCCTTATCTGAGGCCTCCCGGCACTCCTATCAATGACTAAAGGGGGCCTTGCAGGCAGCAGGTCTCACCTGTAAGGCGTGCCAGGAGCTGATGTCCCCTCCTCCATAGGGGGTGCAGTGATGACGCTGTAGCCAGTCCCACCAAATGGACCAGGTGCCAGGGTGATCTGCTGCAGGTCAGGGGCACCTAGCTGGCTCTCTGCTGCCACGCTGGCCCCCGGCTCGGCCACGTGGAGGGTTACCACTTGCGGAGTGGCACCTGCTGGGGAGGGCTGCCCACCAGGGGATGCTAACTCTGCTTCCACGTCCTCGGACTTCACCACGGCCACCTGTAATGGACCCAGTGGGCATTAGGAGCAGGGTCTGTGGCAGAGAGGCTGGTGTTCAGGGCCCTTCTCTACCTCAAAGCTTGCCCACACTCGGGCAGCCCAGTGCTGCCACCACTCATTTGCACAGCCCCAACTGTGTGTCCTTTCTAAAGCACACTCTTGACTCTCCAAGCCCCACCCAGCAACTGGAAATAAGTAAACTTAACAAGACCAGGGTAGCACAATACTGCCCTCCAGGGGCAGCTGGGCAATGTCTGCAGACATTCATTGGTCACACTTTGGAAGGGGAGTGGTCCTGGCACCTCGGGGTTATCTGTCAGGGATGCTGCTAACCACCCCGCAATGAATAGCAAGGCTCCCACAACAAAGAACTATCTGCCACTAAAGGCCAAGACTGAGAAATCCTAGGGTAAAGGGAAAAGTGGCAAACCATTTAAGAAAAAAGAACTTGACCTCACATCTTACTCCAAAGTCCACTTCAAATGGATTAAACACTGAAATGTAATAAATCTTTTTTTAATTTTTTATTTATTGGACAGAGACACAGCGAGAGAGGGAACACAAGCAGGGGGAGTGGCAGAGGGAGAAGCAGGCTTCCCGCTGAGCAGGGAGCCCGACACCGGGCTCGATCCCAGGACCCTGGGATCATGACCTGAGCCGAAGGCAGACGCTTAAGGAGCCACCCAGGCGCTCCGTGAAATGTAATAAAAAATTCCACAAATATAAAGAGAAAATGTGGATAAGTATTTTGATGCTCTGGGGTGGGAAGATTTTTTCTAATCAGCAAAACATAAACTGAAATCTGAAAACAAAATGTGGTATTTAACAATTCATACGAGAGAAAAGGGGAGTCTCCTTCATATACAAGGAGCCTCTGCAGAGTGATAATAAAAAGACCAATAGGGGCACCTGGGCGGCGCAGCTGGTTAAGCGTCTCACTCTTGGTTTTGGCTTGGATTGTGATCTTGGGGTCATGGGATCGGACCCTGCATTGGGCTCCGCGCTCAGTGGGGAGTCTGCTAAGGTTTCTCTTTCCCTCTCCCTCTGCACCACCCACCCTCCCACTCCATGTGTGTGCGCGCTCTCTCAAATAAATCTTAAAAAAAAAAAAAAAAGACTAATAGGAAAACTGATACAGGACACAAACAGGTAAGTCAGAGAAGAAATAAATGGTCTATGAACATACAGAAAGTAGTTCAATCTCATTTATGGTCATAAAATTATAAATTAAGACCATGAGGGGCACCTGGCTGGCTCAGTCAGAGGAGCATGCGACTCTTGATCTTGGGGTTGGGAGTTCGAGCCCTACGCTGATTGGGAGTAGAGATTACTCAAATAAATAAAAACTTAAAAAAAAAAAAGACTATGAAATATACTTCTACTACGTGGATGAGATTTATAAAGATTGGGGACACCCAGCACCCAGTGTTGGCAAAGGTGTAGGGAAACACGCTCTAGCGGTGGTCACATAAACTAGCATCTCTCTCTCTCTGAGGCTTCGTACCTTCAGACCCACCAATTCTACTTCTAGGAGGCTTTTTTTTAACTAAAAAGTGTTTAGGAGCACCTGAAATATATGTGCACCGAAGTACTGCCTTTGACTGATTAGAAACGAAACAACCAACCAGTAAAGGACCGCATGACCTACAACATTGGGACGGAAGGATGTGGAGACGTACGTGGGAACAACAGGGAGAGGTCTGGGTGCACAGGCCAGACCATAGCGCACATGCTGCCCAGAGAAGAAAAGTGGGCTATGGAGGAGCATGAATCATGTGGTCCCGTTTTGTTTTGTTTTATTTGAGGGAGAGAGAGGGCATGCACACGCAAGCAGGAGGGGCAGAGGCAGAAGGAGAGAGAATCCCAAGCAGACTCCGCATTGAGCACAGAGCCTGATGCAAGGCTCTATCTCATGACCCTGAGACCACGACCTGAGCTGAAACCATGAGTCAGATGCTTAACCGACTGCACCACCCAGGCGGCCCTGTGATCCCATTTTTTAAGGAACACAATGTCTGTGTTAGCGTGTACATAGAACTGGAGAAATGCTTATTAGCCCATTAACAGTTGGGATGGGAGGGATGTTAAGGACTTTCACTTTCTGTATAGAACAGTTCTTAATGTTCTATATTATTTTTTTACAAACATATGTGTTTGTAATCAGAAAAAAAATGCATGACGTACTGGCACGAGAAGAGCAGACAGAGCAATAGAACAGACCTTGTCTGTATATGGCGGAATCTAGAACTTTGATAAAGTGGGCATTTCCAACCACTGGGGAAGATTATTTCATATACTGCACTGGATAACTTTTGGAAAAAAAAGTAAAGTTAGTCCCCTACCTTTCTACATACACCAAAAATAAATTCCAGGCGGAGTAAAGATTTAAGTGTAAAAAATGAAACTCTAAGGGGCACCTGAGTGGCTCAGTCGGTTAAGTGACTGCCTTCGGCTCAGGTCATGATCCTGGAGTCCCGGGATCGAGTCCCCCATCGGGCTCCCTGCTCAGCGGGGACTCTGCTTCTCCCTCGGACCCTCCCCCCTCTCATGCTCTCTATCTCATTCTCTCTCTCAAATAAATAAAATTTAAAAAAAATTTTTTTTAAAAAATTAAAAAAAATAAAAATATCTTTCCTTATAAAAAAATGAAACTCTAAGAAAAAAATACAAATGAATGTTCATATAATCTTAGGGCAAAGGAGGCCTTTCTAGGGAGGATATCGAAGGCAAAAACCATAAAAGACTGATTTAACTATCTAAAAATGTACAACTTCTGGGGCGCCTGGGTGGCTCAGTCCTTAAGCAACTACCTTCGGCTCAGGTCATGGTCCCAGGGTCCTGGGATCGAGCCCCACATCAGGCTCCCTGCTCAGCGGGAAGCCTGCTTCTCCCTCTCCCACTCCCCCCTGCTTGTGTTCCCTCTCTCACTGTGTCTCTCTCTGTCAAATAAATAAATAAAATCTTAAAAAAAAAAAATGTACAACTTCTACACACCACCAAAGGCACTGCCGGGATCCTAGGAAGCTCTGCAGGTCCGACACCAGGCTCCCACCTCCGGAGTTGTGCCTGTCCTCTACGCCCCAGTGGCACGCTATTGCTACAGGTTCTTGGAATTTATCATCTCAAACACAGATTCGACATGTTTTCACGAGGCTCGGAGACAGGAGGGGCTAACAAAGCTCTCTGGCCTCAGAGGAACGGGGGTGGGTGGCTGGGAGGAGGGAGAAGTCCTGAGGAGCTCGGGGAGGATCTGCTGGCCAAGAGAGGCCAGAGCGGAGAGAGCCCTGGGGGCCTCCCGGCTGTGGGACGCATCGCCGGGGGAGGGCGCTAGGCTAGATGGGAAGCTGGCGTGGACCCACAGCTCCGGGTGGCTGCAGAGCTGGGAGGCCTGCGCCGGAACAGGGCCTCAGAAGCCACAGGGGTGGCACTAACCGCTCGGACTGGCAGAGGTCGCCGGGGACTCGAGCTGAGCGGGAGCTCCTCTGACCTCCCTGGCACAGGAGGGCCCCTCTCCTCCGCGTCTGCTCCTGGGGTTTTGCCGGACAGTCTCCTGGTTAAGTGGGGGTGCCCCGAGGGCAGGGCGCATCTGCCTCTTCACCCTCCTCCCCTCCCAGTGTCCAGTGCGGAGCGGGCACCGAAGATGGCTGCACAGGGGAGGCGAGGTGAGGCGGCAGCCCCGGGCGGCTCACCTGCAGGGCTGTGCCCCCCAGCTCCCGCTGGGCGCTCATGTTCAGCAGCAGATCCAAGGCCGTCTGCGTGGCCATTGCCGTGGACTCCTCAGCACCTGGGTTGGGTGAGACCTGAGCCTGAGAACGGCCCACCGCCCCCTCTCCCTCCACGGGGCCCCAGCAGGAGCCCTGCCCCTGCCCCCAGCTGCCCAGGCTCCCACCTTCCCTCAGAGCTCACCTTGCTGGTAGATGATGGTGGCGCCACCAAGCGTGTCAGAACAGAGCAGTGGGGGGGTCTCGGGTGCCTGGAAAGGTGCTGCCTCGGGGGGAATCTGTGGGGTGGGGATGTGGCCAAGTCTGAGAGGGGGCAGCTTGGATGCAAGCACTGATTGCCAAGCACCTCCTACGGGTCAGGCGCTTTACATCCGTTGGCTTGTTTCATCTTCACACAACTACGTCTCAAGGTATTTCTCAGCTCAGTACTACCGAAGAACTATCTGAGGCTCAGACAAGTAAAGCAAATGGCTACGACCCCACAGCCAGTAAGTATCAGAACCGGGATCTGAACACAAGACTGACAAGGGAGCCTGTGTTCTACCAGCACATAGTGGGGGTCCATCTTTTGTGGCACGGGAGGGGGAGGCAATGTCCTCAGCTATGAGACTATACTTCTTGGCCTGCCTTGCAGCTAGGTGAAGTGTGGCCTTGTGGCTAAGCAGGAGCTTCTGGTTAAGTTCACGGGGAAGACAGATGGAGAAATGGCAGGCTTCCTTTCTGCCTTTGCCCATCCCTTCCTCTTGCTTCTTGCCCGGGATGTGGCAGGAAGGCTGGAGCTCCTGCAGCTATACTGGACCATGAGGCAACCACAAAAATGGAAGTCGTATGCCTAGGATGGCTGGGAAAAAATATTGAGAGAGCTTGGTCCCTGATGACTGACCATGGAGCTGTCACACTAGCCCTGGGCTGCTGACCTCTGGACTCATCTTTGAGAGAATAATAAACTATGACCATAGTTAAGCTACTGAGATCTCATTCTCTGTTCCTACCACTGAAAAGCCACTCCCACTCCGAGCTTAGGGTGGACAGGTCTGTGACCTCATCTGCCCTTTACCACAGTCGGAGGCAGGGACCATTTTGTTGTCCCCAACATGCCAATGAGGATGCTGGGGACGGGAAAGGTGACAGGACACTGTCATCCTGGCCCATGCTCCCCAGCCCCTTCTGCCTGCTTGGCTGAGCTCACCTCAGGAGGTCCCGGGGAGCGGGGCGGTGGTCCGGGGGCCGCACTGTGCTGCTGCTTCAGCTCCTCAATCTGCTGCAGAGAGAAGAAGGGGCGACGGCGGGAAGGTGGCTCCTCAGGGTGGCGCCGCCCCCACTCCTCAAAGCTGCTTGCGTGTCGGCATCGCACGTGCAGGCGTAGGTTCTTCTTGTGCCGTGTGCTGAAGTGGCAGTACTCACAGGCAAAGGGCTTGGCCCCTGTAGGCAGAGGTGGACGGATGCTTGGGCTTCCCCAGCCCCCACCCCCCACCCCAGGAAGCCCTCTATGGGCCCCAGGACCTCTCCAACTGTCTCCCTGCCGGGAACTGGGCGAGCACGTGCTGCAGTTCGTTCTGGTGGGCCAGGCCGGACAGGAACCGGGCCCACCTCCTGCACTCACAGCCTTCCTCGAAGTGTCTCATTTTCACGTCACTGGACCACCCATTTCTCTTATCAATCATCTCCCCCAGGCAGACGGGAATCCGGCCCCATAGCGTGTCTAATCTCCCCCAGCATGCCCATCAGAGGCACGGGCACCAAGGAGGAGAAAGAATCAACTGTTTTGTGCACATTTTGCACGCGCGAGGCGGGGCCTCCGCCAACATGTCTCCTGTCCAGCACCCAGCACAGACAGGGCTTGCGGAACAGAGCTCACTTTTATAACCATCACACGGCAGGTACTCCTGACACCCCTTTCACAGCCAAGGAAGGCTCAGACAGGGCAAGGTGGCCCATGACCACGCAGAGCTGAGGAGAGAGGGTGACACCTCCAGGGCAGAGTCCCTTACAACTGAGCAGCCGGAGCTGGGGCTGCGGAGGGGGAGGAAGAAGAAAGCGCTGAGCTGTGGGCTCCCCACGGTGGGGCGGGGCGGGCCTGACCTGTGTGCTTGACAGCCACGTGAGAGAGCAGGAAGTCCTCCCGGAAGGTGCGGTAGGGGCAAAAGCTGCACTTGAATGGCTTGTCACTGACATGGGACAGCTGGTGGTTCAGTAGTGCCTTCTTGTCCTCACAAACAAATTCACAGAACTCGCACTTGAACCTGGAGATGGTGAGAGGGAGGGAAGCTCAGCAATAGGGTGGGGTGGGGTGCTCCAGCCCCGGGGCCTCCTTGGGGATATACCTGCGGTTGGCAACAGCCTGGATGTGCGTGAGCAGGTGCATCTTAAAGGTGTAGCGCTTCTTAAAGGACTTTCCACACTGTGAGGGGTAGGGTGAGTTAGATGGGGAACTGCCTAGGGAGACCCCTTCACCCTGCCCCCGGCCCTTGGCGCCAGCCACCTTGTCACACATGTGGGGCTTCTCCGTGCTGTGTGTCTTCATGTGCTGCGTGAGTCTCTTCTGCATCGGGTAGACACGGCCACACACAGGGCAAGGGAAGGAGCTCAGCTTTGGGGCCTGGGAAGGGACAAGAAGAAACCAGATGAGGAGAGAGGGTGAGACCTCACCTCCTGCCCCCACCCTCACAAGCGGCCCTCAAGCAGGCTCCCTTCCTGGGCCAGGGCCCCAGACTCACCGGATCTGGTCTCTTCTTCCTGGGGGGGGGGCGGGGGGGGGCGCAGAAAGGCATAGGAGTCAGACCATTGCTTCCCCAAGCCCACCTCAAACCTTCTCACGCTGACCGGACCCAGTCTCAGCTCTGAGTGTCCCTACTGCCCAGCCAAGCCCTTCTCTCAGAACACGCTTTCCCCAAGTGGAGTTCACTAGAAAATGCTAAGAGGCACGCTGTAAATAAATTCTAGATTGGTGCCTTCTTCCTTTCTTTGTCACAAAATAAAATGTGCATTTTAAAGGCCCTGAGAAGTCCTGAGCAGAAAAAGAGTTGGTGAACCAGGTGTCCGAACTGGTGTCCATAATTTTACCTCCCTCCCCACCACCCCCATCTGCCCCGCCTTTTTTAAAGAAAACCCATAAGCACTGGAGAGAGCAGGCTTTCCCACAAGCACAGTTTGAAAGTCACTGCCCTCATGGATTCCTGTACCCAACCTCTGCTCACACTGCACCCCAAGAGGAGTAAACTCCTTCCTGAAGCTGCAGGTCTAATGACAACTCAGCGAGCAATCACAGGGCCCCTAAGGATTTGCTCCTCTGCCGATCTGTCCTGGGTGTGCTCCGGGAGTTGGGAGTCTAGAAGACCTTTAGATGATGTCCTGAGCTCCTTTAGGCAGACAATTCCCTTTAATCACCTCAACAATGACTGTCCCCATCTTACAAAGCTCACGGCAGGGAAGAGACAGAACAAGAGCCCTCCAGGCCCTGCTACTGCTCTGAACCAAGTGAGCTGGGATGAATGGCCTTATCTTTCCGTTGTCTGTGACATGCTGCCAACGGGGCGGCCCAGGGCAGGTGCTCAGTAAGGGGGCAACACGGCTATGGTGGGCCTCCACTTCCCACCCTGGCCCGTCCCCACCCCTCACCCCCACGCACTGACCGGTCTCGACTGTGCACGGCCGCGTGTCGGACCACGTCCTTCCGGTAGACGCTGGTATAGCTGCATTCGTCACACTTGTAGGGCTTACTGCCCACGTGATTGAACATGTGCTCCTGGGACAGAGGTGAATGGATAGTGGGCTGGGGCTGGCCTCCCCTGCACCCCTCAACCTGTGCCCACAGCCTTAGAGCTGCCGTGGGAGCGGGCTCCCAGAACGAGGGAGAGCTGCAAGGGCCGGAGCCTATTAGGGCTGGGGACTCTCCCCAACAAGGGCACCTACTACTCTGCACCAGGCCCTGTGCTGGCTCACCATCTGACAGATGCAGAAACTGAGGCTCAGAGGGAAGTGACCTCGGCCCTGAAGTGACTTTGTGAATGGCGGAGCTTGGAGCCAAACCCAAGCAGCATGGCTCCAGAGCCTCCACCATCCCCACCGCACTCGGGGACAACCCTCCCCCAGCAGAGTTCCCGAGAACACCTTCCAGGTCACAGGCCTGGCTGAGGGAGGAAGAACTGTGTGCAGAAAGCACAGGGGCTCTGGCCTGTGGTTCAGGTAGCCCCTGCTGCTCACGACGGCCAGCTCTCTGCCTTACTTGGGCCAAGCCAAGCCACAGTTTCCTGGGTCAGTAAAATGGGCCTATTGATACCTACAACCTCTTCGGGCTGCATGAGCATGAAACTCGAGCATGCCTACCAGGCCCAGGTGCTGGATAAAAAACAGCTTAGGGTTGCAGCAAGCCCACTGGCACTTTTGGGTAAATGGTACAAAAAGGAACTCTCTCCTTGAGACACAGTACCGCCATCTACTGGAAAACTTTCTAACACACTGAACGAGACAGAACCGGTTTTACTGCCATCTGCCAAAGTGTGTGGCGATCAAGCAAATCTCTGCTGTCTGCACCGTGCACAGCACCTCTGAGGATGAGACACCACTAGGCAGTGTGCAGCCTGCACAACAGTCCATGGTGCCCACACCTGAACTCCTTCAGTACACAGCGGCACACCACTTAACGGGCCCTGCGAAGGAGCAGGAGAGTGCCGGCCAATGGCCCGTGAGCACCACTCCCTCTTGGCACTGCCCGCCAGCCCTCGCCTCTGTCCCAGCGCCCCCCCACCCTCCACACTGCGCACCTTGAGCGAGGACCAGCGGCGGGAGCGGTAGCTACACTGCAGGCACCTGAAGAGCTGGGGGTCCCCGGCCTCGTGGGAGTTGACGTGGAAGCGCAGGTCCTCGTGGGACAGGAAGCGGGAGCCGCAAATGCGGCACAGGAAGGGCCTCAGGAGCGGTTTGGGAGACTTGTAATAATACCTGCCAGGAGGGCATTGGAGAGGTCTGGCTGGGCCACACCGCCAGCTGTCTCCCCTACCCTGTCCCTGCTCTACATACTTGCGGTATTTCTTGCCTAGGAAGCGCCTGGAGGGTCTGCCCCGGCGGCGGGGCGGGGCAGCAGGCTCATCCTGGCAGGAGGGAGCCGCGTTCTCCGCATCTGACTGGGTCACGCTGGGGTCCACGGGGGCCCTGTCGGCCTTGCCCAGGGCAACCAGGCATCCTGGGCCCGAAGAGCTGGGTGCCTCGGGGTCCGGGGGCTCTGGAGGGCTCTGTCCGCTCTGGGAACTCACTAGAGGCTCTCCTTCCACACCTGCCACAGACATGATCCCAGATCAGCCACGGACACACCAGGACAGATGTGGACAGGTATGCCAGGGGCCAGCCAAAACATCTCCCTCAAACACGGTCACAGACTGCCGATGGGCACGTCAGGTCACGGGACAGGCGCAGGCGGCGTGGACGCAGGCCCGTCCTGCAGCTGGCCCCCTGCCAGCACAACTCCTGCCCGGCGGTCGGCAGCAGCCTGTCGAGAGGCCCACACGCTAGCTGAGCCTGGACGTGGGACTTCCGTGCATCCTCGGGCAAAGCCATCGGCCCAAGTCTCATTTTCCCATCTGTCAAGTGGAGATGTTAACTGCTGCGCTAGTGACCTCACGGGAACATTCTAGAGTCTGGGAGTGACAGCAGGTACTTTAACATTGGTCTTCCCTAGGGAGGCTGGAAGGCTGGAGGGCAGACGGGAGGAAGGGAGGAGACATCACATCACCGTACACGCTCACAACCTCTAGAAGTCTGAACAACTGAATGTGTTACCTATTCAAAAACATCAACAGTATTCCAATGTAATGTTTTATTTTTTTTTTAATGATTTTTTATTTATTTATTTGAGAGAGAGAGAATGAGAGATAGAGAGCACGAGAGGGAAGAGGGTCAGAGGGAGAAGCAGACTCCCCGCCGAGCAGGGAGCCCGATGTGGGACTCGATCCCGGGACTCCAGGATCATGACCTGAGCCGAAGGCAGTCGCTTAACCAACTGAGCCACCCAGGCGCCCTTCCAATGTAATGTTTTAAAAATGAAACATGGGGCGCCTGGGTGGTTCAGTCGGTTAAGCATCTGCCTTCGGCTCAGGTCGTGATCCCGGGGTCCTGGGATGGAGCCCCACATCGGGCTCCCTGCTCCGCAGGGAGTCTGCTTCTCCCTCTGCCTCTCTGCCCCACCCCTCCCCTGGCTTGTGCTCACTCACTCACTTTCTCTCAAATAAGTAAATAAAATCTTAAAAAAAAAAAAAAAAAGAAAAGTGATCCAGACAACGCCGGTAACATCCTGCTTCTTGACAGGGGTGCCGCCTGTACAGGTGCATTCCCTTGTCAAAATTCCCTCAGCTGGGCACTTAGGATACGTGTGCTTTCCCATATAGGTCTTAATAAGAAGCTATTTTTAAAAAGGATGCTAAAAAAGTGTAATGATCTCCCCCAGACTGTGTATACAAAAAAAAAGAGCTACCATGTATTTTTGTATTTACACCTTAAAGCAATCCTGAAAAGGCAGGTGCTACCACCTCCATTCATCAAAAGGGGACAGGGGATTCAAGAGGCAAAGTCACATAGCTAGTAGGTGGCAGAGCCATCATGCCCATGGGGCTTTCTAAGTCCCCAGCCAGTAATGCTCCAAGCCAGTGCTCCCTGGACACAGTTTCAGGTCTCAGACTTGTTCTCATTTCAGTAATCATACTTAAAACTTATCTTCTTGGTTTAGTTATAAAGGTTCACACTTCTCCTGTTCTGTAAGACACCTTACCACCGAGGATACAAAGCTGACTTATCGCTTAACTCAGGGCTTCTCAAGCTCGGTCTCAGAGGGCTGGCCGTTTATGAGGAGGCCTGCGGGTCTCCCATGTTTGATATGTGCTGCCCTGCATGGCACACTCACTCCCCAAGGCTCTACAGAAGGAAGCAGGGAATGAGGCCACCCCTCAGCCCTACTCACATGGCCCCACCTACGACCAACTCTCACCATCTGGGAGGTCTGAGGTCTCTAGGCGAGGCAACTTCCGAGGCCGGCCAGGTCTCCTTCGGGGTCTTGGCATACTGGGAGTAGGGCGCTGGGGACGTAGCTGCCGGCCCCGGGGCTCATCCTCGGCCGGATTGTAGTCACTGTCCTCTGTGGGGACCGCAAGAGAAGGTGGGCATCAGTCCTGGACCCGCCCTTTCAGCCCTGATCCCTGGCCTGGTTTCCCTGGCAAGAGGCCCTCTTCCCATCCCTGCCTACTTCTCCTCCAAGCCCACCTACCAGTGATGCCTCCTCCAGAAGCCCTCCTGACCTCCTCCTGGCTGACTCTGAGCGCCTTTCTCCAAGCCCTTGCAAACCTTTCTCTACACCTCTCCTGACTCCAAACACTAACTCAGACAGCACCACTATGTGAATTAGAAAAAAATGCCCCTTCCTTTAGACACTTTACAGCCACTGTTAGAAAACTGTTGGAAGAAACATTCAAATCTACAAACTCTGATGACGGTGCTCTCCAGTGCGGGAGCCACTAGCCGTATGTAACTACTGAGCACTTACGCCTGGTCTACACCGAGCTACTGGATTTCAAAACACTAGAATAAAAAGAGAAAATAAAATAACCCACCGATAATTATGATTAAATTTCATTTTATCTTTTAACCTTTTTAAATATGGCAATATGGCTACAACAAAAAGTGCGTGTGGCTCGTCTTCTTTCTGTTGGACAAACGTGAACGTGGCCCTCTCAGATGTGGTGCTCTTTTTTAGCACACAACCTGCACAACTGCACACACAGGTCCTGACCCCAGAGCCCCGACTCCTGTCTTACACTGGAGGCACCTGCGTGGCTGAATCTGTGCCAAGTCCTCCTTCCCAGCCCTCCATGTGGGCCAGAGGCAGCTCAGTATTTGGAGATGGGTATGGTGGTGGCATGCCCGGGAGCGACACTGGCCTACCCTCCAGGTCATCGATGGCGCCAGCGTCGACGATGTCATCGTCATCTTCCTCCTCTGGCCCCTCTTCCTCCTGGGTCTTGGCTGAGGTGCCCCACTTCCGCAGACGCTCCTTCTTCCCTGCTGCTGCTGCTGCTGCGGAGGTCAGAGAAGCTTGCCACGTCTGGCTCTCGGCCCTCCACCCCCATCCGCACAGCCCAGCTGGCCAGGCTGCTGTTGGCGCACCTGGTCGGAAGTGCCGCTCCCGCATGTGGCGCAACAGCGTGGCCTTGGTGCTGCTCCGGTACTGGCACATCTTGCACTTGAACTGCTGGACTACCACCACCTCCATCATGGCCTCCAGGCTCTGCAGGTCTGGCTCCTCGGCGCCAGAGCCCGGGGGCGGCTGCGTGGGGGAGCTGGGCCTACCCCGTGCCTCCTCCGGTGGCTCTAGGCACGTGGATGTGGGGCCATCAGCCAGGGCCTCGATGGCTGCCAAGCTGTGGGCCAATGTGGAACTGGACATCGGCGAGGCCATGGGGGCACCTGGGGGTGGGCGAGGGAATCAGAGTGGAGGGGAAGATGGGCCACGAGTGATGGCTGCCCCTCCCAGGCAGGCCCAGAGATCCTAGAACCCAATTCCCCACCAGTGACGGCAGGGAAAGTGGGGCCCAGAGCAGCGGACAACCTGCCAAGACCACATACTGAGTTTGTGGCACAGCCTCCCTCTCCGACTCCCTCACCCCCACTGCAGGGCTTCCTGGGTCTGCTGCCCGGGGTCTTACCATCGTCTGGGCCCTGCAGGATCAGGTACCGTGCCGTCTCGGCCCCGCCATCCTCAGCACTGGTTACGGTGATACAGCCTGGGTAGAGATGTAGGGATGGGATTCCCAGCTGACGATGACAACTGTCACTGTCCACATTCATTCTGGCTCACCTGCACCAACTATGATCCAGCTGCATTGCCCTCCCCCTGCCCCGAGCCTCACTTGCACCCTGTACCTGCCCGTGCACCTCCGCCCAGAGCTGGGCTGTTGGGAGGTCTGGCGTGACAGGCTGGCCCAGTAGCTGGCCTATAGTCGCAGAGATGCCATGGCTACCCAGCTGTCCCACCTCTGACCACTAAAACCTGGAGAGTCCCCCTCCCCGTCTCCAAACTCCCCCAAGGTCAAGGCCTAGCCCCTGTACCACTTTCTCAGGGTTGGCTTCCCACACCACCTGAGGGCTTTTCAAAGTCTATGGCCTTTACACACACCATTGATAATAGAGAGTACAGTGTGGTAACTCATGAGTCCGGACACTGGAGTCAGACCATCTGAGCCTATGGCCCAACATTGCTGGTCTCGGTGGGTCCTCTGTACCTCAGATTTCTCATCTAGACTGTGAGGATGGTAGCACCTATCTTTTGGGGTCGCTGGATTAATGAGATACTATATGTAAAGTGCTTAGAGCAAACCCCAGTACAAAGTTAGGTATTATTGTTTCTATGTTTATTCAGTGTTTATCACATGCCAAGCACTATACTACACTGTTTCATTAAATCTTCACCTCATTTACCACTACAAAACAGGGGCTACTGTTCCCACATGACACATTTAGAGTGGTAGAGTTATTTGCCTAAGTTTGTGCAGCTGCTTCTGCTGGACCCCACAGGAAATCCCTGTGGGCCGACTCCCGCTGCCCTCTGCCAGACTCACTCGGGATTAGGTCCGGCCCGATGGTGGACTCAATGATCTTATCGATGGCCGAGCCCAGGTCCGAGGAAGAAGCCGTGCAGTCAGACACCAGCATGTTGGGGTCTGGCAGTGCGCTGGAGTGCACCAGGGCTGGGGGGCCACCTGTCACCCCTGCCACTGGCCCATGGGACAGAGAAGATGAATCAGGCAGGTAGCCGTGGGGCAAGGGGTCTGTGCTCGAGCTACTCTCAGATACTTCCTCCTGGGTGACAGAAAACAAGGAGAGAGGAATTTTAGGAGCCATGATGGGGCAGGGCAGGTTGCCTGCCACCCACTAGATCTAGCTCCCTGGCCCAAAAACATGGTGAGTGGAACCATCTACACCATCAGGCCCACTGATGACGAGTAGATGCCTTCTAGCCACAGAGCCAACTAAAGAACAAGTTCCAGGGTCTCCGGCTCTGGTCAGGTTAAGAGGCTGCATAATCCCCACACCCAGATGTAATCCCCACACTCATACACAGCCTCGAAGAGCTGTTTTCACTGGGCCTTTTTGAATTAGCTCTTCCCTCTGCCTGAAATGCTGCCCAGCTAATTCCTACCCAGCCTTCTCACCACCTTTAGCAGGTACTCTTCTAGAGAGCCAACCCTGACCCCCCAGGCCAAACCAGGACCTCTCTGTCCTTGGTGCTACAGTCACCTGTGTCCCCTCATCACGGTTCACTCTGTAGTATAATGTCTCCTAGGTCAGACTGTACTTTCCATAAGGGTCAGGCCCACACCTGTCTTGTCCCCGGCTGTATCCCCAGAGTTCAGCACAAGCTGGGCAGGCCCATCTCTGCTAAATTAACGAAACCCTTGGACCCCAAAAGGGGGTCCATCGTTGGGCAGCTCTATACCTCGGAAGTCATCTTGCAGGTAATGACAGCAGTAATAATGGCTAATACTTACTGAATGTGTACTACGTGCTGAGCATGGTTTTAATTGCTTTGCAGGTATTAATTCATTTAATCCTCACAAAAACCCTATTGAGGCAGATATATTTATCATTCTCTCTTTACAGATGAGAAAACTGAGAGCTAGAAGTAGGGTAGCTTGTCCAAGATTAGAGAGCCAGGAGGAAATGGTAGTTTTACACAACGTGTCCAAGAGTATTTCCTCTGAGGCAGGTATTCCTGCTCCATTTTACAGACAGAAGAATGAGGCTCAAAGAGGTCTCCCGGTGAATCAGAGGTAGAGCCAAGCCTTGAACCAGGACACCTGCATCTCAGAGAGTGAGGACAGTGGGTAGTGGAGTGGGTAAGACCACAGCGTAGGTTTGAATCCTGGCTCTGTCGGCTCTCTGTGCCTCGGTTTCCTTCCCTGTAGTGCAAAAGAGTGATATATGCCTTGCAAGGAATGAGGCTTAAATGAGAAAATCCATGCTAGGGGCTTGGCGCGGTGCCTGACACACAGTAAACCAAAAACAAGTTTTAGCTACAAGCCAGCCTTTCTGGCTGCTTTCCCTTGGCTGCCAGGCAAGCTGCCTTTGGTCCCCGCCTCCACCCACGCCGGCCAGCCCGGTCCATACCAGAGAGCTGCTGCCGCGGTCGGAGCTTTGCCCCACGCCAGAGTCGTCGGCCTCCGCCGACCCCGGAGCCGCCGCGGCGTCGCTGCTGTCGGCCGACACCGCTTCAGAGGTGCCCACGCCCAGGCCGCTCTCAGAGGGCTCCTCGGGCCGGCCAGGCCCCGGAGCCGCGTCGCTACTGCTCTCCACCTCGTTCTCCTCCATCGGCTCGGGGAGCCGCCTGACAGGGAGGCGCAGGGTCTAGATTCTTCACTCTGCGAGAGGAGGTGACGCGGGCTGGAACAGGTGGGCCTCCTCCCCGGCCCGGGCAACCACGGCCCACCCAGCTGCACCCGTGTGCCCATTTCGCAGGTGCAAAGACTGAGTCTCCGACGGGGAGAGGCTTTCTCGTGTACAGAGACAGAAGCCTCGGGAAAAGAGGACCAAGAAGCCTGGCCGCCCAGTCTAGACCCCTTCCCCATCCCCGGGAGGGTGGTCAATGGCCGGTAATCTTGACCCTTCTCGTCTCTCCTCCATGACTCCCGCAGCGTGGTTCGCCCGAAGAGCCTGCTCGGGGCTCAGTGGTTCAGCCCTTAGGCCCCCCGAGTCCCCCCGGGTGCAGGGTCGGTGGTACAGCCCTCAGGCCCCCCTGGGTCAGTGGCTCGCTCCCCCCTCCCCTGGTTCCCATGCGGAGGGGGCTGACAGCGACGATCCCGGGGCCTGGCGACTCGGGGCTGTCCCCGGCGCTGCCTGCGCTCCAGGCCCGACGCCATCTTGTGGCGGCGCCGGGTTTCCGCTCAGGCAAGTGCGAGAGCGACTAAAGGGCCTGGGACCCCGGGGCCCTGTTCGGACAGCCCCGCCGGCCCGGGAGCTCGCCGCTGGCTATCCCCGCAGTCTGGCCTCACTTCGCGGCAGGGTGCAATGGGGCGACCTGACTCTACCCGATGCTCACCTGACGCTTTCGTAGCCGCGCTCCTCTCCGACTCCGGCATCGACGAGGTCGCCATCCTCTTTCCCCCGCTGCGGAGGGATCCGTCGGCCCACCGTAAGCCGGGACTACTTCCTACGCCGATCCAGAGAAAGACAGCTTCCCGCTGTGTCAGAAGGTTGCCCTGAGACCTCAGAACCACAGTCCAGTCCGGAGAGGGTCTAGTATTTTATACGTCGCCAAGTATGGGTGACACAGTCCGCTGTGGGTTGGGGACTACTTTCTCTCTTGGCGGAGGGCTACACTGGGCGTGGTTATGTGACGTCACTGCTGGGCCCCTTCCCTGGGCCGCAGGGTTGGGCACGGTGAAGGCTGCCCCACGGTCTGGGGGCGTGACCCTCAGTGGCCCCTCCCGGAACAGCCCCTACGGGTGTGCGGCGCCCGGGAAGTTTTGACTTGGCGGGAGAGGAATAAACATTAGTCATTTCGCTTGGCTTCTGACCGATGACTTAACGCTCTTATCGAGGCTAATCGAATCCTTCCTAATTAGGTTTGATGTGTCCTGGGAGGAGGGAAGCATATAATCCTTGTACAGGTGGGGAAAATGAGGCCCGGAAATGGGAAGTGGCTGGTCCTAAAGTCCCATAAGGGCACTCCGGAGGCAGGTGGGATGGCTGGATTCGGGGAAATGGAGAGGAGTCAATGCCCGGCCCTTAGTGAACTGTATTCATACGTATTTGTTGCATTAGTAGAGCTAGAGGTCGAGACATCCTCCACAGCCCTCCTTTGCTCCGTGTAGACCAGTGTAGATGTATTTAAAGGTCAGCAGCCCTTCAGGTATGCCCTTCTTCCTAATGCTGCAAATACCATCTTCGGCACTACTTTCTGTTTAAGCCTATCTATCATTTTGTGAGGGAGCCTGCTGCCGTGGTCTGTCCCTAAGTCTGTGTTGCACGAGTTATTTTCCTCAATTGAAAAATACAAATGGGTTGAGGGAAGGAAGACTCTTCAAAAAACTCCTGTTAAAAAAAAACCCTATTTAAAAAGGCAAAGCGTGCTTCCAGCTGTTACAATTTGTGTGTACTTGAGTATGAGGGGGTTTCCCTGGTCCTTTACTAGGAGCAGGTTTTGGTAGGGGGGGATAGAGCGTGAGGCCTCTGGATGGGCTAGGTTCCTTCATCACCCCTTACCTCCCATCCAGCAGGACCAGGCCCCCAGAGCAGGCTTGGAAAGCTGGGTCAACAATGGCATGATGGCAGGTTGATTTTGCACTCCCTGCACAGGTTTCCAATGAGGACCTGATTTCTCAGCTATCCAGAGCCACCCCCAACCGTCACCACTTGCCAGTAGGATATATCCTGGTGACCATGTCACCTCTCCCAAGGATGTTGGGGTACTCAGCAGTAGTCCTGCAGCACCCATTCCCTTCCCCAGCCCAACTAAGGCTCAATCCAGACCTTGGCCTTTGCCACCAAATCACAAGATTGCAGAATGTCACGATGTAAAAGGTAACAACCTCATCATGGAACAGAAGAGGAGCCCAAGACCCAGAGAGGGAACGCTCTTTTTTTTAAATTTTTTTATTGTTGTTAATCACTATACATTACATCATTAGTTCTTGATGTAGTGTTCCATGATGCATTGTTTGCATAACACCCAGTGCTCCACGCAGAATGTGCCCTCTTTAATACCCATCACCAGACTAACCCACCCCCCCACCCTCCTCCCCTCTAGAACCCTCAGTTTGTTTTTCAGAGTCCATCGTCTCTCATGGTTCGTCTCCCCCTCCGACTTACTCCCCTTCATTCTTCCCTTCCTGCTATCTTCTTCTTTTTCTTTTTTCTTAACATATGTTGCATTATTTGTTTCAGAAGTACAGATCTGTGATTCAACAGTCTTGCACAATTCACAAGGCTCACCATAGCACATACCCTCCCCAATGTCTATCACCCAGCCACCCCATCCCTCCCACCCCCCACCACTCCAGCAACACTCAGTTTGTTTCCTGAGATTAAGAATTCCTCATATTGGGCGCCTGGGTGGCTCAGTTGGTTAAGCGACTGCCTTCTGCTCAGATCATGATCCTGGAGTCCCGGGATCGAGTCCCACATGGGGCTCCCCGCTCAGCGGGGAGTCTGCTTCTCCCTCTGACCCTCCCCCCTCTCTTGCTCTCTCTCTCTCTCTCCCTCATTCTCTCTCTCAAATAAATAAATAAATAAGAACTCCTCATATCAGTGAGGTCATATGATACATGTCTTTCTCTGATTGACTTATTTCACTCAGCATAACACCCTCCAGTTCCATCCACGTCGTTGCAAATGGCAAGATCTCATTCCTTTTGATGGCTGCATAATATTCCATTGTGTATATATGCCACATCTTCTTTATCCATTCATCTGTCGATGGACATCTTGGCTCTTTCCACAGTTTGGCTATTGTGGACATTGCTGCTATAAACATTGGGGTGCACATACCCCTTCGGATCCCTACATTTGTATCTTTGGGGTAAATACCCAGTAGTGCGATTGCTGGATCGTATGGTAGCTCTATTTTCAACTGTTTGAGGAACCTCCATACTATTTTCCAGAGTGGTTGCACCAGCTTGCATTCCCACCAACAGTGTAGGAGGGTTCGAGAGGGAACGCTCTTGGCCCAAGGTCATGGCTCCTTGGAAACAGCATATCAGAATCCTTCCATTACAAAGACAAGCAAGCCAACCCTGGTTTTCTGACTGCGGATCTAGGGTTCTTCCCACCAAAACATGCCGTTTGTCATTATTGCCTCAGCTCGAGGGGGAGACTTCTTAGAAGCAGCGAAGAGGCTCCGGGTCAGAAGGACAAAGTGGACCATTGAGAAAAATGCTGAGGAGAGGAGCCAAGAGGGGAAGAGGAGGGAAGCACTTTCAATGAGCACCTGCCACGTGCCAGGCACTGCACACACGCTTTGCTGCATCATGGTGCCTTAAGGAAGCGGGTTATTCGCATCTTCCATTGTAGAGAAGAGGAAGCTGAGGTTCAGGGAGGGGAAGTGACTTGTCCAAGGTCACACCACCAGGAGGGTGTACGGACGCAAGTCTGTCAGATTCGAAAGCCCCAAGCAGTTTGGGTGCCACGTGTTATATGCTTGGTAATCACAAACTTAAAATGCTCTGTGCTAGTCGTTGTTCTAAGCACTTAACCTACGTTAGTTTTTGTAATCCTCATGACCACCCTGTGAGGTACTTGCTGTCATTAATTCCACTTTATGTATGAGGAAATAGGCACAGAGCAGGAAAGGAATCTAAGTAGGGGGTAGAGCTGGGATTGAAAACCAGGCAATGTGGCTCCAGATGTCACACTTTTAGATTGCTGTACCATTGCTCATGCAGTAATAATAGTAACAGGTGACACTTTAACTGTTCTTTCCTGAGCCAGGTAGGGCTAGTTTCCCATTCTACACATGAGGAAGCTAAAGCCCGGAGAAAGAAAGTGACTTGCTCAAGATCATGCAGCAAGTTTCTTGGTCTAGTGGAGAGGGTTGTGACTCCAGGCCAGAGCTCCTGCAGCAGATAACAATTGCACTAGTGAGTGTTTACTGAGCGCTTACCAAGTACTCTACATGAGGTGCTTTACATGCATTTTTAAATGGGAATCATCCCAACAACCAGAGATCCTAGGTACACTCAATATTCCCATGTGACTGATGAGGAAATAGGCTCAGGAGCTGTGAAGTGACTTGTCCAAGGTCATGTACTTGGTCAGCAGAGCTGGCATTCAAACCCTGGTGTCCTGACTCCCAGTCCA
The DNA here is from genome assembly GCF_009762305.2 of Zalophus californianus. Taxonomy (NCBI): domain Eukaryota; kingdom Metazoa; phylum Chordata; class Mammalia; order Carnivora; family Otariidae; genus Zalophus; species Zalophus californianus. The sequence continues at coordinate 125,622,599 of NC_045602.1, forward strand.
CTGCCCCTTCCACTGTACCAGATGCCTCAGGAGGGCAACAGAGCTAAGAGTAGGCAGTCAGCAGGTGAGTGCTCCGGGCTCATCCCTACCTTCTGTCTCCATGCCCACGGCCATCTATGGGTTTAGCTAAACCTGTTCTTAAAAACCTATTTATAGCTTAAAACTGTACCACCACTTGAGATAATGAATCCCTTAAGTTGACTTCCCATGGTGTAAATTAAGGCTTCCTTTCATTTGTCCTAAATTTTTCTCTTTGAGGATTGCGGGGAGGAAAGGTGGGGCAAGGCCTTAGGACCAGGACACTTGGATTCAGAAAACAGGCTGCGGTCTGAACAGTGTTTACCTGTGATGGCAATTCCTGAAACCCAGGGAGCGGGGAACGTTTATGCAAGCATCTCTTCGGATCATCACGGAGACACGAAGGATGGGCAGTGTGTGGATTTTCATGTCTTTTGATGGATCTTGTTTCCTGTGCTTGCTTCCCAACATGTAGCACAGTTTTGCAGTCATGAGGATGCCACTAGATTCCCAATGTTGAATGAATCAATGAGCCCTCATTTTATAGGCTAGGAAACAGAGCCACAGAGTGTCAGGGGGTCTACTCAGGAAAATAAGACCCATACCAAATGATTCTAAAGAGGGAATCTAATATGATGGAGAGTTTGTTATAAAGTTTTGCACTGAGCAGGAAGAGCAACCAGGGGAAGCTGAGGCAAACCAGAGGTTAGCAACAACTCAGGAAGACATGACCCCCCCCCCCGCCCCCCAGGGCTGGAGCTCTACAGGGAGGAGATGGCATTACCAAGACTGGTACCCCGGGGCCACCCAGAGAGGAGCGGGGACCACAATGGGCCTCTCTAGCTGAACCTGCAACTATGGAGGAGACCTCCTAGCTGCTGCAGCCACAAACCCCTCCAAGGCTGAGAGAGATGGGGGGAGAAATACCCTAGCTTCTCCTTTCATCTTACTCTGCTCTCTCCAGGGCTTCCCATTGGCTGAACCTAGCCAGAAGCCAGTTGGCAAAGGAGCTCAGGAAGCATGGGTTGCAGGGACCAGCCTCTGCCATAAGAAGGGGCGCAGGAGAAGGGCAGTGAATGGATTTGAGATAAACAGAAAAATTAAGTGGCCCAAATAGTCCCACACCTAGGAAGGGGCCACATATCATGTGTATGCTGTCAGGCAATTCTCCTCCCCCCTGGCCCCAATTTCCATTTGATCCTTCTAAGGCTCTTTATCTTTCCACGTTCACCTTAAGCATTACCTCCTTCAGGGAGCCTTCCGGGACCCCTTCCCAGCAGAGTTGCTATCTCCCTAGTGTATGTTCCCCTAGCACATTCTACACGCCTCTGCCGTGACGTACACCATAGTGCAATGCTGCTGATTATCCCCCAGCCTCCTCAACAGATTTAGCCTCCCAAGGCCAGACCCAGGTCTGATTTTTTTTTTTCTTCTCTCTGCTGGGAAGAAAATAGCTATTGAATGAGTCAGGGGCGACCTGGGGTCTGGAGTCAGGCTACACCTAGGGTCCAAATATTCCAGCGCCTATATTTATATGTTGTGTGACTTTGGCCAGCCCTCATTCCCTTTGAGTCTTAGTTTCCTCATCTGTAAAATGGGAATAACAATACAAACCTTGAAGAGTAAAGGGAGAACGTGTGGCCGTGCAGTTAAGTTCAGGTCCTGGAATCAGACTGCCTACAGTCAGCCCCTGCCTCCTCTCCAAGTTACTTAACTCACCTGTGAATTGAGCATGATATGAATACTTCCTATGGTATCTGGGAGCATTAAATGAAACGATGTATGGAAGACAGTGCAGGCTGGCAGTGAATGGGCCTAGTGTCAGCATGGATAGGGCCCCACCCAGCAGCTGAACACTGAATAGGTACATTCTCAGTGACATATAGCAAATAGGGATCTTGATTTTCTTGTTTACCACCATAGCCCCATTACCAAGAACAGTTACTGGCACATAGTAGGTGCTCAATCAGTCTTTGTGAGGCCATTGAACAGTACTGAGTTATATATGGGGATGTTATTTTGCTTATGAGCCAGTGCTTGTGAGACACCCCCCGCCCCCGCCCCCCCCCAGCACCTCCACAGAGGATGCCTGTTCTATACCAGCCCAACCCAGGCCTGGAGACACCTTATCCAAGAACGGAAGGTGGAGACTGCTGGGCCTATTGGGAGGAGCAATGAAGGGCTGGAGACAAGGTTCTGGAGCAAAGGACTAGCAAAGAGATCTAACGTTTATTGAGCACCTACTATGTACCAGATGCTGTACATACCGGATTGCATTTCATCCTCCCAGGGGCCTGCAAAGTGCCCATCCTTACCCCATTTTACAGGGGATGAAATGGCAGTTCAGGGAGAAGAGAAAACTCGCCTAAGGTTGTGCAGAAATGAAGGGGCCCAGCTAGATTTGAACCCTCGAATGTTTGGTTCCGAACGCCCACTCCTTCCGTGGTACCAGCTGCCTCCCAGAGGGCAGGGGAATGGAATCTGAGCCTCAAGCCATACAGGAAGCCCCAGCAACCAATGCGGAGGCCAGGCTCGGGCTGAGTGACAGCTTGAGAGCACGATTTTGACAGCTGTGCCCAGGCTGGGCTGGAAGCAAGTGGTGCTCAGCTCCGGCGCCTGGGACCTGGAGCTGTGATCACACAGGCAAAGGATGGCCGGGGCAGCAGCAGGGCGCCGTGGAGGTGCTGGGCCCCAGATAGAATGTCCGCGGGCCCCGCCCCCAACAGAGAAAGCTCCCTACTAACTGGTTCTGTGACCTTGAGCAAGTCCCTCAATCATCTCCGTTCAGGGTCCTCACTTGTCACACAGGGTCACCTTGCCTTCTGGGTTGTCATGGAGTTACATGAGATAATGCAAAGAGACAGAACTGGGGCGAGTCCAGGCCAGGACTCCAGCACTAATTAGTTGTGTGATCTGAGGCAAGTCACTTCACCTCTCTGAGCCTCAGTGTCCCCAGCTGTATAATGGGCATAGTACATGCCTCACCAGATTGCCATGAGGATGTAGTGATTAAAAGTATGGGCTCTCGGGGCGCCTGGGTGGCTCAGTCCATTGAGCATCCGATTCTCGTTTTGGCTCAGGTCATGATCTTGGGGTCCCGAGATCGAGCCCTGCATTGGGATCTCTGCTCAGCAGGAGCCTGCTTGAGAATTCTTTCTCTCCCTCTGCTCCTCATTCCACTCACGCTCTCTCTCTCTCTAAAATAAATAAACAAATCTTAAAAGAAAAAACTTTAAAGTATGGGCTCTGGAGTACAGCTGCCTGGGTTCAAATCATGCTTCACCCCTGACCTACTGTGAGCCTCTGCCAAGTAGCTTGGTTCTCTGTGCCTCACTTTCCTCCTCTGTAAGCTGGAGAAGAATAGAAGCCTACTCACTTCATGGAGTTGTGGTGGTTAAATGATATAATCAACAGAAAGAACACAGAACAGCGGCTGACACCAGTAAGCTCTCTGTCACTGTGAGTAATCATTAGCCCTGGGTCTGGCATCTAATAGTGACTGATCCTTGCCACGCACCAGGAACCACTTTAAACTCTAATCCTCAAAGCAGTCTTGTGAGATCGGTGACATTGCCGCCCCATATTTCATTCATGAGGAACTGAGTTATCCAGGGGTTCAATGACTTGCTGTAGGTCACACAGTGATCAGAGGACTGACCAGGACCTGAGCCCACAAATCCTCCACCAGGGCACTCCTTCATTCCTAATAAAGGCTCCATAAAAGAAAGCTCTCAGGATGTCTGTGTTCCGCGTGGACGTCTTACGAAGGTAGAGCAGATGGCAATTATTTGTGTCCACGTGGAGTACCCTAAATGCACAGGGGAAAGCCTGGGTGAGCGTGGCGGAGTGGAGGCGCGCAAGGACCCATCTGCTCAGCTCGCGATTGTCTCCAGCAGGGGGCGCCCGCTGCCTCCGCTAGTCCCTAAAACCGGAACCAGGCCGCTGGGCTGGTGGCCTCGCGTGGCCGGTCCAGGTCGACCTTGAGGACCCCGTGGAGGGGCAGCGGAAAGTGACAATATTAGCTTGTACAAAACCAGGGACATGCCAAGAGGGGCTTATCTCCCATGGTTCCCAAACGGGGTTGCCCAGCTTCATCGCACAGAGCTTCCGAAAGATGCAGAAGCCATCTGGCCCCTCCCCCACGTCAGAATCTTCTGGGTGACGGGCCAGGGATCTGAAACTTTTAAAACGTTGAAGAAATACTATATAGGCGTGAAAATCAATCATGCCCGAAAACGTTATGTTGAGTGGAAAAGCGAGTTGTTAAATGCACAGAATTTAATGTGTGTGTATGCAGGGCGGGGGAGGAGAGCCCAGGGCAAGAATACAGAGGCCCACCCCCATCTGCCTCTCACCTCATCCCCCCCTCCCCACCCCATTTGTGTGCTCCGCCCCCAGGTTCCACTCCATTTACTCCTCATCCGGCCCCTTCCCAAACTGTAGACCCTTGGCCACCCAACTGATCATTCAGGTGCACATTCAGGCAGATGGCCCATCTTCAGGAGGATGGACCCTGGAGAAAGACCTGCATAGGTGCTGCATAACACTGGAGGCTATCTGAACTGGGAGTCCTGGGGGCTTGCTTACCCTGAGTGTGGTCTCTAAGAAGCTCACAGGCACTGCACGTGCACATTCCTTAGACTCCTTGCCCCGTGGAAAGGGGCACAGACAGAGAAGGGCCAGAGGGAGACCTCTCTAAAGCTCTGGATCCAAGGCCTGACTTGCCAGGGTCTAAGAGCTCTACTGTAAAAATTAACACTGTTTCTATAAAGGATAAAACATGCAAAATAATGTTTTTTATTGATATAGAAATTTTATTTAAGTTTTTATTTTTTATTTTTTATTTATTTGACAGAGAGAGACACAGCGAGAGAGGGAACTCAAGCAGGGGGAGTGGGAGAGGGAGAAGCAGGCCTCCCGCCGAGCAGGGAGCCCAATGTGGGGCTTGATCCCAGGACTCTGGGATCATGACCCAAGCTGAAGGCTGATGCTTAATGACTGAGCCACACAGGCGCCCCGATGGATATAGAAATTTTAAAAAGAATTTTAAGGCATAGGAATGAAAACATGCCTATCGGGGCGCCTTGGTGGCTCAGTCGGTTGGGCGTCTGCCTTCCGGTCAGGTCATGATCCCAGGGTCCTGGGATCAAACCCTGCTTTGGGCTCCGTGTTCAGCGGGAAGCCTGCTTCTCCCTCTTCCTCTGCCTGCCTTTCTCCCCGCTTGTGCTCTCTCACTTTCTCTCTGTCAAATAAATAAATAAAAAATCTAAAAAAAAACAAACCAAAACAAAAAACCACAAAACCATGCCTGTCTGATAACACCAAATTCAAAACGGTGTTACCTTTAGGGAGAGAGGAAGGGGTGGAGCCATAGAATGAGGCGCAGGGATCTTCGAATTGTGTCTGTCATGTTAAATTACTTAATCTGGGCGGTGAGAACCTGAGTTTGCTTCATTATTATCTATTCTTTTCCTATGCCTAAGCTATTTCACAATTTAAAAATTAACCTTGGGGGGCGCCTGGGTGGCTCAGTCGTTAAGCGTCTGCCTTCAGCTCAGGTCATGATCCCAGGGTCTACAAGTCCCTGCTCAGTGGGGAGCCTGCTTCTCCTCTCTCTCTTTCTGTCTGTCAAATAAATAAAATCCTTTAAAAAAATTAAAATTAAAATTAACCTTAAAAAGTAATATATAAAAAAGTAACATACGTTCATAGTTTAAAAATTTAAGAAGTAGGGACGCCTGGGTGGGTCAGTCAGTTGTGTGTCTGCCTTCAGCTCAGGTCATGATCCCAGGGTTCTGGGATCGAGCCCTGAACCTGCTTCTCCCTCTGCCTGCCACTCCCACTGCTTGTGTTTTCTCTCTCTCTGATAATAAATAAATAAATAAATAAATAAATAAATAAATAAATAAATAAAATCTTTTTTAAAAAGAGATAAAAATTCAAGAAGTACAAAAAGATATAAAATTAAGGTAAAAATCTCTCCCTGTCCCTCAATGTTAAAGGGGACTTCCTAGAGGTGACCCCTGTTATCAAGGCCTTGTGTACTCTCCAGAAATGTTTTAAAAGTCTACACAGACTGGGGGCGTGTGGGTGGCTCAGTTGTCTGAGTGTTTGACTCTTGATTTTAGCTCAGTTCATGATCTCGGGGTCCTGGGATTGAGCCCTGCATCAGACTCTGAGCTCAGTATGGAATCTGCTTGTCTCCCTCTCCCTCTGCTTTCTCCCCCAACTCTCCCTCTCTCAAATAAATAAATCTTAAAAAAAAAAAAAAGAATCTGCACACACTGGATATATAATACTAACTGCTGCTGACAATGCTCCCTCCACAACCCAACACACACTTAATAGTTCTTGTCGGATAATTTTCCACAAGTACATGTAGTTACATCTCGTTCTTTTTAATGACTGGATAGGATCCAATGCCCAGGGGATGTATCATATTTAACCAGTTCTCTATTGATGGACACTTACATTTATTTGTTTGCCATTATAAACAGTGCAGCAAAAAACACCTTTGAACCTGTATGTCTTCTTGAGTTGCAAGAATAACACCATGAACTCTTGTGTAAGTGTATTTGTAAGTAGAAAAATCTCAGCAGTGAAATTGCTGGGTCAAAAGTTATGTCCATTTAAATTACAGGATTTCAAAATTATATTCCCAAAAGTTCACACCAATTTACATTCTTATTGATGATATAGGAGGTTGTCTGTTATTCCAGGCCCTCACCAACACTGGATAGTTTATCTTTGTCTTATTGATTTTTAAGAACTCTTTGTATATTAGGGAAATGAATTTTTTGTCTCCCCTTTGTGTTACCAAGTTTTTCCCCAGCAAGGCATTTGGAGTCCCCCCACTTCCACCATTTGGAGTTTTTAAAGTTGACTTTAAAAATTGCATTCCTGGGGCGCCTGGGTGGCTCAGTCTTTAAGCGTCTGCCTTCGGCTCAGGTCATGATCCGGGGGTCCTGGGATCGAGCCTCACATCGGGCTCCCTGCTAGGCAGGAAGCCTGCTTCTCCCTTTCCCACTTCCCCTGCTTGTGTTCCCTCTCTCGCTGTGTCTCTCTGTCAGATAAATAAATAAAATCTTAAAAAAAACCCAAAAACTTGCATTCCTATTTTTTTAATTGAAGTGAAATTCACATAACATAAAATTCATCATTTTAAAATTTACAAGCAAGTACTATTTAGTACTTTCGTAATGTTATGTAACCACCACCTCTATCTAGTTCCAACATATTTTTATCACCCCCAAAGAAAACCTCATACCCATTAAGCAATCAATCTTCATTCCCCTGTCCATCAGGACCATTTGTTTTTGTTATTTTTTTTTTGCTTTTTTTGGCCATTTGTTTTTATGTAGTAAAATTTATTAATCTTTTTTCACAACAACTTTGTGATTTGAATAGAGCATAGAAATGCTTTCCTCACTCTCAGATTATTAAAAAGCAAAGAATTTAAAACATTATTATTAATGGTTAGTGAAATCTTACAACCTGGGAACCAGTGTTTTAGATCACCCTCGGTAGTATGAGTTCCTGGAGGGCAATCACCCTTGTTCCCATTTCTAGCACCAAGCACAAAGTTAGAGAATAAGTATTCAGTAAATGTTGGTTAAAGGCAATTCCTACCTCTAGATTATAAAAGGAAAACGTCTCACATTTTCTTGTAGTCCTTTTAGGGTGGTGTTTTTTTTCCCCCCTTAATTAACATTTTCATCCATCTGGAATTTATTTTGGTAAATTGGAATGAGGTAGAGATACAGCTTTATTTTTTTCCAAGTGGCTAGCCAGTTGAACCAACACCATATTGAATAATCTGTCTTCCCCCACTAATTTGAAATGCCACCTTTAGCATATACTAAATTCCCACATGTATTCAAGTCTATTTCTGGACTCCTTATCCTTCTTCGTGACCTCTCTGTCTGGGATTCTGGATTTTTTAAAGCTTCCCTGGTGATTCTGATGCAGTCCATCTGTAGTTGGTGCTTATCTATGATGAGATATGTTTGCGAATTCTTAGCAAAATGAAGGGAAATAGTGTCATAATGTTAAATTTCATTTTAAGGGCCCATCTTTTATTTTGAGATAATGTCCTTACTAAACTTTTTCTTTTAAGATTTTTAAAAAACTGAATGCTGATAGTAGATAGTCATTTCTTATTTATTTATTTTAAGTATATTTTTAAAAAGATTTTATTTATCATTTATTTATTTGAGAGAGAGAGTGAGAGAGGGTTGAGGGACAGAGGAAGAAGCAGAGTCTCTGCTGAGCAAGGAGTCCAATGAGGGGCTCGATCCCCAGACCCCGAGATCATGACCTGAGCTGAAGGCCGACACTTAACCAACTGAGCCACCCAGGCGCCCCTTAAGCACATTTTTGAAGGAGTGTAACACACGTAGAGACATGCATACAAATCTTAAGTGTACAGCTTGATGAATTTTCCTTAAGTAAACACACCCATGTTAGCGTGTCCTGGGGTTACCAAGACAAATGACCACAAACCTGGTGGCTTAAAAGGACAGAAATTTACTTCTTAGTTTTGGAGGCCGGAAGTCTAAAATCTAGGTGTCAGCTGGGTCATGCTCCCTCTGAAGGCTCTGGGGGAGAATCCTTCCTTTCCAGCCCCTGGTGGTTCCAGTTCCTTGGCTTGTAGCCACCTCTTCACATGGCCTCCTCTCTGTGTCTCTGGGCAAATCTCTACCTTTCTCTTCTTAGAAGGACACTAGTCCTTGGATTGTGGGCACACCCTAATCCAGAACGACCTCATCTCAAAATCCTTAACAACATCTGCAAAAACCCTTTTCCCACATACAGTCACATTCACAGATTCCAGGTGGATATTGCTTTTTTGGGGTGAGGCAGAGGTACAATGTAACCCACTACACATCATGTAACTGACATCCCACATCAAGACCTTGGGAATCACCCCAGCCGGCAAGACAACTTGTGCTCTGCCCAGCAGCAGAGGAACCTTGACTTCTGATTTTCCCCTGAACTTTGTATTTCAAAAAATTCTCAAACTTTCAGGAATGTTGCAGGAAGGGTACAGTGAGCTCTCCTATAATCTCCACCTGGAGTCACCAGTTCTTTGTTTGTTTTTCCCTTTGTCTTATTATTTATTTTTTGTTTTTGTTAGATTATCAGTTAATATATTGACACATTTGCTTCCTCTCTTTTTCTATTTATGTCCATTTATGTTTATATTTATATTTCTATAAAGATATATATTTTTTCTTGAACCACAAGGAAGGGAGTTAGTTGCAGACATCCTCATATTTCACCCCTAAAGCCTCCACCCCAATTTCCGAAGAATGTAGGCTATCTTCTACATAACCACGGTATAATTATCCAATATAAAATCTTTTTTAAAAATATGTATTTTTAAAGATTTTATTTATTTATTTGTCAGAGAGAGAGCACAAGCAGGGGCAGTGGCAGGCAGAGGGAGAAGCAGACTCCCTGCTGAGCAAGGAGCCCAATGCGGGACTCGATCCCAAGACTCTGGGATCATGACCTGAGCCGAAGGCAGACGCTTAACCAACTGAGCCACCCAGACGTCCCTATAAACTCTTTTTTAAATTTTTAAAAAAAAATTATTTATTTTAGAGAAAGCGGAGGGAGGGGCAGAGGGAGAGGAAAGGGAGAGAGAATCCCAAGCAGATTCCCCACTGAGAGCACATCCAGACTCCTGGCTCAATCCCAGGACCCTGAGATCATGACCTCAGCCAAAATCAAGAGTCAGCCACTTAACTGACTGAGCTACCCAGGCGCCCCTCCAATATACAATCTAAATGCAAATTTCTCCAATTATTCCATGAAATATATCTTAATGCAGGCTATTTAAGCCCAGGATCCAGTGCAAGATTTCATATTACTTCTAGTATCCATGTTCTTTTTTTAAAATCATTATTACTGCATTTAAATTTTTCTGGCAAAATGAAGAGTTAGAATTTTTTTTTCTTTAAGTAATCTCTACACTTGTCAACATAGGGCTGGAGCTCACAACCCCGAGATCAAGACTTGCATGCTCTACCAACTGAGCCAGCCAGGTGCTCCAAAGAGTTGGCAATCTTTTGTCCTTGCCCAAATACTTTTGAACATGTACTTGTCCAGAAATTCATAATCTGTGAGTCGCTGCCCTAGAGTAGCAGCATAGTCCTGAAGAACTTTCTGTGGTGATGCCAATGTTCTTTAACCTGTATTGTTGGGTGTGATCACCACTGGCCACATGCGGCTTTTGAGCACTGGAAATGTGGCTAGTGAGACTGGGGAACTGATTTTTACATCATATTTCATTTTAATTAATTTAAATTGAAACAGGCACATGGGCCCCATGGCCTTAGGGTCAGACAGTCTGGGTCTAGACCAACCAGCGCACAAAGCTGGGAGCTCAGGCAGAGTCTGGGTCTGAGTTTTCTTGTCCTTAGCCTGTCATCATCACCATCACGTCACAACATGCAAGTGCTGAGTGGTGGGATGTCAGAGAGGGAGAGGGAGGGGCTCTGAAGTCTAACTTGGTCCTCCCCTCCTATCAGCCCACCATCCCCACATCACTTTTTCCTCTGTGCCCCACACATATTTATTTATTTATTTATTTTTAAGATTTTATTTATTTGAGAAAGAGAGAATGAGAGACAGAGAGCATGAGAGGGAGGAAGGTCAGAGGGAGAAGCAGACTCCCTGCTCAGCAGGGAGCCCCGTGCGGAACTCGATCCCGGGACTCCAGGATCATGACCTGAGCGGAAGGCAGTCGCTTAGCCAACTGAGCCACCCAGGTGCCCTCCACACATATTTATTGAGCGCCTACTTTGTACTAGGCCCTGAGAATAAGGGATGGATGGTCTTTGCTGTGGCTTTGTCAGAGGGGATTGTCAATGTCTGTGAATGTGTTTGTCTTACACACTCCACTCTGTCACCCACGGAGGTCAGGGGCCCAACTCGGTGCCTGACACTTAGAAGGAGGCTGGTAAAGGCTGACTGACTGAAGGGTAGGAATGAAGGTAGAGAGTAGTGTTCCAATTGCCAGGACAGAGAGCACAGGGGAGATGGTGTTGCTTGAGAAGAGTGCTAGTCCAACTCAGGATGAGTAAGGAAAGGTTTAAGGTATAGGCAGGGAGAGGTGGGAGGCCCCTGACTGCCCTGCCTAGGCTCAGGCTACTAACCAGGCTCACAGAAGTCCCAGATGCTAGAAATGTTATAGATGAGATATTAACCAGAGAGAAGGGAACATAACAAATCCATCTTGTTTGTTCTAAATATAGATGGGATGTTTTAATATTTACAAATCCACCTTGTTTATCCCAAATGTTATGGACAAGATATTTACCAAGTTCCCTAGTCAGTTTTCTTTAACAGACTGACCATAACTGCCCTCAATGGCAACCCATTAGGACCCCTCATGCTCTATAGGTTTATTTTCTTTCCTTTCAATTCTCATCTTCACTTAATAAACTTTCACTTCATCTTTTGGGTCCATGAGATTCATTCTACTACTCTGTGAGACAAGAACCTGCAACAAGGAAGCCCAAGTTCCTGTCTAGGTGCTAGCCCTGACTTGTCCTGTGTTCTTGGCAAATCTCTTCCTTTCTCCGGCTTCAGTTTTCCCAATAGTAAAAAGAAGTAGCTGGGCTAGGTCAGGCCTCAGGGCCCCTCCCACGGACAGGGTCAATGAAGTGGGGAGCCGAAGAACACCTCTTTTTTTTTTTTTTAAAGATTTTATTTATTTATTCATGAAAGACAGAGAGAGAGAGGCAGAGGGAGAGAAGCAGACTCCCAAGGAGCAGGGAGCCCGACGCGGCTCTCGATCCCAGGACCCTGGGATCATGACCTGAGCCGAAGGTAGACCTATAACCATCTGAGCCACCCAGGTGCCCCGAAGAACACCTCTTAATCTGTCCTATGTATTAGGGTTTTCTTGAGATCCAGTTTCCTAAAAGTATTCTGGGGCTTAAAAAATCAGGAGACTCCTGCACCAGAGGAGACTCCCAGAGTTTGTAAAGTCAGGATGAGGCCAGCCTGCGTGAGGTTTTGGGGAGACTCCTCAATTCTTCTCATAGGCTCCAGGTCTGTGCTGGGCCTGCACCTGCCTGAAGGTGTGCCTGCTGGGACCTTCCTTCTGAGGTGGTGAGCCAATCCCTGCAAGGAATGGGGGCACAGTTCAGGAGTGAGCCTTGAATCTTGGGGCAAGAGGGGAGGGGAGGGTACCTCTCACCCACGCAGAGACTGAAGGACCAGAGCCCTAGGGCATGTGTAACCTGCCTCGCCCCACTCATGCATGACTCAGGCTGAAACTGGACGCTAAGACAGTCACTCTGTCTGAGCCTCATAGGCCAATATCTGGAGTGCTATCCATTGCCTTCCATTTGCCCTTCAGGAAAACGGCTGTAGCATTGATAATTAGAGGTTGTCAAGTCTGCAAAAGCCACCCTCCCGCCCCCGCTCCTTTTCTAACATGGCAAACCCTTATCCTTTCTTCAAAACCAGGCTCAGGTGTTGTTCCTGAAGGCTTCCCTGACTTCTGATTTCTCCTCCAAAGAATTAATCACCCCCTCTTCCAATATGCAGACTCTGGTGCCAGACTGCCTGAGTTTGAATCTCTACTCTGCCACTTAATCTCTGTGTTTCCTTGGGTGAGTTACGTAACTTCTCTGTGTCTCTATTTCTTCATCTGTGAAATGGGAAAAATAACAGCACCCACTCACTGGAGTAGTTGTGAGGATTAAATGAGTTAATACATATAAATAATTAGGACAGTGCCTGGCACATAGTATGAATTTAAGAAAAAAGCAGATAACATTACTATTATTTTTCTATGCTTAAGAAATACTTGCAAGTGTAATGAACACGGCAGATAAGGGTCCTCTCTTCATAACCATCTCAGTCTGTGAGGAGAGATAGATGAATAAACAGGAAATTCACTCTGAATTATGAAAAATGCCACAGCAAGGGAAGTGGTGGGTTGAGGGGAATCATGAGAGCACAGAAAAGCCCCACTTCCCAGGTTGGGGTGGTCAGCAGTTTTTTCCTGGAAGAAATGATATCTCAGCTGAAATCTGAAAGATGAAGATTTAGCCAGGCACAGCGGGAGGGCAGGGAGGGGAGGTGTGGGAAGGGTTTGAGGCAGGGTGGAGGGGGGTGGAGAGTGCACTCCAGGGGTAGAGTGTGATGTCTTCTGAGAACTGAAGTAGGAGGAGTAGAGAAGGGTGGGCGGGTACCCCCCACGAATGCATGTCTTTGTGATCTTCCTTCCTGGTTTGTGAGGCCCTACAGGCCAAACCTCACGTCTCCTTTGATTCCATACACCTGCCTGCCTGACGCCCAGTACTCAGCCTGGCACACAGCAGAGCCTCGATAAATGCTAACTAGGAATGAGAGATGAGAACCTTGCCTTTTCCATCAGGGGGCCACCCCCAGCAAACTTTTCATGTGTCCATACTTGTGAGTTAGGCATTCTGATAGCCCTGGGAAGTCAAGTTCATTTGTTTGTTCAGAATCATCATCTGCGGGGCGCCTGGGTGGCTCAGTTGGTTAAGCAACTGCCTTCGGCTCAGGTCATGATCCTGGAGTCTCCGGATCGAGTCCCACATCGGGCTTCCTGCTCAGCAGGGAGTCTGCTTCTCCCTCTGACCCTCTTCCCTCTCGTGCTTTCTATCTCTCATTCTCTCTCTCTCTCAAATAAATAAATAAAAAATCTTAAAAAAAAAAAGAATCATCATCTGCTATGCATTCCAGACTCCTGTGAGTTGGATGGTTCTGTCAGGACAAAGTCACGTTTCTGACCCAACAAGGTGACCCCAGGCCTCACTCCTGTGGTGCCTGTAAACTTTCCAGCCTCGGTGTGCTTACGGATCACCTGGGGTCTGTGCAGGTGATCCAGATTCTGATTCAGTAGGTCTGGGGCCCTGCCCAAGATTCTGCATTTCTAACAAGCTCCCAGGTGATGCTGAAGGTGTATGTTCGGGAATTACACTTTGTTGTTTCGGTTTTTATTTTTTATTTTTTTTAAGATTTTATTTATTTATTTGACAGAGAGAGAGACACAGCGAGAAAGAGAGAGAGAGAGAGAACACAAGCAGGGGGAGTGGGAGAGGGAGAAGCAGGCTTTCCGCGGAGCAGGGAGCCCGATGTGGGGCTCGATCCCAGGAACCTGGGATCATGACCTGAGCTGAAGCCAGACGCTTAACGACTGAGCCACCCAGGCGCCCCTGTTTCGTTTTTTAAAATCATGAATTACACCAGCAAGGCGGTAGACAGTGTGGCCATTTTTCCTGGCCCTGATCACTGTGCTGGTTGTTAAAGGAGGTTACAGCCAGGTTCTGAAGGGCCTTGGGTGCCAGGCTAAGGAGTTCAGTCTTTTTTCTGGAGACACTAAGGGGCATGGAAACTTTCTGAGGCATGGTCAGGGAGAGCTGGCCAAGGAGAGGAATCTGAAGTGTGGGTGCTGGGGGGCTAGCGGAGTGAGCTAGTGCACTAGCAGGTGAGAAAGGGTAGGGCTGAAGCTCAAGCAGTAGCAGGGAGATGCAGAGGAAGGAGGAGAAAGCAGAGGCTGAATTGTGTCCCCGCCCTCCCATTCATATGTTGGAGTCCTAACTCCTAAGACCTCAGAATGTGGCTATACTTGCAGAAAGGGTCTTTAAAGAGGTAATTAAATTAAAACAAGGTCATTAGAGTGGATCCTAATCCAGTATGACTGATGTCGTGTCAGAAGAAGAAATTAGGACACACAGCTGCATAGAGAGGAGCCCATGTGGGGACCCAGGGAGAAGACAGCATCTACAAGCCAAAGAGAGAGGCCTTAGGAGTCACCAACCCTGTCAACACCTTGATCTTGAACTTCTAGCTTCCAAAGTTGTGAGAAAATAAATGTCTGTTGTGTAAGCCCCCCAGTCTGTGGTACCTTGTTATGGCAGCCCAAGTAGACAGGTACAGAGGGCATGGGTTTAAGAGGATTATACAGGTTGTCAACTGTTCGGATGACATGGGGGGGTACACTATAGGATTCTATACAGGTGGTGGGGAAATTGGGAAGACCAGGGAGGAGAAAGTGCTATGAATAGAACAGAAGCAGGCCGGTGAGCGAGGAGGGAGGAGCCCGGCTGGAGAGAAGTGCATCGGGACCTGGAGGCAGAGGAGGTACCACCAGGAGCTGCAGGAGGGGCTTCCAGGGGGCTTTAGGAAACCCGGCTGGTGGTGCTTGCAATCAAAGCCAGACCCTCAGGAGGTTGAAGGGAAGGAACAGAATGGTCCTTGTGTCAATAGGGGCCCTTGGCTGCAAGCAGTCAAAACTGGTCCGGGCTAACTTAAGCAAAAAGAAAAGTATCCAAAAGGATTCCGGAGGCTCCCAGCAGTGAGGTGAAGGCTCAAGACCAGACTAGGAAAGTAAGCGAGAGGCAAAGGAGGCTGGTCAGCTGTGAGCATAGCTGGAATCGTGCTGTGGGGACACCCGAGAGGGCTGGTGGGGCTGCTGGGCTCCCAGCACCACCTTCCACTTGCACCCATTAGATTCCTTCCCCGCCTCTCAAGATGCCTGGGAAAACTATTCCATTACTGAGTAACCGAATAAAGCCGTGGCTCCCATCACTGTGTAATCAGCTTATTAGTCCCATTATAAAGACGAGGAAACTGTGTGGTTCAGGGAGGGGAAGTGATTTATCCAAAGGCATAGAGTTCAAATCCAGGCCTGTGGGACTCCAGCACCAGCTCCTTCCACTGCACCAGCTGGTGCCTGGCGGCTTCTTCGAGGAGCCCGTGGTCGGAGCTGGGACAACCTTAGCAGTGGTCTCCAAGCCAGGCCCCTTCTGAAGCTGGGAAGGAATCTCACCTACCCCCCACCCCCCCCCATCTACTGCCGCTCCTCTTTCCCCACTGGAGAAATCCCGCATTGCCTCTCATCAGGAGCTGGGCTGGAACTGCTGGTTCTAGACCTCCGGAGGCCTCTTGCTGCATCCACGCTGAGCCTGTGAGCTGTCTTCCCTTCAGCCTGGCAACCCAGCTTCAGGTGTATCAAAGTCCCAGCGCTGCGTGAGGTTCAAACACATCTCAGCAGGCTTCCTGAATACATTAGTTTTATGCCCCCCCCCCACCCCCGCAACATGCCACAGGGTTGGGAGGTGGAGGAGGAGGGGGCCCTGGAACTCAATATGCCAATGTATGCAGATCACATCTAAATGAGGGTGTCCCAGGAATAATGGGAAAGAAAGGCAATCAGAGCAGGCCTGGGGCTCCACTGCTGTGCGGTACAGCCAGGAAACGGCTCTCCCGGGAGGGTGTCTTAGGCTCTGTTTCAGAGCGTGTTCTTTAAAGCAATGTCTCTGCAGCACAGGGGAAGGAAGAGCTGCGGAAATTGGTTCTGGATACTTCCTGGCAAAATGTTCTTGGTTGCTTCAGCCACGCTGGGGGTGGGCTGGGAGTGAGGGGGTAGAATCTCTGAGCCTCTCTCAGTCGCCACGGCCTGCGGGGACTATCTCCATCACTGATTTCTAAACCAGTGGAGCTTGCTAACGCCCAGTTCCGGGCCCCACTGATTACTGAATCCGAATCTCTTGAGAATTTTTTTTTTTTTTTTTTTTTTTTTTTAAGTCCGAGGCTTTGGGAAATACTGATGCATACCACGGGTTCTTAATCTAGAATGTCTCCCAGACTTCAGGGAACCTGTATAGGACTGTTCTCTTTAAAAAAACAAAACCAGGGGCACCTGGGTGGCTCAGTCGTTAAACATCTGCCTTCAGCTCAGGTCATAATCCCAGGGTCCTGGGACTGAGCCCCGCATCGGGCTCCCTGCTCGGCGGGAAGCCTGCTTCTCCCTCTCCCACTCCCTCTGCTTGTGTTCCCTCTCTTGCTGTGTCTCTCCCTGTCAAATAAATAAATAAATAAAATCTTAAAAAATAAATAAATAAAAATAAAAAAACAAAACAAAAAAAACCAACCCAATGCCCAGGCCACAACCCAGACCAATTAAGTCAGAATCTCTGGGGGAATGAAACCCAGGCATTGCTAGTCCAAGGTGAATCCCAGGAGACTCCAATGCGCAGCCTGATTTGAGAAGCACTCTCGAACAGGTATTCTGATAAGACCTTTGTTATACTTGTGCTCTCTTTTGGGCTGCGTTAAGCTCCAGGCCCTCCACCCAGTGTGCATGTTTCAGGAGCCTCCCCTGGGAAGCAGACTATACTCAGGGCTGGTGTTCAGCTGGTAAGCACCAGTTGTTAAAACACTCAAATCTTTCCTTACCTACCCATTGGTAACAGGTGCTGCTTTGAACCTTCTAAATGCCTCCTAGGACCAGGGAACCAGGCATGAAAGGGTTAATAATCATTACCCCCCCACCCCCCCGCAAAGAGGGGCCTCCTGAAGCTCCTTGGATGGAATCAGTCCGACTGGTGGGAGTCCTGGTTGTTAAATATTTGAAGTCATCCCTCATTATATTTCTGTGGTGAGGAGCATCAACTTTACAGTCAGAAAGACCTAGAGGCCTACCTAATTTTATTTATTTATTTATTTATTTATTTATGATTTTATTTATTTATTTTAGAAAGAGAGAGACAGAGTGCGAGTAGGGGGGAGGGGCAGAGGAAGAGACTCCCCAAGCGGACTCCCTGCTAAGCACGGAGCCCCAGGAGGGGCTGACCTCACAACTCTGAGATCATTCATGACCTGAGCCAAAATCCAGAATTGGATGCTTAACCCACTGAGCCACCCAGGCGCCCCTTTGAGCATGCATTTTAAAACAGAGAGTGCTGGGTCCCACCCAGAGGTGCTAAATCAGTAATTTTGAGGTTGGAGCAGTCGAGGATCCGCATTTCTAACAAATTCCGGGTGGTGCTGATGTTGCTGGTCCTGGGACTACCCTTGGAGAACTGCCCAACTAGAAAATGCATGAGATAGTGTGCCTGGCCAAGAGTAGGGGCTCAGCCCAGGTTTGGAAAAGGGGCAAAGAAGTCGCCAGTTATCCTGTGTGCAGTGTGGACTTCTCCCTCCCACTCCAGTCCCCAAGGTTCTCGATTCAGGCCAGCACTGACTGAATGTTTAACCTAGGATTAATGTTTGACCACTAACTGTTTAACCTGCGATTTCCAAGGATTGGGGCTTTCCCCAGCCCCCTCCCCATTGTGAACAGGACCAGATACAGACATTTAGGGGCTGCTATCCCTGAGAATATGGTGCCCTGCCCCCTATGTCATTCAAAGTAAAACAGCACTAAACCCTGAAATGACTATATAAGGAAATCCACCAAAGATCAGACTTTTCCCATGGTGGCTACTTTAAGGATTTTTTTCAAGTATCAAAATCAGTCTTTGTGGAGGGGAGGGATGAATAAGCAGAGTACAGAGGATTTTTAGGGCAGTGAAACTACTCAGTATGATAGCATAATGATGGATGCATGTCATTATGCGTCTGTCCAAACCCATGCAATGTACACCACCACCAAGGAACCCCTAATGTAAACTGTGGACTCTGGGCGATAGCAATGTGTCCAGGCAGGTTCACAGATTGTAACAAATGGACCACTCTGGTGGGGGGTGTTGATAATGGGGAGGCTGGTATGTGTGGGGGCAGAGGGTCTATGGGAATTCTCTGTGCTTTCTTCTCAATTTTGCTGTGAACCCACTAAAGCAGCTCTAAAAAAAAGAAAGTCTTGATCTAAATAAACAAACACACAAACTTTTAAATTTGGTGGCTGCACCTGCTTTGCTGGAATCCACACCTGGCTGGTGGGCAATGCGCTGTCAGGGCTGCTGGTCCCAGGCTCAGCCTCTTTCCCTCTCAGTTGGCACGACTCTCCCTCCACAGCTCCATCCCCTTTTGTAGACGCCAACCTCTCCAAACTCCCTTGGACTATCCTCTGCCCTGTCCAGCTACCTTCATCTTTTGATCCCCTTTTGATCCCCCCAATTTTTCCCCCTACAGAACCCAGTCAAATACTCCACACCTATTCCGTCTGTTGGTCTCTCCAGCTTGATTTCTGGGCACCCCACCCCACCCCCTGGCTGCTTCCCCCACTGACTTCCCTCTTGCCGGATCCAGTGACCTGATCTTAGCACGGGATTTGGAGTCAGAGGCTTGCGCAGGAGCGCTGTCACTCACCCGCTGTGTGACAGTGAACAGCTTGAAGCACTTCTCTGGGCCTTGGGTCTGTTGCCTTGAGAATGGGCTACAGTCTCTGCCTCCCCTGAAAGCTCAGCTTCAGATAAAATGTTAAGAAGTTCTGCCATTCGGTGCGGATCAGACGTGATAAGGTACGTGACCGCACTGGATAACGCGTTAAGTGGGTTGTGTGTTGACTATGGGGATGATTGGCCACTGGCATGGCTAGCCATACATGCCAAATGTGGTAGAAAGAACAGGGCACTGGTGTCAGGTCTAGGTGGAACCCCAGGTCTGCCCCTAGCTAGCTGTGTGGACTTGGGCAAACTCCCTGAGCCTCACAGATTCACAGCGAGAGAGGGAACACAGGCAGGGGGGAGTGGGAGAGGGAGAAGCAGGCTTCCCGCTGAGCTGGGAGTCCGATGTGGGGCTCGACCCCAGGACCCCGGGATCATGACCTGAGCCGAAGGCAGATGCTTAACCACTGAGCCACCCAGGCGCCCCGAGGATTGCGAATCCTAATTCGTAAAGGAGAGAGCATTAGAGTAATGGCATCAGGACAGCCAGCATTTTTTTTTTTTTTTTTTTTTTTGGTATGTGTACCTACTTGTGTGCTAAAAACTTGCAGTGTATAATATCATTTAATCTTCACCACAACCCTTTGAGTGAGGACTGTTCTCCCCCATTTTACAGACGAGGCCATGGAGGCACAGAGAGGCAAAGTGACTTGCCTAAGATCACACTGACAGATGTAGTCGGAACTGGAATTTGAACCCAGGAGTTCTGATTCCAAAGTCTCTACTATCTGGCTTCCTTTTGAAGGAGCTCAACAGAGATAAGTGGGAGGCAAGACATTATTACTAAGGCCTATAAGAGTCCACTGGTGATTGCCACCACCCTGGGGCCAGGGATGGTAGGTGTGTTTGTGGGTGGTGGCGGGGACTTGGGTGATGCTTTTCCCCGGGGCAGTGTCTTGCCGTATCCACACCTTTCTGCTTCATCACAGACACAAGTGTCTTTCCCATTTCCTGCCAGGGCATCTCAGACCTGGCTGCCCCTCCCGTCTCTGGCAGGTTGAGGAGGAACAGGCTTGGAATTCCCCATTCTACATAGTGGGGAGAGGTTCCTCACCTCGTGAGGCTGACCCCGGTTGGTCCGGGGGGCCTGGTGTTACTAACAGCAGCCTACAGGCTGTGTCATCTGGCTGGTGACTCAGGGCTCCAGGACCAGCCTCCTCCCCATCTTATGGGACCTCCACCTGGGGGAGGGATTTAGAGTCCCAGCTGTGCCTCTGGGTCAGGGTCAAGGGGTACCCACCTGGAGGAATATCCTGTTCTCCGCCCCCTCTCCCAATGCCTTGGCTAAACTTGCGGTGTTGGAAGGAGGGGTTGAGGGAAGTGGGGAAGGGGATGTGGTAACCAGAACCACTTCCTGCCATTGCTGTGTTGAAAGGGTGCTCTCCCAAGTTCCTCTTGATGCGGGGGTTGGGGAGCCAGGGGTAAAGGAGGAAGTTGGGAGGGGATGAGGAAAGGAGGGTTCTTGTTTGGATTGACTCCAGGAATGAAGCCAGGGGTTCCTGGCTGGGTGTCCTCTTTCTGCCCCCGAGTTGGTAAAAACAGCCAGCTGGCCTGACCCTGATGGCCATCGTAATTAAAATATCAGCAAGCACCTACTACCGTATGCCAGGCACTTTATATCCGTTAATTTGACCCTTACAACCCCATGAGGCAAGTAAGCACTATCATTACCCCTGTTTTTTACAGATGGGGAAACTGAGGCATGGGCAGGTTATGTCAGTTGCCCAGATCACACAGCAAGGTGGTGCCGGCACTGAGATCGGAACTTCAGTCGCTTGGTCCCACAGAGTGGGCTTAGAGCTACGGCTCCTTACTGTCCAACCCATGCTGTCCCTGGCTTGCTCTGTGACCAGAGAGAGGTAAATTCTCTACTCTGTGCCTCAGTTTCCTCATCTACATGGTGGGGGCAACTGGAGTAGGTTAGTACACTGCCCCCTTGTGATGTCTGTCTCTCTGGTAATTACTTTTTCATTCAGTTTCTCCCCTACTGGGCTCAGTTCCATTAGCACAATGACAAATGACAATCTTGGTGACTACTGCATTCTCGAATTCTTAGCACAATGTCTGGCCCATAAAAACTCCACACATGCTTGAGTATTTGAGGATCATCATCAACGGTTTGAGTATATGATAAATGTTTTGGACCCTTTATATACAAAAAAATCAACAAACATCAGTGGTTCTCAACTGGCGGTGATTCTGCCCCTCCCACCCAACCAGAGGACGTTTGGCAATGTTTGCCATTTCTGGTTGTCACAACTGGCAAGGGGGGGGGGTGCTCCTGGCACCTAATGGGGAGAGGCTGGGGATGCTACTAAACATCCTATGATGCACAGGACAGACCCTCAAAACAAAGAATTCATCTGGCGCCAAATGTCAATAGTGTTAAATTCGAGAAACATGACATACATACATAGGCACGACATATTTTGTACCTTTTTTTTAAAAGATTTTATTTATTTGACAGAGAGAGACACAGAGAGAGGGAACACAAGCAGGCGGTGTGGGTGAGGGAGAAGCAGGCTTCCTGTGGAGCAGGGAGCCCGATGAGGGGCTTGATCCCAGGACCCTGGGATCACGACCTGAGCCAAAGGCAGATGCTTAACGACTGAGCCACCCAGGCGCCCCTATTTTGTACCTTTGATGGCAAGTTGGGGGTGGTTTGTGGAGTCTCCTAAAGCTTGAGTCGGCCACCAGAGGGAGACCCCCTGGATGGGAGGGTCTCTTTATTTCCATCTCTAAAATGATATTGCTCGGGGCGCCTGGTGGTTCAGTTGGTTAAGTGTCTGCCTTCAGCTCAGGTCTTGATCCCAGGATCCTGGGATCTAGGCACCACCCCCTTGGGCTCCCTGCTCAGTGAGGAGCCTGCTTCTCTCTCTCTCTCCTTCTGCCCCTTCACCCCCCCATCCCTGCTCGTGCTCTCTCTCTCTCAAATAAATAAATAAATAAAATCTTTAAAAAAAATGATAATTGCTCAATGACCTCACATTCTCAAATCTGGAATATAGTTCCCCTGGTCCCCTGTTCTAGCCTCTGATTCCCCCAAAGGCCTGAGCCTGCTCTCTGTTCTTGGGCGGGCACAGGGTATCAGGGGAGAAGGTGCTGAGTTTTAAGTCTCTCCTCCCTGAGCTCCTTTCCCCCACCCCTCTGGTCATCTGACTTCCCTGTAAATGGTGATAAAGATGAAAGACTTCAGAGCCAGGCAGCCCTGGGCTTGAATCCTGCTTCTCTGAATTAACCTGCTGTGTGGTCATAGGCAAGTTCCTTAACTGCTCTGAGCCTCAAGATCCTCCTCTAAAAATAGGAGGGGTACTCATTAAATCTACCTCACAGGTGCTGGTGGGGATGAAATGAGATGCTTATAGGGAAGTTCTCACAGTACGCCACATGTAGTGAATCTCTAGAAATGCATGATTATTATGGCTCCGAGGTGAAGTGACTTGCCCAAGGCGACACAGCTGGGCAGGACTGAACACCAGAGCTGCATGACTCCAAAGCTGATGCTCATTGATTAGCGAACTCTAGAGCTTCAACTTTCCTATAAGGGAAGCGAAATGTCTTCATCTCAGAGATTCATTTATTAGATAAGCATAGAAAGTGCCCCGCAGGGGCACCCGGGTGGCTCTGTCTGTTAAGCATCTGCCTTTGGCTCAAGTCCTGGGATTGAGCAGAGCCTGTGTCAAGCTCTTCGCTCATCGAGGAGTCTGCTTGTCCCTCTCCCCCTTCCCCTGCTCATGCTTTTTCTCAGATAAATAAAGAAAATCTTAAAAAGAAAGAAAAAGAAAGTGCCTGGCACATAGTGAGCCCTTTAAATCCAACTTGTTGGGTTGTTATGTTGCCCTCCCCACGTGATGCCTCAGGGAAGGCAAACACAGACCCTTCCCCACGGGGCTGGTGGGGAAGAGGAGAGGGAGAAAGGCATACTGGTGAAAACTGGGGCTAGAGCTTGTGCTTGGTGGGGAAGGGGCTGGAGGACTGAACGGTCCCCCAAGATCACCCCCTCCCCCACTTTGCAGTTGAAGAGTCCCAAATTCAGAGAGATCGGAAGGCCTTTATTGTAGGTCATGCGGCAGATTAGAGCCCAAGACCCCAATCTCCTGATTCCAAATTGGAATCACAGTCTTGGGCCAGGTAATTAAAAGCGACCATGGCCATTATTGAGGACTTGCAACATACGCTGTAGTAAGCATTCTCTGTGTTTGATCTCATTTTATCCTCGCATCAGTTTAGGGACAAAGGGCCCTTTTTCACAGCTGAGGAAGCAGATTCAGAGTAGTAGGACATTAGCCTGAGGCCCTGAAGGAAGAGAGTGAAGCCTGTCGGGCTGGCTTCCAGATGCCATAAACTTCCCCCTTTACTATCCTGAAAGATTCAGACTGTGGAAGACAGGGGTTGCGATGGTGGAATTCCCCAATTCCCTGCCTAGCAGAGCCCACTCCTTCCGCCCCAAGGTGGGGCAGGGAGAGGAAGCTGCCAAGAAAGGCTTCCAGGGAGGAGAAAAGAGGACAGAGTCTAGCAGTGTGGGAAGGGGCCCATGGATGGGGTCTGACCAGGAAGGGGGATCACTGGTTTCAGGAAGACGCCTTGGGGAATCTTCCATCTCCCTCCCTTGGGCTGACCACTCTGGGCCCTTCGGTGGTGTTGAGCTCAGGGAGTCCAGCCTCCGCTCCCTCCCTTGCTTTCATTCAGTTCCCACAAGCTCTGCAGTTTGCAAAACCCAACCCTTCCCCTATGGGCCTGTGGTTTCCTGTGGGTCTGGGGTCCTGCCTCACTTGGCATTGGGAACTGTGGGTAGCGGGGAGAGGTGGAGGTGTGGTGTAAGCCCTTTCTTTGCCTTCTCATGCTGGGGCTGCCCCCTCCACCCCAACGCACCCCACCCCCTGAGTCAGCCCCCGCCTGCCAGGGATGGGCGGGGCTACTGATTCAGTTAATAGCGCCTTTTTAAAGCCCCCACAAGGACGGCTGTAGCTAGACACCACCACCCTCACCATGAGCCCCAGGCAGCCCCTGGTCCTGGTGCTCCTCATGCTGGGCTACTGCTCTGCAGCTCCCAGACCACACAAGCCCACCCTCGTGGTCTTCCCTGGAGACTTGAGAGCTAATCTCACTGATAAGCAGCTGGCTGAGGTAGGCTAATACCCCAGGCTGGAGTTGGGGAAGGCTGGCCAGGAGTCACAGGAAGGGCATGGGGCCTCAGAGGAGATACCTTGGGGCAAGTTGGGGGCGATGGGCATGTCTGGAGAATAGAGGTGTCCAGGATCAGGCCCTGGAGGTCCTGTGGAGGCTCGGGACAGTGACGGCCAGGAATGGCTAATAAGGGTTTCCGAGGTGGGCAATGGGACATGATGGGGGTGGTGATGCATCGGAGGGTTCTGGAGTGGGCAGGGGCTCGGGGTGGACAGGGGTAAATGCTAGGGGGCCCTGAGGGAGGCTCGGGCTAGGGGCATCCTGGGGTGGGAAAGAGCCAAGGATGTCTACAGGGAAGGGAGTTAATGGGTGGGCATTAGCCCTGGTATCCAGTGTACCAAGTCCTGGGTAGTTGCTAGTCCCTGAGTGCCTGGGCAGAGGGAACCCGGGCAGGGTAGGGCAGGGAAAGAGTCAGGGCTCTGGAATATATCTCTGCCGCTCCATCCACAGGAGTATCTGTTTCGCTATGGCTACAGTCATGTGGCCGAGATGAACGACGACAAGCAGTCCCTAGGTCGGGCGCTGCGGCTTCTCCAGAGGCGCCTGTCTCTGCCCGAGACTGGAGAGCTGGACAAAACCACCCTGGAGGCCATGCGGGCCCCGCGCTGCGGGGTCCCGGACCTGGGCAAGTTCCAGACCTTTGAGGGCGACCTCAAGTGGCACCACCACGACATCACTTACTGGTACGCTGGCCGGGCCCTGCGGAGGCGGAGGGGTGGAGCGGGAGGGCCAGACCCCGCCCGGGCGGCGATCTCGTCCTTAGACCAATCCCTGGATTCCAAATGTGCAGCCTGGGGCAAGTGGCTCCACCTCTGAGCCCCTGTTTCTCCTTCAGGAAAATGGGTCTCGCCCTCAATCTTGAGTCTTCCCTCTCGGACCATTGTGAGAGTCCCAAGAGAAAAAATGCGTCTGCAAGTGCTTTGTAGATGAAAGCGTGGAACGCAGGGAGGCTTGTGCTTGCTGAGGTCGCTGAGACACCGGGTGTCGCTACTGCCCCTGCTCCGGCCTCACTTCTGACCTCTCTCCTCCCGCTTTTGCCCTCCAGGATCCAAAACTACTCGGAAGACTTGCCGCGCGACGTGATCGACGACGCCTTTGCCCGCGCCTTCGCGCTCTGGAGCGCAGTGACGCCGCTCACCTTCACTCGCGTGTACGGCCCCGAAGCCGACATCGTCATTCAGTTTGGTGTTAGGGGTGAGAACGCCAAAAGGGGAAAGCCAGGAGGGTCTTGGACGGGGACAGCGGTGGGAGGACCATGGAGAGAAGAGAGCGGGCACTGGACCCGGCTTTGTCTCTCTTGTCCCCGTAGCTCTGGCCGCCGGTGGCCCTTATGCGCCCCCTCCTGCCCGACGCGGCACAGCGCGGGGACGCAAGGCTTGGACAGCTGCTTGTAGGCGGCATCTCAGCCCACACTCAGTGCAGCGCCCTTGGCAGCGCGCCATCTGCACAACTGTACTCGGCTAACTCCCTTCTTCTCCACCTGCTTCTTCAGAGCACGGAGATGGGTATCCCTTCGATGGGAAGGACGGGCTCCTGGCACACGCCTTTCCTCCGGGCCAGGGCATTCAGGGAGACGCCCACTTCGACGACGAAGAGTTGTGGTCTCTGGGCAAGGGCGTCGGTGAGATCCTGAGCCTCCCCGGACCCCATTCCCTTCTCTTGTCACACTCATCGCCAGCCACCCTGACCCTGTCCCCCTCCTCCTGCAGTGGTTCCGACCTACTTCGGAAACTCAGATGGCGCCCCCTGCCATTTCCCCTTCACTTTCGAGGGCCGCTCCTACTCCGCCTGCACCACGGACGGCCGCTCCGACGACATGGCCTGGTGCAGCACCACGGCCGACTATGACACCGACCGCCGGTTCGGCTTCTGCCCCAGCGAGAGTGAGTGCGGGGTCGCGGCGCGGGCCAGAGCCCTAGATTTTAATCCCGGCTCTGCCACTAGTGCTGTGCGGCCTGCAAGTCTCTCTCGTGCTCTCTGGGCCCAGTTTCTCATCTGTGAAATGGGGAGAGGAGGGAGGGAGTGCACAGATGGTGTGGGGGTCAATAAACTCACGGCGCCTTCGGGCCGTCGTGTGGGCCTCCCCAGGACTCCACACCCAGGACGGCAATGGGGACGGCAAGCCCTGCGTGTTTCCATTCACCTTTGAGGGTAAATCTTACTCCACCTGCACCACCGACGGTCGCTCGGACGGCTACCGCTGGTGCGCCACCACGGCCAACTTCGACCGGGACAAACTCTTTGGCTTCTGCCCGACCCGAGGTACCTCTGCCCCGCCTACCAGATTCAGCCCCGCCCCCTACTTCCGCATTGGTCCCCGAAACGTGGCTCCTCCACCCATCGGTTTGTCCTCTCCACGCTTCGTTGGGCCTCAGGATCGCCCGCGTCCCCATCCATGATCACAGCCCCTTCCCCTGAGGTCCACGTGCCGCCCCCCGCATCCCTGGGGTCTTGGCCTTTCAGCCCAGCCTGCTGCCTCTCCCTTAGTCTCCGGTCCCCAGGCCCCGTCCACCACCCTAGCCGGGTCTCAGCTGTGGCCCCAGCCTCCCCTAGGCTTTTAAAATAGGACACCAGGATTATCTAGCTCCCTGTGTGGCCCGCGCCGGGTCCCTTATTGATGACCCACCCACCTGGCTCACCCAAGGCTTCTCTATCTCTTCAGTCGACTCCACGGTGACCGGGGGCAACTCCGCAGGGGAGCCATGTGTCTTCCCCTTCATCTTCCTGGGCAAGGAGTACTCGACCTGCACCAGAGAGGGCCGCGGAGATGGGCACCTCTGGTGCGCCACCACCTCGAACTTTGACAGAGACAAGAAGTGGGCTTCTGCCCGGACCAAGGTGAGCAGGGATCCAAGGTTGGGGGCAGCGGTGTTGGGGGAGGGATGGCCAGGGCTGGGAGGTCGGCCCAGGACTCACATCTCAGGGTCTTCTTTCCTCCAGGTTACAGCCTGTTCCTTGTGGCCGCCCATGAGTTCGGCCACGCACTGGGTTTAGATCACTCATTGGTGCCGGAAGCACTCATGTACCCCATGTACAGCTTCACCGAGGGGCCCCCCCTGCATGAGGATGATGTGAAGGGCATCCAGTATCTGTACGGTGAGGTTTGGGGCAGGGATGGAGGGAAGAGATGGAGGGAAGGGCTGGGCTTTGTCGCTGTATGGAGAATGGGGAAATATGGGGGGTGGGGAGTGGGGACCTCAACATTTACCTGTGGGAAAGCCTGGGGCCAGTGGGTCCAATTGCTGCCTGGTCAGTGCTCGGAGATGGGGACAAAGAGCCCAGACTCTAGACTGAGACAGACATGGGTTCAAAAGCCAGTCCAGCCACTCCCTGGCTAGGTGACCATGTATGTTACTTCACACCTCAACCTTCTCACCTGTGAAATGGGGCTAATAATGGTACCTGCCTCATAGAGTTGTTAGGAGGTTTAAAAGAATTAGAATAATGCCTGACATATAGTAGGCACCATATAAGTATTTAATATTTTATTGTTATTACTTATGATCATTAGTATTATTCTCTCATTTAAAAAATGGAGATATTAAAGAATCCACTTTTTTTTTAAGTCAAATGAGCTAATGTGATTTTATAAAGCTCTTAGCATTAACTGCGTGCCCAAAACACACTTCTTTCCCACTAGCCTGGGGGGGGGGTGGCAGAGGGAGAGCCCCAGCATGTCTTGTGTTCATAGGGCCCAGTCAGGGCCTGACACAGCCCAGGACTGGACAGACATAACTGGAATGAAAGGTGAATGTATGGGGAAAAATCAGCCTGTCAGTGACTGGGGGAAGGCAGGTCCGACACCTAAAGTGAGAAGAGGGAGCACCAGGGGCCTCATTCATGGGGTTTTGGGGGGCATATAGTCCACCAGCGCAGATGTGTGCAGGAATAGAGGATATCTCATCCGCTGTGTCTTTTTAGGTCCTCGCCCTGACCCCGAACCACAGCCTCCAACTGCCCAGCCCACCGCTCCACCAACCGGCTGCCCTACGGGACCTCCCACTACCCGCTCCTCAGAGCGCCCCACTGCTGGCCCCACAGGCCCCCCTGCAGCTGGCCCCACGGGTCCCCCCACTGCTGGCCCTTCTGAGGCCACTACAGTGTCTTTCAACCCAGCAGAGGATATATGCAAAGTGAACTTCTTCGACGCCATCGCGGGGATCGGGAACCGGCTGCATTTCTTCAAAGATGGGTAAAGGGGCAGGGATGTGTATGTAGCTGGGGAGGGGACTTGGAGGAGGGACCTGCCTGCCCCTCTCCGCCCGCTGGCCTTCGGTTCAAAGTTCAGTGCCCCCTTGGTCCCTTTTCTCATTCCCAGGAAGTACTGGCGATTCTCTGAGGGCAAGGGGCGCCAGGTGCAGGGTCCCTTCCTTATCACTGACTCGTGGCCGGCGCTGCCCCACAAGCTGGACTCCGCCTTTGAGGACCCGCTCACCAAGAAGATTTTCTTCTTCTCTGGTTAGTTTCCTCCTTTTTCCTCCCCCCGCCCCCGCCATCCACATCCTCGCCAATCTAGGAACACCGAGAGACCCGGTGTAATCCGTGATACATTTTCCGCGGATTAGGAAAAGGCGCCCCCTTCTGGTGGGTGCAGTTTAGCTGATCTCCACCGTTCCCTTGCACCGTCCTATGGAGCGGTTCTACTCCGTGGCCACCGAGACTGCGGGCACGTCGGGCGCAGAAAGGCCTCGCTGGGTTCTTCCTCTTGACATTCAAAGACAATGTGTGTCCACTCCCTGCCCCCAGACCGATGCGGCTTTTCTCCCCTGCAGGGCGCCAAGTGTGGGTGTACACAGGCGCGTCGGTGCTAGGCCCCAGGCGTCTGGACAAGCTGGGCCTGGGACCAGAGGTGGCCCAAGTCACTGGGGCCCTCCCGCAAGGCAGGGGTAAGGTGCTCCTGTTCAGCGGGCAGCGTTTCTGGAGGTGAGAGTCACGGCGACTGCCGGCAGGGGGACCCCGGGCGCCATCCGCCTGCCCTCCAGCCCAGCACCTGTCTCTTCACCACTTCCTGCAGGTTCGACGTGAAGACGCAGACCGTTGATCCTAAAACCCCCAGCTCGGTGGAGCAGCTGTTCTCCGGGGTGCCCCTGAACTCGGACAACGTCTTCCAGTACCAAGGTAAGGGCTGCAGATCGGGGTGCCGCTGTTCCCACCTAATCGGCCTCAGATGATTGGTCAAATTCTGAGGGAGAAAAAACAAGTCTCCTCCAGATTGAGGCAAATGCCCCAGCACAGATGAAGTTTCCTGTAGAGGCAGCGACCTTTCCCAGATCATAAAAGGACACAAGACAACAACCAGAACTAGAATCCAGATTTCCTGCCTCCCCGGGAAGCTCTTTGCTCCCACAGTACGGGACACATGTTTTGCATGGAGGCTCATTCCTTTATTAGACAATATTTATCAAGTGCCTGTAACATGCCAGGCACTGTGCTAACATGGGAGATAGTGATAAAAAAAAAAAAAAAGACAATCCATAACTGTGTCTTTGGGCAAGTCACTGCTGCTCACGGAGCCTCAGTTTCCCCATCTGTTAAAATGGGGATGATAGCTGGAGTTATACTAAACTTTCTCTTCCTCCCCACTCACATGCAATCAACTGACAAGTTCTGGTGACTCTACTACCAAAATATTCACTTTTCACCATCTCCTTTGCAAATACCCTGGTCCAAGCCATACTGGTTGTTCAATACCATGAAGATAACTCTCTGCAGTAGGGAGTGGTTAGGAATGGAGGGCCATGGTCTTGCAGGGGACTCCAGACCCATTCCAAGGTCCAAGAAACTACTGGGACCCCTGGGTGGTACTGTCTGCCTTCGGCTCAGGTCATGATCCCAGGTCCTGGGATTGAGCCCTGCATCGGGCTCCTTGCTCAGCGGGGAGCCTGCCTCTCCCTCTGCCCACTGCTCCCCCTGCTTGTGTTCTCTCTTTTTGATAAATAAATAATCAAATAAAATCTTAAAAGAGAGAAACTTCCGGGGTCTGATCTGCTCCTCTTACCCTCCCAGCACTCCTGTCCATCCCTCTGCTCCAGATCACGCATCACCCGCATGGCCTCTGGCTGCTCTTTGAACACATCAAGGTCACTCCTAGCTTCGGGCCTCCACGCCAGTTGTTCTCTCTGCCTGGAAGCTTCGGCAGACTGTGTGGGGGCTGCCTCCCTTTTATCCTTCGGCTCTCAGTGCTTAGGCTGCTTTTTCAAAGAGACCTTCTCTGGCCCTCATGAGTTATTCACCTACTTGCTTTTATTTCCTTCATAGCTTCCTTCATTGTCACAGTCTCATTTATTTACATGTTTGCTTGTTAATCGTCTCTCTTACCCCACGGGAGTGTGAGCAGCCGCAGAACTGAGACCGTGCCTGCATTTTTGTCTTTGCTGTATCCCCCCGGTGCCTCTAACGGTGCTGAGCACTATAAATATTTGATGAAATGAATGACTGAAATGAATGAATGTCGAATGAATTGTTCTGAGCACCTACTGTGTGCCAGGCCCGGTGCCAGGGCTTCGGACATTGAGGTTTCCTGCCCTCCGACATCTCTGTGGGGGAGGAGATGGAGGTGTCCTTTAAAAAGCTTGGAAAGATCTAGAACGGCCAAGAGGGACCATGGCAAAGATCTTGCTCCTGTTTCTGTATGTGTCTGTGGGAGGGTTGGAATCACCTCTCTCGTACTTGCCTTCCCCCTGCAGGGAAAGCCCACTTCTGCCAGGACCGTTTCTACTGGCGTGTGAATTCTCGGAACGAGGTGAACCAGGTGGATGAAGTGGGCTACGTGACCTTTGACTTACTGCAGTGCCCCGAGGATTAGGGCTTCCCATCCTGCTTCGGCACTGCAGAGTGGATCCTAGGGGGACCATCCCAATGGGGAAGGAGCCAGTTTGCCGGATACAAACTGGTGGGTTTGTTCTGGAGGACAAGGAAGAGTTGAGGTGGGCTGGGCCCCTCTCTTTCCACCTTTCTTTTTTGCTGGAATGTTTTTAATAAACTTGAATTCTTTAACCTTGAGGAGATTTCTTTGTGTATGTATGTATGCATGCACGCATGTATGTAATTGATAGAGTGCTTACTATGTGCCAGGTAGTGTCCTAAGCACTTCATAAATATTAACGTTCATTCTTCCTATTAGGAAGATATAATGTGATGACTTCTATTTTACAGCTGGGGAAATGGCCAACATATTATTCATTCATCAAACATTTATTGAGCTCCTGCGTGGAGCCAGGCCTTGTGCTGGGTGCTGGGTGCCGGGGAAGGAGAGATGAATCGGATTATGTTTCTGTCCTCAAGGACCTCTCGGGGTCCTCCAACTTTAGGTACACGAGTGCCCTCAGAACTTTGCTTAAAATGCAGACTCCAGGCTCAGTCCCCAAAGAGTCCTGCTCAGTTACCAGGGTGATTCTTTGTCTGGTGGGGATGGGAATCACACTTGGAGAGTGTGCAGCGTGTGGCCCTTTATTCTAGAATAACGGTGTGTATATGTGATTCTGTATGTTGTGGTTGAAGTCAGGGAACATTTCTCAGCCAAGATGACATCTGAACTTGAACTGAATATGGAAAGATGAGCAAGAGTTTCCTTAGAGGGTAATTTACTAGAAACCGTTAAACCTAAAAATGTGTCTATGCCATCTCTCACATACATGCGCACAAAACAACGGATGGAGGGACACTGCAGTATGGCTTGTAGAGTGAGAAATGGCAACATCCTAAGTGTACAGAGGTCAGGCAGTGGATAAATAAAATATGGATTATATACATGATGATAACAGCGGCCCTTAGTCCAACACAGATTCTATGCCATGCGCTTTACGCGTGTTAACACCGCTAATCCTTAAAACAACCCCATGAGCAGGAACTGCTCTTACCTTATGGGTATTACTGCCATCCCCCCTCCCCCCGTTTTACAGATGAGGTACTGAGGCACAGAGAATTAAACAGCTCAGCAGAAGTCCCATAGCTGGTGACTGGTGGCAGTGGGATTTGACTGCGGGCTCTTGGGGCAAAGCCTGGGAGAAGGGAAAAAGCAGGGGGGCATTTGGGGGAATAAGAAATGGCTCCAAACTCTAGTGTGTGACTTTAGGAGGCAGATGGCAGCGGAGCAGAGAGGATTCTGGAATGGTTTGAGGGGAATGGTGGTCTGGACTAGATGAGACAAGGTCTGAATGCCAGGCTGAGGAGCATGGACGTGACCCCACAGGAGAGCAGAGGGACTTGACTGGAGGGTTGGGGCAGGTGAGCGGAGCTGATGGGCATGTTCAGATTTGATTGCCTTCTGGACTCAGGCCCAAGTGGGAGTTTGAGGGACTCAGAGAACTTCCTCCTGAGCTTCCTTTGGGTGGATTCAAACCCACCTCATCCATTTCTTACTGAGGAATGACCCACACCCAGGGGCATGCCCCCATTCCTTAACAGGGCTTATTTAAAGCCCCTCTGAACCTCTGTCTCTCTCTAGATACTGTTCCATCTCTCTACCTCTCACTCCACCCACAGTAAAACTTCTCCAAAGGATAGTCTCCAACTCACGGTCTCCACTTCTTCAATTTCCATTCTCTCTGCTACCACTTTCAGCCTGACTCCCACCCCACCACACCGCCGAAATCATTCTTTTCTGAGCCACCTATGAACTTCCTGTAGCCAGATGCATGGGCCCTCTGGGCTCATTCTACATGTCTCTCAGCTTGGTTGACACAGTCGGTAATGCCGTTCTTCACTCAGTTTCTGGGTCACCCCTTCCTGGTTCTCCCTACCTCACTGGCTGGATCTTTCTCTTTCTAACCTCTAGATGATAGCATGCCCTTGCGCTCAATCCTTGGACTTCTCTGTGTACACACATTCCATGGGATTTCGCCCAGCCTTACAGCTTTAGATCTCTCTACTAAAGACTCCTGAAGTCTATATCCTCAGCCTTAACATCTCCCCTGAGCTCCAGACTTGTATGTTCAAGGGCCGACTTGCATGATCCTTAGGGGCCTGATAGGCTTCTCAGCCTAACAGGTCCAGCTGAACTCTTGGGATCCACCTTCTGAACGTGCTTCAATCATTACTACCTTGACGACATCATCTGCTCTCAATCAGTCTTAGAACCTGATGAGTACTAAAACCTAGGTATCGGTTAAACTCCTTATTCTAGTACAGTTTCTCAACCTGGGCACTATTGACATTTCGGGCTAGATAATTTTTTTAGTGTGGGGGAACGTTGTAGGAATGTTTGCTGTCTTCCTCCAGGGGGTAGTGGGATCATGGACAGATGGCAGACCCACTCAGGGTCAGTGCTCCTCTCCCTACATTGGATCCCAATGTGGGGGTGGAGTGCAGGGAGGTGATGGGGAACCCGTGGCTCACATCAGGCCGACTTGGTGTTAGCCTGGACTGCACAAGCGGCATCTCCCCACTCGATGTCCGTAACGCTGCCCTCCAGTTGTGACAATCAAAAATGTCTCTGAACATTGCCAGGTGTTCCCTGTTGGGCAACACTAACCCCAGTTGAGAACTATTGCTCTAATAGAATAAACATACAGACAAGTCCACGTGCCATAAGTGTACATTTCAATAAATTTCCACATACTGAACGCAACTGTGTAACCCACATCCAGATCAGGAAACAAAACATTCTGGCCCCTCTCCTGCTCCCTTGCAATCACTACCCCTCCACCCCAAGAATTACCACCATTACTTCTAACAGCTTAGACAGATTTTGACTAGTTTTTACTTTAAATAGTATTTTACAGTACGTACTCTTGCATCTGGCTTCTTCTTCTGCTCAAGGTTTTATTTGTGATATTCATAGATATTGTTTGTGAATTATAGATTGTTCATTCACGCTATAGTTTTCCACTGTATGAATGTCCCACTATTTATTTATCCATTTATTTTTTTATTTACCCATTTTAATGGGCATTTGGGTAGTTCCCAATTTGAGGCTATTATGAAAAATGCTGCAATAAACATTCTTGTAAATGTCTTTTGGCGAACATGGGCAGCCATGTCTTTGGGGCATACACCTAGTGTACCTAGTACAGCAAATAACGATGCAATTAGAAATGTATTGAGAAATTGCAGAAGCAGAAGTAGGATAATATATATTCAAATGTATTAAATCTTACTTATTCATACAAGTGCTTTGGCAGGGTACATACCTCAGAGTGGAACTGCTGGGAAGACAGGTATAGGCATGCTTGGCTTGAGCAGATATGATCGAACAATTTTCCAAAGTGGTTCTGCCCATCTATACTCTCACCAGCAATGTGCGACAGTTTCCAGGAGTCCTTTTTGACTCCTCTTTCCATCCCACACAACATTCAATTCAGCAACAGGTTCTGTACGTTCTACTTCCAAAACATACCTTGAATTGGATGAATGCCACCGCTCTAGTCTGGCTTTTACCACCTCTCGCATGAGGCTCTGCAGGAGCCTCCTACCTAGACTCCCAGTTTCCACTCCTGCTCTCCTTTAGTGGAGTCCTTCTTGCAATAGCCAGAGTGATCCCGTTAACATATAAATCAGATCACATCATTCCTCTGCTCAAAAACTTCCAGTGGCTCCTCTCTGAAACCTTCAAGAGGCCACATGATCTGCCCTTTCCCCCTCCCTCATCTCTTATCACTCTCACCTTTGTTCACTCTGTTCCAGACACACTGGCCTTCTTGCTGCTCCCTGAGCAGTCCAGGCCCCTTTTCAACGCAGGGCCTTTCCACTTGCTATGTTCTCTGCCGGAGAGCTCTTCACCCACATCTTTGCATAGCTGGCTCCTTCTCACCAGGGAGGTTTCAGCTCACATATCACATCTTCTGAGGAATCTTCTTAGGTCACCCTCTAAGGTAGTCCTTCCCCCTAGTCATTATCCTTGGATCCTATTTTTTCTCCTTAATATATACCAGAATCTCAGATTATCTTGTCTATGCGTTGCTCACTTACAATCTTTCTCCCCTCACTCCTCATTAGAATTTAAGCCACACCAGGGCAGGAAGCCGGTCGATCTCAGGCAGTGCTGTATCCCCAGTGCCTAGTATCTTTGCCTGAAACACAGGAGCGCTATCAAGATGCGTTGAACGAATGAATGAGGTGAATAAAACACAGGTGTTTAGGAGACCCCAGCAGAGGAGGGCCCGGGCTCCAGGAGCCACACACTGGGGCCCCCGGTGTAGGGACGGTTCTCAGCTGCAGGTGGGATCCTCAGGCGTTTCCTAGAATTGAGAGCCCAGGGACTTGGAGCGAAATGGCCACGTTCTGAGGCTCAGCCCAGCGGGCACTAGGACCCTGCGCGGCGCCGCGCCCGGTGGGGGGCGGCGGACGGGGGGGGGAATCCGCTCTTTCTGTCTGCTAGAGCCGGGCTGCAGCCACTTGTGCGATCTGGGCCCGTACCGCCGCCGCCCGGCCCCTTTCCGCACTATGAGCCGCAGGTTCACTGTCACCTCATTGCCTCCCGCGGCGCCCGCCGGGACCTGTGACTTAGAGTCCCACCCGCATTCGGCAGCCTGTCTCCGCCACCTCTCAGGGGAAGACGCCAAAGGTAGAGGCCGCAGGGGGCGGGGCCTGCCGGAGTGGGGCGGGGCGAGAGAAGAGGCGGGGCATGGTGGGCGGGTCTTCTCTTGGAAGGGGCAGGGCCAGGGCTGGAGGTGGGGTGGTCTCAGCGGAGGGCTAGCGAAGGAAGAAGAGCTGGGACCTAGCCGGGAGGGAAGGAGGCTGGATGGGCAATGGTGAAGGGAGGGGCCAGATTCGAGGTGGGCGGGGCACATAAAGAGGGTGGGTGGGGCTATAGGCGAAGGGGCGGACCTTGTGATGGAGGGGCTAGAGTCAAAAGAGGGCTGAACTGGAGGGCACTGAAGGGGCGGGGTCATTTCGGGTAGGGGGCGGGACCAGAGGGAAGAAGGGTGAAACCAGGGAAAGGGGAGGGCAGTATGATTAAGCGGTGGGTCCAGAGACAATGGGAGGAGGCAAGACTATCTCTGCTTGGGGGGCAGAAAAGGGCGGGGCCAGAGAGGAAGGGGTTGTGCCGGGAGGATAGGGGTGGGGTCGAGGGCGGGAGGTAAAATGAGTCCGGGACGCTGGGGCTAGTGCTGGCTCAGCAGGTGACTGGGGCCTGGAGGATCTTCCAATTCTCGGCCTCCCTGGAGACGTCGCGGACAGCGCCTGGGGATCCCGGGGAGGAGATGGGAGAAAGATAAGTTACTTTTGGGCAGCTAGATCTTGGAGGATTCTGTGGGGTCTCCAGTCCCGACCCTTGGGGACCCACTTAAGTCCCTCTGCTCCAACTCCAGAAGAGGGTTGGGTGGAGCAAGCTCAGGCTAGATTGGGGGCGTCCTCCTCGAGGACCCATTGCTGTTGTCTAGTAATGGAAGTTACAGGCAGGGTACAGCAGAGGGGAGGTGAAGGATCCATCTAGCTTTCGGTGAAGAATTAGCATCCTGGATGCACTCACAGTCTTCTCCGCAGGGGCACTTGTCAGGGGTCCTCTTTCTGACCCTGCGCCCCTCAGGTCTGGAAGAAACGCTGCGAATCTGCTCAGTGGCCCCGGCACGGGGAGGAGGAAGAGCCTCCCCGGGCCGCCAGGGGTCGCTGCTGAGCCGCAGGTGAGCTCACTCTGCCGCAGAACTAAGCACCGACAGCCCTGGAGGGGGCCTTTTCGGGGTTTCTTTGGCGAACTCCCTCTTGTGTAGATGACCAAACCGAGGCCTAGATTTCCGCAGGCCTCCAGCCCCTAAACCAGCTGCCTCCTGGACGTGACCATTTGGAATTCTTGGGCTCCTTCCATTCTTCATACTTCCCCATAAACTGCCTCCTTTCTCATTTTTTCTCATTTTCATGAATGTCCTTTCCATCCTTAGAGTTTCAAAAGTCAGAACTCCAGGAGCTATTCTCAACGCTTCCTTTTCTTTTCCCACTGGATGTAGTTGGTCCTCACATGTTGGCCAACCCACCCCAAAAACTAATCCTGAATCTGTCTTCTCTCTCTTCTGGTCACCATCACTCTGTACAAACCTCCATCATTTCTCACCTGGCCACGGCCATAGCCACAGCCTCCTCACTGGTCTGCCTGCCTCTGATGCTGTCCTAACCGCCCTCCACACAAGCTCCCCATCGCTTTTAGGATAAAGGCCAACGCAACACCGTAGTCTGTCATTCAAACTCTTTCCTCATCTGCTCCGAGGCATAGCTGTCCGTGTTCCTCTTCCACCTCCGTTAGCCATAACTCTGTAGGTTATGGTTCATTTCACCTCTCCTGAAAGGCTTTCTCACTTTCCCTTGCTTCCAGGCAGAGGCCATCATCCCTCTTCTGCCCACCCTCTGCACCATTTGAGCATGTCCCAGTGGGTGGGAGTTATTTACTTGTGGGGCTCCTACAACTCAAAAGCAGGGACCATATCCTTTTGTCTTAGTGTTCCAAGTTCCAAGCCCGCAGCCTGGCACTTGGTAGGTGCTTAATGTTCGTCAGACAAGAGAGGGAGTGGCTGGAAGCTCCTGCTTCTTCTACC
Organism: Zalophus californianus; assembly: GCF_009762305.2. Lineage (NCBI taxonomy): Eukaryota > Metazoa > Chordata > Mammalia > Carnivora > Otariidae > Zalophus > Zalophus californianus. The sequence continues at coordinate 125,660,430 of NC_045602.1, forward strand.
CTTGCCTTCTCTCTTCCCATTCCCCATCCCCTGGCCTGAGAATAAGATGGCCCTCTCTCTCATTCCTGGGGGATCGATAGGTCTTCCCATTCCCATTTCCAAGATCCTGCACATTGAAGTAAAATATGGCTCCCAGTTTGGGGGTGTGCAGGTGTGTGTGCAAACTGGGTGTGAATCTAGAATGCTGAGTGCTTGCGGCAGAGGCAGTATGCGTGTGTGTGTCTTTGTGTGTCTTGAGGGAGGAGCATCCCGCACGAGCTCTGATGACCTGTGGGGCAGTCAGTGAGTCAGTGCTTATATGTGTCACTGTATTCCAGTGTGTTGATGGGCATTTGTGTATTCCTGGGCCTGTCTCTGGGGTGGGGTACCTGTGTGTATGAGTTTATCAGAAGTTTCATCTTGAGAATGATTTGGGTGACTTGTAACCTCTTTAGTCCTGAGAGGTGCCTCCAGCCCCGTCGCCTTGGTAGGTCACTGCATGGGGAGGTAGACAGGGGCTCCCTAGGGGAACCGAAATCTGGTGATATCTTTCCCACAGCTCTTCTTGTGTCAGCCCTCGGGCCCCAAGGAGATGTGTTCCTCACCTCCTGTCCTCACCCAGGCCCATGGGGAGAAATGGCAGCATGTAGAAGGTGGGGAAGGGTTGGGAGAGGTTTGGCAGGTCACTTGTGTATGAGCATTGTCTTTAATTCTGGACTCAGGGGGTGGAGTTTGCCTCTGGAAGTGCCTCCTGCTGCCAGGGGATCAGCTGTAGTGGGGACATAACTGACGGGGCTGAAAGAAGCAAGTCAGAGGCTGATCCTTGAATCCACCACGAATCCTGGGCTGCAGCCACCACACCTTCGTTGCCTCATCTGTACTATGGGGAGGTTGACGATGACTTGGCTGGACAAAAGTGGACCTGGGGCCAGTTGTTACCACTCTGAGCGATTCCCGCATCCCTTTATACTACTTCGCACTGTGCCTCAGTTTCTGGTGGAGCAAGACAGGGCACTGGAAAGAACCTTGGGCCTGGGTTAAGACTAACAGGAGTTGAGATGCGTTCCCAGGAGTGAGAAGGAGCTGACTTACGCTAGGCGGATGGAGCAAGACCACAATATAGCCCAACCACGCTCTAGCTCAGGCTCTGTGGTGTCCCCTTGGGCACGTTGCTTCCCCTGTCTGAGCCTCAATTTCCTCATCTGTAGTATAAAGGAGTTGAACAGGAAGCTATCTGAGGGTCATGCTAGCCATAAAAATGCTAGGATTCTTTGATGATCTAGAAGGGTGAAGTTCTCTGCCTCCTCCATACCCAAACCTCATGTTTCAGTCTCTCTATCTGTAAATTGGAAAGAAAGACACTGAGTTATTGGTATAAATATCTGATTTGGAGATCTCCAGCCTGTTCAGGGTGTTCTCCGGTCACCCCCTCCTCAAGCTGGGACTCAGAACCTCACTGCCCAGTACTTCAGCCCAAGGTGAGCCCTGGGAATCTCCATGGTAACAAACTGGTTATGAACGGGGCTGCAGTTGCCATGGTGACGGGCTGCTCTCCCTCCCTCCCTCTCTCTCTCTCTCTCTCTCTCATCCCCCTCATCTCCCCCCCCACTTCTCAATGAACCAGAGCGATCTGCAGGCACCAGCTCTCCTGGTGGGGTGGGGGTGGGGGGGTGGCTGCCGTGCTAAGGGGGTCCAGATTGAGAAAGAGGAAAGATGGGCTGAATCTGTAGGGAATGGGGGGCTGTTGGGGGCCATTGCCATGGTGACAGGGCTGCAGCCTGTTAATTAAGCCCCTGGTTGCCACGGAGACAATGGTGGTTGACGTGCTCTGCGGCGAGCCCTGTGTGTGTGGGGTGTGCTGTGCGCTGGACTCATCAATTCACTGTGAGGGTTTTGGGTCTGGAGGACAGGCATATAGTTTGGGGAGAGGAGTGAAGGAGGGAGTTCAGGGCCTTGGCTCCAGGAAGACAGAGCTGGGGTGGGTGTGTTAGGTGAGGGGGGTAATGATATGCAGATAAGGATGGATAGGGACTGAGCCGTAAGGAGGAACACTGTGCCTGCCTCCTGTGGAAAGAAGACCCAGCCAGGTGGCTCCAGCTTCCTCCAAACGGCCTCATACCTGGGTCAGTGGATGGAGCCCTGGGCTGGAGGTCAGGAGCTGGATTCTAGTCCCCAGTCTGCCACAGTTCACCCCATGACGAAAATTGGTACCTTTTCATTTCTACACTTTAATTTACCCCTAAGTGAGGGGTGGCAAAAAATAATTTATAAAGTCTCTTCCAGTTCCCACATCCTGACACTTAGGCAGCTTCCCTGAAATTTTTTTCTCTCTGAGAAGCATAAGGTGAGGGGTGGTGGTGAACTTTAGACATTCAGAATTCAGGAACAGGCCCCTTCCCAGCTCTGCATCTTGTGTCGCTTGAATGAGAGAGTTTCCCTTGCCCTAGATCTTCCTAGGGCTCTGGGTGGAGTTGGGATGCTAAGCTGGCAGCCATGTTCCTGGGGCTCAGAGCTGAGGGTCACCTTACTGGTGACTTTACTAGCCAAGGCCAGGCTAGCAGTGCAGGAGGTGCCTGCAATGGTGTTTTCTCAAAGCCTCACTGCAGCTGGTTGGCCTGAAGCCAGAATAGGGACCAGGCTCCTTGAGAGGTAAGGGGTGTGAATCGAAGGGATAGGGTCTCCCTTAGGGGCCATCTCCATACTTGGTCTGGGCTTCATCTGAGATAAATGGAGAGAGCACTAAGAGCTTTCAGAGTGGGAAGACATCCCTTGGATTTATGTGACCTAATCCTTTCATTTTGCAGATGGAGATACTGAAACCCAGAAAGAGAACTTAATTTTTCCCAGGGATAGAGTTTGGGGGCAGAGGACAGGGTAACTTCACTGTGTCTTGAATTCCAGATGCCTTGTGAGATAGGAACTCCGGTGAGGGTAGGCAGATGGGGCACCCAGGGGAAGAGAAATCACCCCTGCCTTCACCTGTGCCCCCCTGGGATCTAGGTTCCTCCTGTGGGCGGGCTCAGTCCCTGAGTGGCCAGGGCTCTGGACCACAAATGAATGGAAATACCTCCGGGGGAACATCCCAAATCTGAGATTTCTGAAAAAAATCTCGGCATTTAATTTATTTCACAGCACTTCACATATGAACATGCCACACATTTTGCTATGTTACCTGTCTCTACAGAGTAGTGGAAAACCATAATGCTGCTGGGAGTGGTGGTGATGGTGGGGTGTGTAGGTAGTGGAGTGCTTAGAAATTCCTGAGCACGGGTCTATCCACCTGCTATCCTTTTAACCCCTGTCACCAATTCAAACTCCTTCACCTCTTTCTTTCTTCCTTCCTTCCTTCCTTCCTTCCTTCCTTCCTTCCTTCCTTCCTTCCTTCCTTCCTTTCTTCCTTTCTTTCTTTCTTTCCTTTCTTTCCTTTCTTTTTCTTTCTTTCTTTCTTTCTTTTTCTTTCTTTCTTTTCTTTCTTTCTTTCTTTCTTTCTTTCTTTCTTTCTTTCTCTTTCTTTTCTTTTTCTTTCTCTCTTTCTTTTCTTTTTTTCTTTCTTTCTTCTTTCTTTCTTTCTTTCTTTCTTTCTTCTTTCTTTCTTTCTTTCTTTCTTTCTTTCTTTCTTTCTTTTTCTTTCTTTCTCTTTTTTTTCTTCTTTCTTTCTTTTTTTAATTTTTCTCCCTGGGAAAGCTAAGAAGACCAATTCTTACACCTCGTCCGAATAGCTAGCTCTCCATCCTAACAAGTCCTTCTACCCCCACGAAACCCAGTGGCAGTGATACCTTATTTGGGTCCCTCCAGAGCCCCTTTCTGTCAGCTGCCAAAGACTATGATTGACCTCATCTGAAGCCACTGATAATTGTGTTCAAGGACTCTGAGCTGCGGGTCCAGTCAATGGCTCTGAAAAGTCATGTCCTAGAATGGGGCCTCTAGTGTGGGCGGCTTTTTAGAACCCTTGAAGATCTTCTGGGCCTACCTCCGGTTACAAGCTGAGGGGCCACTTCAGTCCTGCATCTCTGAAGCCTGACCACAAGAAAAGGGAAAGAGCTCATCTCAGACCCTTCCCTGTTCCCTTTTTAGTAGCCAAGAATCAGAGATAGCTGAGCAGTTTGGTTTGACTCTATCCTTTTCCCTTCTGTTGGAGGCAGGACAAATTTTTTAAAAGAATTTATGTTGAGAAAGAGTCTTAAACTAGAATAAAGCAAACTGGACTTTAGATCAAATCCTGCCATTCACTGGCATTGTGTGTCCATAGGCTGTCATTTCTCCTCTTTGGACCTTAGCTTTTTCATCTATAAGATGAAAGTTGTCCATTAGATAAGATGATTGATGTGATCCCCTCCAGCCCCAGAACTCTCCTGAAACTTAGAGGGCCAGTGCTGGGGGTCAGGGGGGGGTCTGAAAATGATTTCCCCTTCTCTCACCCTTGGATGTTTAGATCTTCCGGAGACACAGAGTGTCCAAACCTCTGATGCTGCTTCCTGAGATGTCTCCACCACAGGCTCAAGTCTGGATTCTAGGGGTTGTCCCAGAGAGGTCCTAGGACAATCAAGCTTCTGGAGGACTGGTGTCAGGGGAGGGAGAGGGACACAGAGAGCATGCTGGCTCTGGAATCCTCAGAAAGCAATCCTGGATTAGGGGATTAGACACTCCCACCCCAGGAGAAAATCTGGTCCCAAACCGGCTAGCGGCCTCATTCCTCCCTCCCCCACCGCTACGGGCCAGCCTCCTACCAGCCTGCCCTCCCTTCAGGCTGCACCAGCCCCAGTGAGGAGTCAGCCATCCCTGGAATCTCATTGCTACCTTCTCTCCTCCTCACCACATCTCCTTCCCAGGGTCATTCTACAGTCAGAGGGTCCCTGTCTGTGGACTACTGGGATTTGTCTTGGGGGTGAGATGCTAGCACTCAGTCTAAGCACAATGAGAGGGTTTACTGCAACTCCTCAGGTTCCACTCTTCCCATTTTAAGACAGGATGAGCCAGACAGTTCAGCACAGTGACCCTGAACCCCCTGGGGGCAGCACAGTGCTTCAGTTAAGGGCTCTGGCCTCAACACACCCCCGGTTCCAACCTCTTGAACAGCGATTTGGGAAAGGATCTGGTTCTCCGCTCCTCTTCAGGGCTGGCCTCCCCAGCTTTGCAGACAGGCTCCCCAGGGACCCATATTCCGTGGCGCCCCACCCCCGCCGCCTCAGTACTCCTCGCCTTCCCCCTAGGGGTCACCCCAGACCCCCAGCCAGCCAGCCACTGCGGGGCCGCCTCCCCGCGGCCGCGACCTAGTTCCCTGCCGTTATTTTTAGGGCGCGGGATGGCACCTGCCCACGTGCCGGCCCCGCCTGTGCCGGAGAGTGGGGGGCGGGCGGAGCTGCGTCTGCTCGTGGGAGGCGAGGCCCCCGTCCCCCGCAGCACCCCCCTCCATCCCACCCGTGCAAGCCCCCGGTTTTCGTGCGAGGGGGCCTTCAGCCGCGCTTTGCCAGCCCCTCGTCTCTTCTTCTTCCTCCCTCTCGCGCTCCCCCCCAAAACCCCGCCAGTGGCTCACGCCTCCTGCATACGGGATGAGGTGAGCAGCGCCGCCGCTGAGAGGGGGCGCGCGCGGGTGTGAGCGTGTGTCCGTGTGCGAGTGTGTGTGCGCCGGGCGGGCGGGCACTGCAGCTTCTTCCTCCGTGGAGCGGAGAGCGAGAGAGCTAGAGCGAGCGAGAGAGCGGCGAAGGCGGGCAGAGGGGCGCGGGCGAGGCGGAGCAGCCATCCCCGGGCCCGGCGCCGCGCCGCCACCATGCTAAACAACCTGACGGACTGCGAGGACGGCGATGGGGGAGCCAACCCCGGTAAGGAGCGGCCCGGGGGCGGCGAGGGAGGGGGCGGCGAGGAGAGGAGGCAGCTCTAGGGTTAGAGGCAGAGCGGGGGCCGCCTCCTTCAGAGAAGCGGCTGGGACCGCCCCGGGCGGTGGGCGCCCAGGGCGGCCTGGAGCCCTGCTCCATTGGAATGCGCCAGGCGCTGTCCGAGGTGCTGGAATGCGCCGCGCCCCGGGCAGGGCTGGGGGCTGAGGGCTTGCCATTGCCCACAGCCCGGGACAGACATGGGTTAGCTAAGCGGGGGAGGCGGTGGGAAGGGGATGGAAGAGCTAGAATGGGCTGACGTGGACCTCGACGGGCGGGAGGAGGGTTCCTTTCCCCAAGAAGGGACCCCGGCGTCCTGGCGCAGAGCGTTGACCGGCGGCGCGGGGAGGGGGTGGGGGGGTGCAGTCTGCTGCAGTCCCTCGCTCTGAGACTTCCAGCTGAAAGGTGGGGGGAAGGTGTCCATGGGGGGTTGGAGCCATATGACAGCCCCCGTCCGGGCTGCGGTGTCTCCTTAAGGGGACACTTGGTAGCAATCCGGGCCCCTTCCCCCAAAGCTGCCCGAGGTCCGACCTCAGACTGAAGCGTACCTCCTCCGGAGATTTTCAGCTCTACTTTGCGGAATCTCCCTCTCCCTCTCGCGTACCCATGGGTTCCTATTCAGGACGGGAAGCAAGATCACCCTCCTTTCTTCCTTCTTTCCCCTTCCTCTCGGTACCCTGGGATGACAGTGAGGTTGCCAGGGCGGGGCAAGGGGGAGCCTTTCTAGTCAGCTCTGCTAGCTTCCCCAATGAGGCCTCAGGAATGGGGTCCCAGCCGCTGAATCCCCGGCGCCGCGGCGCGGACACTGCGGACGCGCTGCGGTGGGTGCGGAGACTCGCTAGGAGCCCAGGGGCTTGAAGCAAGTCCTTTCGCTGCTCTTGCTTTCCGCCGCCCTCCTCCACGGCTTCCCTGCTCCGAGGTCTTCGGGGCCAGCCACCCCCTCGGGCTCCCAGGCCCCCCGCCGCCCCCCAGCGGTCTCAGCCATCCATCACGCTGTCAGCCGCCCCCACCCCCCACCCTCCAGCGGCGCTGCGTCCCTTGCGCACTAGCGCGCCTCCCGCTCCGGCTGTCGGCGCTCCGGTCCTTCAAACGCTCCCCTGGGCATTGCTTGACCCTCTGAGCTGAGACTCTTGCAGACCTCCCCGGGGGATGGCCAAAGAGCCCCAAGGACTGAAAGAGCGGGGCTTCCAGGGACTGGGAGCCTAGACTTGAAGTCTTCCGGATCCTGGATCCAAGTCAGAGTCAAGTGGCCAATTGGGAAGGCTGTGAACACCAGGGTCCCCAATTCTTTGTCTAAGACCCCCCTTTTCCTCCCTGAGGTTGAGTGGTATACAGGGGTCTGAACCACTGGCTGGCCAGCTAGCTCATCCATCTCCCCAGTGACCCTGGGGTTGCCTCATCCAGCAGCCGCCCCCTCCCCAGCAGGCTTAGGCTACGGGGGAAGAGGGTTTGGCAAAGTCGAGTCTGCGGCAGAACCAGGCATCCCGACGCGGTGCCAGGGAATGAGGTGTGTGTGTGTGTGTGTGCGGGGGTCATTGCCATCTAGGATCCCCTTCAGATGCCTCCATTCTGAGGACAGGGGCTCAGGCTGAGAGATAATCTCTGCTCCCCCCAGACACAGGGTATGGTCCGATCCCCTAGCCCCTGCTTTCTCTACCCTGAGGTTTGTGCCTTTCTGGGCCTTGGGGTTTCCAAGGGGTCTCAGGAGGCCTAGAAAAGAGGCATCTCTGTGTGGAACAGGAGTCGAACTAGGAACTCCCTTCGGTTCTACCCACTCCCCATTAGTTTCTAGACTCTGAGTGTAGAGGGCCCGTCTGGAGACCTTCTCTCTCTGTGTAGGGTCCGCAACCTGGAACTAGAGTGGCCAGGACCTGGGTCAGATGTTTGGGGTCCCAGAGGGAGACCGACTCCTAGTGATGCCCCAAGATGGTCATAGGGGGCCCTAAGGACCTGCTGGGCTTGAGGGAAGAGGGACTATCAGACCAAGAGCCTCTGCCATCTCTCATCTTATGTTCTTGGGGATGTAGGTGAGGACCTGGGTACTGACCTCAGGGAGGTGGTAATAGCTCGAAGAGTAAGAGGGCTCCTCTGGACTAAAGAAGAATCCTCTGGACTAAAGAAGACCCCTATCCCCTTGGGGTCTGACGCCCTCCCCCACTCCCCCAATCTGGCTTGGGGATTCCCCTAGGCCTGGCCCCAGGCCCCCCGGGGGAGGCTCCTTAGCCCGCGCCGCTCGCCTGTTTCCTCTGCGGGAGCTCTGGCCGCCGCAGCTTAATTGAAAGCCGATTCGGGCTGAGAGCTCCCAGGGGGCGGGGGCGGGGCGGGGGCCAGGCGGAGAGGGCTCAGCCTCAGTCTGGCCCTGCCTCTCGGCGCGCGCGCCACTCGCCGCTACCCATCAGCCTGCGTCCTGGCTCTGGGGATTCAGGGCGAGTTCCCCCTGCTTCTCTGAGAACTCCTGAAGCTCGCCCTTCTCCCCGCAACCAGTGCGCCCACCGTTCCAAGGAGGGGACGAAATCAGCCGCGGCAGACGAGGCCGGGAGCCTAGCGTCCCGTCCAGATGGCGGGTGGAAGGGCGGGACCCAGGACGAGCCTATTGAGCCGCCCTCTCCCCGGCCCTCAGCTTCTAGCTGGGATCCGGCCCCGAGCCTGGCTCCGCGCTGCGCGTCGCGTTACATAAGCGGCTGCGGGCGCGTGGCCGCCTCGGCTCCGCGCTGCGCTCTCTCCCCGCGCGGTCGCCATGGAGACCGGCGCGGGGCTGCCTAGTAGCGGGATCTCGAGCCAGGACGCCCCCCTTGCCACCCAGCACGCGCCCCGGGACCCCGGGAAGGAGGAGGGGCTTGGGAGGGGGCGTGAAAGGCAGAGGGGAGGGACTCTCGTGTCCGGTTGTTCCGGCCCCCCAGCGGACGCCGCCGGGAGAGAGACCCAGATCCACAGGGCACAGGACCCCTAAATCCTGGGGCTTGGGGAGGGGTATGGGATGGGGAGCCCGGGCTGGGTGGGGCACCATGTGCATGAATAATAATCGTACTTGTAATAGCAGCAATAGTTCCGCTTATGTGCCAGGCACACCCAACAGGCATTATTTCCCTTAATCCTCAGGACAGCCCTGTGAGCTAAGCACAATTATTATCCCTTTGCAAAGAAGGAAACTGAGGCTTAGAGAGTTTAAGCGACTTGCCCAACATGTCGACACAGCCAGTGAAGCTGGAACTGGAGCCTAAATCTTGACCCCAGCCCCTTTCCTTAACCATCAAGAAATTTGTTCTCATCCCCTCCAACCCTCTTGTTCCCACCATAGTGTGGTGAGAATATGAAGCATTTTGTCAGCATTGTAAAAGGAGGAGGGACCCACTTCTCTTTTATTTCTCCTGTTCTCTGGCCCCAGACAGCTCTTCTGAGACCCTGGGGGTCAGGAAGGGAGCCTGGGGGAATTTGCCTCCAAAGATTTTTTTTTTCCTGAGGTTCTATTATGTGCTAGATTCTCACTGGGGGACAGGTTTGTCATTTCCAGGAACTCATATGTGAGAAGGAGGAGGTGATGGTGCCCCCCCCCCGCCCCTTTGGGGATCAAGAGTTGCTGGCTTGATGGATGAGGTGGAGGTCGTGGGAGGAGAAGGTGGTGGGTGTCCCTTGAGCTGGTGAGGCATCCCTTCCCCCTTCAATGACTTTGAGTCAGGATGAGATTGGATTTGTTAACAGGTTGTGCTCTAGGGATGGACCCAGGCTGGGAGACTAAGGAAGGTTTCCAGGAGGTAGGGAGGAGAGGGATGGGGGAGGATTTGGGAAGATGGAGGTGGAGAGAGACATGACAGGAGATGAGGGAACAGGAAATTCGGAATACATAGGGCCTCAACTTCGTTTGGGATTTGTTAATTGGGGAGTCTCCCTAGGGTCCAGAGAGATGTCTACTACTGGGATTCAGCCCTGGAACTGAGAAAGGGTGCCGGCTGAAGCCAAGGTAAAGTGCCTGTGGGGGTCCCCTATATCTCTTTGAAAGGACTTCTCCTAGATGCCCAAGAGCCGTTCTCCTTGGGTGATCTTATCCAGATGCACGGTTTCACACACTTCCTCCACCTATTCTCATGGGTTACCCTCATCTTTTCTCTGCCCAGCCTCTTTCCTGGGCCCCAGACTCTGTATATCCAAGTGGCTTCTGGACATATTTGCTTGAGTGTCCTATTCTACCTTACCGTCGATCAAATTCGGCATCTTCCCCACCCCAATCGCTTCTCTTCCCCATTTATTAGATAGCACCATCACCCACCCATTAACCTATGCTAGGAACCCCAGGCATTACCCTAGATTCCCCCTTCCCACGTCCCCAAACATCTGGCATAGAAATATGTGCCAGTAATTCTTGAGTCTGCCCATTGCCCTGCATTGCTCTGGTCTGGGTCATCATCAGCCCTTGCCTGGATTGCTTAAATTCTCAGACTATCATCTGTATTCTTCATCTAAAGGCCAGAGTGATTGCTCTAAAACATGACTCCATTCACGGCACTTCTTTGCCTCAAACTCTTCGATGACTTCCAATTGTCCTCTGGATGAAGGCCAAAACCTTTAACATGGTCTGCTAATCATGTAAGGACCCAGCCCGCACCTTCTGAGGCTCATCTTTTCATAAGTCAGTCTCCACCTTTCAGCCCCTCTCTCCCTGCCCCTTCCTCAGACTCAAGCCAGATCAAACTTCTTTCAGCATTTCTGACCCACTCTGTTCACTCTCCCCTCTGGGACAGCGAACATGCTGTTCTCTCTGCTTGGAACATCCTCCCGCCTCCCTCCCAGTCTAGCTCTTACTCATCCTTCAGTTCTCAGCCTACTCGTCACTTCCTCTGGGAAGGCTTCCGTGACCTCCCAGGCTGGGCCGAATGCCTCTCCTATATTCCCACAGTCCCTTGTTCATCTTCTATCACAGAATTTACCACTCTGGGTTGGAAATTCCTGGATACTAGTTTATCTCTCTTGCCTGTGGGTTCCCTGAGGGCAGGGACAGTGTCTTGTCTGTGTTTACTCTCTGCTCCCTCCCCATGCCCATACTGGCACATGGGAGAGATCCAGTGAATATGTGTTGACGGAAGATGCATGAGGAGCATAGGAGATGCCAAATGGGTCACTTCTCCAAGAGGTGGAGTATCCTTTGGGCCTCCGGCTGTAGTATTCTCTATCTCTGCCTCTGGGAAAGAGCATGCTTCCATCACAGAACACCAGCATGGTCCCAGGTATGGTCAAGAGGGGGATCCCGACGAGTGTTGGGTGCCCTGGTGAGTGAAGAAGGACCCCAAGAGCAAGGAAACACTCACACGTTCATTAAAAATGTAGTATGTGCCAAGGAGCGCACTGGGCTCTTTATACATGCTGCCAACGAAAACACTGCAGCGGGCTACTGTTAGCTCCAGCTTTTTCTGATGTGGAAATGGAGGTTCAGAGAGTTCCAGTGGCCACACAGCTGGATGTGCAAGCAGAGGGATGACAACCAGCTGGTGCCAGACCCCTGACTCCTCTGCCTTCTCAGGTGATGGCAACCCCAAGGAGAGCAGCCCCTTCATCAACAGCACTGACACAGAGAAGGGAAGGGAGTACGATGGCAAGAACATGGCCCTGTTTGAGGTGGGTTGCTGGGGTGTGCCCCCCTCTCCAGTTCATTTCCCCCATTCACTGCCATCCCTCCCTCCCTCAGGAGGTGTCCTTCTCTCCACATCCTCCCCAGGTCCACCTTCTCCTTCCCGTCACCCCTGCTACTCCCCTCCTTACCCCGCCACCCTCTTTCCCTGTTTCCCATGCCTATTCCTTCTCCTTCCCCATGGCGTCCCAGCCCCAGTGGTTTGCCATCCTTGCCCCCATCTCTCTTGGCCTCCTACCAAGGAGCTCGCCTGTCCCTCCCCTAGGCCCTTGTGTCTTACTACTGCCACCCTCCCTCCACAGGAGGAGATGGACACCAGCCCCATGGTGTCCTCCCTGCTCAGTGGCCTGGCCAACTACACCAACCTGCCCCAGGGAAGTAGGGAGCATGAAGAGGCAGAAAACAATGAGGGTGGAAAAAAGAAGCCAGTGCAGGTGAGGACTTTGGGGAAAAAAGAAGGAGGGAGGAAGGAGAGGTGGATGGATGATGGAGGAAGAGGGCTTAGGAGTAAGGGGCTGAGGGTGAGGAAGGGTTGGGAGATGAGGGATAGAGATGGAAGGAAGAGGGGAGAGGGAAGCGGGGAGCACCAGAGGGAAGAGGGATGAAGGGACGGGGGTGGAGAAAGAAGGAGAGTGGGGGATGGAGAACGGGGAGAAGGAGTGGGTCTGGGGCGTTCGCAGTGATGAGGGGCTGCAGGAACTGACTCTGGCCTCCTCGGCAGGCCCCACGCATGGGCACCTTCATGGGCGTGTACCTCCCGTGCCTGCAGAACATCTTCGGTGTCATTCTCTTCCTGCGACTCACGTGGGTGGTGGGCATTGCAGGCATCATGGAGGCCTTCTGCATGGTCTTCATCTGCTGCTCCTGTGTGAGTGACACCATCCCCCTCCCCACCCCCCTGACCGCTGGGGCAGAGCAGAGACCTGGGGTGGGGGCAGGGAGGAGGGGAAGCATGAGACCTGAGCTTTTTATAGGAACCACTGCGTATGATCTTTGAGAGTAAATTAGGTCTGTCTGATCCTTCCTGCCTCTCGCAGGCTGGTCCCTGATGGCCACTAACCAGGTTTCACCTGGATCTGTGTTTGTGTGTGTGTGTGAGTGAGTGTGTGTATAATTACACAAGTAATGCAGGTTCATTGATGAAAAAGATAGGCGTACCGAAGGAAACCAAATGCACCTCGAAAATCGCAGTCGTTAACATTTTGGTTGGCCCAGGCTCACAAAAAATGGGAGTATGTGTCACAAACAGCTTTGTAACAGAATCTTTTCCATCCTCCCTAAAAAAATCAAATATTTACGAAACACCTACTTCTCGTCACGTTTCCATTTCCTCACACATGACCCTAGAGCCGCCTCTGCATGTGTGGTAGCCGGGACTGATGCTAGTACGCCTGTTTTATTTCTTTTTAACTTTTATTTTGACATAATTTCAGACATACGGAAAATTTGCAAGAATAGAACAAATGTTAACATATTATGGTATTTAGTCCATCTCTGGAAATACCTTTTCTCCCCCCTGAATTGGAGAGCAAGTTGCAGACATGATGCCCCTTTATCCTAAATCCTTCAGCATGTGTTTACTAAAAACGAGGACATTCCCTTACATAACTGCAGCACAATGATCAAAACCAGGAAACTAACACTGAGACTTTAATGATGTCTTAATAGTGACACCTTAATCATGTTTTAGCTGTAAGCCTTATTCAGATTTTGCCAATTGTCCCAGTCATGTCCTCGGTAACTGAAGAAAATTCAAGATCACGTTCATATTCATTTATGAGCTCATTTTAGCCTCCATTAATCTGGAACAGCTCCTCCTTCTTTGTCTTGCATGACACTGACACTTTGGAAGAGTATGGATCAGTTAGTTTGTATAATGTCCCTTGGTCTGGGTTTGTCACATACCTGCTCAGGATCAGATTCAGTGTATGCATTTAGGCAGGAACACAGCAAACCTATTTTATAGATAAAGACACTGAGGCTTAGAGAAGTGAAATGACTTGTCCCAGGTCAGACAGCTGGTCAGAGGCCAAGCTGGGATTTCCAGAGCTCTCTGATGAGCACAAGTAGCTTGTGATTCTTCCATGTGCATGGTGAATAAGAGATTTTCTTGACAAGAAGGACTTGGCAGGAGTAGAAGTTGGAATAGGACCAGGGAGAAGCTCAGTAAGGACTTGTGGGTTTGGCAGGTGTTTATGGGGTATAAGGTTTGGCCTTTACCCAGGGCAATGCAGCCCCCGCCCTAGCTGCCACTCTGATGATCTCTCTCCTCACAGACAATGCTCACGGCCATCTCCATGAGTGCAATTGCAACCAATGGTGTTGTACCTGGTATGTGATGGGGCTTCTTGGAGGGGAAAGGGGCCTGGATGGTCGGGAGGGGGGCCTGGATAGTTGGAAGGAGGGATAGAGCCGTAGGCTTTATGGGCCGTCAGGACCGAGAGAGAAAATACTGTGAACCTGGGGGCTGGGCTGTGATGTTGGTGGGGTAGGTGGGGACAGTGGTATTAAGGGGAAAGGAGGGAAGCAGTTTATGGGGTTGAACAGGGCAATGTGAGATCTCCCTTTGCCTGAGACCCTCCTCTCTGTCATCCTATTTTTCTGAGCCATGACCTCCTTAGAGGGGTAATTAGCAACATGGTAATTAGTGCAGCAAAATCCACTCAGAGTGGCTGGCTGAGTCTCCCACCAGTCCTAGGGCTGCAGCGTGTAAGGCATGAGGCCCAGAGCAACCCCTTTCTCATCTCTGTCCCTGAGCCTCCTTGCCCCCAATGGCAGGCCAGCTCCCCTTGAACTTCTCGCTGACACCAGGTTCTTTCTGCAGCGGGCGGCTCCTACTACATGATTTCCAGGTCTCTGGGCCCGGAGTTTGGGGGCGCCGTGGGCCTTTGCTTCTACCTGGGCACTACCTTTGCTGGGGCCATGTACATCCTGGGCACCATCGAAATCCTGCTGGTGAGAGGGGCTGAGGAGGAGGCGTGGGGTTCCAGGCTGTCAGTCAGTTAACCAATGCTCCCTGGACACCTCCTAGGGAGAGGTCCAAGCCCTCAGTGAGGCCAAAGGGAAATCAGATGTGGTTCTGTCTTTAAAGAATCCACAGTCTGGTTGGGGAGACAAGATACAGTAATTACGTAACGTGAGCAGCTGTCGTTCATTGGGCACCCACAGTGCTCTCAGCAGAGTTCCAGTTGCTTTACAGTCATTATCTTGAATCCTCATGAGGATTAAGTATTATTATGCCCATTTTACAAATGAGAAGCTCAGAAAGGTGACATGACTTGCTCAAGGTCACTCAGCTACCAAGTGGCAGAGGTGGGTCGATAAGAGTAAAATCATGGTAGAAATAATAAAACCAATGTCACACAATAGCTGCATCTTGTGATTGCCTACTGTGTGCCTGGGGCTGTTCTGATTTCTCTGTGGCTGTTCATTGTCCAGGGCTGATGACCAGTGGGTTGCAAAAGAGAAGAAGGATGTGAGGGGGCCGAATGAAGAGACCTGTTAGGAGTAGTGACTGATGAGAAGAAGTCAGGTTGCTGGGCAGTATTTGAAGGAGAGGCTGCGGATGTGGGTCTCGGCTCTTCCTGCCCCTCCAGGAGGAGGTGGGAGCTGAGGAGGGTTTCCTGGTATATAGAAAGTGGGGCTGACATTTCCCAAGCCCCTACCTTATCAAGGCTTCGTGGCCTGCAATTTATCATTTTAGTTTATCCTTACAACTGTTCTATGGGTTAGATAATGTCCCCCTTTTACAGATGAGGAAAGCAGAGTTCAGGGATTTTAAGGAACATGTGGAAGGGATATGAACCTGTGCCTTTCTGACCCCAAAGCCAGTGCTTGTCCACTCTACCACACTGTCTTGGAGAACTAGAAATAAAAGATGCAGCTTCTGGTTTGGGGGCAGAAAGGGAGGACTATGGGGACAGGGAGAATGGATGGCAAAGAAATGACCCAAGGAGCTAAATTCTGAGAAGATAATAGTAGACTTCCATGACTTAAAAAAATTAAATAACTTAAAAATTATTATAAAAGCAATTCTGCCCATTGCATAAAATTGAAAAAATATCAAAAATGTAAAAAGGGAAATAACAATTGCCCAAAGAAAATCACCATTAACATTTTGGTGTATTTCCTTCTATTTTTTTTTGTTTGTTTTACTATGGGATACTGTATTCTGCTTTGTAAAATAGAACTTTATAGGTTTCCGTAAATAACTAGAAACTCCCTTTGTAAATATCATTTACAAGTGAAAATAACTTTTCTATGAATATAAACATATTAATATTTGGTATGGAAATTTTAGAAAACACATATGTGCAAAAAGAATACAGATGATCCCATTTCCTCCTATCAGTGGATGTCATTTCCAGTCTTACGCTATTGTAAATATGCTGTGATGAGCATATTTTTTTCCAGAGTGCTTCCTGCACTTCGGGTTATATCCTTGGGGGTGATTCTTAGCTGGTTCTTGCTGTGTCACTCACCTGACCTCCTTGCCCCCTTTCCACAGGCTTACCTCTTCCCAGCTATGGCCATTTTTAAGGCAGAAGATGCCAGTGGGGAGGCAGCAGCTATGTTGAACAATATGCGTGTGTATGGCACCTGTGTGCTCACTTGCATGGCCACTGTGGTATTTGTGGGCGTCAAGTATGTCAACAAGTTTGCCCTTGTCTTCCTGGGTTGTGTCATCCTCTCCATCCTGGCCATCTATGCCGGGGTCATCAAATCTGCCTTCGACCCACCCAACTTCCCGTAAGTGCTGTTGCTCTGAGCCTAAGGCGTTGTGCTCCTCCTCCCTGGCTCAGTTTCAGGGTCTGCAGTGTCAGTCTCTGCCGACCTCCCTCTCCTCATCTCTCAGAATCTGAGTGATTGTGGATTCAGAGCAAACTTTCTTGGGAGGGAAAGTCTCTCCTGGTTTGGGGGGAATCTCTACAGGGTGGGGTAATATGTTCTGGAGGTGGGCAGAGTTTCCCCTGTGAGGGTAAACTGCTTGCAGATGGGGTGGACTTAGGAAGGAAGAAGGAAGTGGGACGATTTCTGAAGGGATGACTCTCTATGTTAGGGAAGCATTTCCTGGGTGGGGACAATTTCCTGGAATAGGACAACTTATTAGAGTTGGACACCTTCTCGATCATGGGAAAGGTCATAGAAGAGAGGATCTAGGGGCACAGATCTCTGTGGGTTCTGCCTCTTTCTTAAGGACAAACTCCCTTACATCTCACTGCCAGGATGACGCACAGAGACTGCTGTCCATGGTGCTGAAACATAGCGTTGCACTAAAACGGTGCTTCTTTGGGATGGCTGCATACTAAAATCACTTGGGGGAGCTTTGAAAAAACACCCATTCTGGGCTCCATCCCAATTACATCAGAATCTCTGGATACGGGGCCCTGGGATCTGTGTTTTTTAGAGCTCCCCCGGTGGTTCTATTGTGAAGCCAAGGCAAGGTTATGTCCCTCCCCCATCTTCCTCCCTTGTTTCTCTCCCTAGGATCTGCCTCCTGGGGAACCGCACACTGTCTCGCCATGGCTTTGATGTCTGTGCCAAGCTGGCTTGGGAAGGAAATGAGACGGTGACCACACGGCTCTGGGGCCTTTTCTGTTCCTCCCGTTTCCTCAACGCCACCTGTGATGAGTACTTCACCCGAAACAATGTCACGGAGATCCAGGGCATCCCTGGCGCTGCCAGTGGCCTCATCAAAGGTCTGGGGGAGGGAAGAGGGCTAGTGTCCAGGGAACACTACAGGGATTGTGGGTTAAACGGTCAGGATTAAGGAACTCTCCTTGGGATTCACTTAAAGGAAATTGGTTTTAATTGAGCACCTACACTGGCCATGTCCTGTCCTTGGCATCATGAAGGAACAGAGATGAAAAGGAGCCTTCAAATATCTTACCACCTAGTAGGAAAGAAAGTCATCAGTTTAACGGCTATTCACTAAGCATCTACTTAGTGTCCAGCACTGTGCTAAGTGCCAGGAATACGACATAAATAAGTCACAGTCCTTGGCTTCAAAGACTCTAATGGCAGACACAGATGTATTAGCAAATAAATTACGATATGAGTAGATGTGCATTCAATGAACAGAGACCTCACAGGGGAGGGAGTGGTCATGTGTATAAGGTGGCAAGACAAGGCTTCCTAGACTCATCTGAAGAGGACTTTGAAGGAAAAATAAGAGATTTTGAGTTATACTAGGGGAATAAAGGAATTAAGGCAGAAGAACAGCTTGCCTGAAAGCATGCAGACAGAGAAGAGCATATTGTGTCCTTCCAACCACAAATAATTTGGTGTGACTGGTGCATAAAGTACAGAGGAAGGAGGGGCAATAAATGATGTCGGAGAGGCTGGTATAAGCCATATTGTGGCAGGCCTTGGAAGCCATGTTGAAGTGTTTGAACCATGTCCTGAGAGCAATGAGGAGCCACCAAAGGGTTTCAAATAAGGGATGGACATGGTCAGCTCATCATTTCTAAAGGTTCATTCTGGCTGCTAATATTGATGAGGTAAAAGGGAGAGGGAACAGAGGCAGGAGTCCAGGAGGAGGCCAATGCTGAGTCCAGGTGAGAGATGATGGTTTTCTAACCTAGAGTGATGGAGTGATGTCAGTGGGAGTGGAGCAGTGGTTCTCCCCCACGGTTGTTTTGCCCCCCAGGAGACATGTAGCAATGTCTGGAGACATTTTTGGCTATCACAACTAGATGCTTTTTACTGGCATCTAATGTATGGAAACCAGGATTTTGCTAAACATTCTACAGTGCTGTAGGACAGCCCTCCATAACAAAGAATGATCTGGCCGAAAATGTCAATAGTGCAGAAGTGAGGGAACCCTGGACAGGAGAGAAGGGGCATATCTGAGAAATATTTAGAAGGGATAGTGGGCAGAAGTTGGAGATGGTTTTGAAATGGAGAGGGGGATGGCAGCAGTTGAAGGCAAAGTGAAGTTGTCTGAATTGATGGTGGTGCCATTTGGTGAGATAAGGGATACAAAAAAGGAGCTGATTTGAGGTGGCTGGGTGCTGAGATCAGTTTGGGACATATTGAATCAGTCTGAGATAGGTCTTTATATGTTTTTTACTCCACTAGACAGGACTATTTGAGGGCAAGGACTAGATCTGCACATGGCCTGGCCCAAAGCAGGAGCTTAGGAAATGTCAGTGGAAATAAAATAGAACCAAGGCCCCCAGGGGAGTGAGAAGCGGTTGACCTTCACCCTTCTTTTTTGCCCACCCCACCTCCTGGCCCTAGAGCTCTAGTACCCTGACTTCTGGTCTTTCTCTTGAGCATCCTGTCTCTCCCCACAGAGAACCTCTGGAGCTCCTACTTGACCAAAGGGGTGATTGTGGAGAGGCGTGGCATGCCCTCGGTGGGCCTGGCAGAGGGCACGCCTGTCGACATGGACCATCCTTATGTCTTCAGCGATATGACCTCCTACTTCACCCTGCTGGTTGGCATCTACTTCCCCTCAGTCACAGGTGAAGGGGAGCTCAGAGAGGGAGGACTCTGCCTGGGAGTGATGGGTAGAGAGTCAATGATGATGTGGGGAATTTCTTCGTCCTACAATCTCATCACAGAGGCAGGAGCCAACAATCTGGATTCCCATTGCACAGATGAGGGAATTAAGGCCAGGAGAAGCCAAGTAATATGGTCAGGTTCTCACACCAGTTGGTATGCCAGGACTAGATCCCAGGCTTCCTGACTCCAGGGCTGGTGTCCTTCCTTCTTGTTCTGTCTGGTCTCCTATGGACCCTGTCCTAGCTGCTTCTCTATTCGCAGGGATCATGGCTGGTTCTAACCGCTCTGGGGACCTACGGGATGCCCAGAAGTCAATTCCCACTGGCACCATTCTGGCCATTGCCACCACTTCTGCTGTCTGTATCCTGCACTGCTGGGCTGGGACCACCTTGGGCGGGGAGGCCTGGAGGGAGGGCAGCTTCTGCTGCTGCCTCACCCAGCTAGCTTGGGAGGAGAAAGGGGGGAATGTCACCCTGGGGATTCTCCTTCATCCTCTGCTACAGATATCAGCTCCGTTGTTCTGTTTGGGGCCTGCATTGAAGGAGTCGTCCTGCGGGACAAGTAAGTAAGGGAATCAGGGCTGATTCTGTCCTGGGTGGTAGGTATAGGGGGCCAAGTTCTGGGAAACAGACCCAGCAGAGAGTGCTGAGCCTGTGCAAGGGGACTTGTGGGAGGGAGGTCACAGGGGATTGCTTGCAAATTCACCTTTTTATATTATATTTTATCTTGCTCAAGAAGCTTGGATAGTGTCTCTCTTTTTTTTTTTTTGAGGATAATGCTACTTTCCTTTTTTTTTTTTTTCTTTAAAATCTATTAACCCATTTAACATTTCCTAAATGTCTATGTGTTGGTCGCTGTCCAGAGTTCTGGGGGGAATAAAGATAAATAACCCATGCTTTTTGTCCTGAAGGAGCTCTTGGGGGCTGGTAACCATACTCAACAACAGACTCGGAATGCAGAGCATCAGGAGTGGGCTAAAGTAAAGTACGGGGGCTCTGGTAGTGCACAGGAGACTGCAATCCAGTCCCCGGGGGGCTGGGGAGGAGGAGGTGATGCTGGAAGTGCCTCACACACATTTTCATATTTATCCTTCTCATTTATGTTGATTAGAGATTACTTAGGTGACTAGGAGTAGGAAAGGCATTTTAGGTGGTGGGAACAACATGAACAAGGGTAGAGGAGAGAAACAGCTGTGTGTGTGTGTGTGTGTGTGTGTGTGTGTGTGCACGAGTGCATGTGCACGTGGGTGCCTGTAGCTATAAGCAAGTCAGAGCTGCTGGAGCATACACTTTTGAAGGGTGTGGGCATGCACCACCAGCAGGGTGAGGTAGGAGGTCTCGTCACAGAAGACAGTTTCCATGGTGCTGTCCTGGCTTCTGTAAGGTGGGGAATGGGGACATGAGGCTGGAGCCAGTCCTGGAAGCCTGGTTTTTGGTAGCAGGACACATTAGAGCTTTATTTTATAGAAAATCAGGGGCACCCTGACAGGTTTTAAGCAGGGGAGTGACCTGGCCAAATGGACAATTTACATATATTACACTTACTCACTTTTGAGGGCAACTTAATCTCTGCTTATTTCATTTAATCATAGACCTCCTACAGGATTGCAAGGGATTCAGCAGGTCATCCAGTAAAACGCTTCATCTGATTCTTGTAGTCCTTCAGCAATGGCCCATTTGAGCATAACCTCTGGTTGCACACTCCAGTCACAGGGCTCGCTCTACCAACCAAGGCAGCATCTTTCAATTTAAGATAATGCCGTTGTTAGAAAATGCTTTTCTTTGATTCTCACACCACACGACCATGACCACGCCATGAGGTCAGGACCCCATTTTTCCGATGGAGACACAGGTTCTAACAAGCTAAGAGATTTTACCAGGTTAACATAATATTACACAATTGACCATTTACCATAATCACTCTTAGGATCTGGTTCCAGGCATGGTGCTGAGCATTTTACCTGTGTTATCTCCTTTTGTCTTGTCACCAATCACATGAGATGGGTTTATAATGATCCTGTTTTACAGGTGAGAAAGTTGAGGCAAGGAGAGGTTAAATGAGTTGCCCAAGGTCACACAGACAGAAAGTGCCCAGGGCATTAGGAGCTTTTTCTCCCCCCTTGCTCCCTTAGAGCCTAGTCCCGCAGTGGGCATACAGCTGGTCCTGAGGTCAGTGTGGGAGACGTGCCTTGGAAATTGCGGCAGCATTGCTCACCCAGCATCGCCTGTCCCTTCATTCCAGGTTTGGTGAAGCTGTGAATGGCAATCTGGTGGTGGGCACACTGGCCTGGCCGTCCCCCTGGGTCATTGTCATCGGATCCTTCTTCTCCACCTGTGGGGCTGGGCTGCAGAGCCTCACGGGGGCCCCACGCCTGCTGCAGGCCATCTCCCGGGATGGCATAGTGCCCTTCCTGCAGGTCAGTGGGGGATGGAGTGTGGGAAGAGCAGCCCAACCACTACACCAGCCAGCCAAGCCACTGCCCAGAGAGACCACCCAGTGAGCCAAGGACCCCTGGGGCCCTTCCGTTCTGCACTACCACTAAGAAGAATGGATGTGCCTTATTTGGGATTTGGCCCATGGCAGTGCCATCTCTTTGGGCAGAGCTGTCTGCTCTTAGGGGAGAAATAAATGGCCCTCCTTTGGCTGAGTGATCAGGTAGGGAGGCAGCCAAAGGGCAAGAAAAGTGTGGCTCTCTCCATGGTGCTTAAAAAAAAAAAAAAAAGATTTATGGAGCACACAGTCACGGCCATTTGCTGGCCCCTGTAGCTCTTCTCCATCTGTCCCGCAGGTGCTTCTTTTCCCCTTAAGGGATCATTTGAACTTCATTGCCCTGAGGTACCAATGACAGAGTGGGAGAGACACAGCCAAAGCCTGGCATCCCCTTGGGTACCCCTAAAGGGTGAGGAATACAGCATCCTCTCCCTACTTCCTCACTGGTTAGGGGAGTCCTGCCTTTATTGCACTAGTCCCCAAGACTGGAGAAGAGAGACGAGAAGTCTCTAAGATCTCAGACCTCTATGATGGTTGCTGTGTCCCTAGGTCTTTGGCCATGGCAAAGCAAATGGAGAGCCAACGTGGGCCTTGCTCCTGACTGCCTGCATCTGCGAGATCGGCATCCTCATTGCATCCCTCGACGAGGTCGCCCCCATCCTCTCTATGTGCGTGCTGGCCTCTTGCCCTCCCCATCAGCTCTGGGGAAGGGGGTGTCTCTCTACCTGGATCTTCCAGTTGTGACCCTGGGTAGCCCACCCAGTTGTTTAATGGTCCGTCTTTTGTTATATGGAGATTCATTCCCACATGTGCCAGGGTGTGTTGTAAGGGGATTTGGCCTTTGAATCCCTTCCTAAGCACCAGAAAGTGATCTGACCACCTCTCCAATTTCTTATCCTCTTTCCGCCTTTCTTTCTTTATGTTTCTCTTTCTCTTTCTGCCTCCCTTTGCATCTCTGTCTCTCCTGGGGCTTTTCTGTGTTCTAGGTTCTTCCTGATGTGCTACATGTTTGTGAACCTGGCCTGTGCAGTGCAGACGCTGCTGAGGACACCCAACTGGAGGCCACGCTTTCGCTATTACCACTGGTGGGTGCCCTGTCCCCTTCCCTTCCTGATGGAACCACCCTCTCGTCTCCACCTCAACCCCCACCTCACCCTAGCCCTTCCCTGAGGTCTAAGAATCCCAAACTTAAATAGAGAGCCCATTTCTTCAGTTTTTGTAGCCTGACTAGCATGAGAAAGGTTCTGGAGAGGGTCTCCTTCTAATCACAGATAGTAATATAACATGGCCATCTACAGTCTTGGCTGTGATCCCTCCCCTGTGCATCATGCTCAACATCTTACAGACTAGAAGAGGAAACATCAGGTTTCCTCAGCTACGAAATGGTGGTGACAACTGCCCTGACTTCATGGGGCTCTTGTGAGTGTTACAGGGCTTAGTGACCAGAAGGTGCTTATTACGTGGAGCCTGGGGCTCTGATCATTTCACTTTATGGCCCTTCAGCTTCACAGTTGGCCTGTGGGGCCGACAGGGCAGGAATGACCATACTTGTTCTACAGAAAGGAAACAGGCTCAAAGAGGGGAAGGGACTGGCCCCAAGTCACCCAGAAAGACTATGGCATACCTGGACTAGAATCCGGGCTGCCTGACTCCCATCTTAGTGCTCCTGCTCTGCCAGTCACCTTTTCCTGGGGGCACAATCTTACCAGGAGATCTTGCCTACAGCTCTCTCCAGAGACCTCTGCCTTGGAAGCCCTCAGGCAGGGTGGTCTAGCAGGGTCTAAGAAGGCACTGAGACAAAGAGTTGGGTGGGGCTTGGGGTGGTGCCCTGCCTGTGGCTGCTCATTCATCCAGAAGGTCCCATATCCCTATGGTGCTGCTCATGGAGATGATGGTGTGAGCTCCCCCAGACCTGATCAACCCTAGACCTCCCAGTGCTTGCCCAGGCCCTACCCCATCTAACTCTTGCTGTCTGAACCCCAGCACCAGTGACAGTCCTGCCAGGGCTCAGAGGCTGGGTCTTCCTCCCATTCTCCAGGACACTCTCCTTCCTGGGCATGAGCCTCTGCCTGGCCCTCATGTTTATCTGCTCCTGGTATTATGCGCTGGTGGCCATGCTCATTGCTGGCCTTATCTACAAGTATATCGAGTACCGTGGGTAAGCACAGGGGGCGGGAGGGCTGGGAGAGGCTAAGGGATGGGAGGGGGTGGCGATGAGGTAAGAGTGGGGGAGGGAAAGGGGTGATAGGTGTGGGATTGCAGGATAGAGGACAGGAGCTGAGGGAGGGGCTGAAGCTTCGAGAAAAGGAGGTGACAGAATGGCTGCACATTTTCTGCCCTGGGGCGGCCACTTCAGTGTGCATGGGTCTTTCTGACACCCCTGGTTGATTCCCTCGGGCCTCCAGGGCTGAGAAGGAGTGGGGCGACGGGATCCGAGGCCTGTCCCTCAGTGCAGCACGCTACGCCCTCTTACGCCTGGAGGAAGGGCCCCCACATACCAAGAACTGGAGGTAAGTGGCCAGGCACATGTGGAGGGGCCCAGGGGAAGGGAGCAGCGTCTGACCTTCCTCACCAGCTTTGCTGGGTGTATGCTGTCCCCCGCCACAATGGGCTGCCCTTCACCTCCCCTCCTTAGCCGAGCCTCATCTGACTTTTCCCACCTACAGCCCCCGGGCCGGGCTGAGCTACCCTCTCTTCATCCCTCTGTTCATTCCATCGTGTGTTTAGAAAATGTATGAATGCAGGGTATGTGCCATGTGCCAGGCCCCCTTCCAGCCTGTGGGGACCTAATGAGCTAACAGTTCCACAGAGAAGGCCCACACAGAGACAGACGAATGTAATATCGTGTAGCATTTACTCTGGGGGAGGTGGCTGCATTCACCTGGGGAGTTATGGGGGCTCCTAGAAATCTCGAGATTCAGAACAATCTCTACACTTTATTTGGGTGGAAGTCAGGGGCCAGAGAGGGTCTCAGAGGCCATGGAAGGCAGAACTGGAAGCAGAATTTTTACCTCCCGCCTTTCAACCCAGGGTGCTTTCTAGCTGACGGTTCTGTGGGCCCGGCCCTCACTCATTTCCCTCAAGTCACTTGGCCGAGAGGAGGGCCTGAACTCTGAACTATGCCTAGGACATTGTTGGCCTGCACTTGCTGATGTCTACTAAACTGGGGCTTCCAGAGACCAGGGCTTTGCCTTATTTGTCTGTGAATTCTTAAATGCTTGGCACAGTGTCTAGCCCCGAGTGCTTAGAGAATGCTCTTAAACTGTTGGGCAGTGGGATGGATGGGGTAGCCAAATGAAAAAGGAAATGAATGGATAAATAGTTGGGTCGATGGCCAAGTGTCTATATGTATCGGAGGGTGACTGCTGACAGATGAATGTGTGAACGGACGGTGGCAGGTGGATGTCAGGTAATTAGGTGACTAATGCATGTATAGGTAAATTAGTATGGATACGAGTGGGTGACTGACGGATAAAATGGATGGGTGGGTGAATGGATAAGTGAGGTGGATGAGAGATGAGTGGGTGGGTGGGTGGATGGGTGGCTGTGTGGGAGCTGGTTGGATGCGTTGATGTTTAAGGAAATGGATGGGTGGATGGATGTTTAGGTGGACGGGTAGGGAATGGGGGTATAGAGGACGGATGCCTAGTAAACTCACTGGCTTATGGTGCGTGGGTGTGTGGTGTACAGTGGGTGGAGGTTGGGTGGGTATTGTATGGCCCACCTTGCATCCTCTGCAGGCCACAGCTGCTGGTGCTGGTGCGCGTGGACCAAGACCAGAACGTGGTACACCCACAGCTTCTCTCACTGACCTCCCAGCTCAAGGCGGGGAAGGGCCTGACCATTGTGGGCTCTGTCCTGGAGGGCACCTTTCTGGACAACCATCCTCAGGCCCAGCGGGCAGAGGAGGTGAGTGAGCCGAGACCCTGGTGGGGAGAGGGGAGGGCAGGGCACTCAGGAAGACAGCCCTTGTCCCTTTACACTTGCCCTCCCTCCCACCCTTGGGATCAAAGGGGGCTCAGGCTTTTCTGTCATCTTCCTTAGAACAGGAATCTAAGGGCTCAGAGAGTGAGTTCCTTAGAATCCAGCTCTCAGAACCAAAGACCATCAGAGCCCAAAGTGCCCATTTGATGGATAAGGAAACTGAGGCCTAGAGAAGTCAGAGCATTTGTCTAAGGACAGAAAACAGAGACTCAAATGAGGACTGCTTGACTCCTACTCCAGACTTCTCCCTGCCCAAGTATACATCTTTCAGCGTGTTCTCACATCCGTGATTCTCTCGATCCCCGCGCCACGCAGAGTTGGCAGTGTGAGCACAGGAGGAAACAGGCCCAGAGAGGGAAGGCAGCTTGCTGACAGCCACAAAGCTGGCTGGAAGCACAGTCAGGATTTGAGCCTGGGTCCCTGGCTCTGGGTCCCCTGCTGCTGTCCGCATCCATGGTCCATACTCTCAGAGCAGAGTCCAGAGCCAGTGCGGGCAGGGGCGAGAGGCTTGTGCAGGATGGAGCACTAACAGGTTTCTGGAACCTGGTGGGTAGCAGAGGAAGTGGGTTCTGTCTTCGATCCAGGCCTCTCTCCCTTTGGGGCTGTGACTAGTTGTGGAGAAAGGAAAGGGGCCGGAGGGAGGTGAGGAGAGATGGGGAGGGGCACCCCTAATGGCTTGTGACAGTTGCTGTTTCTGCCTCACTGGGCCGTTCACACCAATCTGTCGAGGCCCAGAGCTGGAGGCTTCCACTGGTCAGCTTCCTTCAACATGCAGTGGCTGAGAATGTGCTGCGTACCAGGCATGGGGAGATGGGGGCATTTGTGAGACCAAATCCCAGCCCTCAAGGTGCTTCCAGGCTAATGGGAAGATGGAACATACCCAGAAGGCTCTCAAACCTGTCTGCAGTTGATAGGTGCTTCACTAGAGTTCATATCAGAGTAATAGAATGTGTTGAGTGTTTACAATCTGTCAGGCAGCATTCTACCTTACCCACATCATGTCTTGTAATTCTTCCTGTTGCTACATGAGGTAGCTGTCATGATCCCCATTTGACAGATTTGAAAACTGAGGCTCGTAGAGGTTAGGTGATTGCCCAAGGTCCCACAGCTAGGAGGCGGCAGAGGTAGGAGTTGAAGCCCTGCTCTGTTTGACATCAGGGTAGTGGTCCAGAGTGTGTGGGATAGAGTCAGAGCCCTGGAGTTGAGCCCCTACAATGATATCCATTAGCTGGGTGGCCTTAAGCAAGTCTTAATTCCTCTGAGCCTCAATTTCCTCATTTATAAAATGAGAGTAAGAAGAACACTACCCTCATAGTGTGGGTGGCATGTGCATTTAAAATGCTTATCATTCATGCTAATTTTTTAAAAGTCGTTCAAAGCAAATCATCTGGGCATGCAGGGAGCCCAGTTCCATTCAGGTCTGGGTAGGGGAGTGGTTTCGGGCAGGGTGGAATGGACAGTGGGGGAGGTGGCTGGGCGGTGCTGGAGGGCTTGCAGGGGGACTGTGAGCGATGGCAGGGTGGGGGCAAGTGCAGGGTAAGGTCATGGAAAGCTTTGACGGATCAGCAAGGAATGGGGGCCACAGGTGATGGGGAACCATGCACAGTTCTGCCGCCTGGGGCTGACATGATCGGAGCTGAGCTTCAGGAAGATGGGGATGATGGAGGGGAGAGACAGGAGGAAGGGAGGCCACGAGGGGCCATGCAGGGCCAGGGAGGCCTGAGGCTCATCCTCGTTTGACATGCTACCACTCCACCCCCTTCCCCAGTCCATCCGGCGGCGCTGATGGAGGCAGAGAAAGTGAAGGGCTTCTGCCAGGTGGTGATTTCCTCCAATCTGCGTGACGGTGTGTCGCACCTGATTCAGTCTGGGGGCCTCGGGGGCCTGCAGCACAACACCGTGCTGGTCGGCTGGCCCCGCAACTGGCGGCAGAAGGAAGATCATCAGACGTGGAGGAACTTCATTGGTAACACAGTGTGGGCAGTGATGGGTGGCAGGTTCTCCTTCTTGGGCCCGGGCACTCTTTCCCAGACGTGACAGGTGCGGATTCTGCATCCGCAGGTGTTGGTGTTTGGAGCTGGCCACGTGCCAGACGCTGTGCCAGGTGCCGGGGACTCATGTGTGAAGGAGATAGTCTTGGGCCCTGCAGAGCTGGCTCGGCCCTGGGAGGGAGTCAGTGGAGGGCAGTGGAAAGAGCTACCGCGGTGAAGTCAGAGAGGCCCGGGTCTAAATCTCGCCTCTGGCCCTGCCTCGCTGTGTGATGGTTCACAAGTGACTCACCCTTTCTGAGCACTGGGTTCCTTGGTAGTAATATAATAACTAACATTTATAGACCATGTTCTGTGTGCCAGACTCTAAGCCTCTCATTCTGTCAGCAGTCCCGTGAGGGCTATTACCTGTCTCCTCCACTTTATTGGTGTGAAACGGAGGCACAGAGAGATCGAGGTGTTTGCTCCAGGTCACACAGCTGGTAAACCTAGAGGCTGCCCTGGTGACTCCAGGCTATCCTGTGTCCTTTATAAGTGGGGCGTAGTTGGCAGTTGGGAGGATAAACGAGGCCATGCACAGGAGAGTTCCTAATAGTCAGGAAGGGCAGGTGGTGTTGTTGCCACTCAACAGGTGGGGAAACTGAGGCCCAGTGTGGTTGAGAGGCTTTCCCAAATCCAAACAACAATTAAATGATGAGACCCACAAGGATGCTGGTTTTCTGATGACTCCATCCAAGGCCGGGGTTGGGGGTGGGCGGGGCGGGGCACTGGGTGCCAGGAGCCTCCGTGGCAGGTGCATGGTGCGGGAAAGGGACCAGGGTCACTCTGTTCCCATCTGGCTTTCTTCTTGGCCTTGCCCAGAGCTGGTCCGGGAAACCACAGCTGGTCACCTGGCCCTGCTGGTCACCAAGAACGTTTCCATGTTCCCTGGGAACCCTGAGCGCTTCTCTGAGGGCAGCATCGACGTCTGGTGGATCGTTCATGATGGTGGCATGCTGATGCTGTTGCCCTTCCTGCTGCGGCACCACAAGGTGAGGGCGGGCATGGCTCACGGGCTCTGCCCAGGGCCTGCCTCCCCCAGAGTTCCTCCCTGAGAGCTCAGGGGAAAGGGGGCTGATCACCCCCCTTATCCTGAGATGCTGGGAACTGATTGTGTCTCCTCTTGCAACACCTTGCATTGTAAAGGAGAGCAATGCTTAACCCAAGCAAGGGATGCTTTAATGGGGGACCCTTACCTAAGCAGGGGAGGTTTTGTAGGGAGTGGCCGCTGAGATAGAGGATTTCGGGTCTGTGTGTAGGCGTGGGAAAGTGGGCGGGAAGGGCGAGGGACAGGGTTCTCTCTAGGTTCTGGATCTGGGTCTCTGCACTGCATCTGGGCTGGACCTTTCTGGGTCCCCTTTCACTCCTCCAGGTCTGGCGGAAGTGCAAGATGCGTATCTTCACGGTGGCCCAGATGGACGACAATAGCATCCAGATGAAGAAGGACCTGACTACCTTTCTGTACCACTTACGTATCACCGCGGAGGTCGAGGTGGTGGAGATGGTGAGTGCCCAGGAGCCCAGGAGACACCTCTGAGGTTTTGGGGTCCTACCTAGCCCTCTTTCCTCTTGGCCCCAGCATCAATAGGGCAACCCCCAAAATATCAGTTTATGATGGTGGATCCCCCTCCGCACCTTATCCACCTCTTAGCCTCTCACATAGTCACCCAAGAGTCAGTCTACCCACCATCCATCTGTCCATCCCTCCCTCTCTCCTTTATAAGAATAGCCATGTCATTATATGTGAGGCACTGTCTCATGCACTTTATATATATTAATTCTCACAGCAACCAATGAAATAGATACAACCATCAGCATTTTCATTTTACAGATTAGGAAGTCGAGGCACAGAAAGGTTAAGTAATTTGCCCAACAGTACAACTAAGTGGCAGAGCGAGGATTCAAACTCCGGCAAGCTGGCTTCAGAGTCCACGTGGCTTGAGATGATACTATAGAGCTTCTCATCCATCCTTTCCCTCGGTTTATTTATTCATCTACCCATCCCTCTGTGTATTCATTAATGTATTCATTCACTCAACCCCCCATTCATCCATGTACGTACTCATTCATCACTGTTCCTTTATAAAATTTCTTCCCCTTCTCTATTCACTCAGGTAATTAATTAATCTACTCATTCATTAATTCACCCATTCATACGCCTGGTCCTGCGTTGGGCTGAGGAGCGAATGAGCTGCATTGCCTTCAAGGAGCATTGCCCTCTGCTTTGTCCTTGCCTCCCACAGCTATTGGTTAAACTAGGTCATTAGATAGAGAAACCCAAGGCTGGCAGAAGGAAGGGGGTCTGCCTCCCTTCCCATGGCCTTGCCCCTGAACTCATGCTTTCCTCCCTTGCCCCCCCGTCATTCTGCCCCTGTCCCTGCCCACCCACAGCACGAGAGTGACATCTCGGCTTACACCTACGAGAAGACACTGGTGATGGAACAGCGTTCCCAGATCCTCAAACAGATGCATTTAACCAAGAATGAGCGCGAGCGGGAGGTGAGGTTGTCCTGGCTGGGCTCTGAGAGCCTCAAGCTGCTGCCTGCTCTGGGTCTGCACAGTAAGGAGGGCCCAGTGCTCACACTCCTGGCCACTGGCACGGCCTTCACCTTAGAGCGTTATTCACCACTCTTCTCCCCCTCAAGCCCACCTCCCAGCACTGGGCTTCCTAGCAGCAGGGGCACATTGCAGCTGCACCTACCAAGCCTGCCAGCCACGATGCCAAGGGCTTTGGCCTGGGTGACAGATTTCCCCCTCTGTATGTGACTTCTGGGGCCCAATGGAGAACAGTGGAAGCTAAATATGTGTGGATGATGATTCCTCAGGGGCGTGGGCTGCGAGAGTCGGGGGCACAAGGGATCTTGTGATAGACCCTGCCAGAGTGGGTAACAGACAGATATTTAGGGATGTAGCTAATGGTGGGAGTTGGGGGCACACCTCCTAAGATGTGGTTGGGAGTTCTTGGGGACAATGATGATGAGCTTCCCATGGGGTATGGGTATCAGATCGTCCAGGTGTGGGTAAGGTGGGACCACTAGTCCCCGGGAGTTGGGATGAAAGCCCCACCTCAGGGAGTAGAGTCCTCGGGGAAATGAATGATGGTACTCTGGGACTGGGGACTGAAGAGCTCTTGGGGGCAGGTGAGAGGGTGCCTGTGGAGTGGGTGGCAGATCCTGTAGGTGAGGGTGACAGACCATGGTTGAGGGGGTCTCCCGGGTATGGATATTGTATTTCTCAGATGGAGTTAATGGATCCTCAGGGGAATGGGTGATGGGTACCTTTTGGAGCTGAGAAGGATGAACACTCCAGGAATGTTGTCCAGGGGTGATAGTAAAAAAAGTAAGAAATGGCAAGTGCATTGGCCACTCAGAACTGGCCCTGGGCCATATGCTAAGATAGAGCCCTGCAGGGGCCAAGTGTTAACCCTTTGGTTGCTGGAGGGTGGGGAGATCAGGGGTTCTGGAGATGAGTTGGAGTGGCCAGGTGAGCGGGGTATTTGGTATAGAAACACTGCAATATTCTAACAGCTGGTACAGTTTCTAAAAGCGTGCGTCTGTGACAGAGCATCAGCTCTGGCCATAGCTCTTTGCAGGGCATGGGTGATGAGTGACAGCAGAGCTGGTCCTAACCTGTGTCACTCCCTAGATCCAGAGTATCACAGATGAGTCTCGTGGCTCAATCCGGAGAAAGAATCCAGCCAACACTCGGCTCCGCCTCAACGTCCCAGAAGAGACAGCTGGTGACAGTGAGGAGAAGCCAGAGGAGGAGGTGTGCAGCTGGGGTGGTTTGGCCCCAGCCGGTGGGGGCAGAACCTTTGGCCTCTAAAGGAGTCACGTGCTGCCCCTTCATCTCTCAGGTGCAGCTGATCCATGACCAGAGCGCTCCCAGCTGCCCCAGCAGCTCTCCATCCCCGGGGAGGAGCCTGAGGGGGAGGGCGAGGCAGATCCTGAGAAGGTGCATCTCACCTGGACCAAGGACAAGTCGGTGGCAGAGAAGAATAAGGGCCCCAGTCCCGTCTCCTCCGAGGGCATCAAGGACTTCTTCAGCATGAAGCCGTAGGGACCTGGGGGCTGGGGGTTGGGGGCTGGGGTGAGCCTACGGGGTCTTTGCTCCCCATGACAGAGCAAAGGAGCAGAGGAGGTCCTGGTCCAAGACCCAGCCCAAATCTTGTCTGGGTTTTCCCATCTGAGAACTGGGGTGTTGGGCTAATTGCTGAGGGTCAGCACTCCCAGGTGTAGGCAGTGAAAAAGTGAAAGGGGTGTGGCTGGGAGGAAGGGACCAGTATGCACTGCGAGGGGGGGGGCTGTAGGGGGTGATGGTGACCCAAGTCGTCAGTCTCTCCTTCTTCTGACCCCTCTCTTGTTCTTCTTTGCTTCTCTTGTTTCCTGAAGGGAGTGGGAGAATTTGTAAGTGTTTCAGGATTTTTTTTATTCTCTCTTCTGGGTTGGCCAGGGTCCCTGCTCTCCTCACTTTATCATGAACCCTCAGTTCGTGGTCCTGACCTTTGGGGTCTCTGAATGGCCCAGTCTCGGGAGGCCTGGGGTGGGCCCAGTGCGCCTGGGACTGGGAGGGTACTGGGTCCAGCTCTCCCGGTTCCTGCTTATACGCCCTCCTCCCCTCTGCCCCCCCCGCCCCCCCAGGAACCAGTCCAACGTGCGGCGTATGCACACGGCCGTGCGGCTGAACGAAGTCATCGTGAAGAAATCCCGGGATGCCAAGCTGGTTTTGCTCAACATGCCTGGACCTCCGCGCAACCGCAACGGTGACGAAAACTGTATCCTGGACCTAAAGTGGAGGGTGGGGGATCGAGGCGGACGTCAGGGGGCCCGGGTCCTAGCCCTGGGATGGAAGAGCTGAGCCCGTTCCTGCTTCAGTTACCTCGGACCCGGACGCGGGCCCAGGATTCCCTGGCGCCGATCGCAACCCCCATTCCGTGTGTGTGGGGGGGGGGGTTGGTGTGTGTGGAGGGGAAGGGGACGGTCCCTCTCCTTGACGCGCGTTCAGACATGGAGTTCCTCGAGGTCCTCACCGAGCACCTGGACCGGGTGATGCTGGTCCGCGGCGGCGGCCGCGAGGTCATCACCATCTACTCCTGAGAGCCAGGACCTGCCACCCGGGCCCGAGCGCGCCCGGCCGGCGGCCCCGGAGCCCTCGCCGCGCCCCCCGCCGCTGTCACCGTTTACATACAGACCCTGTGCCCGCGCCCTGGCCCCTTTCCCCGCTGCCTGAAGCCCGGAGGCCACGCCGCTCGGGGCTGACTCGGAGAGGACCGCCCCGCGCGGAGACCGGAGCCCGAGCGCCCCGTTGGCGCGTCGCTCCGCGGGCTCGGCCTCGCCGCGTGGGAGGAGACCCTGCAATAAGGCTGGGGAGGCGCGGAGAGCGGAGGCGCGGGGCCGTGAGGAGCCCCCGCGGGCCTCGCGGCCCGGTCCTCTCCCCCGCCCCGCCCGGTCCTCCTCAGCGCCCCGGCGCGGGCCCGGCTCCCGGCGGCTGGAGGGCGCGCGGTTGGGGAGGCCGCGCTCGGCCGGATCCACCGCCCCTCCGCGCGGGGCCGCGCCTATACATAGTGTACAGGAGACATCGCGTGTATTTTTAACGTCCCCATATTTCTGTGACTAGAAGCGCAACGGACTTCTCTGCTCGCCGCTGTCGAGCTCTCCCGCTGGGGGCGCCCGGGGCAGGCGGCGGCCTCGGGAGGCTGGGTTTTCCTGGACGTCCGCGAGTTTGGGAGCAAAAGTGCTTTCGGCCCAGGCGGGAGTCGTGGTCCTGGCCCCTCAGCGCCCCCGCCCCGCTCTCGCCTCCTCGCCCTTCCCGCGCGCCCCTGCGCTTCTGACCCTTCCCGCGAGTTCTTTTCGGAGATGGGGTGAGACCAGTGTCCGGCTTTTCCTGGATCCGCCTCCCGGCGGCTGCGGGGAAGCGCGCCGCCTCTTCTCGGCTCCCGGCGAGCAGGCGCTAGGGCAGGGGAGGGGCTCCTCGGGGGTGGGGAGAGGTCGAGGAAGCCCCGCCCCCGTGCCTTCGCAGGGGGAGCCTGCGTCTCTCCTCGTCGGCTTGTCGCCTGCTCCCCCTATCCCATGGCTCGTCGCCAAAGACTGAAACTGGGGAGCTGGAGGGCGTCCCCTCCCCGGAGTTGCGTCCCTGGGACAGGCGAGGGAGGAGGGGGGCGATTCGGGTTTAGGGGCCATACCCACCGGGGAGGCTCCAGCTCTGCCCCTGATGTTCTCTCTCCTGTCCCCATCCGGCAGCTGGCGGCTCCGGCCGCCGGGACCCAGCCGCCTTCTCCGCGTCCCGGGACCCGGCCTCGCTGCCTAGCAGCGGCCTCTAGCTGCGTCTCCCAGGCACCTGGGCTGGAGTCGCCACGTGCTTTTGTTCTTAGCGTCTCTCTGCCCTCCTCCAACTAGGACCCAAGATCTTTGGCTTCTCCAACTCCAATCCTTGGCGCTTTTGCTCCAAGCAGCCCGGTCAGAGGCGCCCTCTATCCCTAGAGAAGGCGCATTGGGCGGGTTCCCTTCCCCCAGGGCACGTTACTAAGGGGGACAGGCACCGCATGCTCGTTCCAGCGCCCTCTGAAACTGGGTTCAGTACCTCCAGCCCCAGGGCCCTGACATTTGCACCTAGTTAGACATCCTGTCCACCTCCCAGAGCTGGGGGTACTGGGTACTCCTGACCTCACCACCTCCTTCCCTTTGAGCCCAAAGGCAGGGAGCTGGAGCTGTTGCCATCTATAGACTGGGTCAGGTGTGGCTGGAGGCAGGTCTGGATATCTGCCTGTTAGGCCAAGCCCTCTGAGATTTGATGAGGGGGCCAGATAGATAGACTCTTCAGAAAGTTGGAGGTATTAGGACACCAGCCACCCCCCACCTGACCCTCCCACACCCCCCTACCTCTTCCTAAAGACCACCCTCTGAGAACCACAGCTGGGCCTAGCCTTCTGGTGGGCAGAACATGCTAGGCTGAAGTGGTAGGTTGGGCAGAAGGGGAAGGGGGCTGTATCAACACCAATTAGGGAACCAAAGTTGCACTATCTGGGCCCAGAATGTCTGGTTGGCAAGAGCGAAGTTTCCATTGATGAAGACAAACATCCCACAACAAAACCCAAGTTTTCTGTGCTCCATGTGCAATATTTGTTATGAATGTCATCCTAAGTCACTAAGTTATCTTCATAATCACTGTAGCTAGATGTCTCATGTCCATTCAAGTGACTTTAATTCCGAGTGCAATATTTCAATAGACTTGTAGTGCTAACTAGCGTCGCTTTTGTTTTAGACGATCTGTGTGCAGGGCAATGCAATGAAGTTGAACACCCTTGTAAATAGGAGAGGTTGCAAACCAAATCAAGATTATTTATTACTATTATTAGGCCTGACTTTAATTTTCAGTGTGTTTCAGTATTCCGCATTCTGCCTCAGTATTGATCTTGTGTTCTTTGTGCCAATATGGAAAGGAGCGCGTTGGTTCTTTCCTTTATTGTTGAATGCTCCCATTTAATGCTTTACAGCTTTTACTGTATTTTTTAGACTCCTGTCTGCACAAAATGCAATAAAAATAATTTTATTATACCCTTCACAGCCTGAGATGTGCTGTTTGGACACCCGAGGGGGAAGGGTAAGTATGTGGGAAGAGGGGTGAGTGGCTCTTCAGGAGCCTAGCCTCCTCACCAAACCCTGTCACTGGCAGTAGGGCGGCTGGCTGGTCCTCCAGGTCTGGTGGCCTGGTTCGTGTTCTGACAGCTGTGGGGCCCTGTCCCGGACAGCACTTAGCAGGTCAGGCTCAGCGCTACCCCCAGCCCACCGGAGGCCTTGGGCCAGTCACTTCAGCACACCTGCCCCAGGGTTTCCTGGTGGGGCTGGCTATTAAATGCTCTTCCAGGCTCCCACAGCTTCTGTGACTCTATGGTTCTGCCAACTCCTCACATAATGGGCAGAATAGAGGGTGGCAACTGAGACGAAATCAAACAGGAGAGTGCCCCACTCCACTGGCCAGCAATGGCCTCTTCAGGGTAGTTTTCCTTTCCTAGAGTTAAGAGGACCAGACTGCTGCCACACTGAAAGTCCACCACAAACAAGGATGTTTAACACAGCATCGTCATTAGCCAGGAGGCTTTAGCTCTGGACTGTTAACTAAAGCTGCTAAGTAGGTGGGGTGCATGAGGAGAGCCGAGGGTCAGGTCTTCAGGCCTGACCACAGGAGGACAACAAGAGGGGGCAGACCTCACGGCAGACCGAAAGCAGTCAGGGCTCCATCAGGGACCCTCACCTTCTGACCTTGGGAGGGAATGCCCCTGCAGACAGAATGCCCCAAAAAGACAACAACAGGTTTTACTTTTTCATTTTAATTAAAAAGTAATCATCTCATCTTATTAACACAGAATTCCAAAGAGAAAAAAACACTCTATAACACAAACAGGTCAGAACACAAAATGCTGCCACCTGGGGACCTTGAATTTTTGAAATCATCGCTTGCTCAGCCACTGGCAGGGACTCAGCTGACACCCCTGCTCTCCCTCATCCCTGCCAGGGGCCCCCTGTGACTGTGCTCCACAGGGCTCTAATGAGCGCATCCCTGGGGAGAGGGCAGCTTCCTCGGACTCCATTTAGAGTGGCAGCCAGAAGTCTGCCCTCTCATTTCACTCTGGCTCAAAAGTTATGAACAGCCACCGGTATCAAGGACATGTCCAGCTACCCAAAGTCTGACATCAAAATGGTCCCTACCTCCTGCTGCTCAGAAAACAGAACAAGAATCCAGATGAAAAATAAGAACCTGATTTCTGAGCCAAAAGCTCAAAACAATCACTGAAAAAATGGGTGTTCCCTGCCGGAGTCTAGAGCTGCCTTCTCAGAGCCCCCGCAAAACTAGCACTGGAGAGGGACAGGCTGATAGAAATGTTAACGGGGGGGGGGTGGTGGAGAGTGGTCAGGGTCCAATTTCACAGTTCTTGTTGAACTGCTGGTGACTGGAACTGGTCAGCCCACTGGAGATTCTCCAATGAAATGAAGAAAAACAAAAAAGGAAAAAAGAAAACCCTAAACCAACAACCCTGGATGATGCAGAAGAATGCCTGCTTCTGTGGCTGCCATGGACACTTCCCAACTCCAGAGCAGCTGATCTACAAATCCTCAAGCAGACCCCATGCACATGCGATGGGGGGGGGGGGGGGGGGCGACGATGGCACCGTGCTGGCCAAGCCCAGGCTGGTCCTCTGCAACCCTATAGGCAGGAGCTGCAGACAGGAACTTGAGCTCTGGTCGGCCTGGGTGAAGCTGGAAAACCTTGGTAGATTCAAAATGAACAAAGGCGGTGGCGACTGACATGAAAGTGCCGTTCCAAACTCAGCCAATCGGGCTTGGCTTCCTCCTGCCCACCCTCCACCCCAAATCCAGCGGACAGAGACCAGAGAAACCCATGACATATAAACTGAGCCCAGACACCTATACTGCCCAAGTGACCCCAGATATATTTATTTTCTACAAAACAAAAAACAAAAACAACAAAAAAAGATACACCCCCAAATGCAGTATAAACTCTGACTCTGGAAGGAGTAAGCAACACAGCCTCGGGCAGAAGAGAGAGCAGGTGGTAGAAACATTCGATGTAGACCTGGAGAGGCGCAGAGAACATCCTCCAAATAACTCTATTTGAACGCAGTAGGTGGGAGGCCAGGGGATGAGGGATGGGGGGGGGGGGGGGAGTTGAGAGACTGAGCCTCAGTAATGCCTCTGGTAAGATCCCATTGGGGCCTGGGGCCGCCCCACCTGTGCTGCGGTTTGGCTAACCAGGTGGAGAGAGCAGGGCCACTCTGGATCAGGGTGTCCAGAGCCTTCTGTACACTTGGATTGTCAAAGTTGATACCCGTGGAAGACACGGGCCTCTGGCTAGCCATGTTGCTGGCAGGTGCCAGGCGACTGGAAGGTTGGCCAAAGAGCCCTTGGGAAGGAGCCCCAGGCCTGGGGCCCATGTTCCGAGCAGATCCCGCCTGTCCCAAAATGTTTGGAGGCTGATTGCCAGAGGCCTGTGATCTTTGCTGAGGCTGGCTGTTCGCTGCTGTGGAAAAATTCTGGTTCTGGGTGTTTCCGGCAACGACGGAGGGGGATGCAGAGCTGCTATTGGCCACAACCGTGCCACTATTGAAGAGGCTGAGGATTTTGGCCTGAAGCTCTTGCTGGGAGGTGGGGGGTGCAGCTGGACTGGGTGTAGCAGAGGGGAGCACTTGGCCGCTCTGGAGCGGTTGGGAGCTTGGCTGTGTCTTCAGCGAGGCACCCGAGGTCGCCCCGAGTGGTTGGCGGGAAATCGGGCCTAAAAGACAGAAGGAGGAGGTATCCAGTTGAAAGTACCCTCTGTGGGCAGGCGGCTTAGCAGCCAGGGAAGAACAACAATCACTGATCACATCAATCACATAATACACAGACTATAACATCAATTTCCCCAAGAGGCTACTTCATGGTATGTGCTGTCTCCAGGAAACAGCTTAGGTGCCCCAGTGGACTTAAGGACAAAAGGGCATCCATCTCGGTTACCAGGTGGCCAGCAATCCTAGCCCACCCACTGCCATGTTTGCTACAGGGACTGGAATTCAGTACCCAAATCTTAAGTTATCATTACATCAGCAAGGATGGCCCGTGGGAGAACCCAGGGCATGGGCTCATTCCCCTTACCCACCCCAAAGAGCCTGGGCCTGCTACCCTCCCAACAGAGCCTGGGCCTGCTACCCTCCCAACAGAGCCTGGGGGTTAGAGAAATGCAGAGTCAGAACTTCACCTCGGCCCTGCCACGTAGCTCACCAGGCAGAGAGTCGGTGCTGCTCCTCATAAGGCGCTCCTTCCTCTCTCGCAGGTAGTTGATAATCTTGTCAGTCTCCTCGGCAGTGAGGTACCTATTATCTGCCAGTAGGTTGAGGAGGCTTTGGATGGCCGGGGGGTGTCCCCCGCGCACTCCTTCTTCGGGGCCTCCACGCTCCCTTTCTTGCAGGATGGCTTCATCGGCCATCTTGGCTGCCTGTCTGGCAATCTCCTCACGTTCCTTCTCCCGACACTCATTCTTGTAACGCTCATAATTTCTGGCCACCAGCACCATGGCGTCTGCCTGGGGCATGTTGCGATGCTCTGTAGGACAGAATGACAGGAGTCATTTTCTCCCCTCACACACTTGAGTGCCCACCTGCTGGGCTCTACCAGACCTTTCCTAACCTCAAACCAGCAAGAAAACCATTTTGGTGACAAAAAGCCTTGGGATGGGGAGCAGGGAGGAGGGAAATGAAGGCTGGAAAGATAAGGGAATAGATTTCTTTGGTGGGGAACACATACCTTTCACAGAGCTGGTTCTTTGGGGGAATTCCTAGATCACAGACTTGTAGCAAAAATCAAAAGAAACACGACAGTCTCCCACAGATTCAAAAAGACCACATAAGGAATTACCATGGGAGGCAGGCCACAGGGGGCCAAAAAAGGCCTTCTGTAAAGCCTGGCTCTCCACTGCGATGCTCAGGATAGAGGTGGCCTACTGTTTTTGAATCCATCAGTTCAAAGGTCATGGATTAAGATCAGATGTAACCCTAAATAACCTCCTCTCCTCACCCGCGGGCAACATGACTTATAGGGCGGTGAGAAGTCTTAGAACTTTACATAAATGTCCTCACACATCTTGAGAACTATTCCTCAGAGAGACAAATGACCAAATGACTTAGTGGAAAGCCTTAATGTATTTTATAGTTATGGGTATAACCTGTCAGGCAAAGAGATTCCGTGTGTGGTGGGAAAAGGGAAAAGTCCGCACTGGAGGAGCAATGACCAGGGCATCAGGGCATTCTGAGTGTGAAGTACTGAAAGCAACTTCAGGGAAGGGCTTCAAGGACTTCCAGGGCCTCCTCCCTGCTCTCCTGCCCCTTCTACTTCTCCAGCACACTCGCAGATAGTATCCTCATCGCTTGTTGTGTTCTCTGTCCCTTATTACAAAGTCTGGTGAAAGCAAGGATTCTACTGCACTCAGTGCAGTGTGCGCCAGAGATGCGCCGGCACCTGCTCTCATGAGCGAGAGCCGACGGTGCGCCTCTCTTCTGAAGTGACTTCATGTTGGTGGCTTGAAACAGGACACAGTGGGAGCATTTACACCATGGAGATCAGCAAATGCTGTAAACCACACTGCCTCCTGCCCCCTCCCCAGAACTAGTTGTTAAACATTTGCCAGCATCCCACTGTCTCTACCTACGGGCTAAATAAATGTTTTCTAGATAGCAGGCCCAGAACTGTATCCACTGAGAGTATCAGATGAGAATGTGACCATGCAAATCTCCTCCAGTGTGTTTATAAAAGGGCCCTGCCACATTTGAGCTGACCTACAAGTCATTTGCTCAAAACCTGCTTCTTCTGAGTAAGACATGAAAGAATTAATGGACTAGTGACTACCTCTAGAAATCTGACCCACTTGGGTCTGCATACCTTGTGGGGTTCCAAACATGATGTTGACTGTGCAGGAGCGGTGAATCTGGTGTTGCTGGGTGATGACGATAGCAAAAGGAGACCCACCCCTGCTAACATCCTCCAAGGCTTGTGACAGTGACACCTCTGTGTTGAGGAAGATCAAGTCCACTACCATGCCTAGGTCTCGTACCTTCCGCCCCACAGATTCAGCATAATCTCTGTAGAAACAAACAGGATCCAGGTGAGTACTCCCTGACCAACTCCCAATCTGTACCTTGCGGCACTTCAGCCAGCAGTGTGGGCTCCTAAGGGGAGTTCAAATCTTTAGCATATCTGGTGTCTCCCTAGTGCCCTCTTCAGGCTCCAAGAATCTCGACCACTTCCTTCTCTTGTACTAGTCTAGTTCAGAATGGTCATGACTAGCTCAGAATGGTCACACGCAAGTGGCCAACAGCGCAGTACTTAGCACCCAGGTCCTTCTCTTGGTCCTGTAGTCCAGTGGTCCTTCCTTAAACACCATCCTGCTGCCTAAGACTTGTGGCATGTGTCTGTCTTTGGGGTGGCTGCATAACATAATGGAAAAAAAACATGGGCTTCAATGCTACAGAGGTAAGCTTGGATCCCAGCCTTACCATTTACTTATGAAGTTGTGAAGATTTAGGCAAATTCCTTAACCTCTTACAGACCTGTTTCTTTACCAATAAAACAGGAACAATATGGCTCGGTTCACGTTATTCCCTTGACCTTCTCTCCAATCTAAATGAGATCCTTGATGTATTTCTTCTCCTAGGGCTCATCACCAATACATCCATTTTTGTCATCTGCCTGACTAGGATGTGAGCTCCACAACAGGAAGGGGCCCTGTGTGTGTGCTCACCATTATAGCTCCACCATACATATAACAGATGAACTGAATGAATATCCATGTAACATGACGAGCGTGAAGATTAAAAATAATTTAAGTAAAGCGCCTAGCAAGGGGTGGTAGAGTAGGCGCTCAGAAAATGACAGCTATTATCATGTGTCAAGAAAAAAAAAGCTATCTACAGTCAAAGCAGCATCTATCTCTAAACAAGGCAGCCCAGAGCCTGGGAACTCTGCCTGCTGCTTCGTGTCTCAACACCTATTTCCCTAGTCTGTGCCTTGAAATTAGCTCTTTAACCCCAAACTGCTGGAAAACACATGAAGTTATTTACTAACCACCTGGGGAAAGGGAACATAGCTAGTGCCAAAGCCTGCAAGCTGCTATGCTCCCTTCTGCCTCTC
This sequence comes from Zalophus californianus, assembly GCF_009762305.2. NCBI lineage: Eukaryota > Metazoa > Chordata > Mammalia > Carnivora > Otariidae > Zalophus > Zalophus californianus. The sequence goes on from NC_045602.1 coordinate 125,701,582, forward strand.
CGCTCAGTCTCTTCAGGAAAGAATGTGAAAAAGAGGCGTGCGAAAAGGTACTGTGAACTTTGGATTGGCCAGAATGGTCTCTTAACAGTTCTGCAAGATCACGGACCTTCACGAAGGTCCTTCACAAAGAAGGCTTGGCCGACAAATGCAGAGACATGCACCTCTCAAAGGATTGGGGATTCGGGGTTTTTCCATGAAGGGAGCATCTACCGCTTTGCATGACCAAAATATATTCCCTCTTCAATTTTCCTTTGGGAAAGCACACTTCTACTCAGTCCACATGATTCCACAGGCCCAATTCCACCTTTAGCTCTAGGAATGGGTATATAACCTAGCCCTAATCGATCAAGGCATCCCAGCACCGCTGGTTCAAGGATGGGAGAGTGAGCTAGGTCAGTACAGTGAGAAACAGTTCCAGGCCTTTAGGTAGAAGCACTGGGAAAGAAGTTTCTGCTAAGAAGATAAATGTCTAGGGACGCCTGGGTGGTTCAGTAGTTAAGTGCCTGCCTTCGGCTCAGGTCATGATCCCAGGGTCCTGGGATTGAGCCCCGCATCGGGCTCCCTGCTCTGTGGGAAGCCTGCTTCTCCCTCTCCCACTCCTCTGCTTGTGTTCCCTCTCTCACTGTGTCTCTGTCAAATAAATTAAAAAAAAAAAAAGAAGAAGAAGAAGATAAATGTCTAGGGTCAGTGCCCTTCTGCCTTTTCAAGCATGTCTGAGCATGAAGGTGACACAGAGACCAAGTCTTGATGACATGGTTTGACCGGATGTGGCCATACCCGAAGTTTCCAGCTAAGCAAACTAAAAATTTCCCTTTGGGGCCTAAGCCAGTTTGCAATGGCTTTTCTGTAAGCTACAACTGACAGAACTCTGGCTAAACACAGGAGAGCAATGCTAGAATACACAGCCCAAATTCAGTGGGCACAGCTGCCAAAAGAAGTCTTAATTTCTTTTCTGACCTTTCTCCTTACTCAGGACAAATAGCCCAAAGGATTCTTACTTAGTCTGCTTGTTGACCACAATCACAGAACAATCAACAGGCCTCTCGGCATCAAAACGTCTCTGGATTTCCTCAAAATATTGACGATAAAGTTCTTCTCTACGCCGTTCCTCACGTTTCAAACGCTCTGTAAGACACCAACAAGGAAAACCGAAATATGGACTGTGACTTTCTATAAAAATAAGTCACAGGCCTTATTGTGAATCCCAAACTACTTGTAAGCCAAGGTCATAACATACACATTCTCTCTGAATTACTCTTGTGGACTACCTCCTAAAAATAGCCAGTATAATTGCTTCTTACTATTATACATTCACTGAAACAGAATGTTGGATTAGAGGGCACGGTCACTTTAATGTGTCATCTGATACATACTACATCAAGGCTGCTACTCTAAAGAGGCTGTTACTAACTTATCCCTTCACAGGGGTGGATCACCTAGTGCTATTTCTCCACATTGTAGTCAATACTGGGTATTGTCATTTTTGAAAATTCCTGCCAACACGGTAAAAGATGGTATTCTGGGGCGCCTGGGTGGCTCAGCTGGTTGGGAGACTGCCTTTGGCTCAGGTCATGATCCCAGGGTCCTGGGACTGAGCCCCACATTGGGCTCCCTGCTCCTCAGGGAGCCTGCTTCTCTCTCTCCCCTGCCTGCCACTCCCCCTGCTTGTGCTCTCTCCCTTTCTGTCAAATAAATAAATAAAAATCTTAAAAAAAAAAAAAAAGATGGTATTCTGTTATTATTCTAATTTGCATTTTGGGGACAACTATTTAAGACCCTTATTGACAGGTATTTGTAATTTGTTCTGGAAAAAAAAAATCATGCAGTAAAGTTTTATTACAGATTAAAAATAAGGTTAATTCAACTATGAAATAATTAAAAAATCTTTAAAGATGTATTGAGAAAAATGAGGCTTTGAAAAAACATATTTGTCTTTACCTAAAAAAGAGATGCTATAAGAATTATATATAAAACAAAAAAACCCACATGATGCACAGACAGTGCAAACAGTTGTAGTTATTTTGTTAATTGGCAAAAAGCAAGCACTTAACCCTCTTTAGCTCCAACTTTTTGTTCATTTCTTACTGCTGGAATCTCACATTCATTTCTTCTTGTTACATTACTAAACTGGATGATGGTACTAATTTGCATTTTATGAATTATTTTCAAGCTGAATGTTCACCACATATTAGCAGGATATTTGTATTTCTTCTTTTTGTGGATTGCTTCACCAAGACATTAGTCCCTTTCTAGTTGGTTATTCGTTTCCTGTTTCATTGGTCGAGTGCTTCACCAGTACCAGAAATAAACTGCTGCTTTACCTTTTGCACGAGACTGACTTTCTGGGCCTGGAGGGCCTCGTCCATCAAAGCTGTCTCTATAGCGGTCAAAGTAAGCGTCGTCCTTTCTCCTGCAATAGTCATCCATTCGCAGGTATCGGTCATAAGAGCTTTCTCTCCTGAAAAGTGGAAGAAATTTGCACAAAGTTAAAACTCACCTATGCTGCAAAACTCAGATATAGAGAATTCTTCAACACCCACTCCTCTGTGAGGAAGCAGCACAGTAAGGCAGGACTTTGGGATTAGACAAACGAGGTTTGTGTCTGAGATTCACCGCTTATCACTCTGTGGCCATGACTATGTTAACCTACTTTGCAAAATGACTGGGAGGATGTATAGAAAGCTCTCAGAATAGTCCTGGCTTAAAGTAAATGCAAAATAATTGATAGTAACTACTGATATTAATTTTGATGCTTCCTCATTCCCCTTGCCTGTGTTTTCTAAAAACTATGGTTTAAAATCCATCCATCCATCCATATATATTTCATATAAATACGCAGATACATTTCTCATCACCTTGAGGAGAACACCCAGAACAGAAACTCTGTATCCATTAAGCAGGAACTCTTCACTTCCCAACCCTGTAACCGTTAATCTATTTTCTGTCTCATAAGAATTTGCCTTCTCTAGATTATTCATGTCAGCGGAATCATACAGTATTTGTTCTTTTGTGTCGTCTGGATTATTTCATTTAGCATTATGTTTTCAAAGTCCATCCTTGTTGTGGCAGGTGTCAGAATTACTTTCCATTTTATGGGCTGAATAATAGTTCACTGTATGGATATATCATTTTTTATTCATTCATCTTTTGATGGACATTTGGGTTTTGTCCACCTTTCAGCTACTGTGGAGAGTGCTGCTATGCACATTTACATACAAGTATCTGTTTGAGTCCTTTTCAGTTCTCTTGGGTATGTACCCAGGAGTGGAATTGATGGGTCCGAGTAATTCTGCTGTATTTAATGTTTTGAGGAACTTCTGGCCAACCATTCTCCACAGCAGCCACCCTATTTTATATGCCCACCAACAATGCATGAGGGTTCTCTCTCTCCACACCCTGCCAATATTGTTACCTTCTTTTGTTGTTTTCCTTAATAAATGATATAGCCAACCTAGTAGGTATGAAGGGGTAGCCCATTGTGGCTTTGATTTGCATTTCCCTTTTGACTAATGATGCCGATTGTTTTTCCCCCAGACCTACTAGCCACGTGTACATTTTCCCTGTGTTTCTGCACTGCCAAAACAATTTGAGCTCCATCTTTTTTTTTTCCATTTGCACAATGCTGCCTTTCACAGGTCACATGGAGAGATCCAGATTCATTCGCTAAGCATAATTCATCAAACATTCACACATTCAGCAAGTATTTATTGAGTAGCACATCTGCCACTTGCTAGACATTGGAAATATAAGGCTGATAAAGTCACTGCCCTCACAGAGCTTTCAATTAGTTCGGCAGAATACCCATAAAAGACTTATAAAAAACAACAACAACAAAATCCAAGCAAATGGCTGTATATGTACCTGTACATGGGCTCTCGGGAGTCCCTCATATCTCTGTATCTGTCGTACATGGGGTCCCGGTGATCTCGAAAATCCCTAGAGTCTCTTAGATCACGAAAGTCTCTAAGGTCTCTCATGTCCCGAGCATCACGCATACTTCTGCTGTCTCTGTGATCCCGAATGTCTCTGCTATCTCTGTGGTCCCGCAAGTCTCGGGGGTCTCGCATGGCTCTGCTATCACGAGCATCCCGGCCATTTCTGCCATCCCTGGGCTCTCTCCTTGGACTTCCTCGGATTGGGGATCTATCACGTCTTGTATCTCGACCGTCTCCAAAGCCATATGGATCTCTGTGGGAGGTAGCAAGGAGGAGCTAAGACAAAGAAATTGAAGGTAGCCAACCCTTCAGCTCTTTATTGGAGGAAGTCCCCACCCTCTCCAAGCATTTTTCTCTAAAACATGGCAGCCAAACAGTGAGAACATGACTAAAATTTTAAAGAGAGTCACCCATCTGGTCAGCAAATAAAGACTAGTAGGCTTCAGGATCCCAAAAGATTAGGACATCAAAAGAAGAATGTATGACCCAAAGCCAAAGATTTTGACTGGGGTCACAGTATTTGTCAGGGAGTAATTCGGTATTCTTTACACATGCCACGCTATCATTTTAATCTCCACAGGTTTTCAAAGTGGAAGCATCTTTCCCCTAGAACCTGTTTTCCCACCAGACATGTTTGAAAGAGATTTTAAAAGGGGGGAAAGTTGGAGGGACATAGTAAGGGGCAAGACTCATGAAGAAAAAAAGGAGCAATGCACAATCTCATACAAAGTAACTGTAATCAAAGTAGTTGTTCCTGAAGTACAGAAAACCTCACTTAAAATATCTAGCAGGATAATCAAATTAAGGGAAAAAGAGAAAAAGTACAATATGACACATACAGTAAAGAATAAGAACACTCAGCTTCTCTGTCTTCTCAACATAGTTATTGAGCAGTGGTCTCTCTCAATCTGAGTTCAAGGCAGAACCAGGTTCTTTATTTTTTTGAACAGTGTTTGAAGTCACAGATAAGTTTGGGCTGCTCTCATACAATATTTTTCATGAGACATTCCACCCCACTGTTTAAACTTGTTATTCAACCCACTTCTTAGTCCCATTCCCGAATTTTTCACTTCTGCCGAAAATCATCTTCCTAGTTGCCAAGGTTTAAGTTCTTGAAAGTTAACGATTCTTCCTTTCCTTTCCCCATTAAGTCACTTGAATCCTGTTCACTTTTCTTTTTCATTCCTACTGGATTCAAAGTTTAATCCAAACCCTTCTGCTTGATATCAACAAATTTCCAAAACAAAACAAACCAAACCAAAAACCAATCTTCCAGATTTCAATTCATTCAACACATAAACATCAGATTAACCATTCACATTTATACCTGTTACCAACCGCAGCTTGACAATCACACTTCTAGGTACCCCTCCCAACTATTATTGCTCCCCCATTTCCTGATTCAACCTCATCCGTTCTGCTCTTATGACTTAACTCACACGATCCTATCTGCTTCAGGATTTCTGTTCACATGGTTTTTCAACCTGGAATATTTTTCCTGCACTAACGCAAGTATCACCCAATCCTCACAGGAAAGTTCATGTCCCAAATCTTCCAAGAGATCTTCTCTGATCTCCCTAATAACTGTTGATCTTTCCTGCTGCTCAACACTTAGAGCACCTACTATTTCTATTACTCATCTCTATCTGATATTTACCTTTTCACAACAGTTTCTTGTTTGACCTACTTTAAGGATTACCACCTCCATAAAATCTGCCCTGAACTCTTGAACTTCCCCAACAAATATGCTCCTCCTCCAGTCCTTTCCATCTCAATAATGGCACACCTACCTACTCAGTTACTCAAGCCAGGAAACTGAACGTCATCTTTTCCAAAGCCCCATCCGCTCTTCCAAACACATTTCCAAATTCTCTTCCTTCTCTGAAATTAGTATCAATTCTGTCCATGTTTATTTCCGTTAGTATTGCTGAAGGCCAACCCACAGTGACCTTTCCCTAAAACCAGAGCAAGAGACTTCTACCGTGGGGAAAGACTTTCCCATTTCTGCTCTTGCCTCTTTTCTAATCTTTCTCCATATTATTCTAGAGTGATTTTTCAAATATGTAAACACCTTTCACTGGCTTCCCACAGTATTCGGAATTCAATCCGAAATCTCCAGTAAGGTTAGCCAGGTGCTACGTGGCCTTGGCTATCTTCTCCAACCTTACCCACCCCCTCTGGAGGTCACCACTATCTTGCCACATGGGCCTTTCAGCTGTAACTAGCCAAGGTTTTTCCTGATGCCTCTCCTTGAGCAGCAAGAACAGATCCATACTCATTCTCTATGTCTCAGCATAATATGTGTCTCTTACCCCTGATTCTCATAGTCTAAAAGTTTATTTTCTGCCCTTAAGTCCTGGCCACATTTTCTCATAGCACTATTTTTACTTGTCATTTATCACAATTTGACATATCTATTTACTTATGTAACGTCTGTCTGCTCTACTAGACTGTGAGTCCATGAGAACAAGGATTGTCAGTTTGACTCTCCACTATAAACCCACTGTGTAGGTTTATAATGTCTGGCATGCAGCAGATGCTCAATGACTTATGTTGTATGTATTTCTATCACTGCACTTATCACACGGTTCTGTAATTATCTGTTTACATGGCTTTTCTACTGAAGAGTAAGCTCTCCTGAAGTCTTTGGATCCCTAGGACAACAGCATGGAGTTCAGTAAATGCTTAATGAATCTAATTATTTAACTCAACTGTAAGCCTCTTATGAGCAGGCGTCATGTTTTGTTTAAACTTTTGTCATCTACCATGATTAAACATATTAGGCAGCCATCACGATGCCATCAAGCCTGGTAAAAAGCCTCAATTTTACTTCATTCACATGGGCACAGCAAAAATAACTTAAATGTCACTTCTGTATCTATAAAAAGTCCTTGTCATATATTTTAAGGCTCACAAGTACTCTTGATTTATGGGAGCAAACATGGGAGACCAGGGAGTTTAAATGAGGAGGCGCTAAACATTTTTCCTATTAAAGTGCAGACTAACCAAGATTCTTACTTTGTTTTTTCTTATTATGTCATATAATCTTCCTCACACGTGTAACATCTGATAGAGTATATAACGTGGGAAAACACTCAGGATCCTATGGAAGAGACAACTGTTAAGTATTTTTGGATTAATGATTAGCAGATAATCCTGCCTTGGGGGGGCAGTCAGAAGTAGTCATTAGAGGTAGAATCTGATTTCAAGTGTTCTTGGCAATTAGGGATGAGAGATACCTTTACCTGATAAACCACAGACCACACACAAAGCCTTCGGGTTGTGGAAATGAGGGGCGGGGATACGGCTAGGAACACCGAGTCACAGCACATTATTCACAGCCTTAGGATAATTAAAAACGCCATATTGTTCTCATTCTTTTGAATCCACTGAAATATCTTACTTACCTGTCAGAGTCCATCCCTGGAGGCTGATCATAACCCTAGAATCCCAAAGTCTCGGTTCTTGCTTCCAGTGTGAGAAGGCAAGCACTCCCTTTCCCTCAATAAATCTAGAGTCCATATGCAACAGAACTACTAATTCCCTCAATTGCCTTCTGGGTAAAATGTAGAAAAGATGATATTCACAAGGGGGAAAGAACCAAACAGTGGAAGTAGGAACAGAGAAGATAATACTATGAAAGGGCAAAGCTTTTCTCCTTTCTCCAAAAGATGAGCAGTATGGCAGAAGCTGTTCTTCTGGAGACAAAAACAAAAAACCTTTGAGGGTTGCTTTAGGACCCTAACAAAGATCTCCCCAGAACAAAAGGCCTCCTGCTGCTGGCCCCAACATCTTTCTCAAAACAAGAACCAGCTAACAAAAGGGAGGTACAGGGTGCAGGAATTCAGAGTGCGCAAGGAGGAAGCCTCTGAATGAGATGCTTGACCTTAGATAACAAGTGGGTTAAAAGCAAGTTTCTGGAGCATAACAGGGTTCACAATCTCATCCCAAGGCACCAGAGGTGTTTTACTGGAGACCAAATGCAGCGTACCCTCAGGTACCACGTCACTAGAGGCTAAAAAGAAACTGAACCTTTTAAACTGAACCAGTTAAATAAATTTCAGCACTGGAGTCCACAAACTGAAGGCAGATGACAAACACTACTAAAATTGTTATAAATTTCTCATCTATTCAGCTGGGAGAAAAGCCAAATGCTTTTTGCCTTGAGAGAAATATAGTCACATCATTAGAAACATTTGAGAGGTAAGAGAAGGGTGGGTGAAGGAAAAAGCCACAGCTCAGATGATAAGTGATGTGCTTCTGGTAGAAGAGCTTCTCTTCCAGGGACTAAAGAGGTGTGCAGAGCACTAGGCATTTGAGAGCCTACAGAGTAAGAACTGACAGATGATCATCTTGGAAGTCTGTGATGGACTTTGAGCTTCTCTTCCTCCAGAGAATGGAACCTCAAGCCCAGGATGGTGTTCTTTGGCCTTGCCTCTACAGAATGTCAGGGAGGAAGGCCTCTGTCCTTTTTTGTCAGCATCTCCTTTCTGTTCACTGGAATTATTTTCCTTGGGAGGGCCAGCTTTTCTTTTTTTCCCCTGCTCCTGAAAAAAAAATCTTCAATAGTTGTTGGTACTTCTGTTCTGTCACAGGTACTGTCCACAAATATTATCTAAAACGGCTGGCTGCTGTGTGATGTTGATTCCCCACCATGATGGCTCCATGTTACCGTGAGAAACAGAGACAACAGACTTGTGCAGAATTTTGCCATTAGGTGCTGGTAGGATATGGGGTGCAATGAGGTATCACACCTCACAAATCCAAATTTTGTAAGTGTCCATGCTTCTCCCTAGGAAGCACGATGATGATTTTCTCAAGCACAGATATGACTTTTCTGTTGGTAGAGGTGGCACTTCCTGGGAACCGATGGCTGTTCTTCAAGTGTTAGTGCAGAGGTAATCACAGCCTGGAATCTTAACTTGCGAGGCCCACCAAGAGCTAGCACTGTCTCATACCCAAGGAGCAAGTGGTTATCAAAGGAAGTAGCACTGTAGATAGAAGTCATCTTGAGCCACATAAGAAACTTGTCTACAGCTAGGATATTTCTGATGAGCCGATCCCCGATGACTTTCACCGAAGAGGCACCAAGCCTAACATCCTTAACAAATACATTAGGGAAAATTCTCTGCAGAACTTTTGATGTAGACAAATTAGTTCTATTTGCTCTTTTTAATGTCAGACAGGAAGGTTTAGAAAATACAGAGTCTCACTTGGAGGCCACATCTGTGTAGGGGTATGCTCCAAGACCTGGATTGCCAGGGTGTTGAGCCGAAGATAGAAACTGAGAACATCTGAGGTACAACCAGAATCATGGTCTCTGAAGAAGGTAAGGGCCAGTGCCTAGCACCAATGCTAGACAACTTACATGGTAACTAAGCCATGTAGCCAAGAGTCCAATGAAGTGGTCCAAGGGTTAAATGATGAGAATTCAGGTCGATATTTGATCCAGAGCAGGGATCCCTGATGCAGAGTTCTGTGCTTGGCTGGACCAATATTGTCAGAATTACACGCTGACAGCTGGAGTCATTAGGGAGGCACATTACTGAACAGAGAGCAATGCCAGCAGAACTGTGGCTTACAGAGACATTTGAAGAGGTGATAATCCCGTGAAAACTCCCAAAGGTACTTAGGTGTTTTGACACTCAAGGTTAACGTCCAGCAAAACAAGGTGTTACAAAGGTCTTGCCAGCATGCTTAGAAACAATTTTATTAAAAGGAGCAGCACTGAAGACATAAAAGTACCACTTAAGGGAAATATCTGCCACAAATACACTTTTTCTCCCCTGTGAACAATGCATATCCTATGGCTGGGGACACATAACTTATTGGGGTTGCCAAATGAAGGCAGTTTGGCAGTTGTCAACAGACTGGTATATCTGGAATTACTTCAAGGCTCTGACTGGAAGTATGTACCCAAAGAGTGATATCCAGTGCTCACCCTTAGAGAAATGATTAGCCTCTTCCAGGCTGACTAGTCATCCATCTTGCCTACTTATTCCATTTTATTTCTGCCCTATTGGTATACCACAAGAGACAATACATGATCAGTGTGATGATCAAAATGTTAGTGTTCTGTTTTGAATACAATATTCAAATTTGCCTGGCATTAGAGTTTTTAAATTATTTATTTTTAAAGATTTTATTTGTCAGAGAGAGAGAGAGAGAGCCACGAGCAGGGGGAGGGGCAGACAGAAGGTGAAGCAGGCTCCCTGCTGATCAGGGAGCCCGATGCAGGACTCGATCCCAGGACCCTGAGATCATGACCTGAGCCGAAGGCAGACGCTTAACCGACTGAGCCACCCAGACGTCCCTTAAATTTTTATTCTTAAAGGTAAAAACTGGGACTCTCTGCTCAGGTTTTAGACAGGGCTCAGAACACATTCTACTAAATGTGAATATCCTTCTTCCCTGAACCTTATTAAGTATAACTGTATGATACTTCATCATGTTAAATAACATGCTGAGGAACCCAGTTAGGGACATAGCACCAAGGGGGAAGACTGATTCTGGATGGAAATTAAATTAGCCCAACTGTGCCTCCTATTGATTGTAAAAAAAAAAAATAGGAAGCTACTGCCCTATCCACATCTCAAACAACCTCATTTTAGAAATTGTTTCTGAGGAAGGTGATATTTTATTTTTTTAAAAAAGATTTTATTTATTTGAGATAGAGCGAGCACCAGCAGGGTGGAGGGGCAGAGGGAGAGGGAAAAGCAAACTCCCTGCTGAGCAGGGAGCCCGACACGGGGGTCGATCCCAGGACCCTGGGATGATGACCTGAGCCAAAGGCAAGTGCTTAGCCGACTGAGTCACCCAGGCGCCCTGAGGAAGGTGATATTTTAGAAGGTATATAAAAGTGACATATTTGTACTTATGTCTCTGGTAGGGAGAACATTTTAAAAACCCCCTCCAATGTTGTTTGTATGCTTTTTTTTTTAGGGGATCTATGATTAGAAAAAAGAAGAAAAGCATACAGCTATTTCTTCCATTACAGATGAAATTATAGAGTTATTTTAAGTTGGGATGAAATTAATCTTTTTAATTTAATGTACTGGCAATAGCTGTATTGGATTCCAAGCAGGGAGATGGTTATTTCCTCAACATTGCCAATGTCTGCTAAATACCTATAATCAGTTGGAAACATTAAAAGCATTTAGCTAAGTATCATTAATAAGATGACATAAATCAAGAGCACAAACAGGAACTACTCTGTATTCTTCAATGTGCCTTGTTTTTTGTTTTCTGGGGGCGGGGGTTGCCTGCAAAAACACATAGACATTATCCAGAGATTATAAGCATCCATGGGGACAAGAGAGGGGAGCGGATTTTACCAGCAGAGCCCGTGTCTTTACAGTTACCCATTCCATACTCCTTCTGGTAAGCTACCTAGTTCAAACACATGCATTATTGCTCCTTGGAAACTGGATACACACTGTATCTCTCTCTTTTCAAGCCGCTTGGCAGCCACAGCTTCTAATGGATGCCCCCTATTTCTGACCATTAGATGTAAACTCAGCCCTCTGTATTCCAGGTTTACTGGGGCAATGAGAAGCAACACAGATGGGACTTCCTAACATCTATAGCATGGTTTGATGCAGCATAATGGAAGCAGACATTATATGGAACTGCTAAAATTCTGCAGGATTCATTTAAGTTCTTTAGGATACTCAACACATACCCACAAAATCAATCAACACAGTATTTACCTGTAAGCTACAGGCATTCCTTACAGTGTTAGAGAGGACAGACAGAACAGCAACGTATATGCTCACTTCTGCAGTGAGACCAACGGACAGCCAGGGCATCCACCTGGCAGCTGTAGCGTAGCTGTAGTTGTGTCAGACTCAACTCCTTTGCACCGGCAGAGTGCTCAAAGCCGCCAAATTAAACCACCACCTTGCTGCTACAGTCTGCTTGAACTCTGCAGAGCAGTCACGTATAATCTATTCCTGGTAGCTGAGAAAATACCCACCCTTCACATCCAAGTGGGGGCAACATACACCAAACATACAGCAGCCATTCTTTCCTATAAGCGGGGAACAAAATATAGGTGTTTTTGTCTCAAAGGACAGCTGTATGTTATGTGTAAGTTAGTTGGGTATATCCCAGGTGACCTGCAGAGCTACCAGTACAGACCAGGATTCATCGTACTCAGCAGTGTTCAGTTCACTGTAGGAAATGTAGTCTACCACAGTATGTAGTTTATTGTGGAAAACTGTATTTTTACTTAGAGGAAAAAGCAAAATCCATACTGAGTATCCATTTGGGCCATGAAGAGACACAAGATATGGAATAGATATCTGTCTGCATTCCACACAAAAGTGCACACACCACATCCACTTGTACTAGTAAGGGGCTAGTTTGGATACTGCACCTTTGGTGTAAATGGTAACATTAATAAGGCTCTTCTTTGAGAGAAGGGGCCAATTTAATGCATATCTCATGGGTATACATCAGGACTATCTCTTTTGTAGACAATGGAAGAAAGAATATATTAGGGAAATGCCTTTTATTTCTAGAAAAGCTAAGAAAAAGGGACACTTTTGAGAGCTGGAGTGTTTTCGCCCTTTTTATTTCCCCTCAATGGTAACCCAAGCATGCGAGCAAACAGGGGATCTGCAGCACAGGCACGGCAGCAATCTCTCAAGCAGCACTTTCCATAAACCTGGTTAACATCTGGACCGGCAGCCATTTGGAATGAAGAGTCGAATCTCTGCTGCCCACTGCAGTGCAGCATGGCACACACCAACGACCCTGGGGCACTCCTCCTGCTGTGGAGGCTCCCAGTGACACGTGAGCTGGGGACAGACAGAGGTTTATCCTCTTCCAATCGCCTGCAACTCATGTTGCAAGCTGAACTTGCTGGGTTTGTCACCGAAAACGCAAAGCTTCTCTGCATCTCCTGATGTACGTTTAAAAAAAGCAGCAAGGCCCTTCACACAAGGTTCATGTTCTTATTGTTTGCTTGAGCGTTTCTGATTTGTTGGGGGGAAGAAAAGACCCTTGATGTACGAAGTTGGGCTTAACTCCCCAGAGCCCAACTCTCCCAAGGTAACTCACTGCTTCAGGGTACTTTACCTTCGTGTGGGGCTGGGTCTTGATGGAGCCGTATTCATATTTCTTCTTTCCGCTGCCTTATTAATATCTGAAAAGAATAATCAACCCATCTGTTCAATGCTACGGAATAAAAACAAAATCATCAGCACATTTCAAATGAAAGCAACAACAAAAAAACTACAATGACAACCAGATGGTGTAAGAAAATCCATTCAGCAGACACACCGTCACTTGGGCAATTTTTATTTAGTTACGGCAGTACATTGTCATGTGTTTGATAAGGAATGTCCCTCAGTTTTCTAGCTAACACAATGCTTTAATGCTCTGCCAAGTCCCAAACCTAACAACTGCCCCCTCCAAAAGTAGAAAAGGTTGCCTGCTAAACTCTTGGAGTGCCAGCTCTAAGATTCTTTTTTGAGGGCAGAATAGTGGGAGAAAGACAGGAGACAGAGTTAAAAAAAAAAAAAAAAAAAAGAGCAAGGGCAAATAATTCCATTTTTTTACAAAGAAGAAACAGCTGGACTCTGTTGTCTTAAAAATTCCAATATACCATGAAGCAGGGCCTACTTTTAATGTGCCTTGTGTTGCATTCCACTGGATAGAATGTTCCAGAATGAGATGTAGGGAAGAAATTTTTTTTCCTAAACGAAGTATATTACATGTTAGCAACTGCAACCCTCACAGATAAGTACCTAAGAATAAAAATTGGCATTTGGTTAGGTAGTAAAACACTGCACATATGAAGTTTTCATTAGAGAAGCATGGCATTTACAACTAGGTAAGGGAGAACAGTGGAATCATACGAACTTACAGAAAAGCCAAGTTGTGCAGTTAAAGCCTGCTTGCTAAAAACAAAACAAATTTGCTTTGCAAAAACTGAAGTGAATAACAAACACACCATGTAAAAGAAAGAACTGATGAAATATCTAAAGAAATGTACCAATCTATATCCAAAGATAACACCAGGACAATTTTTATATGACTTAAAGATTAATAAATGCATTAAAAATTTTTGTTTTTGGTTGAATGAAGAAATGAAACTGTGTACTGCTGCAGTGTAGTTTTGTTTCCCGTGTTCCATATTAAGCAATTAGTAGTGTATCTAATGACATTAAATGGTATTAAGCACTCACATAATTAGAGTGCTTTAAAATAGTAATTATGTATTTAAAAAATTCCAAACGGAGTCCTATGGTGTGAGAGATCACAGTAATAACAAAAAACTTAAGAGGTCTGGCACAGACTTTACCCTGATATGTTGTCAACTTTTGAGTTCTTATTCAAGTGAGAATGACCTTCAGTTCCATTTTAAGTCAGAATTTCTACTGTATCTAGAAGAATGACTTTTGATAAACTGAAGGTAACATAAATCTAAACAGTAAGAGAAGCATATTTCACCCTAAGTTGCCTCTCATATTTTCAATTAAGTAGACACAATGCTATCATCCCTCTATTTAAAAAAAAAAATCAGAAAATAACATCTACACAGGACTTGGCCAGTAATATCTGACCATGGCTTTGGTATGGCAAGTAGCACTTTCACTTACAACTCTAAAAGTTCAGCAACATCTGAACTGCACATTATATAATGATAAGTCTAATAGGGAATACCTAATTCTTTTATATGTTATTGTGAAGAGTACCAGTTCAGGTTTAGAAGGGCCTACTGCTCTCTAATATGGGGTGAATATGATTCAGAAAGAAATGTCATCTCTTTGACTGTTTAAGTAGTTTTCAAAGTATCTCTGGAATACACTGAGGGTGGTAGGGGTGTGAAGATTTCTTTTAAATAAGCACCATATCTCCCAGCAGGATTCCATATATTATTGAATGGTCTTGTGAAAAAAGAAAACTTCTCTAAACATTGACTTGACCTGAACATTTAGGTTAGAGTACAGAACATATGGTACCACTTTAGTTGGCAAGTTTCTATTAATGTTATATAATTTGCTCATATGATATGAAAAGGACTATTACACTATCTAATTATATCCATTTCCATGAGCACTTACATATAGGGCTGGGAACACCAAAGTAGTCATGCATTAAATACTTTTGGGGCAAAGCTGGTTCCAGTTAGAATGAAGAAGGTAAGTATTTTATTTGAAGTTAGTGAAATTTTTTTGCAATTATTTGAAAGATTATTTAAAATTCAAGATTATTTTATCTTTAAACCATTTTGATTATAATTTGCCTCCTAACATCTATTTTCATTAAATAGTCTAAAGCAATTATATTTGGATGGTGTGGCTTATGTTTCTTCTGTAAAAAAGAGAACTCTCAGACCATTTGAATTTTTTCCTTTTTTCTTTCTTTTTCCTTCAAGATTTTACTCATTTGTTTGACAGAGAGAGACAGTGAGAGAGGGAACACAAGCAGGAGGAGCAGCAGAGGGAGAGGGAGAAGCAGGCTCCCTGCTCGGCAGGGAACCTGATGTGGGACTCAATCCCAGGACTCCCAGGACTCCCAGGATGCTGGGATCATGACCCAAGCTGAAGGCAGATGCAAAACGACTGAGCCACCCAGGCGCCCCTGTAATTTTTTTCTTAAATGCCAAGTGTTTGTTTATTCACCTCTATTTAAGAGTTCCTTATGTCTCCACCTTGGGTGAGATATGGAGAAAATGAGATCTGGAAATTTTTGATAGTTTCATTGCTACCCAAGAGGGCTGCTCAGGTTGGAGGAAGGTTGCGGGGGTGGGGTGGGTTTCAGTGAGAGTTATGAAAACAAAACTATCATCACCACCAATCCTGATACACAAAAACATCCTAACACATGGTCACACAGAACTTTTGGAAAACCTAGGAGTTCAGAAATACAGAAAATAGAGAAGCTACCAAAAGTAAAATAACTTCAGGGAACTGATCACAAAGTATAATAAAGATCTAAAGAGTCAAGGGAAAAAAAACTCTTGCCCCATCCCAATTTTTTTTTGGGGGGGTCACATAATTCAATAACCCATCACCTGGGAGGTTGGAGGTTCATTTGAAAATGCAAATATTGGGACTGGTAAAGGGGGCTTTTGTATTAATCAGTTAACCAGATTTTTTCCTTCTTAAATCCTTACAGAGATATATAATCTAGGCCAAGGAAATAGGAACAACGTTAATGTAAAGGAAAAGAAAAAACAGATGGAAAGACAATCTGGGCACCTTTCTGGACATTAGGTAGGGAATCGTAATTGGAGAGAATTTAATCAACGAGAGGACAGTGGCAACTTTGATGTTTCTTTCCCCTCCTGCTCTATCTCATCCTGGCCAAATGCCCTTAAGACTTGAAGTCAGGGGGCGCCTGGGTGGCTCAGTCATTGAGCATCTGCCTTTGGCTCAGGTCATGATCCCAGGGTCCTGGGATGGAGCCCCAGTGGTCGGGCTCCCTGCTCCACGGGAAACCCGCTTCTCCCTCTCCCATGCCCCCTGATTATGTTCCCTTTCTTGCTCTCTGTCAAATAAATAAATCAAAATCTTAAAAAAAAAAAAAAAGACTTGAAGTCAGTCTCTCAGTGTCTCTTTCACCTCAACTTGGTTGGTACATCCATACTTTGTGAGCTATATTAGCAATGTGAATGCCATTCAAAATCACCATCACTACAAGGTACCTTGGCCTGAATATCTTCTAAGTGGTCTTCTGAAAATAGTTAAAAGGACTTTTCAGGTAAAGAATTTTAGACAAGAAAAACAACAGCAACTGAAGGGATCTACATAAGAGGAAAAAAAAACCCCAGAAAATAATCTAGAAAACATGGTGTCACACAGGAAGTGGCAGAACTGTTTTAAGTCACAAAAGATTGGGGTAAAGAACTTTCAAAGAATGACACAATGCCTAACGTACAATTTTATTTTCAACTAATATGCTAGACAGGGTTCACACAATGGTCTTTGTATAATGCTATAAATAAAAATGCATGTTTCATTCATAGTACCAAGAACTGCTTTGCTCTATGTTTTAATTGCACCATCATAAAAACAACTCCTTTCACCTTAAAATCAATTATCACAAGCTATCACAATGGAAAACCATAAGGACTATTCTAAACAAAGTGCAGCATGAATCGCTGCACTTATTGACAGTACCACTCTTGGACTGTTGGCTGTTCAAAGAATGCAGAAGCCTATACAATTTCGACGTGATTATAAGTGAAATAAAATTCTCCAAAGGCTTAGTTGAAAGCCAACTAATAATCAGTAATTACTAAATTGAAAACATGTGATGATAAAGATAATGCCACTTGAAAAACCATACTGACAAGAAAGAGGTTATCACACATTAAACTCCCCAAACTGGGAGGGGAAAGGATTGGACTTCTCACTTAAACTTGATTTATGAAGATGACCTTGATGGTATACTGTAACATCAGGGATATGTAAGGAGTTATACTGTAATGAGCCAGGGATAAGAGATTGCTCTGCTTATGGTTTCTAAATCAATCCTTTAAGCTTGCTTTAAAAACTATGCATTCCCTCATATTGGGTTATCTCTTTCATTCTCTAATTAAAATAATGGTTATATCTTTAACTATCAGATTATTATTCCTAGGTACAGGGATGGGAGAAACAATGACAACATATTTACAGAATGCTTACTCTGTCCCAGGGCCTGTACTAAGAACGCCATGTGCATTATCTCATTCAATCCTTTCTACAACTCTTGGAGTTAAGTACAATTATGATCTCTATTTTGCGAATGAGGAAATTTGAGATTTAGAGAAATTAAATGACTTATCTTAGGTCACATGATAGTCAAGAGGCAGAGCTAGGATTCAAAACCAGATCTGACACCAAAATGCTTACCTATTATGCTATACTGCTCCAACAGGGAACGGAAAAACATGGTTTCCATTATGAACGCTTGCTAAGACTCCCTGATCAAAATGATAGAACCTGGGAAAGGCCCAGTCTTTGCCAGTCACACCAATGTTTAAGTGCCCCAGACAGCCAGCAGAGCACAGCCTATTCAATTACCACTTCAATTTCTATCACCTCAAACTACATTTGACCCTTGAACAATGCAGGGGTTAGGAGTGCTGTCCCCACACAGCCGAAAAACTTGACTACCTAAAAACTTAACAGCCTACTGTGGACCGGAAGCCTTACTGATAACATGAACAGTTGATTAACAAATATTTTGTATGTTATATGTATTATATACTGTATTCTTACAATAAGCTAGAGAATAGAAATGTTATTACGGAAATCATAAGAAGAGAAAACACATTTACAGTACTGTAAAAAAAATTCGCATATAAGCAGACTTGCGCAGTTCAAACCCATGTTGTTCAAGGGTCAACTGTGTAGTGTTTCTGGCTTTGCTACCAATATTCTAATCACTTCAACACTTCAGACAAAAATTCTCTATCAACATTTAATTTTCTGCCTTTTCCTTCTTTCACGGAAAGAGCACTTGCCTCATCAGCATATCTGAGTTCTAGTCCTAATGGGGGTGGGGGATGGTTAGTCGTCATTTGATTTCTCTGAGCCTGATGAAATGGATGCTCTACCTGTGTTGGTTATGCTGATTCAAGGAGAACATGAGCTAAGAGAAAAAACTAATTTGGATTCACAAAGATGGAGCTAATCTAAACTAGTAAAACAGCCTGTGGTACAAAAAAATGTAAAATACAGGTTTATTTAACACAGGTAAAATTTCAACTGAACTGTAAAAGTAGAGATCCTTCCAGAACTAAATTAACACACCTGAAAGGACAGTTTATAATCAGCTCATCAGATGCCTCTAGGCCTACTATGTGTCACACTCTGTACTACACCTTAGAGATATGGAAATAACAAGGCTAAAGTCTCTGCTTTAAAGAAGTTCACTAATAAAGGAGAGCGGGACATATACACAGATAATCATAATCTAAAAGTGGGTTTATGGTAGAGATCATGAAGCTCTGTGTTCGTGTGTGTGGCGGGGGAGGAACAGGACAGGGAGGAGACTGGAAAGATAAGGGGTAGGAGGGACATGGTGGAGGCAGGGAGGCCTAAAAGAAACAGTCCTGAAGAATGAGTAGTTTACCAGAAAGAGAGGAAGTCATTCCAGCACATGTAAAAAGTGAAGGAATGGCGTGAAGAACATAATTAGAAATACTGTAAGAACTTTAATGTAGGGAATAGGGGGACAGGAGGAAGAAAAGAGAGGAATTATAGATGCAAGCCAGAGTAAGGAGGTCACAAAAAACTTTGCTACTGAAAAGGAAAAAATTGGTGGCAAAAGGGCCTATATAAACTGAGCTACCATAATAGAGTCTCAGTGAAGCTAAATTAATGAAGGCTTCCTGTATGTGTATCACCCAAAAAAGGGAGGCAGGAGTATTAAACCTAAGACATTCAAATGTTAACTAATAGTAAGGTTTTTCAAGGATCACTGGTTTGACAATGAAGGGAACAGGAGTGAGGAAAGTATTTATTTATTTTTAAAGATTTTATTTATTTGAGAGAGAGAGAATGAGAGAGAGAGAGCACAAGAGGGAAGAGGGTCAGAGGGAGAAGCAGACTCCCTGCTGAGCAGGGAGCCCAATGCGGGACTCGATCCCGAGACTCCAGGATCATGACCTGAGCCGAAGGCAGTCACTTAACCAACTGAGCCACCCAGGCGCCCGAGGAAAGTATTTAAAAGGTTATGATTTTACCTTCAGTAAAGGAATATAAAATAAACTTAGGGCCCGAGTCAGTAATTAATAGTGAATCAATATTAGTCTCACCCACTATTCTGGAAGAAATAGACAACCAAGCACCCTTCTTAGTTTTTTCCTAATACCTTTTAAAAAAAACTTAGTGTGACAAAACAAAAACAAAAACACACAACATACAATTTATCATATTAACTATTATTTTTTTCAAGTAAGCTCTATACCTAACGTGGGGCTTGAACTTATGACCCAGAGATCAAGAGTAGCTTACTTTACCGACTGAACCAGCCAGGTGTCCCTCATATGAACTATTTTTAAGTGTACAGTTTAGTACATTGAGTATATTCACACTGTTGTACAACAGATCTTCAGAACTTTTTTATCTTGCAAAATTAAAAACTCTTTATACCCATTAAATAGTTTCCCACGACCCCTCTCCTCATTTATATATATACACATTTTTTTCATTCTTCACGTCGCGTTCCTTTAATGAAGATATATCAGCACCACCCAGGAAGATGGTTAAACATTATTCTCAGACCCATCTCAAACTTGGATGAAGCCTAGGAACCTGTATTTTAACAAGCTTCTCAGGTGATTCTTGGCAAGTATTTGGGAACTGTATTATCTATTTATTCCTTTAGCTTATGCGTAACATACACTTAGATCCTCCATTTAGAAACCTCTTTAAACTCCTCTATTCAAGGAGCAATAACCCATAAACATCATGTTACAAAGAAAACGTCACGACAATGGCTAAAATCTGTCAAAGTATAACCCTTGAAAACAGTATAGAAAACATAATCACATAGCTACCTCCAAAGGAAATGGAATCATCAACCCAAGTTTCCACTGTACTAAAGTTAATAATAATATCCAATTATAGGTCAGTGCCCTTGCCCCCCAAGGAGGAGTGTGCACCAACAACTTTTCAATTTCATTTGATCATTTAAAAAGTATCCTGAAAATCTAAGCTTCTTTTCCCAATTACCTACTTATAAAATAGCAAGAAAAATAATAACCACTGAGCTTGCCGCTTTTTGAGTCCATATTATCCACTTCTTTGGTAATAAATGGCAATCTGCCAACTCAAGTTCTCTCTAAATTCTGCCAACTAGACTTGTCAATATTGTTTTGCTGGCAGGGGCTAAAATTCCTGCTTCTTCTGAGGCATTTGGTTTTCTTATCTAAATGCATCTCTTTGCAAGAAGAGAAAAATGGTCACACATAGGATTTCACATCCACACCACTAAAAGCAAGGTGGAGGAAATCTAAATTTAATAAGCAGACCAAGGAATCTTGGTAGGTCTGCTTTCTTTGCTCTCAAGAAGGTAAAAGCATCTTACTGATGTGAGTGGAAGGAATTACAATATTGAAAACTCTACAGGTATTCTAACTATTGCTATTACCTCTAGTTCAAACTATGAAGCCAAAGAACATTTTATAGTTAAATTACAGTTTTGCTTAAAATGTATACCCAACCATAAACCAGAGTTGTCAATTCCTATTAGTAATCTGGGATATGAATAGATTAGTACTAGAATATGATTCAATCTTCTATTTCCAGTGAAAACTCATTTTCTAAAGCCTAAATCAGGGGGTTCTCAAAACTTTAATGTACATAAAAACTGCAGTGGTTGCTTCTGAAAGGCAGATTCCCCAGCCCTCACCTCCAGAGACTGGTCAGCTGGGGGGCTGGTGAGCAGTATACAGATTTGTACTTTCAACAAGCTGTTCCAGTGAGTGATGCTGTCCTAAAGTAAGTTTTCCAAAGAAAAGCTCAGTTCATAATCTTAAGTTTTTGCACTGAATGAAATCATGTTTTTCCTATTTTTTTTCTTTTGGGTATCAAGAATAATTCCTGAAGAAACATTTAAAAATAAATTTCTTGTATCATCTCTGATGGTAAATATGTTATTACTATCTCAATCTCCAGTTGCATAATTAAGTATGCTCACTTAAAGTCAAATTATTCATAATTCAAAGTTCTCCAAAGCTTGCTCACCAACTGCAGGATCAACCTAATCTTCAGTAATTCAATCATTCTAGATCCAAACCAGGGGATCACTCAAGATATTTTATAGAGCTAAAGTTGTAAGACATTCTGCTTTATAAATGTCCTCCAATGCAACTTAAGTTGCCCTGATCCTTGCCTAAAGTTGTTGGTCTTTATATAGGTGAACAAAAATACTCTTCTGAACAGGAAATAAAGGGAAAAGAGTCTTATGGTCTGCAAAAGTTCTGACTCTTTGAGGGAAATTATTTTCTTAACATAAAAGTAATTGATAATGAGCACTGGGTGCTCTGTACAACTGATGAATCACTGAACTCTACCTCTGAAACTAATAATACACTATATGTTAATTAATTGAATTAAATTAAAAAAAAAGTAATTGGTCCAGTTGACCTATTATCTCTTGTTTTTTTTAGTGATAGGATAAAGAATGAAAATGACCATAAGTATTCATATCTGGTGGTAATAAAACCACCATTTAAAAAGCAGCAGGCATGCTGGTATTATATATTTAGCTGTCAGTATACTTCGTATTTCTCTAATGTGCTGCTGCTTCAGACAGTGGCCTTACCCTGACCCTTTCATTAACACTTCTCATTAATGAAAGTAGCATAAAGGGTAATTTTCTGTTGGTCACTGCCCTTTTAACTTCTTGATAGTTTAACTCTGCTTAAGCCAGATAGTCTAGACAAATGTGTATGCTGTTCACAGGACAAATCTTTTGGCACAAAAAAAAAGCTGACTGAGCTTTAAAAGCACTTGTCTCAAGACACATGGTAATCATTAGTAAACCACAAGGTACAGAGATGAAACAGAGGGTGGCAGAAAGAATAGTCAGTTTGGGAAAACACTAGGACCTAAACATGTATATAGGAGGATAGCAAGAGAAAGGTACCAATGATATCTTCCTCTCTTGAACATCTACAGTGCATATGTTTAGCATATTAAAATTCTGGAATACGGACACCTCCTTACCTCATTATTTCCCAATTTTCTTGACCACAAAATCTTTTATCTTCAATAGTATCTTGAATATGTTCTACTAAGTATATGATTTGGGCAAAAAAAATCTAACTTCTCTGTGCCATTATTTCCTCATAAGCAAAAAATATTTAATATCAGCCTACCTATCTCACAAGATGATTGGCGGCAGCAAATGAGTTGGTACTTTAAAACCTGCTTTGTAAATCATACGCACCGATGGTTGTATGTTATCATTACCATTAAGAGGGATAGTGAGTTTAAGAACAGACATTTCATTCTTTGTGTGGGGAGTCAAAAACAACGAAACAATGATAGTTGAAGGGAATAAAATATTAAATACATTTCCTCCACAGGTTTCTCATTCTAAAAAGCACAACCGAATTCCAATACTTCTCACAGTAGTAACAAGCCATACAAAGGCACTGCCATCTGCAGGCCACAGGGATGGAATGCTTGCAACGGTTATCAAGAAAGAAGTTTCAAACCATGAGCCACTCTTTTTTATCACACTTCTTAAAACCTCTCCAAAGGACTTAGCTTTTGAGCACTGGTAGATTGAAGCTCCATTTGCTGAAGTTCTGAAATGGACCTGAGTAAAAAATTCTCATTTCTTCTCTAAACAGGACTGATGCTGAGAAATGTGAAGAAAACCACCTTAGCCTTATGTAAGTTCTACACTTTTCTCTTACCAAAGTAACCCCCAGGAATGTGGATTTTTTTTAACAGCCTTTGACGAAACAACACCTGAATGGCCTGAACAGACTTCTCTGAGTTTCCTTTCAATGAATTAAAGTAAATCTGCTCTCTTACACACAAAAAGTTTATGAACGGACTACAAACAGAACAGACTGTTTACATAAATAAATTAATCTGTCAGTGCCTCCCTTTCTTTGAAAAGACCTAATTAGCTTTATTCAACAATTCATCAATTGCAGCATCTGATCTAGCAAGGAAACAGGAGCTCCTAATGCCTTCTTTAAATGTGCAGTATTCACCAGCAAGCGACATTGAACAACATGCACCTAGAAAAATTCCTTCCACTGGCCTTGAAATACGGTTTCTCCAGCACATTCTACAAGGAAAACTAGTTTCTATGTTTTAGGTTAAAAGATCATGTCAGAGGTTTCAAAGAGTACCTGGAGGGTGACAGATGAGCTAAAAGAAAGGCAAAGAAACAAGAATATAGGAAGAAACAGATGTTAAATAGCCAAGTGATCTCCAATACCCATAATGCAAAAGCTTGGGGTTTACTGGTTGGAAAAAGGCAACATGAAAGTTAGTTTTCATACCCAGACTGGCTCATACAAAAAACATTAAATCTAGAATTGTCAAAAACCAAAACTGCTCCATCTTCGTATGCAGAAATTGTCAGGTGGTTACCATACCACTGTGCTACAAGAAAACTGAAGAGGCACACCGGGTGCACTAGAGCTGACAGTTCCTGCAGTTCCCTGGGACTATCGCTTGCAAGTTAATAATAAGAACAGTTTACAACGAAAATGCCTTATAAATATCATCATCCCCGAAGATCCTGGGGCATTTCATGGAATCCGCTATGCCTCAGGGGAAAATTCTGTGCAGAGCGAAAGCCAGGACGACAATTAACCCCATAATCCTAGGGCAGCGTTTCCCAAAGCGTGGAACGCAGAATAACTTGAGGAGGAACAAGGACGCACTGTTTATTTTAATAGATAGGTATTTATTTTTTATGAGCATTAGAAAATGGCTTTCCATTTTGCGATTTACGTTTCCACCTTAAACAAATGTATTTAAGGAGAAAAAAAAGGAGTCAGCTTAAAGAAAAATATTAACATTTGGTAAATAAATAACAGTACAGAAGGTACACGGACAGAAAGGTGCAACGCGAGAGACTGAAATTTGGGAAACGCCGTCCTAAAAAAAGGCCCCGGCGGGTCCTCGGGAGCGGAGAGTGCCCTGGTCCAGGAGACAGAAGAGCCAGCAGGTTGGGGCGCTGGCTCTGTCGCTAGTTTCCGCGGTAACCTCGGGCACAGTTTCTTCCCCATCCTTGGGGCCCGGGGTCCGCATTATAAAGTGAGTGGGGGTATCACGCGACAAGGAGACAGACGCCTTGAAGATGCTGTCAAGGGGCCGAGAGGCGGCGGCGACGGGGGCCAGCGTTCGGTTCGCCGCACGGCGCTGCACACCCGGTAGAACGCCCCGGAGAGGCGAGCCGCCTCGGTCCGAGTTCGAATCCCGCCTGCGCCACCGACTCGCTGAGGACCCGCAGGCGAGCGACTTCACCATTTCGAGAAAGGGACGCGGGGTGTGCAGGCCTACCCTACAGACAAGCTTGGAGGACTATTGTCGGCGGTTCGCGCACAGACAGGCGGCCGCAGTGCGGCGCCGCCCGGACCCGAGCCCACCACGGCTGGCCGGGCCTGGGCTTGACGGGAGCCAGAGGCCGCGCCCCACACCGGGCATGCGCAGCTCCGCGCGCACCCGGAGGGGAGCCGAGGCCGCGACCGCGGCCGCGCGTCGAGCGGGCCCTCCCGCCTCAGCCTCCCCATCCGGCCCGAACCCCCTCAACCGCCTGCCGTGAGCCCCACCCTCGGCGGACGGCCACCGCTTCCCGGCACTCACCGCTACCAGCGCGGCGGGCTCCCGGCCTCTCCTTCGCCTCAGGCCCGCCCCTGCCGCCTCCACCTCAGCCCACCTGCCCGCCGTAGGACAAAGGCGCCACCAACCGACCGGCGCGGGCACGAGGCAATGGGCGGCCGGGGCGGAGAGTGGGGGCAGAGGGCGCGCACGCAGCGGCAGGCGCGGCAATGTCGCAAGAGCGCGTGGGTTTACGGCAGGGCTGAGTTGGGCGTCCATCTCCTTAGCAATGAGGGCGGGGAAGTGGCTTCCCGGCGGCCGTTGAGAACGCTAGGGGTTGCCTAGTAACGGCATCCACGGCTAAGGATGGGGCCAGGCTTGGTCCCCCGACCCCAAAGTCTTCGCCTTTCTTCGGATTTTCGGAGCGCCTTCCTTCCATTCTAACTGTGGAAATAGATCATTTAAACCCTAAAATACTTCGATTTAGTTTTTCATAAAACGCAAGAGAAAACAAAACACCTTTGGATGTGTGTTGGAGAATAGTATATATATTCCTGTAACCTCCAGATCCCAAGGAACAAAGAGAGCAGAGAGGTAGAAAAAACGCTTTATTTAAATCTACATTTAAATAGGGTGTGTACCCTATTAGTTTCGCTGACAAGGGGCAAGACGCTTCTGGTGATATAGTCACAGGTTCTTTTTGAGTTACTTTCTGGAATATTTATTCAATGTCAGAAATAAATTTCTCAGAATGTAACTGTTGACTATGAAGCATGCAAAATGCTGTATTGTTCATTTAATCTCTAGAATAATTTGTCAGAGGGAAGGGAATTTGCTCACACAAGTAAATACATTTTATTAATCCCAGCTATGGCTATATGAATCAGGTAGGCTTTTTTATTAGTTAGGAAATGCCTCAGACCCCACGGGGGTCTAGTTTTTCTCCTTTGAATAGTGCATGCCAAGAAAAAATGGTGGCTGTGGAATTGGAATGCTATGGGGAGTCAGATTTCTTTGACAATCACTTATTTGCTCCTTCACTCATTTGCTCACTGAATGTTTTCTTTTTTTAGTATACTTTTTAAAAATTTTTTTATTTCATTATGTTATGTTAGTCACCGATATTACATCATTAGTTTTTGATGTAGTGTTCCATGATTCATTGTTTGCATATAACACCCAGTGCTCCATTCACTGAATGTTTTTTATACACCTACTAGGTGGCCCTATGGTTTATCAGACAGCTACTTTCAAAGCACTGTCATGAGCAAATGCAGACCCATCTCTGCTATCTTGGAGATTACTTTCTAGTGGAGAGAGAGAATTAGGTGAATAATCACATCTGAGTATATAATTATACACAGGTAAATACTTGAAGGAAAGAAACAGAGACACACAGTATTGTCTAGTTTGTCTCACCTGTGGTGAGTGCAGGGTGTGCCTGATTCCTATGGACAGATATGCATGGTCTTCGGGTCCTTAATAATTCATAATTCATCATGGCACCTGGGAAAATGGAAGCTGGGGTGGTTTTTCCCACCTTGGCTGAGAGCTCCAGAGCCAGATAGGGACATCTGTGCCCAGGGATTTTTTTTTCTTTACTTTTCCCCAGGTTGTTCACTCATTCTAGGTGAGAAGTCTCAGGATTTTGTGGATTCACCTCCTTCCCTTGTATCCTTTCATGCATAGGTTAAGAACCACACTTGACTCAGTTCAGAATCTTCTCTTTCCTGCCATTACCCCTTTTTGATGTTTATGCCATAAAATTGTATGCTTTTTCATTGTTTGGTTGAATTGATTGATTCTCTTGTTTTTCTGTTATCTTTTAACTTATTGTTATTATTTTTCTGGTTAGATATACAATGGCAGAGATTTTGTGGCCCAACTTCATCTTCCTATCTTTTCCCACCCAGAAAGTTTCACATTATATCAGTTGTTATTCACACTCATCCATGAGATAGATGCTATATAATTTGAACTTCAATTCCTTAACATTTCAAACATGCATTAAAAGTACATAAAATAATACAATACATACCCTTCTACTCACTGCTAAGACTCTCTTCCCATTTCCTTCCTCTCCCTTCCCAGAGATAATCACTCTCCTGAAATACATTCCCACATATATTTTGTACTTTTATTATAAAGGTATATCTGTATCTCAATATCTCTCCAATTTGTATACTATTTTTTAATGTATCTAGATATATATTTTATGTATCCTTTCCCAACTTGCTTTTATCTTTTTAACTCTGCTAGGTTTTCAAAATTTAACTGTGCTGAAACTTGTGACTACTTTTGTGGTCCCTGGACCAGCAAGCAGCATCAGTAACACCTGAGAACTTGTTAGAAATGCAGTATTTCAGCCCTACCTATGCAAGACTCATTGAATCAGAAACTCCAAGGGTAGGATCCAGCCATTTGTCCTTTCCCAAGCCCTCCTTGGTGATTCTGATGCATCCTAAATTCTGAGAACCACTGCTCTAATGTATTCATTTTATTTGCTGTATAGTATTTTATTGCATGAATCGGCCACAGTTTGTGTATCTGTACTAAGGAATAGTTAGATTTTCTTTCTACTACAAAGTGTGCTGCACTGAACATATTAGTACATATCTCCTTGGGTGCACATCTAGGATACACACTTAAGAGTAGATTTGCTGACTTTGTAGTATATATCACATCTTGAACTTTAGGAGGTTTAGCCAGACTTCTCTCCAAAGAAGTATGTGTGATGTATTGATGTATACTCCTGCCTGCAATATATAAGTACCATTTCTAGATACCCTTATCAACTTTGGATATTTTCAGACTTTATTCATTTACTTATTTTTTGCTTATGACTATAGGTATGCAATGATATCTTTGTTGTTTTAGTTTAAATTCTCCTGAATTTAGGGATATTGAGCATCTTTTCTTACAAGCTATTCAAGTTTCTTCCTTTATGAACTGCCTGTTTATATTTCTTTTTTTCTTAAAGATTTTATTTATTTATTTGAGAGAGAGAGAGAGAGAAACAGCATGAGAGGGGAGAAGGTCAGAGGGAGAAGCAGGCTCCCCACTGAGCCGGGAGCCTGATGTGGGACTCGATCCCAGGACTCCGGGATCATGACCTGAGCCGAAGGCCGTCTCTTAACCAACTGAGCCACCCAGGCGCCCTGCCTGTTTATATTTCTAGACCACTTTTCCATTGAGGTATTTTTTTGTTTTTCTTATTGATCCATAGGGGTTGTTTACATATTCTGGATACTGATCTCATGTTAGGGTTAGGTCTTCTCGCTGCAGTTTATCGTTTTGTTAATGGTGTCTTGTCATTCACAAGTTTTACAGTTTAATGTAGTCAAATGTTTCAACCTTCCCTTTTATGATTTGTGGTGTTCTGTGTCTTGTTTAAGAATTCCTTCCCTTGGGGCACCTGGGTGGCTCAGTCAGTTAAGCATCTGTTTTGTACTCAGGTCATGAACCTGTTTCTCCCTCTCCCCTCTGCCTGCCGCTCCCCTTGCTTGTACGCACTCCCTCTGCCAAATAAATAAATACAATCTTAAAAAAAAAAGAATTCCTTCCCTTTCCTAATGTCACATAGATAGTCTTCTTCATAAATACTGTTATTATGTTGATTTTACAGGCAAGCCAGTCGACGCACAGAGAGCTTATATAGCTTGCCTAAGGTCCCAGAGCACTGGAGGTGAACAACTTGTGCTCTTGACCTCCCAGCTGCACTGCACTCCATGGTTTAGGAACTTCTTGCCATCTTGCTCTGCTAGTTGTCTCACGAGAACACTTCTCAGCCTTTTCTGTAGGTGCAGAGGGTGTGCAGAGCTGTCGGTTAAGGCAATTCTCATTCACTACATAATGAAGCACTGTGGCTCTAGACGTCAAGATCTCTAAAAATATTTTTTTAAATGTTCAGATAATTTCAGATTTACAGAAAAGTTGCAAAAAATAGTACAAAGAGTTCTTGAATGTCCTTTCCCCAGATTCTCCAAATATTGAACGTTTTACCTTGTTTGCTCTCTGTCTGTTTCTCTTCCTCTCTGTTATCTCTGTGTCATCTAATCCACAGGCCTAATTTGAATTTCACCAGTTGTTCCACTAATGTTCTTGAGAGTGAAAGAAACAATTTGTTTTCTGGTCCTGGACCCAGTTTAGGGTTACATGTTGCTTTTGTTTTCATCTCTTGGGTTTCCTTTGATCTGTGACAGTTCTTCAGTCTGTCTTTGTCCTTCATGAACTTGACATTTCTGAAGAGTACAGGCCACTTATTTTATAGAACGGCCCTCACTGGGGCTTGTCTGATGTTTCTCCATTGTTAGATCCAGGTTCTACATTTTTGGCAGGAAGACACAGAAGTGATGCTGTGTCCTTCTCAGCCAGCGATTTTCTTTTGATTAGAACCCTCTGCAATACTATGTGCATATGCATTTTCTAGGCAAAGTGACTAATATCTCTTCTTTCCAATTCCCATGACCTAACAGAGGCCAAGAAATTCATTTCTCCATGCTAGTCTTGGAGGGATTCCTTGCCAATAGGAGGCAGGGGAGGAGACAGGCATTGAGAGTGGGAGTGACTGCCAGCCTGCCTGGGACCTGCCTGTGCAGCCCTGGGCATCTTTCTGGTGTGCCATGAACACAGACCTCCGACGCTCCAGCTTTCTTGGCTCAAACCTTTTGAGAGAATTTACCATTTATGAAGTCTCGGCAGATTAGAACATAGGCTGTAGAATCAGACCGGCCTACATTCACAACTCTACTCTACCACTTCCTAGCTGGCAGACTTGGGCCTGTTCTTTAATCCTCCATGACTCCTCTTCTTCATCTATAAAATGGGAATGAGAATAGTATGTGCCTCATAAGGTCAATATGAAGTAAGTTAAATGAGGTAGTACGTATCACGCATAAAGCTAATTAGAGTCATGCCTGGCTCATCATGCAGGCTCAATGGCTCATAGATGTCTTATGACACCATGGTTTATGTCCTTCTATAGATTTGTTTATGCTCACAATCTGTTAGACATCTCCTAGAAGACAGAGGCCCTTGGGTTTTCATGGGCTACTCTGTTCACAAGTGGAATAAATAGAATAAATGTCCCTGGGAGTTGGTCAATGAATCCTTGTTCCCCAGGACATTGGGGTGGGGGTAGAAGGGACCTTATTGTGATATTAAGTTCCTTGTGAACTCCAACTGAATTAATAGCTCCTCAGAGTAAGATTCTGCCAACAAAGTGGATCGGAATGGAACAGCCCCCACTTGGCAAGGTCTGTTGTATGTTGAAAGGAGTGGCTCAGGGAACTGCAGAATAGCCACCCTAAGATCCCTCCCCGCCATCAGGGAGACCAGCCTCTATGACATGCCCATCAGTGTCAGTATAGCTCTGTATAACTGTGGGAGTCAGAGTAATGACCTCCTAAAGATATCCATATCCTAATCTCTGGAACCTGTGAATATATCACCTTACATGGCAATGGAGGCTTTGCAAATGTCATTAGGTTAAGGATCTCGAGATGGGAAGATAATCCTGGATTGTCCAGGTGGGCCCAATATAATGTAATCACAAGGATCCTTATAAGAGTTGGGGTGGGAGGGTCAGAGTCAGAGAAGGAGATGTGATGATAGAAGTGGAGGTTGGGGGGAGGGTGGGGAAGTGGGGAGGAGAGGGAGAGGGAGATAGTGGAAGATGTTACTACACTGCTGGCTTTGACAGTGGAGGATGGGGCGGTGAGCCAAGGAACACGGGAGGCCCCTAGATGCTGGAAAAAGCAGGAAAACAGATTCCCTCCAGAGCCTCTAGAAGGAACACAGATTTGTTGACTCATTTTTAACTTTTGACTTTCCACCCTCCAGAAAACTTAATAAATACATATTTTCCTTTTCTAATGTTACCATGGTTTACTTTTCCCCTTTTAATAATTGATTATTTAATCCAATTAATATTGATTTTGATGTATGATGTCAAAGGTAGGTACAATTAGATTCTCTCTTCCTCTAAGCCATTTCAACACCAAATAACACCCCAAACCATTTTTGTATCTCTTCTTTATATATAATATTCTTTTTTATAGGAGGATTAAATTTAGGGCTTTTCATTAATTCTGTACCATTTCCTATTTTTTGAAAGTTTGTTTATTTTTTTGGAAAATAAAAACCCAATGTGGGGCTTGGACTCATGACCCTCAGGTCAAGAGTTACACACTCCTCTGACTGAGCCAGCCAGGTGCCCTACTCTATTGATTCTATAATATTTCTTTCTTTTTGGGGCAATTCACATTGTTTTAATTATTATTACTCTAGATGGCACATATTTAGTTGTTTTATTTCCAGAGCCATGTGAAACATACTTATGAAAATGTTTAAAGAGAATTATCTTTGATGCAGGTAAGTAAATCTTGTTTGTGCTACTCAGATCACCAAGGCAATCTGATCAATGCCTCCCTTCACTTTAAATTCTCAAAGGATCCATCTCCAAATTTGCCTACATATGTTGGAGTATAGAAATAGAATATAAGTATAATAATCATAAAAATGTTTAAGGATAATGTCAGAGAGCAGGACAGGTGAGCCAAGTCCTGGGTCACTGTTTCCTGGTGATTCTGATTCCTCAAGTCTAGGGTAGAACTTGAGAATTTTTTTTTTTTAAACTCTCCTCCCAGGTTGACAAACCTCTGTGCTTGGTGATTACAGAGATAACATACCTAAAAGCCATTTACCATGTTTCAGGGTCTCTCACAAATTTCTCAAACTGAGAATGTTAAATCTCTTGTATGAGCGTTGGAACTGGATAACTGGCCAAGGCAGTAGAGACAGAATCTGAAGGATGAATGTTCCAGATTCAAAACTTAGTGATATGAAGCAAGCATTTTATTCTTCATGGTTTCTGGGAACTAGGAATTCAGGAAGGGCTTGATTGGGCAGGTCTGGCTCTGGGTTGGGCAGACAGTGGAACAGCAAGGGGGCTGGAACAGCTGGAGGCCGGCTGGACAGCTTTTTGTCCTCACATGGCCTCCTTGCATGGGCTAGTCTGGGCTTCCTCACAGCATGGTGGCTTCAGAGCAGTTGAGCTGCTTACATGGAGCTCAGTGCCCTGGGAGAGCGGAGAGCGGCTGAAAGAACCAGGCAGGAGATTTATTGCCCTCTCTGACATAGCCACAGGAGTCATATGCCTCCTAAGCCTGACCAGATTCAAGGCCCTCTCTCAACAGGAGGAATGGCAAGGGCTTGCTGTGAGCAGAGACTGTGGATGGGAGACAAAGCCGTGGCCACCTTTGGGGAATAGAGTCGGCCACAGAGTTCTCCCTTATCCCCATATCCAGTGCACGAGATCCTTCCCCCTAATGTTTCTCAAACTGGTCCTCCCTGACCACCACCTAGTCCAAGCTATCAGCACCTCTAGCTTGCGCTGCTTTGCTTGTCTCCAAACTAGGCTCCTTGCTTTCACCTTTTCTTCTCCCCTGTTCTTTCTCTTCTATAGAATGATGTTTTTATATAACAGCTCTGATTGTCACTCCCCACGGTCCTTGGGATAATGATAAAGTTGCCTTCAAGGCCCTGTGAGATCTGGATCTTTGCCGTCCAGACTTAACATTTTGCCACTGTCCCCCTTGCTTTCCAACTTGCAGCCCCATTGGTATCATTTCGGGCCCTACATTCACCACATTCTTTCCGCCTTAGGGCCTTTATACCTCCTGTTCCCTCTGCTTAAGTACTTTCCTAACCCTTTTCCTACATCTCCATCCTCCCTCCTCCTTTCTCTGCCACATCTTTAGTTAATTCCTATTCATCCTTAAGGTTGTGAAAGTTAGTAAAGGGAAACCTCACTTAGAGTGGAGTTGGGAAGCCCTGAAGGGGAAGTTCTCACCCACAAACTTTCCAGTGCATCTTGTTTCACATTCCTAGGCAGGAAGAAGTTCACTTGACTACCCAGCAGGAGGAAGGAAGACTTTTTCCTTGCCCAGCAACAGCCCAGCCCCTGAGAAACTGCCACAACTCAGTCAGTGAGGAGCCGTCACCACCCTGAGCTCCTGCTTTCCTCCAAGGGACTTTTGTTCAGAGCGGCCCCTTCCAACTTCCTCCTTTTTCTCCATAGAGTAATGTTCCTCTGCTTTGTGCTCCAGACTTGCCACAGCAAGTTTGCCATAGCCTGCATGTCTCAGATCGCAATTTTTCCGCAATTCCCAAATAAACTCATTTTGCTGGTAAAATACCTGGGTATTTTATATTTAAGGTCAAACAAGATGTTCTTTTAAATCTGACTCCCCATCCCCACTCAGAACAGAAAGATAGTGTAGCCTGGTAGCTAGGAGCACAGACCATGGATTCAGACTACTTGAGTACAAATTCTGGCTCCAGTATTTACTCACAGTGTGACTTTGGGCATGTCACCTAACTTCTCTGTGTCTCGGTTTTCTCTTCTGTAAAACAGGAAGGGTAATAGGATCTCTCTGAAAGGATTATTGTGAATGTTGCTGAGTTATCATCTATAAAACACTTAGTGCCCGGTGTGTGCAGCACAGTAAGCATTAGCTAGCTGGTAGTGGTTTGTCAGCCTGGTGCATGCTCTTGTAGGACCATACTCCCCCGTCCTGAAATTACTCTTCCAATCAGAGGCCATTTAATGGGATGTGAGGGGAATCTTGGGGGTACCTCCTAATCTGTGGCTTTGGACCCATAGCTGAGGATAAAGGGGTGCTAAATATTTTCTTAAGCAGGAGGCTTTAACTCGGGGTTCATGAACTTGGATGGGAAAAACCGACTTCCTTACTCTGATTTACCACTAACTGAGATTAAGCATTTCTTTCCATTATGATCGTAAGCAACAGTGGTATTAACAGAGCCTGCTACATTGTCTCCAGTAGAAATCACAGATATTTCATATCACGTTACAGTTATTGCAGATGTCTTGAATTATCATTTGCACTCATCGTTACTTTGAAATGATGGAAATCTTAGACTTGCCACTAGATCTTATTATGTAATCCATTAATGAAGAAGCACATACAGTGCTACAGCACACATTTGTCTTTTTACCATTTTGATGACTGTATTTCAATGTAATTGGTTTTCTTTGTACCTCTATCATATTTTATGCATTCACAAATGTTTTTCTAAGAAGGGTCCAAAGGCTTCTATGTATGGTCAGAGGACTTCGAAACACACACACACACACACACACACACACACACACACACACACACACACACACACACAAGAATCCTGCTCTAAAGAAAGTAGTTAATGCCTGGGATGAGAGGCTCTCCTTAGGGCAAACTAAAAGGTGAATGCTTTCTTTGAGTCAGTCACTCTCCGAGGACTTTATATATACATCCTTTTTTTTCCCTTAAGATTTTATTTGTTTATTTGAGAGAGAGGGAGAGTGAGAGGGAGAAGCAGACTCCCCGCTGAGCAGAGAGCCCGATGTGGGACTTGATCCCAGGACTCTGGGATCATGACCTGAGCTGAAGGCAGACGCTTAACCGACTGAGCCACCCAGGCGCCCTATATATACATCCTTATTTAATCCTCCCAACACCCTAAGAGGTAGGAATTATTACTGTCCCCAGTATGTAGGCAAGAAAATTGAAGCTCAGAGAGGTTGGGTAATTACCCAAGGTCACAGGGCAGTATTCTAGTGGTAGAGTTCGTGCTTTTATTTATTTTTTTAAGATTCTTTTTTTTAAAGATTTAATTTATTGAGAGAGAGAGAGTGGTAGAGAGAGAGAGCATGAGAGGGGGGAGGGTCAGAGGGAGAAGCAGACTCTCCACTGAGCAGGGATCCTGATGCGGGACTCGATCCTGGGATTCCAGGATCATGACCTGAGCCGAAGGCAGTAGCTTAACCAACTGAGCCACCCAGGTGCCCTAGAATTTGTGCTTTTAATGCCAACATCTTGCTTTCCATATAAATCTGGTCGTTCCACTATCCTGCAAAGTAATTATCCCATTCCTCCATTTTGCAGATGTGGAAACTGAGTCTCAAAGAGGCTACATTATTTTCCCTCACAGTTAAGCAACGTAGTCAGGATTCAAACCCACATCTGTCAGGCTCCAGAGCCCCCGTGTCCCACTGTGCCCTGCAGAGTTAACTAAAGGTGCCGTGGAAATGTTGCCTGGGCAAGTTCACTGTTTATCAGATATATGTCTCAGGTGGACCTTTCCATGTCATCCGTCAGGTTAGATGGTTTGGAAAGAAATGACTGCTTTTACTGATCTTGCTGTGGGGTTACAGAGCAGTGTGGGGCACATCTTCGTGGATATGAAATACACATTGTCATTTGGAAAACTCCATTAGCCGCTATTGTCTAGACAGAGAGTTAAAGGGGGAAGCAGGAGATGTAAGAATACATGAGTAGGAAGTTCTGTATCGGGCTCACACTAAAGCAGAAAGAACCATTATCTTGAAACCATTAAAGATGAAGTTGGTAAGGATCAGTGTGGTCTTGTGACCTGTAAATCTAATGAAATTAAAATGAGGTAATGATATGTTTTATAACTATTGAGGGTCTGAGAAGCTGGAAATTATCTCAGCGTGAATACTATAAGGGAACAGGGAACAATGGAAGCCATCTAGAAAAGGATCTTTATTCAGCTTTATTTATAGCAGGTATTCATCTTCTCTTTCAACACTGGGACCACAAAGGAGCTTGTTTCACCTTGCTGGATGTATGAAAATACAACCGTTGTCACAGTCCCTGTGCTTCCTGCCATAGAACCCAGCATGTTCAAAGGAGGGAAAGTTGGAGGGTGCCATGAAGTGGTGCCGACTAGTTGGTGCTGGGAGACGGGGCAGGAGGCAAGGGAGGAGAAGAGGGGAGAAGAAAAGAACTTAAGAGAGTCTTCTCATCGTTGCCCAACTCCAATTCTCTAGACCTGAGCTGTGTGACTAACTGTGTGTGACTATTTACATGTATTAAGAGTAAATGAAATAAAAAACCCACTTCCTTGGTTGCACTGGCCATATTCCAAGTGCTTAATTGGCCCATGTAGTTTAGCTAGTGGTCCTCACATTGGATGCAGATACAGAGTGTTTCCATCAGCGCAGAAATTTCTGTTGGACAGCATTGGTAAATACCCATTTCCTCCTGTAAGTCTAGGGATATTCAAAGTCCAGGACAAGTGGAACCTGATGACTGTTAACATCCCTGGCCCACGGGAAGACAGAGGATTAGGGTCTTCTGAAATGGCACAGGAGTCCCACGTTCCTGTGAGCTACTTGTACTCTCTAGGATGCAGTTTTCTTATATTTCTAATATTAATGATTAATATCATTTTCTACTGGATAATATGAGGAAATGACATAATTAATTTAATACTTATAGTAACCATGTGAGCTATTAGGCCCATTTTACAGAGGAGGAACGAGAGATTAAGAATGTACTCAAGGGGGCGCCTGGGTGGCTCAGTTGGTTAAGCGGCTGCCTTCAGCTCAGGTCATGATCCTGGAGTCCCGGGATCGAGTCCCACATCGGGCTCCCTGCTCAGCAGGGAGTCTGCTTCTCCCTCTGACCCTCTCCCTTCTCATGCTCTCTCTCTATCTCATTCCCTCTCTCAAATAAATAAATAAATAAAATCTTAAAAAAAAAAAAAGAATGTACTCAAGGCCGCAATTGGAGCAGAACCAGGCTTTGGACCCAAACCTCTGACTTCAGAGGCCACATTCTTATCCATCAAGCTATACCACCTCTGCTGCTAGTTCCTCATCGGCAAACCAAGGGGGCTTAGTGGAAGTCTCACAGAAACAGAAACTGAGACAAGGATTTGAGTACAAGTAGTTAATTTGGAAGGTGACCCTATGAAGCACCAGTGGAGAAGTGAAACAGCGAGGGAAGGAAGCCATTGCAGGGTGGAGTCATATGCTGGTTACATCGTGGACAACTGAGGCTTCCTCTTGATGGGGGAGATAGTGTAGAACACACACCTCTGAGTTATCCTCCCTAAGAGAGGAGGGAACTGGGGTATTCACTCACCAGCTCTTTGTCTGTCATTGGTAGAAGAATGCTCCAGGGACATTCCCCCAGGCACTTCTGTCCTGCACCCCCTCAAGGGCTAAATATGCTCTTGTGGCCATAAAAGGCCCTTCAGGAGAAGGCCACAGGTGCTTGAAGTGAATATAGAGGGTGTAAAAGTGGGGTACCAGCAAGGTGCTCTTTCTGTTCTAAGAAACTAATGGCTAGTGGTGCTTGGTATTAGGTATCTTACATCATGAAATCTGAAACTATAAAGATTAGCAGTCTTCTAGAGCATGGGTATGGGGAGAACCTGGAGGTATGATTAGACATCTGAGCTGATTTTCAAGATGGGTGACATAGTAAAGGGTTAATATTGAAACCATACAAAGAGCACTTCATTAGGGTTGGGACTTGTCTGGTTCAATACTATAGCCCTATATGTGACATATAGTGAAATGCTTGATGAATATTTGCTGAATGAATACATGGATGAATGAAATTGATAGGAAAAAGACATTTGGTAAAACAATGGGCAAAAGATATATATAGTTCGTTCATGGGTGTGAAGGATGGGGTAGCTGGGTGATAGACATTGGGGAGGGTATGTGCTATGGTGAGCCCTGTGAATTGTGCAAGACTGTTGAATCACAGATCTGTACCTCTGAAACAAATAATATGATATATGTTAAAAAAAAAAGAAGAAGAAGAAGACAGCAGGAGGGGAAGAATGAAGGGGGGGATATCGGAGGGGGGAGACGAACCATGAGAGACGATGGACTCTGAAAAACAAACTGAGGGTTCTAGAGGGGAGGGGGGTGGGGGGATGGGTTAGCCTGGTGATGGGTATTGAGGAGGGCACGTTCTGCGTGGAGCACTGGGTGTTATACACAAACAATGGATCATGGAACACTACATCAAAGACTAATGATGTAATGTATGATGATGAACATAACAATAAAAAATTAAGAAATTTTTTAAAAAATTCTATATAGTTAGTTCATGAAAGAGGAAATCCAAATGGTTAATAAACATTTGAGAGGATGCTCAATTAATTGGGACATAATTGGGAAAATATAAATTAAAGCAATGAGCTCTCTCTCTTCACCTATTAACTGTCAGATATCAAAATGGATGATAACATCTCATGATAGAATGCAAAGTAAAGACCCCTTCATACATGTGAATTTCCCAAGTGTTTTGTAAATACTGTTCCCATTTACAATATACAGACCTACAAATTCCACTTCTAGAAATCTACTCCACAGGAATAGAAGCACAAATGCCTGAGTATATGGGTACAAGTACGTGTTGTCACAGCACGTTGTGCAGTGGTAAAACCTGGATGTAGCCTGAATGTATATCAACAGAAGAACCATTGAATCAGTTGTGACAAGCCCACATCATGGAATATTATGCAGTTACTGAAAAAGGAATGTGTCAGATCTGTGTTTGCTAACCTGGAATGATTTCCACGATAGAGTTAAATAAGAAAAGGGCAGAAAAATGGCAAAGATTCCTTTTCTTATGAAATGAACAAACATATTCTTTTTTTAAAAAGATTTTATTTATTTGAGAGAGAGAGAGATAGCACGAGTGGGGGGAGGGGTAGAGGGAGGGGAGAAGCAGACTCCCTGCTGAGCAGGGAGCCCTGGCAAGACACAGGGCTCAATCCCAGGACCCTGGGATCATGACCTGAGCCGAAGGCAGACGTTTAATAACTGAGACACCCAGGTGTCCCTGAACAAACATATTCTTAAATATGTAGAAGGATCCTGACCAAGCTGTGATTGGGAGGGGAGTGTAAACAGGAAGGAAAAAATGAATATTTACAGGAGTGGAAATAATACATATGATCTAATGTTACAGCAAAACATAAAACAGGAAATCTATCTAGGATATCCTCAGGAAAGAAAAATCTGAAAGTACACACGGGTAAGGTCAACAAGGGGACACATACACATAAAACATTGATTTAATTTTGGGATGGGACCATGGCTAAATTTTTGGTCTGTTTTAATTGAAGTATCTGTTTCATACATATATCTTGAGTGGGAAAGGTTTGATTATTCACTGGGCTTTGGCTATACGCAAAGATGCAGAACTGCATCTTTGGGTCCTGACACCCAAATTTTCTTTTCTTTTTCCCCATCAATCCACTGAGAGGAGATTGCCCTGAGGTTTCTTCAGGATTTGGCATTCTTAAGGCACTCAGACTTTTGACTTTTGAAGATATTCCCCTATACTACTGGGCCAAGAGAGTACCTGCTTTCTTTAGTTCTGGGGCCTTGCCATGTGCCCAAAATCAGGAGGAGGAGGGGAAAGGAGGGAAAGGCCATCCTGTGCAGAGAACTATAACTAGTGGTAATGTGATGGAACATTGCAGTACAAACGGATTGCTTTGGCCATTTAGCATATGAGTACCCCTCCTACTTGATGGGAATGGTGGGGGGGGGGGGGCAGGACCCACCAGGGGCGAGGAAGGCACAGATAGTTCTTCCTACCCCCTGGCAGCCAGAATATGGGGTGTGAGCCAAGCATGGCCACTCTGAGGTCTCTTCCCAAGATGTGGAACCTGGAGGGAATGATGCTCAAGTTCAGGGTCACCTACTGATTGTATTAGTCATCTTTTGCTGTGTAAGAAATTACCCTAAAACTTAGTGACTTGAAATAACAAAACATTTATGAGCTCACAAGACTGCAGTCAAGGTGTTAGTTGGGCTTCACTTAGCTGAGTCTTGACTGGAGCTGGAGGGTCCATTCCTCTTACATGGCTGATGGCCAGAAGCTTCAGATCCTCACCAGGTGGGCTTCTCTATAGACTGCCTAAGTGTTCTCCTGACAGGACAGATGGCTTCCCCAGTGGGCTTGACAAGAGAAGGAAGAAGGGGGGTAGGGGAAGGGAAGCAAGAAAGGGGGAAGGCGAGGGAGAGAGAGAATATTCTACAGAGCACATAGGCCTGAAATCTCAGTTTTATGACCTGATCTTGGAAGTGACATGCCATCACTTCTCCTGGACTCTATTGGTTACATAGACCAACACTGGCACAGTGAGTGGGGAGAGGGGGACCACAGGAAGGTATAAAGACCAGGAGGTGGGGTCACTAGGGGACATCCTAGGGGTTGGCTAACACAGAGCTGGTTTGTAAGACCTGTTCTGTAGCAGAGTCTTGACTATGTCCTGCCTCCTGTGGTTGCTGCTGGAGTTGGGTCCATCAGCCTTCCTATCAGTTCTATGAGCCACCTGACAACCTCCAACAATGTTCTCTTCTTAAGTTCACCAGCTCTGTCTTCTCTTGCTTGCAATGATGACCCTGACTAGAACAGGTGCGGTGAGAGAGGACAGCAGTGGGGAAGGTGGATTGCAGCAGAGGAACTCACTTTAGATAAGATTATCAGAGAAGGCCCCACTGGGGAGGTGCCATTTGCCCAGAGACCTGAATGGTGAGGAAGAGTCAGCAGAGGAAGAGTGGGAGGAGGGGCCTCTCAGGCAGAGGGAGCAGCACAAAGGCTCTGAGGTGGGAACTGAGAGGCCTGGATGACTGGGGTGTAGCCAGCAAGCAGGTGAATGGAAGGAGCAGTCAGCAGAAGCCAGATCATGCAAAATCTTGAGGCCATGGTAAAGAATTTGGATCTCCTCCCCCAACCAAAGCCATCTCATTTTCTAGACAATAGAGCCTGAGAAGGCTGAGGACCAGACCTGAGGTCTAAGAATAGGGATCAGGCAAGTCAGTAAGTGGCTTTGATCAGATCGTGATAAAGAATGTCTATACTTTGTTAACTCACCCATCTGTTTTGTTGGCTCTTGGGTTTTCTTAATTTATGGTTGGGTTCTTTTCTGAGTTTCTTAGTTCCCTTTGGTAAATCCCAGCCCAAATATGCTGAGCTGAAAGGAGAGATTTTTATTTACAGTTGGGCCTGGGAATCCTAGCTAGAGAGCCTGGTCATCTGGTGGAGTTGAGCAACTCCCCAGACAGTGTGAGAATAAGCAAGTAGATCCTGATGGATCCCTACAGTCTCATTACTTTATAGTCCCACATTCACTCAACAAACACTTGCTCAGCATCCAGCATATGCCTGGGCTCTGTGTGGGCATCGGGCTACAAAGATCTTCCTCTCCAAGAATCAAATTAGGTATGAAGGATGGCCCAGTCCAAAGGTTATTGAGTGGGAACTCCTCGTTACTTGGAAATTGGTACTATGTCCCACAGCCAAAGCAAACAGGGCCTGTGTACCCTGCATTCTAAATGGTGCCAGATGCACTGCCTGCAAGGTTTACTAAAGGGGGCAGGACTAGCCTTACATCCCCTAGCTAAAAGCTCACTTTCCTCTTCCTTGCCCAATAATAATACCGGCAAGGGAGGAGTTCTTTGGTTTTATTGAGAAGTATAGTGTTTACGGTGAAAGATAGTTCTCTTCTCTCCCCTCTTCAACTGGGAGTCCCTTCTGGAGATCGAGGGGTGACTGCAAGAAGGGGGTACCAGGATGCTGTTCCCCAATGGGGGTCTACTTGGCAGTGGACTTGCTGATGTCCCCCTGTGCCTATCTGAACAGGGGAAAGGAGAGGTGGAGAGAGGAGTCACTGTGGAGTAGCTGACCAGGATGTGTGAGTTTTTTGGAGTCAAGTCGACCCTGCGGTAGTTAGCTAAGCTCTTTGGCAACCCCACCCAACTGGGCTGATTGCTGAGCAACAGGGTCCCACCAGAGGCAGAAGCCTAGGTGGTGGGACAAGGTAGGGAAGCTCAAGCCTGAGCTGGATGGCCACTGCCAGAAAACTGTGCAGTGGAGAAGCCCACAAGAAATATACTCATGTGGCCCATGAGAAACCATTTATGAGCACCTTCCACTCCAGGTTAGCCAGGGAAGCAGGGTCAACCAACCAGGGAGGGGGCTATTGCAGAGCTATTCCCATTCCCTCCTCCCAATTTCAGTAAGGGGGAGGGGGCTGGGGCATGTTTCCCAACGAGGCTATGCCCCCTCTCCCCCACCTTTTATTTAAGCAGGCTGGATCCTGGCTCAATTCAACCCTTGGATGAATAAGGGGGAAGACAAAATGAGATTTAAATTGAGTTTGAGAATAAAGCTTTCAAGAATGGAGGTTTAACAACAGAAAGTGATCCAAAAGTAATGCAATCTGCCCAAGATGTCATTAAGGGATGGAAAAGGGAAATTCAACACAGCATGGCTGAAGGTAGAGATTAGGGGGAAAAGCTTCATTATTATGCCCCATCAAGTTGAGTCGCCTCAGTACAGTGGTTCCATGAGTAAACAGAATAATTGAAATACAGTGTGGTGGGGCTGGAGGCTTGCTTAGGTAAGCAGCCATAGGATTCTGAGAGGGCACAGGGAGGTAGGTGTAGGTGTGCACATTCCAGGTGGCTGTTCCAGAAGGGTTTCCAGAGAAGGGGCACCTGAGTTGAAAGATGAGAAGGGGTTGATCTGAAGAAAGGAGAGCAAAGAAGGGCTTTCTGGCAGAGGTCACAGCACAGCCTGGAGCAGAAAGTTGAAGGCAGGAGGACAGAGATGCAGCTCAGTGAACCCATGAGCTTAAGGAGCGAGGGCTCTGGGGAGTTGCTTCAAATCTAAGAGCAACAGCTACTGGGTATTTACCCCAAAGATACAAATGTACAAATGTAGGGATCCGAAGGGGTATGTGCACCCCGATGTTTATAGCAGCAATGTCCACAATAGCCAAACTATGGAAAGAGCCAAGATGTCCATCGACAGATGAATGGATAAAGAGGATGTGGTATATATATATACAATGGAATATCATGCAGCCATCAAAAGGAATGAAATCTTACCATTTGCAACGACGTGGGTGGAACTGGAGGGTATTATGCTGAGCAAAATAAGTCAATCAGAGAAAGACATGTATCATATAACCTCACTGATATGAGGAATTCCTAATCTCAGGAAACAAACTGAGGGTTGGTGGAGTGGTGGGGGGTGGAGGGATGGGGTGGCTGGGTGATAGACACTGGGGAGGGTATGTGCTATGGTGAGCGCTGTGAATTGTGTAAGACTGTTGAATCACAGACCTGTACCTCTGAAACAAATAATACATTATATGTTAAAAAAAAAAAAAAGAAGATAGCAAGAAGGGAAGAATGAAGGGGAAATCGGAGGGAGAAATGAACCATGAGAGACTATGGACTCTGAGAAACAAACTGAGGGTTCTAGAGGGGAGGGGGGTGAGGGGATGGGTTAGCCTGGTGATGGGTATTAAAGAGGGCACATACTGCATGGAGCACTGGGTGTTATATGCAAACAATGAATCATGGAACACTACATCAAAAACTAATGACGTATGGTGATTAACAATAATAATAAAAACAAACAAACAAAAATCTAAGAGCAACACAATGGGGTTTGTGTATTAGAATCTTCTGCTTACCAGATTCCGATTGTGCTGTGGACTTGACCTCCAGGCCTACTTCTTACCCATCCACGTGGCTCTGGAACCCCTACTCCCCTGCAAAGACCATTTTCTGTTATTCAAAATCCTGGGTCCCCACTCTTTGGAATGTCCTTTGCCCTACTCCTATCATTGAACCCACCCTCCCCATAAATCATCTTTTCTCTTTCCTCTTCCAGCATACTCTGCTCAGCACAGGAAGATTCTATGCCTTCTCTTGGCCTGTCCCCGCCAGCACACATCTCCTTTGGATATGCGTATACTAAAATATCTTCCCTTTATCTTATCTGGTCTTCGCCCCATGGGGCAACCCGAAGGCTACTATTTATTCTTTCACACATTAATTTAAGCTGCTTTAATTGTGGCTATGATATGTTTTATAAAATATAATTAATGTTTTAATTCTGTGTACTGGCTTTCCAAGGCAGTTTTGTGAAGGGTCCAATTTTGGAATCAAGCAAATAAGGAATAAGTAATGGCTGAAGTTATTATAGCAACACCCTCCCCCCCCAAAGGAGGGGGGAGCAACTGTACTTGCTTTTTGAAGTGGATTAAAAAGGGAAAAGACAGTTTAATGTTTTCTTCATCCCAGGCATGTTTGGATGGGTTTTGTGAAGTCCTCTGGACTTGATTTCAAGTG
The DNA here is from genome assembly GCF_009762305.2 of Zalophus californianus. Classification (NCBI taxonomy): domain Eukaryota; kingdom Metazoa; phylum Chordata; class Mammalia; order Carnivora; family Otariidae; genus Zalophus; species Zalophus californianus. Next base: position 125,745,753 of record NC_045602.1, read on the forward strand.
TTCCTGGCTTATTGGTATCTGACCACCAGCTTGAGGTGTGTTGGACTACCAACCAGCTTTGCACCTCCTGTCCCCACATCCTTCTTGATGGAGGGTGTGCTGGGAATGAGAAGCTACTGAACCCACTTACTCATTTATTTGTTCAGCAAGTGTGTATTGGTGTCCTATTACATGCCCAGGACTGGGATGAATTCAGTCCTGCCCTCAAGATGCTCCCAGTCCAGTGGGGCCAGAGAGATGGAGTTCTAGTCCAGCACACTAATGCTGCAGGGGGAGCTAAGGTGGGATGGAGCGACTACCTCTGTCTCAGGGAGTTAAGCGGAGGCTTAACTGAAGAGGAAGCGAAATTTAAACTGGTTCCAGGAAGGAGAGGGGAAAGAAGGAAACAGCAAGACACAGTAAAAAGAAAAGTTTGAAAATGGGGAGAAGGAGAGCATGGTGGAAACCGGTGTGCATGGGAGGACATGGCAGGCAGTGAACATGGGCAGACAGGTGGGGGTGGAGTGCAGAAGGCTTTCTGTGTCATGAGAAGGAGTTTGGACCATCCTGAGGATGGGAGCCCAAAGAAGTTTTTCAGCAGAGAAGTGTCCTGATCAGATCAGATCTGGGATTTGCAAAGAAAACTGCAATAGGATGAACAGTGTCGGGGGGTGTGTTGGTTGGGAGTTGCCTGCTGGCCCATAGTAGGGGCTCAACAGGCACCTAGTGAATGAGTGAGGCCATTGAGACAGCCCACGCGAGAGATGATGAGCTTCTGAATTAGTGGTACGTGTTGGAAAGGAGGGTGCCCTTTGCAGCAGAAGCCAGGGAAATGGGGTTAGCAGCCCCTTCCTCTCCCATCCTCCCTGATCTATGCAGGCAGGACTTTTGGCCTGAAATGCAGAACTTGGCCCAGAATACAGAACTTGGAGGGTCATCACCCCAACAACTGTCTAGTTCAAGCTCCTCAGATTCCACTGGGGACAACAGAGGCTCAACCGAACGCAACCCATCAGAGTCAGAGCCTAGAACAGAATTCAGGAGTTCCATGCTGTGGAGTAGAGAGTGTTAACATTGGTTGAAGAATGGCTTGGAGGGCCAGAACCCGGGAAATGTAGGCACAAGGGTGTGGGGGTTTCTGCAGAACGAGAGGGTCCCGAGTCCCCTGAGATACTCGTGGGGTTCCACGATCCCACGGAAGGCTGATGTACTACTCTAATTGCCTATCTCCAGCCGCCGGACGGGAACCGGGATGGAATAGACTCTGGCGGGGACGCATGGATGCATGGATGGATGGATGGGGAGGCTGGGACGCTGCGCCCACTCGAGGGAATTTCCTTTGAAAGAGAGCGAAACTTTAAGCCGGTAAACTCCTTTCCTTCAAATGCCCTCCATTTCCCCACACCCCAGCTGTGGCCTTCCCGTTTTCAGGGATGGGGGGAACTTCCTCAGGCCTCTCCATCCTCGATGGGGACACTTTCGCTTCTGTCGGAATTCCCGAAGGCTGCGGGGGAGAACCGTTGGGGGGGCTCCCTGGGACGTCGCCACAGCACATGGGTGTTTCCTCTCCTTTAGCTTTCCGGGAAGACTGCTAGCGCCCCGCCCTCTTCAGCTTGGCCTCTGAGCCCCAGGGACGAGGAGGAAGTACTCTTCTTGGGGCCACGCGCCATCTCCCGCGCCAAAAGCGCGTCCCTAAACTCCCGGGAGAATTAGACTCCGAGGAACGTCCAGGGGAAATCCGGGTGCGAAGAGTAGTCAGGAGCTCCGCCCCGCCCAAGGAAGCTGACCGCGATTGGTCCCCGAAGACCCCGCCCATGTCCTGGGCGGGGCGAAGGGGCACGGGCTGGGGGAGTTACTAGAGGCCCAGTCTCCGCGCCCCTACTCCGCCGCCTGGTATTCACCTCGCCATGGTCCTTCTGCCTCTGCGCTGTCTCTTCTGGGGCTCCTTGTTGACCGCCGTGAGTTGAGTTTCTGCTCCGACCCGACAGGGGATTTGGGGATTTGAGAGTGGGGAATGGGAAGAGAAGAAATATTTCGGGGAAGGGCCTTCCTAGCTGATTTTGGGAGGACAGACAAGTGGGTAGAGAAGCTGGGTAAGGTACCCCGGGTCCTAGTTGTACGAGGTAGGCTGCCTCTGTCTCCTTCCAGGTTGGGGTCCCAGGTAGCCCACAGAGGGCGCGTAGTGGGGGCACTGCAAAAAACGTGCACCTATGGCGTGGATGGCGTTGGGATTTGGGGAGCCTCAAGCTTTTATTTGGTCAAAAGGCTGCAGTCTGGGTTTGCTTCAGAGGCTGGCCGCACGGAGCCTGGTGAGGGGTTTCAGAGGCGAGGAGGGAGGCCGGGCAAGGGAAGAGGCGGGTCTGGCTGGTTTCCTGTCCCTTTTCCATTGCGGACAGATGCCAGCCTCTGGGAGTGGTTATCATATCCTGGCCACCTGGGGATGCCTTCTTCCAGGGCATCTTGTGGGAACAAGGGTGGGTGCAGGGCCCCAGGTACTTCTTTGAGAAGGCAAGGAGCTTTTAACTCTCCCACCCCCACCCCCAAATCCTGAGTGATCCAACCTAGGAGGAATACCCAAGACTGTGTCTCTGCCTCTCGAATTTAAGATGATATAGGAGACCTCTGGGGGGAGATGAATAGTTCATGGGACCCAAGAAAGGGTTAGGAGACCAGCCGGGGTTTCTCCAGGCACCAGAAAGTCTCAGTTATGCCCAACCAAGCGTGTCTCCGGGATTTTCAGAAGCCCACACTTGACTCACTTTTTGTTTAAATGTATTTTTGTAGTTCCTCATTCTGGAGGCTGGGAATCCCCCAAGTGCCTGACCCTCTCATCCCAACCCCTCCGGCCTCCCCCTACTTTCAAAGGCTGTAGTTTCTGGCATGAAGTCTGAGTAGGAAAGACCCATGGAGGGGTTGGGGAGGGGAGTCAGCAGCAGGGGAAGAGTCAATGGGGAAGCTGCTTTGGTCCCAGAACTTTCATTTTCACTCTAAGGGATGGTTCTTAGGAAGAAGGGAGGCAGGAAGAAGGTGGAGCTGGAGGGAGGAGGAGGAGAAGGAGGACTCTTATAGGAGGGATTGGAGGAAGAGCCAGGGGAGGTAGCGTGAAGGGTGATCTAGGCTTCTCAAGAGCACACTGCCAGTTTTGGCTCCAGGTAGAGACTGGGTAGTGGCAAAAATAGCAGGGGCTATTTATGAGAGCTTCCCATGTGTCGGGCTCTGAGCGAAATGCTTTACAGGCATTCTTGGTCTGATTTTTTTCAATTCCCCCATTATACAGATAAGCAAACTGAGGCTCAGAGAGAGGAAATAGCTTGCCAGAGTTCTCATAGCTAGGTGGAACCTGGATATAAATCCACATCTGCCTGATTCCAGAGCCGGCCTCTCCGAGCCTTGGTCCTGAGCTTCTTTGTGTCAGAAGGACTGGAGCTATGGAGTGGGAGCTGGGGATTGACAAACTTTCAGAGAAGGAGCTGTATTTCTCGTGGGTTTGAAAATGGCACAAGGGACATTCGTTGCTCTGGGAGTCTGGTGGGAAGGTCCACAGGGTTGCAGGAAGAACATTCACAGGATGTGGTAGTGGAAGCGACAGACCTTTGTATTTCCTTCCCCATTTGGAATAAGATGCTTCTCTGTAAGTAATTTTCTCACCCAAGCTGAATGAGAGCCACCAATTAGGCAGAATCCAGGGTGTTAGTCATCCCAGCAGATAGTCACATATATATGATAATCAAAACTGCCATTTAAATGAGCCCTACTATGTGCTAGCTACTGGGCCAGGCTGTATACATATATTCATTCTGATTTTCACAACCTTATCTGTGGAGTGGGCACTACTCCCATTTTAGAGATGTGGAAACTGAGGCTAAGAGAAAAAATAACTAGTGAGCGATACAAAGGCAAGATTGGAGCCTTAAGCTGTTTGACTCTCAAGCCTGTGCTCTTTTCACTGGCTGTTCCCAAAGTGTGGCATGATTTTAGGGAACACACGGATATAGAACTAAACAACAGAAATTCACTTTACACTTCTATTAAAATACTTCCCTTTTTTTTTTTTCAAGGAGCAAGTCTCTGGAGCTAGAATAAAGTTAAAACCTCTCCAGCACTTGCTAATCCTTCTTTTTAAACAAAAACCAAGAGCAGGCTTGGAGAGGAGGACTATCAGCAAGTGGAGCAACCAGCTGGGTTTTTAATAACATTGCTGCACTTCTGTTGAATTTATTTTTAGGGTTACCTTTTATTTATGAGAAGCGATACTGGCTCTTCTCTCATGGTAGTGATATAAGGTTTATATTTAAAAATCAATGTATTTAAATTAATAAGAAGTAATTAATAGCATGGGTGGTACCTGGATGGAGTAAAAATAGCGCAGGCAAGACCTATGTTGATGGAGAGGGGGCAGTATTGAGACCTGAGTTCTCATCAGATTCTATCGCTATGTGACCCTGGGCAAGTGCCCCATCTCCCTGGTCCTTAGGCTAACCATTTGTAAAGCAAATGCATTGGATTTTAGTCCTTCCAGCTTCACAGTCCAGGCATTTCATGAGGGAGGGGTTGGGTGATCAGAGGATCGGATGATGAGGGTTTGGAGAGGGAAAGGGGTGGGGAACAGAAGAATAGAAGGAAGCCACCAAGTGCTAAATATAGCCCCAGCCAGAACTAGGACCAGCTGAAGCCAGCCAGCCTCAGGACTCCAGGGGAGGTACTGGAGCCCTCATGTGCTTCTACGTCTTTGGGAAGAGGAAGAACTCAAGAGTCAAGCCAAAAGCAGATCTGTTTAGTTCAGAGAATATTGTGATGTTCCAGCGCAATCACTTTGTGAAATGCCAGGCCGATCCTCTGGGTCCTTTTATAATCACATCAGTTGGCAGTTTAGTTAAAAACAAACACACCAAATAATATGCAGGCTCCATTTTTCTGCTCTGGACTTCACTTCAGTACTAACCTCTGTCCTGGCTGATTTCCACCTCCCTGCCGTAGAGGCTGCAGCAGAGATTTCAAGATACCCTCAAATCATCCCATTCTGTTTTTAGGTCCACCCAGAACACACTGCATGCAGAGAAAAGCAATACCTAATAAACAGTCAGTGCTGTAATTTGTGTCCGCCAGGTGAGCCGCCAACCCCCTGGCCCCATAGTGGGACTCTTCTTGGTTTGCTGGCAGATGCAGACCCTATGTGTCAGCTGTCAACTTGAGTCTTAAATGACCCCTGGGATTCTTCCCATCCCTGCCCTGCTCTCAGAATGTTCTGGGCTCCCTCTCTGCACTACCCAGCACTAGGGTTCCGGTCTCTCCCAAGGCCCCCACCAGATTATGAAGTCTGGAAGGCTCCGAGACAGTCATCTTTGAACCCCCCCGCCCTAAACCCCAACCTGCTCAGTTTTTGATAAGCGTCTGACTCATTGAGCTGGCTGGAGCCATCTCATTTCCCGATGTTTTCCAGGAGAGAAACTGGTGAATGACTGCACAGAGACCATCAACACAGAATGCACTCGCTGCAAAACAGGCGAATTCCTAGGCACTTGGAACTCAGAGAGACACTGTCACCAGCACAAATACTGCGATCCCAGTGCGTGGGCTCCTGGGGAAGGGGTGCGCGGGAGCTAGGCTGATAGTCTAGCTCATTCCTGACAATGCAGCCATTGGGTTTTTTTTTGTTTTGTTTTGTTTTTTGGTATAGCCCGGGTCTGTTCTGATTGGTTGCAGTCTGGGTTGTATGGGTTGTTAAATAATTTGATCCCCATCCCTCCTTGGAAGAGGGTCTCAGAAAATAAAAGCAGGACATGTGAGAAGCAGATCCCCCGAGCATGGCTGCTAAGGGGTCCCCATCCCCATCCTTCCTGCCATCTCTGTTCAGACCTAGGGCTCCGGGTCCAGAGGCAGGGCACCTCAGAAACAGACACCACTTGCACCTGCCATGAAGGTCTCCACTGTACCAGCAATGCCTGTGAGAGCTGCACCCTACACACCTTGTGCCCCCCTGGACTGGGAGTCAAGTGGATTGGTACGTGGCCTGTCTGGGAGTCAGCTCTGCAGGCAGGAGGGAGGAGCTGAGGCTCCGGGTGAGGGGCTGGGCAGTGGGCACTCAGCCTTGACCCGCCTGCATTGGGATCTCTGCTTGGTGAGGAGGAAACGGAACCTTTCTCATCTGGCCTCCAGCCCTGGGTATCTGCCTTGGGAGGGCAATGGGGGAGGAGGCTTCCACCGGGGAAGCTCTGTGCTGAGGGACAACCCTTGAAACAGGCAGTTCTTCCCGCCCTGCCTGTCCGCCAGTTCCCTTGGGAGCCGGACAGGTGGTCCACTGTGATGATGAATGCCGTCTCCTCCCTTCCAGCTACAGGGGTTTCTGATACCATTTGCGATCCCTGCCCTGTCGGCTTCTTCTCCAATGTGTCATCTGCTTTGGAAAAGTGTCACCCTTGGACAAGGTACAAGGATCCATCTCTGTGTTTCCTGCCCTAAGAGGGGCATGGGGCTACTTCATTCTATCCGGCCCCCTGTCCCTCAGCCCCTGCTCCCCATGTCCACGCACTTGTGCACTTAGAGAACTTCTAGAGTGTCCTCGTGGCTGACCAAAAAGGCCACTTCTCAGCATTTTTTTGCCTGCTCTGTCTCAGTGGTAAAAGACGCTGCTAATCTCTCAGTCTTCACCAAACTCCCCTCTTGGGGGCACTGTGACACCTCTCTTGCTTTCCTTCTACCCCGCCTCTGCTCCTCCTACCAGGTTTCCTTGGCCTTAGTTCTAGGCTCTACTCCCCAATCACTTTGCCCACCTCCCCTGAGCATCTCATCTGTATCCATGGTTCCCAAACAACATCTCCTGTCTAGATCTGTCTCCTGGGTCCCAGACAGTCATATACCACCACTGGGGGTCCACCTCCATGCAGGTGACCCACAGGCGACAAATGGGCTCACTTGCCTGCCCCCCTCACCCTCTGGGAAGACCACTCCCATGGGTCTGGGCACTTGTCCCATGGTCGCTCCCAAATCAGTCACCAGGTCCTGTCCATCTGGCCTTCCAGATGTTTCGGGATTCCTTCTCAGTATCTTCACAGTCATCACTGTGGTCTGGATGGTGCCTTCACCTCCTTACCGGACTCCCTGCCTCTGCTCTCTCCCCCCACCCTCTTGCCACAGTGAGCTTTCTACAGTGTATTTCGGATCATGATGCTCCCTATTTAAAATGTTTCATGGCTCTCTGTGCCTTTAGGACGAAACCCAGACTCCTTCACATGGGCCCCCAACCTTCCAGCTCCATTTCTTCCCCATGCTACTTGCAATCCCCTCAACACACTGTTCGTTCTCTTGTATCCAACCCTCCTGCTTGGAATACCCTTCAACATGTGCCCGATTAACTTTCTACATTTAATTTTAAAAAATGGATGAGACAGGCTCGTGGGACACAAGGCACAATGAGGCCTATGGTGATAAGTTTCCTTTTACCCACTCCCTGGATGTAGCTCCTGTTCCTTGTGTGTCCTCCCAGAGATTCTTCGTACAAACAAATAAAAGCACGCACATGCAAACACACGTATTTTCCACACAGATACTAGCAATCCCCACAATACTTTGTTATTTGGTTCCTATCTGCCTTGCTCCAGTAGACTGCAAATTCCTTTAGTGTAGAGACTTGGCTTTTGTTTTTTTTTCTTCCAACGATGCATTCCTTATGCCTAGAACAATGCCCGGTGCACAGTAGGTGCTCAATAAATCTTTACTGATAAATGTTGAATGATACCCAGGGGAGCTGGGTTAGTAGAATCAGACCACTGGGTTCTGGCCTCAGTGCAGCTTAGAAAAGATATGATCCCACCTAAGTGTGTGACCCTCCTCTGAGCCCCAGTGCCCTCATTGGGAAAATGGGAATGCCCTTCATCTCACAAGGCATGAGGAAAAGAAACGTAGGAGTGACTTATAGATGCTTAAGCACTCATATATGTGCTTTCCTTGTAGCTTCTCACCTTTTTCCCCCACTTTAGATGTATTTTTCCTGGCGATGTTCTCTTCTGTCCACTCCTCCCCCCTCCTCCTGGAACCACGTCTTCATCATCCCATATTGAGGATGCACGGGCCTCCTGGCTGTCCACTTGTCCGTAATTTCTCCTCCTGTGAGCTCTCTGGCCCCCTGAGTCCTGTCACTGTGTGGTCATCTGGTTGGATGCTGATGCAACTTACCATCTGCATCCGGTGGAAACCTTCATGGCTGATTACCAGCGATCTGGTCCTAAAGCCCAATTTTCCTTAGTTCCCTCACACCATCTGGCATGCCCCCCACTGAATCCCTCAAATCATGTTGTCCTGCTTCAGCTAGAATGTATTGCTGCTCGAAATTTACATCCTTCAAGGCCACTCAGATCTCCCTTCCCTACGACAGTCTTTCTGGACGACCCTTAACCAGAGGTTCTCAACTTGAGCAATTTTTCTCCCCAGGGGACATCTGGCAATGTTTGGAGACATTTTGGTTGTCACAACTGGGGAGGGGCTGCTACTGGGATCTAGTGGGTGGAAGCCAGGGGTGATGCTTAGCATCCGACGGTGCACAGAACAGCCCTGCAACAGAGTTATGTGGTCCCAAATGTCAGTAGTGCTGAGGCTGAGAAGCCCTACCTTAGACTGACTCATCACCCGTCTCTTCCAGCCATTGTAGGCTTTGTCTCCCCTTCTCTGAATGATTCCCAGTTCACTTCAGCCTATGTGACAAAGCATGGCGCTCTGTAGAGACTCTCTGATTATTCCTCCTTCAAGACATGCAACGATTTTTTCTCTGAACTCATGAGTTCCGTAAGAACAGAGTCTGTGTCATTCCCATAATAACCGGCATAGGATGTTGCCCACAATACGTGCTCGGTGAACCTGAACTTCTTCGTTTTGATGGTCTCCCTCTGGGGTTGGAAATCTTATGGTTGGGGAAATTTCATGTCTTTTTTCTGTCTCTGTGTCGTGTGTGTGTGTGTGTGCGTGCGTGCGCACATGCACATCTGTCTGTGCACAGCTGCGAGACCAAAGGCCTGATGGAGATTCAGGCGGGGACTAACAAGACGGATGCTGTCTGTGGTGAGTCTTGGAGAATGGGCCCTGGCAGCAGGCTCAGGAGGCAGGGAGCTCAAAGGGAACACAGGGGCACACAGAGACAACTGGGCTGGGGGCAGGGGGGAAGAGGGAGAGCGGGTGAAGTGAGAGGAGAGGGCAGTTTTGGGGGCTGAGGCATTCCAGCTTTGCCACTTACCTGCGGAGCCTGAGCAAGTCACTTCCCTACTCTGAGCCTCAGTTTCTTCATCTGTGAAATGGGATGATGACAGCAGCTCCCTTAGCAGCTTGAGGGAAGTGCCTTGCACGGGTTCTTGCACAGTTTCTTGCACTTTCGAGGTGTTCCAGCAATGCTGTTCTGCCACCCTGCCTTTGAAGCACCAGCATGGTGGGACACTGTTCCTCTCAGGGCCTCGGTTTTGATTTTGGAATGAGGGGTTGGCCTACAGCACAGATCACAGACTCAAATAACTGCAGGGACCATGCAGGTCATGTTGAGGAGTTGAAAAGTTAACGGTTAAGACAAAGACACTCTCTCTGTTTTTTCTTTCTTTTTTTTTTTTTTTTAAGATTTTACTTATTTTTTGACAGAGAGAGACAGTGTAGAGGGAACACAAGCAGGGGAAGTGGGAGAGGGAGAAGCAGGCTTCCTGCTGAGCAGGGATCCCAATGCAGGGCTCGATCCCAGGACCCTGGGATCATGACCTGAGCCGAAGGCAGACACCTAACGACTGAGCCACTCAGGCGCCCCTCTCTCTGTTTTTTAAGACCCACTTTCCTCTTGGCAGGGCTGGGACTGGAGTGAGGAGAGTGAGACACTTGCCTTGGATGCAGTATTAAAGGGGGTGAGAGAAAAACGCAGTCATCAAGATAAATAACATTGGATACATTTAAAAAAAATCAAAGCTAATGTATAAAAAAGCCCATAATGAACAAAATATCAAAATTGACATAAAAACGTGATCCAGCCCCGCCTCACTTGCCTCAGTCTAATCCCAACCCTGGTTCCAATAAAACTTTAAAAAAACAGACAGCCAGGGGTACCTGGGTGGCTCAGGCGGTTAAGCGTCTGACTCCTGATTTTGGCTCAAAGTCATGATCTCAGTTTCGGCTCAGGTCATAATCTCAGGGTCGTGAGATCAAGTCCTGTGTCAGGCTCCCCATTCAGTGGGGAGTCTGCTTGAGATTCTCTTCATTTCCCTATGCCCCTTCCCCCACTCGTGTGCTCTCTCTCTCTCTCAAATAAATAAATAAATCTCAAAAAAAAAAGAAAGAAAAAAGAAAAGGCAGCCAGCCTGTAAGCTATAGTTTATTAATATGATTTTTCAAAACATGACATGAAAATATTACTTTTCTTGATTACTGAGTTTTTTTGGTGTCCCCTTAGATTTTGTCCCAAGGTGAATGCTTCATTTGCCTTCCCCTAGTCCCTGCCATGCATCTTTCATTTTCCCATTTAGGATAGAGACTTAGGTCCAAGAATTACTTTACTTTTCCCTCCATGCTTCTTTAACAAAGGCCACAGTGCAGACATAAATGCTGATGGACCTCAGCACTGGGCAGAGAGTGGGGAGGGATGGGGCATGTGGGCAGCTGGTGGAGACTGCTACCACTCCTCAGTTCTAGTAAGGGGTGGCAGGTGGGGCTGGATCTTCCAAACTTCTAAGAGAAGCCAGATATCCTGACTCTAAATATGTCATCTCCCAATTTTAAAAAGTTGGCAAATATTTCAAGAATTCTTTTTTAATGTGCTGGTCACACTAAACACATCCGGCCACATTCTCCCAGGGCCATCTGTTTGAACCGTCGGATTTTAGATGAGCTCAGCCACTGAAAGATTTTAGAGTCCAGCAAAAGTGTGGCAGCCTTAGGCATGGGGGTAGGGGGTTGCCGCTGGTGGGGAGCCATCATTGAAGTCTTGATTTCTCTAGGTCCCCCACCTCGGATAAGAGCCTTGGTGGTGATCCCCATCACGATGGGGATCCTGCTTGCTGTCCTGTTGGTGTCTGCCTGTGTCAGTGAGTCCCCAGGTGGGGAGGTGATGAGGGAAGGAGGGAGGGAGGAGAAGGTACAGAAGTGGCCACCTGTTCCTGATCTGGCTTCAGCAACTCCCCATCCCATCTCTCTCTCTCTCTCTCCCTCTCTCTCTGTCTAGGAAAAGTGGCCAAGGAGCCAGAGAATAAGGTAGGTCAGCCCTGAGCACCAGCTCAGGGTTTTGGCAAACTGGAAAGAAAGCCTGACTCATTGTTGCCTCTGTGGCAGGAAAACTGATTCAGGGTCTGCCCCTGTGGTCCCCGGGGAAGGCAGCAGGAGCTACTCTCACCGCCAGTGCTGGGCTGCAGGGAGGGTTCTTCCCATTCCCTCCCTGCTACCACCAACCTCTATCATCTCCAGAGCTCACCCCCCGCCCCAGAACAGCCCCGGCACCATTGGCAAGATCTGATGTTTCCTGGCATTTTAATACGTGGGGAACCATGTCTCTGGGGCCTTGGTGCCAGGTCATTGGGTGGGGGCTGGAGGGGCAGCTCCTTGGATCCGCAGGCTCCCACTCTGGAAGCTTCTTGACACTCTCTGTGTGGCCTGCAGGGGGCAGGAGGCACCCATTGAATCAGCACTGACCCTCCCTTTGGGAAAGGGGAAGGGGCTTGTGTTTGCGGGAGGGGTCTCCTTCTGAGGGAAGGGCTACTGGAGGTGTTGCGGGTTGGGGGGGGTGTAACCTCATGCCTCGGCTCCCCTAAGTTTATGTGGCAGGACCCCGTGGAGGACCTGGAGGATCTTCCTGGGCCCGCCCAGTCCATTGCTCCGGTACAGGAGACCTTACACGGCTGCCAGCCGGTGACCCAGGAGGACGGCAAAGAGAGCCGCATCTCGGTGCAGGAGAGAGTATGAGGCAGCGCGTGCCCAGGAGTGTGGCAGCAGGAGAAGACGGGCGCGCGGCCGCAGAGCCTGGGGAGCCTGGAGCTGCCGCTGGGGCTGCTGCGCTGGGCGTCAGGGGGCGGGGCACCCCCCCTCCCCCGCGCACCCCTGTGGTGCAGAGACCGAGAACCTTCCACCCCCGCCCCGGAGCCCAGGCCATCTCCCAAGTTGCTTTTAAAGATGAAGGCGAAACTTTTTGGCGGCCATGTAGTAATACCCACCAAACCCTCCAACTCAGCAGTTCAGTGCCCGGAGAGATGATCGTGGTGGTTTCTAGGAGCCCAGGAAGACATATACGCGAATATCCGTTGCGGCGTTGTTTGTGATAGTGGACGACTAGAAGCCACTTAACTGTCCATCAGCAGGGGACTGGCTAAATAAAATTGTAATATATTTATACAACAGGATCTCAAAAACTGTCGTGGAAAAAAAAAAAAGCAGGTTGCAGAATGATGGGTCTGGAAACTTTTTTTTTTTTAAAGCGCATACCCCCAAACAATAGGATATATCATCCAAGGATACGTGTGTAAACATAACATACCAATGTATATGTAGGTATGACAAGTGTTCTGGAAGGATACACAGAAAACGCACAGCTTCAAGAGTTGTGATGTCTGGGTTGGGGAAGAAGGGTTGGGGAAGGGTTAAACGAAGATTTGACTTTTTTCCCCCAAAAAGAGAGTGAGTTCATATAATCCTTATGTAATTAAAGTCATCAGGGGCGCCTGGGTGGCTCAGTCGTTAAGCGTCTGCCTTCGGCTCAGGTTATGATCCCGGGGTCCTGGGATCCAGCCCGGCGTTGGGTTCCCTGCTGGGGGGAAGCCTGCTTCTCCCTCTCCCACTCCCCCTGCTTGTGTTCCCTCTCTCGCTGTGTCTCTCTCTGTCAAATAAATAAAAAAAAAAAAATTAAAAAAGTCATCAAACATGTATAAAGGAAAACGGGGGTGGAAATGCTGGGTGACATGAGCTGTTTAACTTGCTGCCAGGCTCACAGAATTGGGGCACTTTCTGAGGATAAGAAGAACATCCCCAGGCTGCTGCCCTTCCCTGGGCGGTTTCCATGTGTGCTCACATTTGGCATTGTGTTTGCAAAGCAATCTCCCCATTGTATTCATGTTCATAAAAAACAGCCTTGAGGGCATTCAGGGTCCAGATCCCTTCCTCTTTAACAGAGGTGAAAATGGGAGCCCAGGGAGGTGAAGGGACTTGCCTGTGGTCACACAGCAATTCTTAGTGGCGCCGCTCAGAGCTCGCCACTCTTGGTCCTATGCTCCTCCTTCCAGATCTTCCTGCTCCCTGGAGCCTACATCTGTAGCTCCTTCCCGGGGAGATCCTGGGCCTCCCACTTCCTTCTGACCTCCCAACTGCTACAGGAGCTGCTGCTTCTTGGTCAGATGGTGCCCCCTCCCTCCCCCCCCCCCCCGCAGTATCTTAGGATAAAAATAAACCATCCTGTTCTCTTTTCCTGCTGTGCCAACTGAGGGGGAGCCTAGCCAGGAGGAGTAGCAGATGGAGTGGGAGCAGAGGGGAAGGGAGGGGAGGGGAGTGGAGGGGAGGGGAGGAAGGTTGTAGGACAAGGAGAGGGAAGAGTCACACATAGGCCCTGCACAAAGATTCATGGTGAGGATGAGACCATGCTGGCTCAACCCAGGGATCTCAACCTTTCCCCCAGCAAGAAGCAGCTTTGGATTTCCTCGGTGTGTCCTGCTGGCTGGAGGGTGGGGGTGGAGAGGGCTTGTCCTGGATGGAGACTGAGGGCAGCTGCGAGCCAAGAGAAGGGCACCTGGCTTGGCAGGCTTCCCAGAAGAGCTTTAAGAACCATTTGGATGCACCAGGTGGAGACGTTTGGTTTAGAAAGCAGAACAAAGTGGTGGTTGTGGAGTGGGGGGAGGGGAGCTTTGGGACCGCACCCTTATCCTCTACCTAGTGTTCAAATCCTAGTGTCACTCACTTCTGTGCAGGGTGGTATGGTGGAAAGAGGCAAAAGACCCTCCTCTGTCCCCTATTGTCTGTGTGACCTTGGGTGTGTCATTTTCATCTCCGAGCAGCTCAGTTTCCTCATCCGGCAAATGGAGACCATACCTGATACCTGTAGTAGGTAGTATTGAGTCCTCTTTGTGTTCTTCTGGGTCAGAGGTTCTCAATCTTGAACATGGGTCAGAACCACTTATCAGACTTATTAAAAGATTGCTGGGCCCCACAGCTAGTGTTTGATTGAGTAGGTCTGGGACAGAGCTCAGCCATTTGCATTTTAAACAAGTTCCCTAGGTGATGCTGATGCTGCTGGTCCAGGGACCTCACTTTGAGAACTACCGCCTTCCCTCGGCATTCATATTTCCAGATAAGCAGTTGGTTTCCTATTACAAGCACTTGGGATCAATTGCCTTGGGGCTTTCCCTGGTCTCGAAAGCATGCTTGGTGCAGGTGTGCCGAGGGTCAGCTGTACCTGGGAGAGTTAAGGCCCCAGAATACTCAACCAAATAGGAATGAGAGGTGGAGGATAGATGCTCCAGCCTCCTTACCCTTGGGAGGGACAAATCTGAAGGGTGGTGCAGATTTTCCTAGGTTTCTTAGCAGGATCGAGCCCTGGGTGCCCCTCCTGGCTTCCTTCCCTCCCCATCTTCCCCACCCCGCATTCCCGCACTGATGCTTCTTGACTTCACCCCCTCCAATAAACTATCTGCGTTCTTTCCTTATCACAAAGTCTGTTTCTGGGAGGGGCTCCTCCTAAGAGTCAGTAGAGCTCATGCATGAGAAGCTACAATTTTATATATCTCAGCGTCCCTGACAAAGGGAAGGAGTTCTTGACATCTGTAGCAAGCTCTGGGTTCTAAACGGAGCTCAGCCAGAAACTTTCTTTGTGGCCTTGGGAAAGTCACTCTCTGGTTCTGGAAATTTTCCCTCCCGATGTGTGATGAAGGGCTGGTGCCCTAGGAATTCTAAGGGTCCCGCCAATTCTAAAAGTAAGTGAAGAAAGTCAACCCGCTGCAGGAGCCGCTCTGGCTTGTGGTTGAGGTAGAGTGGGGTGGGGTGGGTGTGAGGCCTGTATCAGCCAGAAGGTGGCGCCAACGTAACATGCGAAGACCCTGGCGGCTGGTTTTTTTGCGGACTTTGAAGCTACGTCCCCCGCTCACTCTGGAGAAGAGGCCTTTCCTCTCTCGGGCCCCCTAGGTCTGAGCCTCCTGCTACCTGTATCCTGCATCTTCCTCCGTTGCTGGCGGTTTGGAGGCCACCTTCTCCACTGCCTCCTTCCTTGGACAGGCATCAACTACATTCCTACTGAGGCCTCATGCCGAGCTAGGGCTGTGCACGGAGTCGCTGAGAGTGCGCATGGATCGAGTGCTCGCTATGCACTAGGCACCGTGCTAAGAACTTCATACACATCGTCTTAGTCCAGAGGACGACCGTCCATAATGCACAGTCTCATAACACCCATTTTACGGGTGAGGCTCAGAGGCTGAATGACTTGCTAAGGTCCGAAAGTTAGAGCCAGGATTTGGGCTGACCCACAGCCTGCGGCTTTTGCCGGTTCATGGAGCAGGGGAACAGGTGCATGTCACGCAGGGCCATTAAGAGGGAGTGTGACTGTCCACAGCAGAGCAAAAGCCCGGAGCAGCTAACCTCCAGGACAGGGGTAGCAAAGTCACTTGCACAGGAGCTCAGAGTGAAGCGGGGCCCTGGGCAGGAAGTCAGGAAGGCAGAGACTATGACAGAGTGGGGAGGCTCTGCCTATCTCTGGGGGGGGGGGGGGCAGTGTCCATCAGTCCCTTTCCATGTTGCCCTGCAGGAATGGGAGTTGGATATTGCTTCAAATCCAGATTTCCATGTGAAATCTCTCAATGTTGAACGGCTACCAGTTCTAAGAATTTAAAAAGTCGGTGAGAACCCAAGAAAGCATGTCATAGAGGGTTGGAATTAAGAGACTGGGAACGTCATTGTGTCTGATCCGTTTGTTTTATATGTATGGAAACTGAGGCCCTGGGAAGGTCCAGAACCAAGTGAGGCTGAGGGTCAGAGGCAGGCTGTCTCCTGCCTCCACATCTCAGCTGGGAGGCTGGAGGGAGCTCCTGGGGGCCTAGGTTCCACCCACATCTAAGGTATTGAAAAGCTCTAGGACTCAGGGAATTGCCTTGGGACTGCGGTGAGGAGCTGGGTGTCTGTGTCCTTTCCATTCTGCGCTGCCCCCCTTCCTGCCCCCCACTGCCAGCTCACCTTCCCCCCAGGCAGGCAGGCACGCACAAACCCTCCCCTGCAGCCTGCAGGGCCTGTGGCAGATTCCTTGGGCAGCAGAAGTTATTAAAGACTCTGCCCCGAAGGATTTCTCTCCCCCAGAGTGATTCTGGAACAGAAAATTAAAAACCCACCAGCAGGGGTGGGGAGATACAGTTTTAATTCGTTAAAAAAAAAAAAAAAAAAAAACCTATGCTGTGGTCCTGGGGTCTGGGGGCTGGGGGAAGCTGAGGGGAAGGCTCCTCTGGGACACTGCAGCGCTGTTAAGGGAAGGGGGTTATGGGAGGGGCTCAGCAAGGTCAGTGAGCAGCTTCTGCCCAGACAGATGGGGCCAATGGGCCGGGAACGCTTCTTCATTCCTGTCCCCCTTCCTATCCCTTGGGCTCTCTGCCTCTCTCCCTGCAGACAGGCGCGACCCGCTGGGCCTCGGTGCCCAGAGACTTCCCTGCGGCTGCCTCCCTCCAGGACTCGGCCCACCCCACCCGCAGTCTCTGCCCATCCCTCCACCCCCCTCCCTGCGGTCTGCCTGCTCCCTGCCCACCCACCTCCTTCCTTCTCCAGGCAATTCCATCTCCCCTTGTTCTCGTTCGAACAAGTGTTATTTTGGTTAATTATGAAAATCGTACCTGTGCATTGCACCGCCCCCATCTAAGCAATAAACAGGAAAATAAGACCACCTGTAAGCCTCCGCACCAACCCTGTCAAACCACAAGTTACAGGTCCTTCCAGACTTGTTTTTTGTGCCAAAAATACTTTTTTTTAACTTGGGCTATTATTACATACGCTGTGTTGTAAGCAGGCTTATTTGCCTAGCAGTATACGGCAGGCGTCTCTCCGTGCCCGTACATTTTTTTAAATGTATACTTTTTAAGTGCTGCATAGGATTCCATGTAGGGCTGAGGCTGCTTCATGTAAGGACTCTATACTGATGGACATCTGCGTGGTTTCTCTCTTTCCTTTTCCTCCTGAGTCCCTTCCTGCTTCCCCTCTTCCTCTCCACCCCTCCTCTCCTGCCTTCACCCCCAGGGTTCCAGCCTCCTTTCTCACCTCCAAGCCCTCACCCAGTGGAGGGGTGGAGTGGTCGCCAGTATTTAACACCCGCTCCCCCGTGTCAGACAGGCGCCGGCTCATTAGTGTGTCTATCCCCCCAAGTGAGGCAGGCAGGAGCCACAGTGGCAGCGAGAGGCCTAATTGAATGTAACTAATTATTCACTCCCTTAAATGGGCCTGGGAGGGACAGAATTACTCACTCTGAACTGGGGAGACAGGGAACTGGCCGGCTGGCAAATCCGGGGGCCTGTGGAGCCAGTTCTCCGTGGAATACTAATTAGGCAGGAGCCACGGGATCCAACTGGGAACTGAGTGCCTCTCCTGTCCCCCTCCCACCTGGGAAGCTGGGGTTGGAAGAAGATCCTTGGGGGAATCCAACAGCAGGCCTGGGCCCACCCTGGACCCCAAGGAAGGGTTAAGGTGGGGAGGAGGGCTGGAGAAATGAAATGCTGGGGCTGGAGGCAGGCAGGGGGCTAATGTGTAATGTGGAGAGAGGCAGGAGAGCACAGCAGGTGGGGCCTGCAGGGGATATGCTGGGATGGAGTTGGTGGGGGGAGCTCCATCCCACCCAGAGCTGCGGGGACCCGCTGGCTCCCAGTTCCTAACCCCTAGAGTGACTCAGGCCTCATCCTGGACCAACTACAGAAAATGTCCTTGGGCTGGGGGCATAGTGATGCTGTTCGTTCAGGCATCTGTAATTTTTAAGAGCTTCCTGGTGATGCTAACATTCCCCCCCCCCCCCCGCCCCCGCTCCCCGTCCAGCCCCTGGGGACTGAAAACTGCCGGCTTTGGCCTAAGTCCCCTATTGGAGTCTCTGCTCCAGATTTTTGAATTTTTGCCCTTCGTGGCTTCCCTTCCTCCACTCACTTCTGTGTTCTCATCCTGCACATCCCACAGCCTTCCCTGTCACCCAGGAGCGTGAAGGATGGGGGCAGGAGGGTCTGTGTGGCTTGGGCTGATAAAGGGGACTTGGGTGGGGGAGGGAGGAGAGGGAACAGGGCCTGAATGTGGTCCCAGGGGGCTCTCAGCTGCACCATTCTGGGCCTTGCCTGGAGGTCAGAGGCGAAAGGTCAGTTAGGTAGAGGCAAGTGTACGCAGGTGCATACATGTGCATGCGTGCCTGCGTGTGGGGGGCACGGTAATCATGATTCCGCCTCCCATTCATGTGTTTATGTGCCAGGCACTTCTCACATAGCATCTCATTTGATCCTGACAACAACCCTTGGTGGGAATATGGGTTATCCTTACAGCTGAACAAGGTGAAGCTCAGAGAGGTTGAGTTAGTGGTCCAAGGGAACACAGGATAGCCAGTATCCAATTTCTGGCTCTCCTAGATTCTTAGTCCCATACTCATTTCTCCTACGCTGCTTTGATTTTTCTATTGCGTTTGTAATCTCTTTCTAGCAGGTGTTGGTGTGGGCGTGCTACTATTCTGTGTGTGTGTGTGTGTGTGTGTGTGTGTGCATGTGGTCTCCCTCCTGAAAGGGGCCAGCTTTCCACAAGCCTCCCACTCCCTCCCAGCACAGTGCCTCCTGCTGACCAGTGAGAGCAGGAAGGAGGGGGCAGTCACCCCTGCTGCTTCTTGCCCCCTTTCCTCGGCCCCCCGCTCAGCAGGAGAAGGCCTCCCCTTGTGTGTGGGGGGCTGGTGAGGGGTGGAGGAAGGCCGGTCATCCTGCCAGCCAAGTGACAAATAGCCTTGTTTGTAACAAAGGTGGAGAAAGAGAACCCCACTGGTTCTAGGGCACGGAAATTCCCCCTTTCCTATGCTTTCCTGCCATACCCTGCTCCCCCAGGTGGCAGGGAGAGATGGAAGGCAGTCACATTCACCCCACTCCATCCAACCCCCACCAAGTGCGGGACACTTCACAGGAGCTTCATAGAGGGGCAGCGGATTTATGAGCCCGACACAGATTCCCCAATCACCTCGCCGGGCAATCCATCTTTCCGGAGCCAGGGACGAAATGAAATTATCGTGAAATAAATCTGTATAGATGATGGAGGTACTGGTGGGGGCGGGGACGGCCACAAGTGTGAGTGGCAGAAGAAGTTGGGGCTCAGGTGGGGGGGCCACTGCCCTCCTCCTTGCCTGAGACCCAGAGAGAAGACTGCTGGCTTTCCTCCCTTTCAGAGCTTTGGCTGGGGGGGGCTGTGTTCCATTTATGCCCCCAACTCTTCCTTGAAGCCCCCTGCCTGATAAGACTCTTATCTACGGGGCTGGATGCAGGACCCTGGGGCTTGTGATTGGATCTGAATCAGCCACTCCTCCAGACTCCCAGAGTCAGGGAGAAGGGGCAGGGCAAACCAAACCGGGCAGCTGGGCTGGAGTGGGGGAGGTGTGAGGTGTGAGGGGTGGGGGAGAGGGATGGGGTCCAGGGTGAGGGGGTGGGAGTCAGAGTCAGGGGCAGGCCCCTGGTCCTGGGTAACACTCCACATCTTTGGTTACCCACCTGCATGAAGGTGTTAACTCCTTAATTTCCGGGAAGGAGGGGAGAGCCAGGGAAGGGATGCGTGTTTTGGGGCTACTTGGAGAGCTCGGGGCAGCACCCATTTGACAACATGGTGGAAGTGGTTCAGTTATTTTAACATCCTCTACGTCAGGACTGGTGTGTTACAGTTGAAAGTCAGGCTTGGAACAGGTCAAGGGTTGGGGCGGCAGGTCCCAAAAGCCCTGGTGCCCCCTATCCCTCCCTTTTGGCCAGCAGTGTCTGGGGCCCCTCCCCAAAGACCCTACAAGACCGCTGGGCTTTAGGCCAGGTGCATCAGGGGGATGGGCCGAAGGGCACATGGGGACTCGCCAAGCCCAGAGTGCCAGAGCCTTCCTGCCTCCCTCTCCCAGCTCTCAGGGGACCCCCGTCCACCCTGAGCACTGAGCTGGAAGTGGATGCAGTCAGCCGGCTGGGATGTGATCATTTGCCTCCTGAGCAAGGCCAGCCCCAACCAGGGGGAAACAATGAGGGCTGAGGCCCTGTTGGGGTCACTGGACAGGACAGGCTGTCCCCAGCTTGCCCTGGTCTTGCCCTGGGACTCCCTTCGCCTCCTCTTCCCAGGAAGACTTTGGGAGATGAAGAGCCAGCACTGCTGATGTCGCGGGCTTGGTGGGGGGCTGGTGGTGAGTGCCGCCCTGAGGGACACAGTAGTGGGGGGGGGTGGCAGCCGGATTCACACGCGCTCTGAAAATGAGATTTGCCTTGTTATCTGTGCTCGCTCAGGCCGAGGGCCTTGGGCATTAACCAACCCATCCACAGAGTTAAGAAGTGGGGAGAAGCTAGAAGCAGAAGGGTGGGGGGAGCTGAAATAGGCTGGAATGGATAGAGAACCTGCCGCAGAGTGTGTGTGTGTGTGTGTATGTGTATGTGTGTGTGTGCGCGCGCACGCGTGCACTCGCGTGCACCTGCGTGGTATGTATTTGTGTGTTTTTGTCTCCAAAAGTATGTATTTTCCTGGTTTGTGGGGATGTCCTTTAAGAGAACGTGTATAAGTGCTTTGCTTCCTGCCCATGTGTGTTGATATTTCTCTTTAGTGTGTGTATGTGTGCGTGCGTGTGTGCGCACAACCACACACTCCTGGTGGTTTTGTCCACACACCAGTCACACTCCAGCCCCCTCAGAAGCCTACAGGCCCCGACATAGCCTAAGGGACGAGCCTGGTGGGCTGGGCACCCAGAGGGCGGTCTGGGGTGAGCTGGGCCCTGGAGGCGGTGCCTGGCAGGGAACAAAGGGGCAATCAGTGGAGAGTGGAGAGTGCCGACTGATTGAGGAAGGGGAATTAGTGAGGAGCCTTGCGGGGCCCTGCAGGGGGTGGGGGGCCCTGGCATCTTGATTAGAGAGCAGGTGCAGCTGGGCTCACCTGAGCCACAGGAGGGCAGGCAGCCTGGGGGCCGAGGGGGGACGTCCAGGGACAGCCGGCCAGGGGACAGACTGCAGCAGGGCCTGAGGCTGAGGACCTGGACTGGTGACCTTGAGGGGAGGAGCTAGGGGTCCCAGGGAGGAAGGGTCAGTCTGTACAGAACAGATACCACCATCACCCCGGCAGCTCTGTCCTCCCTAGAGCTCACAGTGCGCCAGACCACAGACTAAGCATCTGTCCCCTAATCCTCACAACAGGGAGGTGGGCTCTGTCATTAGCCAGGTTCCCAAATGAGGAAACGGATGCCCAGAGAGGTGAGGGGACAGCTACTAGTCCAGGTCAACTTGATTTTAGGGCCCTCCTATTAACCTTTATGTCACCGTGCCACCCCCTTGCCTTTTGCTGTATCATCTGTAGGGAGAAGTTACAGGGGACAGATTGCAAGGACAGAAAAAGAGAGATTTAGGAATCAACTTCATCAGCAAAGCAGACTGCCTGGGAGGTGGTGAAATGCCCATCACCGGAGGTAGGCCAGGAGTGACTGACTCACTGACAAAGGGCTTCTGGCAGGAGAGGACACTGGGTTCCATTTTCTCTGTCACTGTAATGTGCACTTGAGTCAGAGCTCCTGGGTTTGAATCCCACCTCCACTGTTCACTTACTGTGTGAACTTGGGCAGCTTGCTAGTCCTCTCTGTGCTTCTGTTTTCTCCAGTGTAAAATGGAAGGGTGTGAGGATTGAATGGATAATGCATGTAAAGTGCTTAGAACAGTACCTGGCATATAGTAAGCACCCAATAAACTCTAGCATGGTAGAGTTTGGGGCAGAGTGAGAATGGATGGGTAGGTGTGGAGGGCCAGGGAGAGCTGGAGGGATGATGGGACTTGAGGTGAGCAGAAAACAAAGTAGAAATGCAAGTTTCGGCTCTGAGTGGGGGTGCAGGTGACCCCTTGAAGATCTCTAGTCCCCTCTGCTTTAGTCCAGACCTCACATCTCCCACTGGGGCCAGTGTTCCTCCTTCCTCTCTTCTCCTCCTGCCTTTTCTCCCCTCCTCCAGTCCATTCTCCACCCTTATTAATCTGACCCCATCACTGCCCTCACCCACAGCCTCCCAGGACTCCCCTTTGCCCACAGAAGTGGTTCTCCAAGTGCGCCAGGAGAACCCGGGAAGTTACGGGATAACATTAGGTGGTACGTGATCTGGGTCCCTTGGGAACTTCCCAGTTCTCTTTCAATGCTAGAGAGGACATCTCGGGTTGGGGGTGGTTTGTCTTTCACACTTCTTGCCACAGAGAGATCAGACTCAGACCCAGAGCCTTGAGCAAACCAGTATATCCAGTTAGGACTCAATAACACAATGTGTTTCAAAACTAGATTTTTCCAATCATTTCCTTCTCCTCAAAATATCTTCTCCTTGGGGCTCCTTTACTCCATCGTTTCTTGTTTGCCTCCTCTTCACTCACTGGCTGCTCCTTCCCGGTGTCCTGTTTTGGTTTTCCCTCTGCAGCTGGCCCTCTAGAGCTGGGAAGTCCTATGGCCTTGAACACCACCCGTGATTCCCAGATGCAACTCTCCAGACCCAGAAATTGCCAGCTGCCTTCTTGACGTCTCCCCTTGGAAGTCAACAGGTATCTCTACCTGGAAGTCCAAAACAGAGCCTGGAGTCACCCCACAGCTCTGCCTCCCCTCCTGTGGGCCGTTGCAGTAGATGGCTGAACATCCAAGAGTTATCCTTGAGGGCTCTCTCTTGCTTGCCTGCCCCATCCAATCCATCAGCCATGCCTGTCAACTTCACCTGTGAAACCTATCCTGAAATAGCCACTTCTCTTTATTGCTTCTGGCCCTGGCCCAAGCGGTCATCATGCCTCACCTGCACATCGGCGTAGCCTCAGCACCGGTCTTGCTACTTCTCCCTTGCACCCCAACAATCCACCACGCAGTAGCTGGACCAGCTTTTAAAATCATCAATCAGACTATGTTGCTCCACTGCTTAAATGTCTCAAAGGGCATTTTCTGTGCTTACAACGATTCCAAGCTCTTCCCTGTGGTTTACAAGGCCCTGTGTGATGGGGGCCCTTTTGTCTGTTTCTCCCTCTTCATCCCCTTGTCTGCTCTGTTCCACTCACACGAAGCTCAGTTCTGCCTTATTTTCTCTGTCCTTTAGCTGTCTGCTTGAGGGCCACTTCCTCAGAGAGGCCTTTCCTGATCATCCAACGGCAAAATTGCCCCTAGACGCAACCATAGATGCCTCTTCTCTGCAGAGCAGGACATTTTTATTTATTTCCTTTGTTTGGTTTTGGCTTTTCCCCATATCATTATAAACCAGGAAGTTTAAGTAGGATCTCTACCTGTCTGGTTCATTGCTGTATTCCCCAGTGTCATGAATGGTGCCTAGGTCATCAGAGATGATTAATGTTTGTTGATTGAATTAATGAATTGTATTTATTTTTAGAATCGCCTTTGATTTATGACATCTGTTACTGTTTTTTCCCCCATTTTAGGTAGTGACAAACTTTAAGGTAAAACAAAAAAGATCTGATAAAAGACTTGTATGCAAAACATATGAAGAACTCTTACAACTCAACCATAAGGGACAAATAACACAACTGAAAATTGGGCAAAGGATTTAAATAGACATTTCTCCAAAGATGACATACCAATGGCCAATAAACACATGAAAAGATGCTCAACATCGTTAATCATTAGGGAGATGCAAATCAAACCACAATGAGCTACCACTTCACATCCACTAGAATTTAGCTACAGGATGGCTAAAATGAAAAAGACACGTGTAAGCGAGGCTGGAGAAACATCGGAGTGCTCAGCCGTTGCCAGTGAAATTGTAAAATGGCCCAGTCCCTTGGGAAGGAGTCAGGTAGTTTCTCTTCCTCAAAAGGTTAAACATGGGGTTAGGGCATGACCCAGCAATTCCACTCCTAGGAGGTGTATACCCAAGAGAACTGGGTACACACACAACTGCACACAAACTTGCATAGGAATGTTGATAGCGGCGCTAATCGAAATAGCCAAGAAGTGGAAACAACTCAACTCCATCAGGTGATGACTGGATGAACGAAGTGTGGTAGATCCAAACACTGGAATAGTCGTCAGCAGTAGAAAGGGAGGGAGCAGTAGAAAGGGAGTAGACATCAAGACCTGATGCGTGCTACAACATGGATGAATCTGGAAACCAGTTTGCTAATTGAAAAAAGCCAGTCATTAAAACCCACACATTGTATGACTCTGTGCATATGAAATATCCAGAATAGGCAAATCCATAGAAACAGAAAATAGATTAGAGGTTGCCAGGGGCTGTGGAGGTGTGGAACGGGGAGTGGAACAGGGAGTAACTGATAAATGGGTACAGGATTTCTTTTGGGGGTGTTGAAAATGTTCTGGGATTAGATGCGAGGGATGTATGACTCTACATATGCTGAGAACCCACTGAATTGTACACTTTCAAAGGGTAGATCTTAGGGGCTCCTGGGTGGCTCAGTAGGGTTAAGCGTCCGATTCTTGATTTCAGCACAGGTCATGATCTCAGGGTCCTGGGATCGAGCCCCACGTTGGGCTCTGTGCTCAGCGGGGAGTCTGCTGGAGATTCTCTCTCCCTCTCCTTCTAACCCTCTCCCTGCTCACACTCTCTTTCTAAATAAATAAATAAACTCTTTAAAAAAAGGGGTGGATTTTATGTCACGTGGATTATATCTCAATAAAGCTATTCTTTAAAAAATAAAGCAAAAAAAAGTGACCATTTGAAGAAAAAAGCCCAAAATAGTACAGAAACACATGGCTCTTGGGCAAAATCATGGAAGAGGAATGTGAGTGATTGAAGTTGGCTTATAGGCTTAATAAGGATAAAGTCTAGACATTTCAGTTTAACAGTCAAGGCTTAACTCCAGCTTCGGATGCTGCTCTTCTCCTTAATCTGGCCACATCGGGGTGCTGCCTATTTCTGAAACACTTAAGAATCTTTCAAGCTGCCTTGTCTTTGCAAATCTTGGCCCCTAGCTGGGATGTCCTCTCTCCTCTTCTCTACTTGGTTGAATTCAGTCCCGTCAATACTGGTGGGCTAGGTGATCAGGCATGTGCCAGGCACCGGGCCTGGGGCTGGGGACAGATACATTGCCCAGGAGGACAGACACGGTCCGGCCCCTGGGCTGGCTCCCACACAGGACGAGGGAGACAGAGGAGTCTCTGGGAACAGCCAACCTAGAAGGAGGACCTGGGCTGCAGGAATGCAGTGGAAGAAACTGAACATGGCCTGAGGGACCCAGAGGGGACAGAGAGGGACATTTCAGCCAAGGAATTAGCCGGGCAAACAATAAGGGAAAGAGCATGGCAGGCCGAGGGAACAATCTGGGGCAGGTCTGAGGACAGAGCATGGCAGGTTGGAGGAATCATCAGAAGGCAGATGTGGCTGCAATGTAGCCTGGGAAGTGGGTAGCGGCAAGAAATGATCCTACAGAGAAAGTTGGGCCATGATCAGAGCCTTGGCAGGCCGTGCTGGAGACTCCGGACTTCTCATTTTGGAGCTCAGATTCCACACTACACAATATGATGGGCAATTTTTCCAAATCACTGATCACCCCTGCCATTACACGTCCATCTGCTTATTGTCTCTCCTTCTGCTAGAAAGGACGTGGACTCGGCGCTGTTCACTGCTGTGTCCCCCACAGCCAGAACAGTGCCTGGCTCATGTAGTCACTCAACAAATACTTACTGACTGCATGCATTTACGTGCCGTCTCCTCTGCTTGACTGACTTATTTAAAGTAAGGGGAGAGATGGATTCATCCCTGTGTTCTTGGGGTCTACACAGAGCTTGGCATATACATGCTGCTTAATAAATATTTAAAGAATAAGTGAATGAATGAATGTGCCCTCCTCCCCAATGAGCCACAAATTCCTGAAGGGCAGGGACTGCCCGATTTATATCCCCAGTGCCTGATACATTGCCTGGCAGAGAGCAGACCCTCAGGAAAGGTTTGTTGAACTAAACAAGAGGCTCCTCTGGATGGGGGCCCCAGGCAGGCCTGCAGTGAGGGCTGAGACAAGCAGACCATGATATTGGCTCCCAGGCAGGATGGGGAGATGCCCAGCTGGCAAAGGGTCTCAGGACCTGAGGGTCATAGGTGAGCCCACAGGATCAGCCTAGATGTGTGGGGTAGCCAGGGAGACCAGGAGCCCCAGGGAGGGCTTCCTGGGAAGGGGAAGGCTGGGCAGGTTCAGAGACCCTGCCCCCCTCCCCTCTTCAGTGCCCTAGCCCCACCCTCCTCTGGAAACTGGCAGGCAGCTCCACCAATGAGGTGTGGGTGCTGCTTGGGGGCTGGTGGTGCTGGTGCTGGGATGGGACAGATGGTAGGAGACAAGGAAACTCCCATGTTCTCCTCCATCTGTTACATTTAATTGACTTCCCGCAGAAAGAAAAAAAAAACAGTTGCAAGGATGAAATTGCTAATTAAAAGGCCCTCTGATTAGATAGACAAATATTTACCAATTATGTTTGACCCTGTCTGTCCCCCTTATGTCTGCAGACCGCCCCCCCCCCCCCCCCGGCCCCGATCAGCACCATGGCGTATGACACCCAGCTGGGGGCTCTTCCACCAATTGTTCTCCTGGGGCTTAGACGGGCTATGGGCAAAACAGGGCGGAAGAGCGGCAAATCCTGGCAAATAGTTGTTCAACAAACACCGTGCCTACTGCATGCTCAGGCCCGGTGTGGGGCCCCAGGGAGCCAGGGCGGGATTTCCATGGACGGTCATTCAGGTTGTGTACTGCACAAAGCCTCATCCCCGGGAGAGCGGGACTCCATTTGTCAACCTGGAACTCCTGAGGCCAGAGGAAAGGAATTTTTCTTCCTCTTCCCACAATGGGCCATTAACTTGGCAAGCCATACTCACTCACAGGATTGTGGCTGCTTTTTCTAATCCACACAGAGTGGGCTAGTGATGGCACTGGAGAGATGAATAGGATTCAGTTCCTGATCCAAGGGCTCCTGGGATAATGGGGGAGAAAAATATGCTGATGATGAGTAAATAGTCATTTCGCAAATATTTATTGAGCACCTAATGTTTGCCGAGCACTGTGTTAGGAGCTGGGGAAGAGAGATATGAATAATATACATTTCCTGCACTCCAGGAGCCCAGATTACTTGAAAGAGATGGATATACACAGTTCAGTCTGCCCTTCCTTTTTACTTTTCCTTCCTTCATTCCAAATAGTCTTTAGGAGTACCCGGGAAATGAGAATAATAGCTCTGGACTCACACTGTTCTACCATGTACTGGCTGCGTGACCTTGGGCAAGTCACTTAGCCTCTCTGTTTCCTCTCTCTAAATTGGTGATAATAATGGCAACAGCATCTCAGGGTTAATATAGTGATTAAATGAGTTAATGCATGTAACTCATGCCTGACACATAGTAGGTGCTCAATAGAGTTTAGCTATTTTTTTTTTTTGAGTCTTATTGTGTGTTCCTTGGGAACGCAGCTGTACCTGTCCAGTTTTCCCTCCCTTTGGAACTCAGGGTGTGGAACAGAGAAATCCATTAACATATACAAGCTCAAATACACTCAGGCTGTGCTGGAAGAAAGCCATGGTGAATGAATGAGTCTTAGCTTAGGAGTCAGAGGAGGTGAGGTTGTTTTAAGCCCAGGCTGGGGAAATGGAATGATTGCCTGGTCAGGTAGTGAGCTCTTCATCACTGGAGGTATGCCAAAGTGTGAGGTTGTCACAGAGAGGATCCCAGGTGTGAGAGAAAGGCGGGTCAATTCCATCAGGCAGATACTACTTGGGGGGTGTGACAGCCCCCTCCTGGGACAGTGGGACAAGTTTCCCAGAGCCAGCTGCAGCACTGGGTAATGTCCTGGAAGTCCATTCCACTAGCAAAGGGACAGCCAAGCTTCCTACCGTGCATGCCCATTCCCTGGGGCAAGGCACTGGACGGTAGGACTGCAGGCAGAGGCAGGAATGCGGCAGCCTCCAGCCCCTCTGTGGGGGTCCATGTTGGGGTAGGAGACAGTTGGGATGGCTCGGTCTTGAAGGGGTGACTTGGAGGGGTGACTTTTAATCCCTCGTTAAAATGGGAAGAGAATGGGCCAGATACTATCAGCGTCCGGCCTTGTCTCCCTTCTCCCACTCCCAAATTACCAAAAACACGCATTGGGCGCTCAGGACATGCCACACACAGAGCTAAGCCTGTTGCCTGTAGCATCTCATTTAAACATCACCACAGCCCAGGAGGCAGGCATTGCTCTTGTCCCACCCACTGTACAGATGAAGAAGCTGAGGCCCTCAGAAGTGAAGTTAAGTTGTTCAAGTTTATCCAGCATGGAAATGACAGAGGCAGGTCTCAAATCCAGGCCGGGCTGACACTGCAACCTGGAATGCCAGTAACTCTTTCCGACTGCCGCTCAGTCCTGCCAGGCTCTCCAGGACAGCCCCCACCCCGTGCCACATCCCTAGGAACATTCCCCCACTCCCCGGTCCCCTCCTGGGCTCATACCATGAAAGCCCCATGCAGAGCCTTCTACACTAGAGGGATATATATTATCTAAATTTGATAAGACAACTTAATTTCACTCCGTGTCTGTTACCGGTGATAAAACCAGGAGACTTTTATGACCCAGCGTCCTCGGCAAGATTGTCAGGAACTTATTATACAAGGTCTAACTGGATTTCTCTCTGCAGATGGCTGGGAGCCATGGGCTGGAACGCAATTCGGCAACACATTTGGGGGAATAAATGCAAAATGCTTGTTCCAGAGACTTAGATAAGGCAGCAGTCCTCTGAGCTCCCCAAGAATAGGATCTATCTTCCCTGGGCCCCAAAGGGGGCTTTGGGGAGGATTTGCCCTATGGGAGGAGGAAGGGATGGTGGGTTCTCTCCCCGCCTCATCCCTTGATCCTCCTCACCCCAGGGAAGCAATGTGGAGGCTCCCGAGCCTTGGGGTTCAGAACAGTAGCTCCTAGAGAGTCAGCAGTTCTGGGCAGAGGTGGGGGTGAAGGAGGGGGGCCAAATGGGTGGTGGAGGGCGAGACCAAAAATAGGAGATTGTGTGTACTGGTAGAGGAGGAAGGAAGAAACAAAAGATGGGGAACCTGGCGGGTCTTCACCTGCTGCCCAGGGATCCACCAAAGACTCACACCTTTACTGCCCTGAGCTGCCCGGCTCCTTCCTGAACACACCTCCAGGGCTGGCGCGGACCCTCACAGCAGGGCACCCAAAGACTCCATCCCTCAGATGTGGGGCTCACATACTTGGGCTTGCAGATACTCCAAGCTTTTGAGGTTCACTATCAGTGTACCCCAATTCAGAGCTCCCTTCAAATTCTGATATGTCCCAGGCTTGGGCTGTCAGGCAGACTTGGGGCTAAGCGTCATCCCGATAATACCAAATGTGGATGTGCAGACCCCTAAACCTGGAGCATCACACCAGAGTCAGCCCCAAGTTCAGAGCTTACCGTCCAATACTGACATCCCCCAAACCCGGGCTTACACACAGATTTGACACAACTACAGATTTAGACATCTCCCTAAACTAGACTCCAAACCCTGGCTTGGGCTCCCCCTAGCCTTGGGCTACCACCAGACTCTGAGGGGTCACCCCGGATCCCCCCAGATAAAGCTTGTACCGAGCCTTGGGCAGCCTCCCTGCTGGCCCTGGCTCTCCCGATGCCTCCCGGGTGCAGGGAAGCTGCTTCACTGGAGATGGCCTGGGATGTTTCAGGTCTGTCCTGGCCCTTCCTGGCAGGCCAGGGAGGCAGCACT
This sequence comes from Zalophus californianus, assembly GCF_009762305.2. Taxonomy (NCBI): domain Eukaryota; kingdom Metazoa; phylum Chordata; class Mammalia; order Carnivora; family Otariidae; genus Zalophus; species Zalophus californianus. The sequence continues at coordinate 125,775,565 of NC_045602.1, forward strand.
TGTCACCCAGCCCCTGATGCTTCATCTTTTCCCCCTTTCAGTGTCTCAGAACTCCATGAAGGGAAGTCTTGTTTCACCCTTTAGCCTTTTCCTGCATCTTCTTCCGTCTGGGATCCTCATCCCAGGGGGCCCTTCACCTCCCAGTTTTCGGAAGGAGGAAGGTCACATTTACTAAGCATCTGATGTGCTAGGGCCTTGCCTGTCTGTGGTCTCATGGAACCTTCACCGAAACATTTCCAGCTAGATTTTTATTATCCCCTTCTGCAGATGAGGAAACGGAGGCACAGAGAGGTTAAGTCACTTGTCCAAAGGCACACAGCTCAGAAGGGTGAGAGCTTTGTCTCTGCTAGGATCCTGCCCCAAGATTTGGAGCAAAGCTCTGGAGAGCCCTCAGGCTTTGGGTAGGAGACTGGGGTGGGGGGGCTATTGTCATTGAGCCCAAGTTTGTATTATTTCCACTAGCTAAATGAATTCTTTCCAGGAGACCAGAGGATGGGGGAGAGGGAGGCGTGGGAGCAGAGAAAACTGCAGTGAGGTCAAGCGCACCGGTTGCCCTGGCCAGTCACTGTGGTGGGGGGTGGCCTTTGCCAGGAGACAGTGATGAATAGGCTGGGTCGCAGCCAGCTGTGGGGTGCTGCAGAAGGGCAAATGGAGACTTGGTTCCTAGGTGTGTGTGGAGGGGTGTCAGAAATCACCGCCATCCTGGAGAAGCCAGGAGCGGGGACTACGCCACCTGGAGCTAAGACCGGGAGTCCGTGAGGCCCCCGGACTGCTGATGACTTCTGGCCGGCCCTGTAGGATGCAGCAGGCGGCCTGAAGCCCGCATGTGTCCCCATCCTCCACTGGGCAGGTTCCTGTGGGACGGGGAGTGGGAGTGGGAACAGGAGCCTGGCTGCAGTGGGGAGGACGTGATAAGGCTCTACCGACTCCCCACTGTGTGACTTCGGGCAATCATTTCACCTCTCTGAGCCTCAGTTACGTGTAAACAGGTGCAATGCTGCCGACCTTGGGGGTTGTGAGGGTTGGAAGGTATACAGTAAGTGCTCATTCAGAAAATGATGCTTTATATTATAAAGGGCTTACCATGTCTACACTTTAATAAGCAGACCCTGGAAATTGCCTCCAACCAGGGTAGAGTCAGAACCCAAATCCCTCAGCTGAGAGTGATTTTATTTTTTTTAAAAGAGAAACAAGTAATACAATCCTCCAAGGATTTTTCCCTCTTGGCTCTAAAGAAAAAAAAAAAGAGAGAAAGAGAAAAGAAAAGAAAGAAAAAAAAAGAAAAACTAATATCTTCATTTCCACCCCCCCCCTTTTAAGCTAATTTGTGGAAAATTAAAATGGGGAACTCACACAGCCTGGCATTTTAATTGGATCTTGTCTGGCGTCCTCTCTAGGATTCCCTGATTCGCTTCCTCCATTAATTCCTCTGTGCTCTGTTTAGCCAGTTTCCTGCCCTCCGCAGGCCCCGAGGTGACTCTGGACATAGAGAAGGGGGCTTTAGGCTGGTGCCCCAGCTGCCCTAGAGGCTCTGGGGTCAGAGTGGTCCACTTCAGAATTTTGATTTCTGCCTGGTGCTCTGTGCAAGCCACCCTGCTGGCTAGGCCCACGTCCTCATCTGGGATTCACCTGAATGATTTTACCTGGTACATACAGTCAATACCTGGTGTTTCCTTCTTCAGCCCACCTCCAGGATCTGGGGGGACCTTCATATGGTTTTTATAAGCCCTGCCTTTATGCCCTGTGGGCAGAGCTTTCTCCTGTACCCATCAGCCATCTAGCCTCTGTTAGGAAGATAATTCGCTGTTTTTCCCACTTCCAGGGATTTGGGTAATTAATAATGAAAATGATGTTGAGGGCGCCTGGGTGACTCAGTCGGTTAAGCATCTGAGTCCTTGATTTCAGCTCAGGTCATGATCTCAGGGTCGTGGGATCTAGCCCTGAGGTGGGCTCCACGCTCAGCATGGAGTCTGCTTGTCTCTCTCTCCCTTGGCTCCTCAACCCTCTCATGCTCTCTCTCTCTCAAATAAATAAAATCTTAAAAAACAAACAAACAAGAAATATATATAATGAAAATGATGTTTCTTGAGTGCTCATGTCCTATCAGGCGTGTCACCTGCAGAAGCTTATTTTGTCCTCATGACAGCCCAGAGAGGAAGGGATTATTATCATCTTCCCATTTTATGGATGAAGAAACTGGGGCTCAGGAAGGTCAAGTAATTGCCTCATGGCTCGTTTAAGTGGCAGGGCCAGAATTAGAATTCAGGTGCTTTGGCCCATGGAGCCCCCTCAAACCAGCCTCAGTTTCCCAGTTTTGGACATAAGAGTGTGTCTCCCGGCCCAGGGTTTCTGGCCCATCCCTCTGCAGCTCAGATGGTAGCCCCCAGGAGCCAGCTGCCTTCAGGGCTGATGAGAGAAGGACCAGGTGGATGAGAGGGACCCCTAGTGCCCTGCACTCCCCCACCCTGCAGGCCCAGGCCCCAGGCAGGGCTCCCTCTCTGCCCTGCCGAGCAGGGGCTGCAATCAGTGCTAATCAGCCTGGCTAATTACTTAGCCCATGGGGAGGTGAGCAAGCGGAGACGCTAGGAGGGTTCCAGCCCAGCGGCTCGCTCAGTGGGACGCTGGCACAACTCTTTTCCTTTCTGGGTCTGGGTTTCCCTGGCTACACACCGGCGTGGGTGAAGGCAGGAGGTCTTTAACTCTGAAATGCAAGGGGAAGAGCCTAGCCCCCTACCTCACAGAAAGCCAGCGTGGCTGCATAGCTCCTGACCCGAGGGGTGGGCTCAGTCCAGCTGCCCGGTTTGAAACCTGGCCCTGCCCTGAACTGCTGGGGTGACTAATTTAGCCTGGTCTCACTTTTCCCATCCATCAGATGGGGATAAGCTTAAAGTACTGACATCTGCTTACAAATTTTATTTATTTATTTGAGAGAGAGAGTGAGTGGGGGAGAGGAGCAGAGGGAGAGGGACAAGCAGACTCCGTGCTGAGCCCAGAGCCCCACACAGGGCTCGATCCCACAACCCCGAGATCATGACCCCAGCCGAAACTAAGAGTCAGACGCTCAGCTGACTGAGCCACCCAGGTGCTGCTGACATCTGCTTAAAATGATTGTTACGGCTTCTTTTCCGAGAGAACACCAAATGGCGGATGACGCCGGTGCTGCGGGAGGGCCCGGAGGGCCCGGGGGCCCCGGAATGGGAGGCCGCGGCGGCTTCCGCGGAGGCTTCGGCAGCGGCATCCGGGGCCGCGGTCGCGGCCGTGGTCGGGGCAGGGGTCGAGGCCGCGGAGCTCGTGGAGGCAAGGCCGAGGACAAGGAGTGGATCCCCGTCACCAAGCTGGGCCGCCTGGTCAAGGACATGAAGATCAAGTCTTTAGAGGAGATCTATCTTTTCTCTCTGCCTATCAAGGAATCTGAGATCATTGATTTCTTTCTGGGAGCATCCCTCAAGGATGAGGTTCTGAAAATCATGCCTGTGCAAAAGCAGACCCGTGCTGGCCAGCGGACCAGGTTCAAGGCGTTTGTTGCCATCGGGGATTACAACGGACATGTCGGCCTGGGTGTTAAGTGCTCCAAGGAGGTCGCCACTGCCATCCGTGGGGCCATCATCCTAGCCAAGCTTTCCATCGTCCCCGTGAGGCGAGGCTACTGGGGGAACAAGATCGGCAAGCCTCACACTGTCCCATGCAAGGTGACTGGCCGCTGTGGCTCTGTGCTGGTGCGTCTCATCCCCGCCCCCAGAGGCACTGGCATTGTTTCAGCCCCTGTGCCCAAGAAGCTACTGATGATGGCCGGTATTGATGACTGCTACACTTCAGCCAGAGGCTGCACTGCCACTCTGGGGAACTTCGCTAAGGCTACTTTTGATGCCATCTCCAAGACTTACAGCTATCTCACCCCTGACCTCTGGAAGGAGACAGTGTTCACCAAGTCTCCATATCAGGAATTCACTGATCATCTTGTGAAGACCCACACCAGAGTCTCTGTGCAGAGGACCCAGGCTCCAGCTGTGGCCACCACCTAGTTTTATACAAGAAAAATAAAGTGAACTAAAACTTGAAAAAAAAAAAAAAAAAAAAAAAAAAAAAAAAAAAAAAAATGATTGTTACGAGGATGAATGACAGTCCTTGGAGTTGTTCCTGACACGCAAGAACCCAATAAAGAGCAGCTCTGGCTAGGGAGCATTTTGCTTGCATTATCTCATTTAATTCCCAGAACAGTGAGGCATTGTTACAGATGAGGAAACTGAGTCTTCAAGAGGAGGAGCCCCCTGGCTTTGCGGAACTGGCATCCATTCCCTCGGAGCTCCAAGCCCACTGCTGAAACAGACAGCTCCCACCCTCTTGGGGCTCAGGTTCCAGCAATTTGAGCCACCACCCCAAGTCACAGCCCTCCCAGGGAGGGACACTTCCCCACCCCCTTGGCTGGGGAGGAAATAGTGGGGGAGGGTCCCAACAAATGGATATCGTCGGGGTTCGCATGCCTAATGATCCCCTCCTCATAAACATCTCATGTAAATTTCTTTCATAATTACACTGAAAGCTATCAAACTATCTAATTTAATTTCTTTGTGAAAATAAATAGCTAAAGTGGCCCTAGGTACCGGCATAAATACTTCAGGCAGAACGGTCTGGGACTGCTGCTTGTGCAGGGCCTGACTGGCTGCAATGCACACTTAATAAGTACATATTTATTGGGTCTGTAAACCACCCCCCCCCATAGAAGAGGCAAGGATTCTGCTGACTCAGCCAGAAGGAGAGGAAGGCAATTGGGGCCATGGTGGCAATGTGGGAAGGAGGGGAGGGAGCGGAGGGAAAATATGCTGGGTAATTAATTATCTGTCTTTGTACATCCATAACTTTTTATTAAACAAATATGCAAATGCTGCCTAACCGGCTGCCTTCGCCTGGGTCTGCCATGGGGATGACAGTTCATCTGTGGTCGGGGCCATCCGGAGGAAGCCTGTTCGCAAAGTGGATCAGGGCTGGGCCAGCCTCTCCCTCGCTTGCTAGGGCTCCCCTGCTCCATGGGGCCTGCCCAGCATTGTTACTCCGATTTGCTTACCCATGGCCGGTGGATTTTGCCTTCTTTATACTGATCCTCAGCGTTCCCATCGCTCATCCCTGCCGCCAGGGCTCGGCCTCTGGCACCATCCTTTCTTGTTCTGGCTTCCATCTACTTCTTCTCCCTCTTGGCTGCTAGGCCTCAGCTGTACTGGCCTCCAACCAAACCCGCTCCACCCCAGGACCTTTGCACTAGCTGTTTCTCTGCCTGGAATGCTGTGTTCCTACAGCCAGCTCTTTCTTGTCATTCAGGTTTGAAGTCAATGTGGCTAATGCTACTCACTTCTTTCTTTCATGGCATCTATCACTTCGGTAATTTCCCTTTTTATTCATTAGTTTTGTAAGTTTAATTTTTTTCCTCCCGCCAGAATGTGACTTCCAAGACAGAATAGCCTTGTGTTACTTATTGCTGTATCTCCGGAGCCTAGAACAGTACATAGCTGGCCTTGCTAAATATACATTGCCTGAATGAAGGAATAAAGGAAGGAAGAGCCTCCTCACTCCCCCTCTCTGTCCCCAGCCACCCTCTCCCATTGTCCACACCATTTAGGATAATCTTTTAAAAACACACATCTTACTGTGGACAAGCTTCCATGGCTCCCTAGTTATTTGGAATAATATCCACTTTCCTTTACCTGCCCCTTTGCAACCTGGCCTGTTTACCTCTCCTGCTCCTTCTCTGTCCACCCTGGCTCTCTTCCTCCCACACACACACGTTGGCCTTCACACAAAGCACCAGTCTTCCCCAGGAGCCTTGGCACAGATTGTTCTAGCTGCCGAATTCTCTCCCATATTTCTCTTTGCTTGGCCAACTCCACCTTGTCTTTTGTTTCTCAGATTGGGCATCACATCCTCCAGGCAGGCTTCCTGCTTAATCTGCTTTGCCTTCCTCCATGAATGCACTTGCATCTCACTCTCTTACTTTTCTGCTTTTCTCTAGATGGAGAGCTTCAGGAGGGTGGGGATCGTGTCTAATTTCTCATCATTCAATCATCTAACAATCGTGGAGCTGGGATATCCATCAGATTCTGGATTAAGAACATGGATTCTGGAGCCAGCCTCCCTGGATTCATACCCCAGCTCCCCTATTTACTGGTTGTGCTGGATACCCACTAAGATGGCCCCCAATGGGGTGGCGGCATCTGGTATCCCTGCCTTTGTGTGGTACCTTTTTGTTGAGTGAGGGTTGGACCTAGTTGACTTGCTTTGAATAAATCAATACAGCAAGAATGATGGGATATCACTTCTGAGAGTGGGTTATAAACAGCTGGAGGCTTCCATCTTGGACACTCTCTCCTGCTTGAGGGAAGCCGGCTGCCATGTTGTGAACTGCGCTATGGGGAGGCCCACACGCCAAGGAGCTGACGTCTCTGGCCAAGAGCCAGGAGGCCTGAGGCATCCAGCTAAATGGTGTCTGGATTCCTGACCTACAGAAACTGAGATAATAAATGTTGATTGTGCTAAGCTGCTGTGTTTTGATCTAATTTGTCATATAGCAGTAGGTGACTCCATACTGACTGGGTGATCAGGGGCAAGTTACGTGACCTGTGTCTCAGTTTCTATATCTGTAAAATGGGGCTAATAATCACAGCTATCTTGTCGGGTTGTTGTACAGGTTAAATGAGTTAGAACTTAGGACAGGGCCTGGTGTACAGTAAATGCTACGTAAGTGTAGCTATTATCATAGTCTCAGCACTCTGGAGATGCTTAGTAAACATTGAACAGAAGTAAACATGGTAAGAATAATAGTCACTGTTTATTGCTCTCTGGCCTGAAGTTCTGGCTTCTCAAGATGGCACTCAAGGCCCTTTATGCTTCCTCTGACATCGGCCAGCCTCGAGGCTGTGGTGCTGGCCTCTGTGCTCAGCCCGTCCCATCTCATCTCATCCTTTACGGCGTCCCTGGGAGGTAGGGACTATTTTATAATACACGTGGAGACCTGGGTACGGAGAGGTTAGGTAACTGTGCCCAAGGTCACACAGCCAAAATGAGATTAAATTAAGCTTCGAGTCCAGGAATATCTGGCTTCTGGTTCAGCCTATCTGCATGTCCTCAGTGCCTCACACAGGCCCGGCATAAAGGAGGCAGTGGGTACCTGGTCACTGAAGGGGTGCCTGCCCGCCTGGATGAACATCGCCCCTTCCCCTGCCTCCTATTTGTCAGGCTCACCCTTGCCAAGTGATGTGGAGAGCAATGTCTACCCCAGGGGACTGACTGGCCAAGGGGCCTGGGGCATCAGCCCAATGACCCTGCTCAGTGGCCCGCTTTCTAGAGGAGGAGGCACCTGCAGCCAGAGGGGAGAGCTGCCCATTAGTCCTAATTGCAGCCCATCTGGAAAAGAGCTGGGGCTGAAATTAAGATGCTGTCAGTGGGCCCCAGCTGGGTCGTAGCAGAGCAGCCGCTGAAACATTTCCAGAGCCTGAGCTTGAAACACTCAGCTGGGGAGACCTCTCTGCCTGATTCCACCTGAACCCAGCGGCCCCCGGGAGGCAGCCAGACCCTGTTCCTGGTCCGGCAATGATCACTGAGACCACCCCCCTGCATACCCCGGAGGACTCGCGAAGGCCCCACCACCCGATGACCTCCTCCCATAGTGCTGGGAGGTGCCACCTTTGTACCCATTTTGCAGAAGAAGAAACAGAGGCCCTGAGAGTTTTAATGATATGTCCAAGGCCACACAACTAGGAAGCGGCAGAGTGTTAGGGGGCTCTTGAGCCTGTGCCGGCCCAAGGCTGGGAGTGGATGGCAAGGGGAGGCCCAGAAAGATGCTGACTGGGGCTTGGGTGGGGGTAGTCACCAGGAGGACAGGGGACAGTGCCTGGGCTCCAAGTCACTATCTTTGACCCCATCCCTTCCTCCCATGCCAGGGCAGGGCAGAGGTCCTCATGCCTCCCCCTTTGGGGGAAGAGACAAGTAAAGGGAGTAGCAGAGGTGGGCTGGGTTTAGGGCTTGGGAGGGTGGGGATGAAGGGGTGGAAGAGCAGGAAAATCAAGCTTCAAGAAAGATCCAGCCTGCCTCCAAATCTCCACTTCCTCTTTTAAGGCACTAAGAATAAACCAGGATTTAAAATCAAACTAAAAAAAAAAAAAAAAAAATCACAAAACCCCTAAAGCTGCCTTCCAAGAAATCGATGGCCGTGATTTGTGCAGCAGACGTGCGGCGGGCAAGCCCTGCTGGACCGAGGGCGGGGCTGTATGGTGGGAGCTGGGCCACCCTGGGTTTTCGGTATTGTTATTCATAATAATAACAGGTAAGGTGTGGAGGGCTTAGCGTGGGCTGAGCGCTTTGTAAAGATTAATTTTTCCCCCGTTGCAATTAACTTTATGAGGATGGGTATGTATCAGTCCTCTTCTTTTTTGTAGTTGGAAAAAACCAGGTCCAGAGGGTAAAGACACTTGTCTTCATGACAAGTGAGGAAGGGGAGTGAGATTTCAGGTCCAAACTGGGCAGTGTCCAGAAATTTGTGTGTGTCTTGGCTACTCCCTGTCAGCTCTGAGGGGGTCCACGATTTCACCTCGAAGAATGACTTCGAACTTTTCCTATGAATAGTAGGGTTTTGGAAGGGAAGAGAAGGAGCGGGGTCATGGCTGCCTGGGACGCACGTGGTGGGCCTTCCTGGAGGGGAGGCTGGGGCCTCACAGGGGGCTTATACCCGACCCACCGCAGACCTTGACCCTGACCGATTGCCCCTGATCCTGGGGCCTCCTCTGTCCTTCCAGATCTATACTAGGGTTTCGCAAACTACCACCTGTGGCTGGTCCCTGTCTGTCCTTGTCAAGCAAGGTCTACTGGAACACAGCCATGCCCACCCGCATCGTCTGTGGCTGCGTTCACACTACAGCGGCACAGATGAGTGGTTGTCAGATACGGCCTGGCTCCTAAAGTGGAAAATGTTTACTATCTGATCTGGCCCTTTACAAGAAAAGTTTGCCAACCCTCATCCTAGACAATACAATCATCCCCTTTTAGGTCTCAGAATTTTAGACTATCAGAGCTGAAAGCATCTGTAAAGGATATTTGGTCCAACTGAGGCACAGAGTGGGGCAGAGATTCACCCAAAGACACACAGCCAATAGTGAAAGAATCAAGGTGAGCGAGAACCCTCCTCAGCTCTTGCGTTGGGCCATGGCGGTGGCCAGGCAGGTCAGCCTTGGGGAACCCTGACAGCATCAAGCCTAGTGCTTCCACAAGTGTGACTTGCGTGGCCCCAAGACCCACAACAGCATTAAATAACACTGAACTACCACCTGGCGGGAGACGGGGGGGCTCCTTCTCAGCTCTCGTTCCTTCTTCTCCGACTGGGTCAGAGAAAGGATGGGCCCGGTGCTGACGTGTCTGCACACCTCGCTAATTCTCGGTAACCTTCCTTTGTTATAAAGAGGGCGTGAGGCAGACTGAAGACTTCTGCTGACAGCATTATCAGAACAGGTAGTGATAACAGCGTTTTATCTGGGTGTATTTGTTTTTATGTCTCCGTCTATGTCCTCTGTTACTGTTTTTCCATTTAATGTATTGATGAATGTTTTGCTTCCCAAATAAAATTAAGTATAAAAAGGGGGTCGTTGGAAGAATAAGATTCAGTAAATAGTAATCCAGGTGCTACTTGGATATGGCAGAAATCATGAATATGGTATTTGAATGGCTGAAATGGGGAAAACCTGGATCGATTCAATAATATTTCTAGAGTCGGAGTTCCAAGGTTCTGTGATTTAACAGCAGATCTCATTTCAAAGCAAAGGTAGGGCTGCTGTGCATGGAGGTGCAGCCTGGCCACTGCACAAGGTTGCCAGGCATTCCCCCTGGACGAAGGGGGGCCACTTTTTCTAATTCATGGGAAGGTGTGCTATGGGCTAGCAGACTCCCCTGCCAGGTTCCATCAGCCCTGCCTTCTGACCTGAGATACAGATCCCATGGGGCTCGGATCTTGGAGACAGCCAGGTGACTGACAGAGATCAGAGGTTAGATGTTGCCGAGAGAGAGAGAGAGAGAGAGAGAGAGAGAGAGAGAGAGAGAGAGAGGTTGTTCTCTGTTGCCATGTGGTCAACCCCATCTGCAATGAGAGTGCTCTCATCCCAAGCTGCTGTGTGGCAATGACCTTGGTGGCATTGGGTGACATGGCTTCAGGGGCTGCCAACCGCCATCCACAGGAGCCAGGCTCTGAAGTCAGATCAGTTTGGGTTCACGTGCTGACTCTGCCACATCCTTGCTGTGTGACCTTAAGCAACTTCCTTCACCTCTCTGAGCTCATTTCCTCAACTGTGAAGTGGGGCTCCTTAGTGATGGGGCCTGACTCCTAGGGTTGCCCTGAGGGTCTGGATTAGGTGGTGCCGGGCAGTGGGTGGCATGCAGTGGGTGTGGAATACGTGGTAGGTGGACTGAGTCTTCCCCATCCCGGGGTGGCCCTCTGGGAGGTACTGGGCTGTCAGCTCTGCTAGGGGTCATGGCTGGATCTGCGCAACGCTGGCATCTGCAGAGAGGCTGTGCTGATGATGAGAGCTTGTGTACCCCCACCTCAGCCTACCTGCCCACCCTGCTGCCAGCCAGAGTTGATGGCAACTGGCTCCCCAGCCTGCAGGAAGCTACTGACGTTATTGTGGGCAGATCACAGGTAATGAGCTTTCCTTCCAGTACCTGGGGACATTCTAGAAAATGGTATTCAAAATTGGAGAGTGGGAGCAGGGAGAGTAGGGTGGGGAGGTGAGAGGCCCTCCCTGCCTCTCCCCATCTCCATCCCCACTCCCATCCCCACTGCAAAGGAGAGAATCAGGTGAAGCCATCAGACTCACATGGGGTCCCAGAACCACTAGGGGTGGGGCAGTAGGCGGGCTTGTCTTCTGTTTCAGGATTACTTCATATTGAACTCTGGTCTTGGGGGCTGATTGCCTGGAATTACAGATGGCACTGACTTTGCTCCAAAGGTCATCCTTTCTCCCATCCATCCATCCATCCATCCATCCATCCATCCATCCGTCTGTCCATCCATCTGTCCATCCAATCTTTCCTGCCTTCCATCCATCCACCCATCCATCCATCCACCCATTCACCATCCACCCACTATCCACCCATCCAGTCATCTACCCACTACCATCCACCCACTCAGCATCCGTTTACCATCCACCATCCATCCATCCATCCATCCATCCATCCATCCATCCATCCACATTCCATCCTCTGTCCACCCATCCACCCACCATCCATTCACCATTCATCCACCATCCATCCATCCACCAGCTTGTCCATCCAGCGAGCAGTTATGGAGCATTCTCCTTGGCTAGGCACTGAGTAAGTTTCTGAGGATAATGTAGTAGGGTGGCCAACAGGGCAAAGAAGAAGTTCCTGTCCTTCCCATTCACTCACTTATTCATCTATTCAAAGGATATTTATTGAGTTCCTATTATGTGCCAGGCACTGTGGCTAATGGAGATACAGAGATGACTACCAAGGACACAGTCCCCATGCTTGGGGGTATCAGTGAGGTTGCCTGCCCGGGGCTTCGGAGATGGACACTGATGGATACTCCTGAAAATATAGATGATGGGTTTGCAGGGCACTGGTGAACCTTGGTGGTGTCCCAAAGTCACTGACAGTGTCCTCAGGGGATTGGTGCTAGGCATTGTTGTGCTCCCAAGGACATTGGTAATGGCCATTGATGGTGCTCTTATCGTACAAGGGATGGGCACTGGTGCTGAGCACTAGTGGTGCTCTTGATGACATTAGCGATGGGCACTGCGAGGGATCAGTCTTTGCTTCTGCTGCAGATCTCAGTTCACCTTCCCCATCTGGTCTCCCTTTCCCCAGTCAATGACAGCTTCTGCAGGAAGACAGACCTTGGGATGACCCTGTGGTCCACCATGTGATGTGATGGTGGTCATCCCACTGCGTCCCCCCACTGGCAGGGCTAGCTCCCCAGCTGGAAGCCAATTGATCCCCTTGCCTGGGATTCTCTCTGTGGCTAGAATGTCATTTTCCACAGAAAAACCCTCTTTCTTGCAATTACTGAGAATTACTTATAAAGAGAGAGAGTGTGTGTGTATTGATTACCACCCCTGAGAAAGCTCAGGAATCATTTAGAGTAGATTAACCTAACTTTCTTTTGCCTTTTGGGAAGTTGGACTGTAAGTTATTTAAGGAGATTAATCAGCTCATCAGAGAACCAGACAATCTTCCCGCCTCTTCTATTCTTTTTGGGCTACCTGGGACTATGTCATTTTCACTCTGCCTTTGAAATGTCTTTTTTCCACCACGCTGTGTGCATTTCCACCATTACTACCCAGTTCAGTTAAGCGGGGTCCTCTGTGGGCTCCTGTTTGGGGAAAAGGTAGGCACATATCTGGCTGCCATTCGTTTACCCGGACAGCCCCATTGCCCAGACCCCCCATCTGGGCATAACCTCAGAGAGGCCCGGGCCACCCCAGGCAAGTCTCCGTCATTCAAGCCCTGCTCTGCTGCTGTCACATAAGGAGGGTCCAAACATTCTGTTTCCAGCGGCTTTTCTGTGAGGCTAGCACATCAGTTCTGCAGACATCAGTCCTACCCATGCACACCCGAGTTTCCAGGCGCAGCTCAGGCCCTCGTCCTCCCCCTCCCTTCCAGGAGGCCTTTCCAGACGGTGCCGTCATGCTGGTGACACTGGTTTTGCTCAGAGAGGTGGGGGGGGGGTGGAGATGAGAGGAGAGTAAGGGAGCCAGAGAGAGGCAGCGGAGAAGACTGGAAGGAGGAAAAGGGGAAAGGCTCCAGGGTAGGATTCAACATCTGCCCGACTCTGCTGTGCGCCTGATGTCTTCACTCTGTGCGGGCAGAAAAAGGGCAGGTATGGAGTTCAGATATCAGCTCCAGCTTTTCCTGGCTGTGTGACCTTGAGCAAGTTACTTCAGCTCTCTGAGTTTTAGGTCCCTCTTCATTTAAAGGAACCGATAGCAGTTCCTACCTCGTGAGGTTTTCCGATCCCCAATGAGGTCATGTATGTAACATGTTTAGAACAAAGCCCGGCACTTAGTAGGTGCTCGACTGATAGCAGGCCCCAGGCCTCAGACCTGATGGACAGACTCCCAGTGGATCATCCGTGAAGACCTGCTGTGTGGTCTGGAACTGTGTCTCTGTCTTGGGAACCCCCATTCCTCCTCTCTATCCCTCTGTCCCCAGGTAGATGCCGATGGGGCAGCCAGTGCCCCTGGGTCTGTGGGAGGAGAGGCTGAGAGGCTCAGCTTCTGGGGTCTGGGCTGGGAAGCAGCTCCTTTTCAGAACATTGCAGGCCCTCGCTGGCCCCTCTCTGCCATTTCTCTCCTTTTCCAGGAAAAAAGTTTGAAGTCGAATGGGTCCCGAGGTGGGATATTTTCCAAATGTCAGTGCAATCTGTGGTACATTACAGCTAAATGTGATCATCTCAGTGCTGGGCTATGAATGTCAGCGCACCGGCCGGGATGGAGTGACAAACAGCAGGTTGATGGCTGGGGGTGGGGGGGTCGGCCCCCCCTCTCCTGGGAAATCGCCCTGGAGGGTGAGGGAATGGCGCCATATCTGGGCTCCACTGGCAGGGACCGTGGGTCTCCATGGGGACATGCAGAGGGCCGGCGAGAGGTCCTGTGTGTTTTGTGCGCATGTGTGTGTACCCCTGCTCCCGTGTCTCTCTGCCCGAACACCGCCTCATTGTCATCGCGTGTCGGTGTCACACCTCAGCCACCCTGGGTGGATGTTCCCTGAGGACGGGCTGAGATCTGTGTGTGGCTGTGTTTGGGTGTCCTCCATCTTGAGGTGTCACTGTCCGTCTGCCTGCGTGTTGAAACACATAAGTAGAACTCCTGGAAAGATGTACACATCGTCTCCCTAACTAAACACGAAACTGTGTGTATCCGGGTGGATACAGACATCATCTATCTCAGGGGGCCTTTTCTGTGTCGTGTACACTCTCTTCCTATGCCTCCACGCGTGGTTGTGTGTGCGCGTGCAATTGTGTGTGTTTCTGTGTATATGTGATTATGTGTATGTGTGTATATAGTCTCAGGAGTTCTGTGTGTGTGTGTGTGTGTGTGTGTGTGTGTGTGTGTGTGTGTGTGTGTCTAGGTTTGCAAATCCCTTTTCGACTACAGAGGTAGATGGGGAAACCGGAATGAGGCGGGGGCTCGCTGCTTTGCTGCCCTCATGGTGGGGCATTCTGATGGCTGTCTGCCCTGTGGAGCCTGTGATTGGTGGGGCGGGATGGGGATTAAATTGCCTCCAATTACTAGGGAGAGAGTGGTGAGTGGTGAGGCCACAGGGATGCTGTGTGCATGCCAGGATCTGCCAACCACAACGGGATTAAAAAGTCCTGTGTATGCAGACAGCCTCTGTGTGTGTGTGTGCACGTGAATGCCTGTGTCCTTGTGTTTTGTGTCTTTGTGTGTGGGTGTATAGGCTAATGAGAACGCACAGGAGCAGAGCTGTGTCATGTGTGATCGTGAGGTCAGAGATGTGTCTCTGCGCATCCATCTCAACACAACTGTCACTGTGCCTGTGTGGGTGTGTCAGCATGCAGCTGTGTGTCTGGGGGGTGTGCATGTCTCCATGGCTCTGAGCAGGTGCATGAGATTAAGATGCGTAAGAGTCTACGTGTGTCTTTGTGTGTGCGGGTTCCATGTGAGTGTCTTTGTGTGCCTTTGTGTATGAGTGGGGCTCTGAGGTTTTCTCTGAATGGAGAGTCTGTGTGTGTGTGTGTGTGTGTGTGTGTGTGTGTGTGTGTGTGAGTGTGTGTCTGCGGTTAAATGTGAGGTTCTGAGGGAATCGATGCGTATGAAGGAAGAACACGAGAGGAAATTCTACCCCATCCCTACCCCATCCCAGCTGGCATCAGACTCCCAAGGCCTCCTCCCTCAGATTGCACAAGCCTGCACCAGAGGGCGGAGGACACACACAGCCCCGGTAAGGGAGCCCAGCGAGGGGTCTGTGGTGACGGCTGCTGCTGAGCCTGGGATGGGGGATGTCCCCCTAAAATTCACGTGTTGCTGTCCTAACCGGCCGTACTTTAGAATGTGACCTTAGATGGAAATAGGGTCATTGCAGATGTGATTGGTCAAGATGAGGTCACACTGGGGTTGGGTGGTGCCCTCATCGGATGTGACTGGTGTCCTCAGAAGGGGAAATCTGGACGAGAGACAGAAACAGAGGGGGAAGACAGTATGAAGAGACACGGGAGAAGGCAGCACGCAGAGGGAAGGGGGGAGAGAGGCCTGACCCTCACAGACCTTCCCTCTCAGCCTTCCAAAGGAACCAACTCTGCTAACACCTGCATTTCAGCCATCCTGCCTCCAGGACCGTGGAATAGTAAAGCCCGCCTGTTTAGACTACTCGGCTTCTGGTGCTTTTTTGCAGCTGCCCTACCAAGCGGCGGTGGGGGACGTGTGAGGTCAAAAGTGCTTCTCCTTCCGGCCTCTTCTGCTCCCAGAAGACCCATTTCACAGGTTTCTCCATGGTCCTCAGCTGGCCGGCACATCTTCATTCTGCCCAGCGGGATCCAGCTCGGAGCCCTCAGCCCCAAAGCCTCAGTTTATCGGCCCTTCTTCTGGGTTAGATAACCCTACCTCTGCCCCTCTCCCAAGCCCTCTCCTCTCCCGGGGTCTTAGCTTCCTCCAACCTCTCCCGGCAAGTTTGGGCTTTTTCACCTTTCCAGGGGTGAGCACGCCTTCTCCCCATTTTTTCCCCTCTCCCCCACCTGGTTCTGTGTTCTGCATATAGCAGGTGCCCACTAGAGGTCTCAGTGAAGGGCCCCAGGCTTGCGGCCTCTTTCTGTGCTTGGAGTGGGAAGGGGACTCAATCCCACTGCTCACTCACCCACATGAAGCCTCTCGTCCATGTCCTGGCAGCTGTCGTTCGTTTTGCTCTTACGCTATCCTGGGGCGGAGCTGGGCACGAGTGTGGGTCACTTTGTCCTCCAAACAACCCTGTGAGGTAGGTACTATTTTTAGCCCCATTTTCCAAAGGAGAACCTGATCACAGGGAGGGGAAATAAATGGTCTAAGATCACACCTTAGAATTCTCGAATGTTAGATTGGGAAGGAACTTTAGGGGTCAGTTAGGTTACCCTTCTCCCCTGCCCCCATTTTACAGTTGGGGAAACTGAGGTCACAATGGCTCTTCTCCTTCCACCCACACCTGATGCTTTCTCAGAGTTCACCTGGACCCTCTGATCCCATGACTCTGCATTCTGCTCAGGCCTCCCTTGTTCTTAGGACTCTAGCTATCCTGTAGATGAGGGTGACCAGCAAAGCTCGTGAGCCCCTCCTCTTTCCTGAGCTCCAGCCCTGTATTTCCACATCTAGTGCACATGGCCTGTAGGCCCCTCAAACTCAACATACCCAAACCACACTGACTTCCCATGATCCCGGATCATAGGCTTCTCCTGAGTTCCCTGGCCCATTACGAGCTCCACTGTCCTTATCCCTCAAGCCTGGATACCTTCTATATCCTTTAACCTTGGACCTTCTCTACCCCCATCCCTATATACCCACCCTACTCCTGCTGGGTCTTCCTCTTAAGTATTTCTTGAATCCACTGTTGCTGGCCCAGATTAGGCCTCAATATCTCTCACTGAGGTTCCTGTGTCAGTTACTTGTACCTGCTAGAATTACACTTGGCTGCTCGGGACAGAAAAACAAAATAACAGTGACTCCAACAATTGGAAATTTATTTCTCTCTCATGGAATCCAGGTTTGGATGGGGGCAGTTTGGGGCTGGTATGGTGGCCCCATGAAGTTGAAAGGAACTAAGTCTCCTTCTAGTTCATTATTTGGCCCTCCATGGGGTACAGCCGTTGTCCTCATGGCCCAAGGTAGCTGCTTGAGCTCCAGCCATCTCAGCTGTATTCACCCAGCAGAAAGGAGGATAAGCAGGGAAAAAAGGCAAAAAGCATTGGTCAGCAGTCTTTGGAGGAGGTGTCCCAGAAGTGCCATGTGACAATTCTGCTTGGATTGTATTGGCTGCAAGTCAGTCCACACAATACACAATTGTGATGGAGGCCAGGAAATGTGGTCCTTGTGATAGTGGCCATGTGCCCAGCTGAAAATGGGGGGTTCTTTGATTAAAGAGGAAAGTGAGACTGTGACCTCCTCACCTCTTCACAGGTCTTCCTCTCTCTTCTCTCACCCTCTAATCTACCTTGGACACAGCAGCCAGGGGGATCTGTCTAAGATGCTAATCCATATATAGATTTGCCAGATATGGCAAATAAAAATACAAGATTCCCAGTTCAATGTGAATTTCAGATAAACAATGACTAAGTGTTTTAGTTTAAGTATGTCCTGTGCAATAATTAGAACATACTAATGCTAAAATAATTATTTGGTATTTATCTGAAATTCAAATTGAACTGGGATCCTTTTATTTTATCTGTCAGCCCTAAGTACCTTTCGTGGTTCTCCACTGTTCTCCGGAAAAGGCCTAAGCTCTTGGGAAGGGTTTTTCTGGGCCCCTTACAATCTGCCCTCCACCTGCCCTGCCCAGCCCAGCCCAGTGTTTCCTGGACAAGTCCTGCCAGCTACTGTGTTTCCAAGCCTTCCAGTCCTTGCTTAAGTTGTTCCATTGGCCTGGAAGCAATTCTCCATCCAAGAAGCCCTGTGCATTCAGGAGGGACCATGGCACCTGTGTTTCCGTGTTCCTGTGACATGGGGTGAGAGATTATTTGATGAATGAAGTAAGTCCAAGCAACGAGGTTGGAGTGGCCACCTGGACTCACGACTCTCTCCCCAGTGCTCTCTGCACCCTGGCTGGCTCACGTGGGCCCAGTGCTGGGATTCATCTCCTGGGCTTTCATGCTCTGTGAGCATGGCGCCCCCTGGCACACAGGGGGTTAAGCCAGCCTTGGAGTTGGACGCTGGAGCCCATGGAGTCCTTCCTGACAATAAAGCTAATGAATCCCTCCTTGCCGGTTTCTCTTGCACAATAACATTTAATCATCATTTGCACAGCAAATGAGAAGTTTGCGGCAGATGCAATTCTGCATGAGTGGCGATTTCTGTGTGTGGGCACTATTCCTGCTGTCCCCAGCACACCTGACAATCTGGGACCAGGGCAGGCTGCACCCTAGCGGGGGCTGTGTGCACCCGCGTGCCAGGGCTCTGACCCCATGCACGCGTGGGAGATGGGCTTCAGAGGCACATGTCTGTGTGTGTGCATGCATGTGTGTGGAGCAAGGCTCATGTGGCGTGGCTGTGTGCGAACCATGCTGGGCCTGCCTGAAGGTACACGTGGCTAGAGGTGCTTAGATGCCTGAGGACTGCAGTCTGGAAGTGGAGGTACACACATGCAGGCAGGCAGACGTGGGGGGGTATATATCGTTGTTTTTCTTTTCTTTTCTTTTTTTTTTTTTTTGAGAGAGAGAGAGAAAGAGAGCGGGAAGGGGCAGAGGGGGAGAGAGAGAGAGAGAGAGAGAATCCCAAGAAAGTCCCATGCTCCACGCAGAGCCCGATGTGGGGCTCGATCCCATGACCCTGAGATCATGACCTGAGCTGATACCAAGAGTTGGATGCTTAACTGACTGAATCACCCAGGCGCCCCTGCTTGGTGAAGTTCTGAACGCTTGTTGGAGGATGCCTTGTTGTTTAGATGTTTGTGAGTGATCATGTTTATTTTGTACTCCCAGACTCAAGTGCTCACGTGTTCAAACAGGTCTATAGGCATTATGCCCTGGAATTTAGAGTTTGTAACTGACTGCTCCTGAGGCTACACATGCTTTCCCATGCAAGCATGCAAATGTGCAAATAGCAGTATGAATGTGTGCCTGGAGCTAGGAGTTCGTGCACACAAGCACATCTGAGGGGAGACACATATACGTACTGGGTAACCGCATGGGAGCGTCATGAATGTGTGTGAGTGCATGCTTGCATGGGACATTGGAAGCGTATCAGCGGACACACACGCACACATATGTAAGAGAACACACCCATGAAAGGTACGTGTATGCTTTGTGTACAAATGCGAGTGCACCCGTGAGAGCTGGCCTGCAGCCCCCATGGAGAGCGTGGGCACGTGAGCACATATGCAGAGCTGCAGATGTGTTTTGTGTGCATGGCTGTGAGCAGGCATGGGTTTGCACTGTGCACCCAGGTGGGAGCATGTCTGAGGGTCCACACGTGCAGGCATCCTGTGCTGGCAAGAGCACGTGGCTGCGCGCGTGCACCCATGTGCACACACTGAAGCGTAAACCCTCTGCCCTCAGAGTGAGGGCTTGACAGGGTTACATTTCCCAGAGGCTCAGCGGCCGGGGACAAGCTGGCCCGAGAGCGCTTGCTGGCAGGAGGTAAGTGGAGCCGCTGATTCGTGACCCCGGGGGTGGGCCGTGATGACGGCTGGCTGATGGATGCGGGCGCTTAGCCGCCCCTTATGACAGCAGCTGGCTCTCTCGGCTGCCTGAATCAGGAGGTGGGAGGTTAGTTCTTGACCTGGGTGCTCGGCGCCGGCCTGCCCCTTCCCCGGCGCATGCCCACAGCCACATGCTGACACACGCACGTTGGTACACACCGGAGACGCGGACCTGGGCGTGCACGGCAGCCCCACCTCCACCTTGCTCCCCGGCTCAGCCATCTGTCTGCCGTGCCTCCCCTCTCCCCAGCCGCTCTTCTCCCCACACCCCCTCCGCCCCAAACTCTGCTCAGAATCTGAGTTGTCCTGGTCCTGTGCGGACTCGTGGGGCGTGTGTGTGCAATGGCCCGCCCTTACAAGCTCCGTGCCCTCGAGCAAGCCTCTCCTCATCTGTGAGCCCTGGATCCCTCATCTGTAAAATAGGGAGAATCATGTACCTGCTTAAAATTAAACAATGCAACTTATGTAAAGAGCTAAACACAGTAAACATAGAGTCCACCCTCCATGGGTTTTACCTGTGCTGGTGACGATTACATGCAGGGCTTAGAACAGCGCCCGGCATGCAGCAGGGGCTAGGGAAGTATGTGGTCCCTGTTAACTGTTGCTGTTGTCGCTGTCATTAATATCCTCGGCTCTCAAATTCCTGGCCAATTATAGGCCAATTCTTGCTCATGACCCTGAATCCTCCTTTATCCTGTGATGATGACGGTGACAGAGACAATGACAGTAAAGGGGAATTCTTTTCATTTTCCCTGAGGCTTTGAAAAGAGGGCAGCCATGGTAAATGGAAGGCTCATTGCTTTCTGAGCGCCTTGATAGAGTTGGGTGTGGCCAATTAGAGCACGGAGCTGGGAGAGTCTGGGGCAGCCGTGCTCTCTGCTCAGCACAGGGAGAGGATTTGGAGCTTCTGGGGGAATTTGGTGGGAACGAAAGAGACAGATGGCCAAAGGCTGTGTACTCTACTACAAGACCCTTCTCTGTGACCCCAGACCCTCAGAACAGTTGCTCACAAAATGCTTGCCATCCTTGGCGTTCGTGGACACCTGGTGGAGCCCAGGACGGAGGCTGGACTCACTGGATTTCACTCGTGGGCTGGCTCAGGGCCCTGTGGGGACACAGGAGTTGGAAGCAGAGGGGACTGAGGGAGCATGGCCTTTCCCTCCAAGCCCCACTCCAGAACGAGAAGAAATCATGAGGAGGCTGAGGACTCGCACAGGCCGGACTACGCAGCAGTGAGCAGAGAACAAGCTCTCCGGGGCACAGATGGCAACATCAGATGCACCCAGGCCACGTGTCCGGTGCTTCCTGTGTGCTCCCCACTGTGTGTGCTGCTGATGTGGGAGGTGCCGAGCGCCAGAGCACCTCCGTGAAATCCTGGCGTCTCTCTTTATCAGTTATTTGATCTCGGGCAAGGGACTCAAACTTTTTGTGCCTCAGTTCCTCACCCATAAAATGAGGGTACTTATTGGGTGGTTGTGGGATTAGATGAGTTAGTTCATGTGATATGCTTGCAGCAGTGCCTGGCACATGGGAGATGCTCCGTAAGTATCAGGTATCAGCGGTCATTACTGCATTTTATCCTCACTAGCACCCTATGGAGAAGGTGTTCTGAGTATGTGCACTTTATGGATAAGAAAACAGAAGCACAGAGAAGGTAAATAACACGTCCAAAGTCACACCGCTGGTAAATGGTATAGAGCCAGAGGCTCAGAAGGTGAATCTAGATGAATAATATTCTTTATTTCTGGCAGGATTTTAACTCTGTGTGACCCTGGGAAGGTCACTCCCCATGTGAGCGATTTGGAAGATGTTCAAGGATGCTTGTGACTCCACGTTTGTACGTCCCTCTGGACAGGTAAACTGACTGTATCCTCCTTCTCGGCAGGGGCAGAATCTGTCAAGGCAACCGGCTTACGTGGAAAGAACAGAGACTTGGAATTAGGGGTCCTGTGTTGTCCCAGCTCTGTCCTAGACCAGCTGGGTGACCTTGAGCCAGTCACTTTACTCCTCTGGATCTCAGTTTCCCCTCTACAACGGAGAGAGCAAAAACCAATCTGAGAAATGTCACTGGGATTCTGTATGTGACAGCTGAGCACATGCAATGAGAGAGGGGACCACCTGTCTCCCCAAGGGTCCCCGAGTTACCATGCCCATTTGTAGAAGCGATAGATACAGGAACATGGACAAAGCGTCCTACACGGGATGAGGGTCCTAATATCACCCAATTTGGGACTACTTCGCTCGGCCCACATACCTGCCATCAGGACACATGCTCAAATGCAGCAAAGCATCCAGTTCCTTGGCTTGGCCTTCGAGTTCTTTCTCCACCTGCCTCCAACCAGCCTTCCCTGCCTCACATCTCACCGTTGCTCCACCCAGTGATCCAGCCCCTGGGACCACACATGGTCCCTGAAACCACCACAGGCTTCTGGCCTCTCCCCTCCCCCTGCCTTTGCAGATGCTTTTCTCTCTGCATGGAATGCTCTTGTTTGCTTGGTCATCTCATACATGTCATTCTTCAAGAGGCAGCTGGAGTCACCTCCTCTGGGAAGCCCTCCATAAATTATTCAATCTTTCTTCAGTGTTTTCAGGACGTTGTTCTGTTAGTTCTGCTATAACTCTTATCAAGTGCATTATTATTGGCTGCTTCTGCTCATCACGCCCAGCCCTCTGGGGCCTTGAGTTGCTGGAAGGCAGGAAGTACTTCCGACCTGTGTAACCCTGGGTGTGTTACTACCTTCTGGGCCTCAGTTTCCTCACCTGTGAAGTGGGGCTGACAGTATCTAATTTCGATGAAATAATACAGGTAAGGCACTCGGGCATGATGACCATCTCTGGATCTGTCACAGTGGACCTTGGCAAATGTGGAGGGAATCAATGAACGATCCCTGGGAGAGTAAAAATAAATAAGTGAATAAATAAAAATAAAGCTAATGAGCATCCATTAAGCATTTTCAATGCGTCAGGAAGGCACTGGGATCAGAGCTTAACATGCATTATCTCCTTTAAGCCTCTTAACAACCCTTTAAGGGAGGGACTATCATTAGCCCCATTTTACAGATGAGTAAACTGAGGCTTCAGCAGTTGAGGACCTTGATGAAGGCTGCCCAGCTAGCAGGAGCGGGTATTCATAGCCGATCAATGCAGAATGAATGACTCACTTGGGGGTGGGCTGGGAGGACAATTGACTTACATCTTGTCATCAAAGGGATTTAGAGCTGGAGGCTCTTGAAGACAACCCTGAAGTTCTTAACTTGGGGAGGGTCCATGGATGGGGAGACTGATGGGCTCCCGGACCAAACAGATAAGGTCCCCATCATGCCCAGTGGCTTCCGGCCCCTCATCTCCTGCCAACCCTCCCACGTCACCCCAGTCCCAGAGCGGCCCAGCTTGTCCTCTCTTGGCACCCCTGCCAGGGGTCCTCTCCCAGTCCCCCCTGAGACTCGAGAAGGCTCCACAGTCACTGGGAATGTCGTTATCCCCTACTCTGGGCAGGAACAGAGCTGACAATTGGGGCCATTTCCTTCTCCGCTGGAGATGTTGGGAGAAGGGGAGAGCGACTGGGTGAGGGAGAGAGCCCGGCCGGCGGGCTTCTGATAATGACAAAAATAACAATAGTATCAAAGGCTAGCATTTATTGAACACCTACTATGTGCCAGGCTCTGTCCTAACCACATGACACATGACTGCTTTTTATCCTCACAACTCTTCGAGGTAGGTTCTGTTATGAGCCTCATGTGACACACGAGGGAAGTGAGGCCCAGAGAAGTGAGGTAACTTGCCCAAGGCCAGGCAGCTGGGAAGTCAGTACCAGAGGCTCCACCGTTCTGGCTAGGTGTCCTTGGACGGGCCACAGCCACTTCTCTGGGTGGCCTTCTCCATCTGTTGCCTGCAGGGCCCCACCTCATGGTTTCCATGACGACTAAGATGGTCTCTGTACAGTGTCCCAGCACACAGTAGGCGCTTAGTAAATGAACAGCCTTCCTTCTCTCTTAACTCCGATGGGGGAGACCTGGGAGGGGGGGACACTTCAGCAGCACCCTCCCTCCAGAGTTCTTCCCCCAGCCGGGAGTGGGTAACCCGCCCCTTCACACAGCCACGCCGCGCCATCTCCCCTCTATCCCGAGAGCCACGCAGTGCCCAGTCCCATTGCAGTTTTAATGACGTGGCTGGTAATTCCGGCACGTCTGGGCGAAAGCTGCACCACGCACCACCCCACCCCGGGGCGGGGCGTGGGGGGGTGCGTCGGGGAGTCCATCCCCCTACAAGTCCGCCTCCTGTCCGCCCGCCCTCGGAGGGTGGGAGGGCTGGGGAAGGGGGTGAGCCCGGGAAGTGCTTCGTCCTGGGGCCCCATGGGGCCCTGAGTCGGCCGGGAGGCGCGCCCGACGGCAGGGCCGGGGGGAGGGGGGTGGTGGGTGGTAGGCTAGGAGGCCTGGGCCTCGTCGTCCGCGCGGTGGCCCGCGTAGAGCGTGGCCAGGGGCCGAAAGCGCGGGCCCCAGCCGCTGAGATAGGCGAAGTCCTGCTCGGAGCCCGAAGAGCCGCTGTGCAGCGAGCTGAGCGAGGCGGCCGGCGAGTCCGCGCCCTCGAAGGCGTAGGTCTGGAAGGCGTCGTAGGGCGGCACCGACAGGTCCCCGTCCGCCAGCGCCACCTTGCGGCTGATGAAGTCCCTGAACACCGAGAAGTCCTGCTCGGGGCTCGGTGGCCCCTGCGGGAGGGAGTGGCGCTCTGAGGGCAGGCGGGCCTGCGGGGGGCTGCCCGCGGCCCCGCTCCCTCCCGGGCCCCCGCCGCCTCCGCCCCCGTCGCCGCCCTTGAGTTCGCCGCCGAAGTCGTAGAGGCTCCGCAGCGCCGACATGTCATAGGCCTCGGTGTCCTGCTCGCCGCCGCCCTCGTCGTTGTATTTGATGACGTTGTCCCGCATGTCCTCGTCCTCGTCGGAGCTCAGGTGGCTCTTGTGGTGGCGCCTGAGGGTGAGGATCAGCAGCACCAGCACTGCGGGGGGGACAGAAGGGGCAAGTGAGGGCCGAGGCCTGCCTAGGACATTCCGGGGACCCCTACCCCTCACCCCTCACACACAGCAGTGCTGGCCCAGCCTAACCGCTGATGCAAATTTCCTAGATTTCTGTGCAAAAAGACGTTTCCTACAGTCAGAACTGCACTGGCTATATGGATAGGTAGTGAGTCACCCATCTTGGGAGGTGTGCAAATCGAGGCTAGACCACCAGGCTGCGGTGGCAGTACTGACGGCAGTGTTAAGAGATTTCCTGGGTGTTTGGGGCTGGACCCAACCTCTGATGTCTCCATCCTCAACTCTATGAAGAGAGACAACTTGAGAGGTCTCTAGGCTCTGGGGGGTACAAAAGGGGCAGTTGAGGGGCAGATGGGGCTAGGGGAATGAAAGATGTCTTGAACCTGACTTCTTTTTTACCCTCGCTCTCCTCTATCTATTCCAGAAGTCCTGAGCACCTTCTTAGCCCTTTGGGTCTCAGGTCAAGATGACCTCTGCAGGAGGGACCCCCCCCCCGCCGACGAGCTCCAGGTCAGGTTCAGTGCCTTCACCTCCAAACTCCCCTGGTGAGGAGTTTCTCCCTCTGTCACATGGGTTCTCAGAGCGCAGCTGCTGGACCACCAGCAGCAGCATCTCCTGGGAACTTGCTAGAAATGTGACATCTCAGATCCTGTGCTAGACCTACTGGCAGTCTGTCTTGATGAAGCCTCCAGGTGATGCCCAGGCAGCTCAGGTTTGTGAACCACAGCTTCCCCCACCCCAAACACACACTCTAAACTCCCCCTTGGGACCCCAGGAAGTGTTCCCCTAGCTCGGTGCCTGGCAGGCAGTAAGCCCTTGAAGGGTGCTTGTTGAGTGAATGACTGACTGTAGAGGTGGATGGAGATGTGGTGAGTGTCAGGATGAAGAATGAGAGCACTGCTCCTTCTTTGCTTTCTGCACTTGACTTCCAGGACTCCACATTCTCTCCTCCTCCCGCCTCGCTGATCACTCATTCTCCGCCTTCTAAACAGGCTTCTCCTCGCCTGTCTGACCCCTTAACATCAGCCGTCCCTGGATTTGGTCCTTGGGCCTTATCCACACCCCTCTGTGGGGGCTATCCTGCAGTCCATTTCGAGGCTGACCGCGCCCACATCTCAGCCTTCAGCTTGGACTTACTTCTCCCCTGAAACCTAGATCATCCGTCCAGTTTCCTCAACAAGTCCTCTGGGCTGACCAAGAGAATCTCACACTGAACACGTCTAACCTTGAAATAATCTTCCCCCTTCCCTGCCCTCCGTCTCCCCCATCTCTGTGATGGCAACCCTAACTTTCCTGTTACTCAGGGCTTTGTGGGGTTTTTTTGTTCGTGGATGGATCCCAGCGCCTGCAATAGTTTAGCACATGGGGTTGGGGCGGGGGGACTCGCTGGATGGATAAATAAGGAGCTGATGAACCACTGAGAGGATTAAATGGGTAGGTGAGTGGGTGGATGGAGAGACGCACGCTGGGTACCATGCCAGGCACTGGATTCTTCTTGTTGCTCCTGACATCTCCAGCCAGGCCAGTGGCCAGAGCCAGCTGCTAGGGCCATGGGGCCGGGTTCCAGCCCATGACCTAACAAGGTGGCACATGACAGGGAAGGGGGTGGGGCCCGGGAACAGGTCCGGAGGGAGGGAAGGTGTCAGGAGAGAAGTGGGAAAGATGGATGGACAGCTTTCGGAGCGGAGGCTGGGAGCTGCAGAGGGGGATGCCCGAGAGAGCAGATGGTGGGGAGTGCGGGCGGCAGGCAACAGATGTGCCAGGCCTGATCAGCGATTCCGCCCGTCACCTTTAGAGCACTGATGTGCACTTTCTTCGTTTGTGGGCAATTAGGCAGAAATTTGTTTGCACTGCCTCGGAAAATGAAACCGCTGTAAAGTGCACCCTCTGGAAAAAGGGCTTCTGAGCCATGGGCTGGGGAGGGGAGAGAAGGGGGGCCCGGGCCTCGCAGCTAGGAGGAGTCTGCCCAGGGCCTCTGCAGGGACCCGAGGAGTTGCGGCTTGGCAACTGGCAGGTTCTCGGTGGGGTGGACAGTGGCCACCACGCCAGTGGCAGGGGTCAGGCGGCTGACATCTCCCAGGGAACTGAGCAGAGCTGGTATCTGCAATTTGGACCACTCTTGGGTTCCCCGCGCTCTGGCTGGTCGCTGAAGTCCAGCAGCCAGAGCAGAGGTGAGGCCTTTCTGCTGCAACAGGGGGAGGTGGATTTATGGCCACTGGAATCCAGCTTAGCTCCTAGAACTTGACCTCTTCACTGGCGACACTTTGTGGGTTCCACTGGCTGCTGATGGGGTTGCTGCCGGAGTAGATTTTGCCTCCCCAAATGTCTTAAGATTTTGCCCCAGCTGCCACCGGGGTTTTGCCCCAGCTGAGATTCATAGCAGGTGGCGTAGTAAAAGGGAACACAGGGTGAGGAGGCCTGATGTCAAGTTGGAAGACTATGTACCCTTATGCAAGCCACTTAACCCCTGCGAGCCTCACTTTCCTCCTCGGAAAAATGGGGATGATACACCTGGCTTCATGGTTGTGAGGAACACAAGAGCCTTTTTTCACTAGAAGGACTTTACTAAAAGTCCTACATGGAGAATAAAAAAGGACGGTGGACATGAGAGATTTTTAAAATAATATGCTTGTTTTTAAAAATGTAGAGTGTGGCCAGCATGCAAGGAGTCTCAGGTGGGGCTGACATTTTCTGGAACTGGTGGTGGAGCTGCTCGGTTCTTAGAAGACTTGTCACGGGACCCACACGGTAGAGCTCGGACATCATTTGGGCCGCCCTTCCTGGTGGGAGAGGGAAGCTGAGGCCCCCGCGGGGGTTCCCAGGAAGGACATCCAGGGCCCCAAGGTGAAGGCCAGCGGGGCGGGGGTGTGGCTCTGGCCGGACTCACCGACCAGGATGAGGACGCAGACCAGGAGCGCGATGAGGGCGCCGGGGCTCAGGGAAGTGGCCATGACGAAGGCTGTGGTGTTGCAGGACTGGATGGTCCCCGAGCTGTCACAGCCGCAAATGCGGATGGTGAGCGTGCCCGTGCTGCTCAGCGTGGGCGGCCCGCTGTCCACCACCAGGATGGGCAGGAAGAACACGTCTTGCTCCTGCCGGTTGAAGCCCAGGTGCTGCGTGTGCACCGCCGCCGTATTGTCTGCTCCGGAAAGAGGGAGTGGCAGGTGAGGCGGGTCGGCCTCCCCTGTCCCAGCCACCTCCTGATGCCCCCTCGGGATTTGCCGCCCTTCACCCCGAGCTCCTGCCTCCCGGGTGACCCATGGATCTGCTCCCCAATCTCCGCAGCTTCTGCCCCCAGCTGCCTGACAAACCTGCTCCCAGCCGTGTAGCCCACAGTTCTGTCCTTAGCTGTCACAAGATGCTATTCCCAGCTGTCTCAAGATTCTGTTTTCAGCTATTCCAAGGTTTTGTCCCCAGCTGGGCCAAGGTCCTGTCCCCGGCTATGTTAATTTTTTCCCTCGTTCATCTCAGTGGCCTTCTTTTGTTCTACCCCAGCTACCCAATGCACCCTGACTCTGGGGTCCTGGGGTCCTTGGGTTATGGCTTACTGGGCCCCTGACAAGTCCTGGGTCACAGAGAAGACTGGGAAAGTCTTCTCTGGCACCTGGGTTTGGCTGAGGGAGCTTTCTGTCGGGAGTCTAAGAGGCTGAGCCTGGAGGGCTTGGGGCACGGCCCCTGGGGCCTGATGAGGGATTCGCGTGCACCAGGGTCTCCTTCCTACATGTGCGACCAGAGAGGACAGTGAACTAACACAAGTCATACTCATGACACCACTTCAGTCAGCTGCTGGGAATGCCAGGTAGGACTCAGGTGGCTCTCTGGTCTCGGAGCATGGGCTTTGGCGACAGGTGGTGCCCACTTTCCCCTGCCCTTCCTGCCTCTCCCACCCTCTCCTGTATGGGTCAGGCCATCCCTGAGCCTCCATCATTTTGATGCCAGTGTGGAGGCTCCTACTCTGAGCCAGGCTGGCTGCTACCCCCACCCTTCACAGCCAGCTCCACACCAGGGTGCCCGGCCGTCCTGTGGGGGGGTCCAGGCTTCCCTCCTGAGTCCTCCTCCTGCCCTCACGGCCTTCCGGCTAGTCTCTCTGCCCTCAGACTTCAGTAGGCTGGGTCCCTTCCCCAGCTCTGTGGCCCGTCAACCCAAATCAGTTCCGGGCCTCCCCCAGTCGTGGACACAGTGCAGGAGAAAAGAGCTGACTTGTGACCTTGAACACATCTGTGACGCGAACTTGAGGTCCAGCTCAAACAAGATTGGTCATGGGTTGAAGCTCATGTGATGGTATCATGACGTTTTGTGATATTATTCTATCTACTTTTACACGCATTTGAAAATCTCCATTAAAATGTTAAAAAAAAATCATGCCTAGTCGATCATTTACTCGCTTGGGAGCTCACTTAGTTTCCCTGGACCTCAGTTTTCTCACCTGTAACTGAGGAAAACAGTAGCACATCGGTGTGAGGATTATGGTGAAATTCATGCCTAACCCTCAGAATGGGTCCCAGCCCCTGGAAATTCCCCATAAATGCTGGCTGTTCTTTCGGTCGTGCCCCACCCCCACGTTCCCTGCGCTGCACCATGGGCCTGCTCTCCGTGTAGGCTGCCCTGCCTCTCCTCACCTCGTTCCCGCTAGTGGGAACACCCTCCCCACCTTCCTGCTGGGCAAATTCCTCATCTGTCACGCTCCAGCTAAATGTCACCTCCTTTCTGTGGCCTCCTTTCTCCGCTTCCCTGGGAAGGAAGGATTTATGGCTTCCCCCACCCTGCTCTGACTATGCAGGTGCCACGCACATTTCTGCTATAGTGCTTGTCACATTGCGTTAGGTTAGCGTGTGCCTGTCTCTGCCCTGGCACCAAGCCAGACCTGAAGAATGACACTTGAATGAACTGCAACTTTTGGGGTAACTGTTGTCCCGGGTCAGCTCCTCAATCTCTGACTTCAGCTGCCTGTCAAAGGGTAAATCAATGCCGGCTGTGAAAATATCTGCCTTCCCAAGGGGAGGAAAGGAGACTCAAGAGCAAGATGAGGGAAAGGGAATGATGTGGGACTCTTCTGCTCTGACTACAGGCTTTCTATGCATCAAGGACTGTGTGGATGCTTTAAATAGATAGTGATATTTAATTGTCCCAACCACCAAGAGTTGTGACATTATTTCCATTTTATACATGTGGAAATTGAGGTTCAGAGAGAAGTGGCTTGTCTGAATTTATCCAGTGAATTGGTGACGTAGCTCTTTTTCCCATTCACCCATCAAACCATCCATCTATCCATCCCTCATCCATCCTCCATCCATCCATCCATCCTCCATCCATCCAGCCATCCAATAAATCTTTATTGAGTAACTACTATGTCCTAGGCACCATTCTAGTCGCAGGGAGAAAACAGTGGGGAGCTAAACCAACCATACTCCTGGATGTGAGCTTATATTCTAATGTGAGAGACAAATGTTAATTGAATAAACCCACAATTTAGTCTACAATTGCAAACCATGGTGAGTGCTAAGAAGGAAAAGTACAGGAAGAGCACCTAACAGAGGACCTGACTTAGTCTGAGAGAGGTCAGGGAGATCTTCTCGGAAGAAGTGATATTATTGCCTAGTCCTGAATGATGAGTTCAAGGAGAGGGGACAGCCGATGCAAAGGCCTAGAGGTTGGAAGAAGCATCATTATGCTCAAGGAACTAAAGCAGTCCTTTGTGACTGGAGGGATGAAGGTGATGGCTAGAGTGAGTCAAGGTCAAACCGGGGGCAGGGTGCGGCAGGGGCTCATCATGGAAAGTCTTAGAGGCCATAGTAAGGAATTGGGGTTATTTTCTTAAAAGCAACGGGAGGCCATCGATTGGTGGGTTTTAAGCCAAGAAGAGACCGGGCGACAAATCATCCATTCACACCCTCTGGATGTGAGGATTATCCTAGCCCCTGAAGCTAGAGCATGAATAAGACAGACATAGTCCCTGCCCTTGCTGAGCCTCCATTCTAGGCAAGGGCGTTTCTAATCTAAAACACGAGAGTGGATGTGGAAGATGAGTTAGGAAGATGTGTGTCTGAGGTGTGAGAGGACAGTAGTAGTAGAAGCACAGAGAAGTAGACAGATTTGAAAAATGAGTGGCTGGCTCTGGCTCAGCCTCAAATTCCCAAGCAAGAACAGAGGAGTGGAGAGGCGATGTTTGTTTCTCAGGGTTGCCGCCTTTGGCCACGGAGGCATATGTTCTCAGAGCTCTGGTCCGTGCCACTCCTCCACCTGACCAAAGGGGATCCCTGGGCACCATCCCTGAACCTCCCGAGCAGCCCTCCGGGGCAGCGGCTGGCTTCACCTGGGGAAGCTGCTGGTCACCCCAGCCCCTTTCCCCACCCTTCCAGGCAGGAACTGCACCCAGCATTGTATCCATCCATCTGGCCTGACATACATCAGTGTCAATCCCTGGCTGCAAAAGCAATATTTATAAATCACGTTTCCAAACTGGCTACAAATGTGTACAGAGAAACAGATGGGTTGGGGTAGCTGTTTGTCACCCAGGATATTTATATGGTGAGGAGGAGGGGGCTTGGCAGGCCGTGGGAAGGGGCTAGGGGCCTGGCAGAGGAGCCCTTCCACGGCTGTGCTGAGCTTAGCACACGGCTGCCACCCTCGCTCCTGGAGCTCCTTCCAGGGGGGTCACGCAGGATGGGAGCACCTGGCGGCTCCCCATCAAAGAGAGGCAGTTGGGACAGAACTTCAGGCCCTCGGGTTGGAAAGACTTGTGAACTTGGCGAGGTCAAGGCGGGGCTGTTTGTATCTCCTGGGGCCAACTCAGGATACCACTGGAATAATGCGTGGGCAAGGTACTACCGGTTGTTAAAGCGTTGAAATGCTTCCAAAAAGGTCTAAATAGCTCTGACGCTATGAGGCCCAAGTCCTTCCTGCTGCCTCAGCCTTCCCCCCGTGCCCACCCCCAACTTTGACACAATCAAGCCACTAAGGGGGTAAAGCCTGGCACAGTGGGGGCTCCAGGGGCCTGCTCCAGGTTATTTATGGTCAGTGTCCCTTTCGGTTGGTCATCTGAACTGCACTGGTTGTGAAATATTTTTAATATTACTCTCGGAAATACAGAGGGCCTGGCTTCGGAGGCCACTGAGGTCCCTCCTTTTGGAGGGAAGGGTTGTAAGGATCTTGGGGGTGATCCCAGACCTGTTCCAGGGTCAGAAAGAACCACCATGACCTGATCTCATAGTCCTGGTATCCACTCATTCCAACCACGCAGGCCCCCCGTTCCTTGGACATCCTGGGCCTGCTCGCACCTCAGGGCTTTGCACTTGCTGTTCCCTCCACCTGGATCATTCTTGATCCAGTTATCAGCATGGCTCACTCCCTAATTTCCTTTAGAGTTATACTCACTATTGATTCCTTCAGAGATGGTTTCCCAGGCCCCTTTATTTAAAATAGCTCCTATTGTCACTCTGCTTTATTTTCCCCTGTTTTGTTTAACACATTTTATGGAACACCCACTATGTGCCAGGCACTGCTCTAGGCACTCGGGGCCCAGCACTGAACAAAATCAAGTCTAGACTCTTGTTGCGATTGCATTATCTACCCTCCAGCCACTTAGCAGCCCCAACATACTATTCACTTGTCTGATTTCTACCTCCCCTCACCAGAATGTCACCTCCATGAGGGCAGGGATTTTGTCTTGTTTGCCACTGTATTTCAGGGCCCAGAACAGTGCCTGATATAGAGGCACCGTGTTTCAGTAAATAATTGCTGAATGCAGGAGATGACGTGTTCCAGGTACTAACAATATACCCTCATCTTGCTGGGGCCACCTAGCCATCTCAGGGGCAGGCCCTTTTAGCCCCATTTTACAGATGACAAAATGGAGGCTTAGGAAGTGCAGACCTTGCTGGGGCTGCACAGAAAGCCCCCAGCTGAGCCTGGCCTGGGACCCAGGGCCCTCACTCCCAATCCACTGACGCCCCCCCACCCCCAGTTCAGTGCTCGAAGGCTCAGACTTCGGCCTCTTGAGGAACTTGCTGGGGCACATCTCACAGTGGGATCAGCTCAGGCTGGGCAGGGCAGTCCCTTTCAAGGTGGCAAGAGAGCGAAAGCAGGAAGCACTCTGGATCTGAGACAGGGGTGGGTTGGATTCCCAGCCTGCCGCTGACTCCCCATACGGCCCTGGGTGGGTCCCTTTCCTCCTAGAGTCTCCGTTTTATCACGCGTAAAATAGGGGGAGGGGTAAGGAAGCCACCCCCTAGGGTGGCCGTGAGGATGCAAAGGGAAACATGAGTGGAATACAGCGCTTTTTAAACTGAAGGGTGGGAGTGTGCGCACGTGACTTATTTCAATCTTCAGTTAGACCAGGGGGCTCTTTCCATCCAGGACTCTGGCCCACCTACTCCTCATCTGTTCCCTCCCTGTATCTTTCCATTCTCTTCTCTTGGGGTGCCCCCTCTCCACTCCGCCCACCCGCCCCCGGCTTGTTCTTCAGGGTTTGGCCAGTGGGCTGGGGAACAGCTCTAGCTTGACCCAGATTTTCTGTGTGATCTTGGACCCAACACTGGCTCTCTGGGTGCCTCAGTCTCTCCACTGGTAATACGGGAAGGGGAGGGGAGGAGGCTAGGCCCCTCCCTCGTGCATCCTAGGATTTGGTGGTAACTCACCAAGGTAACTCACCTTGGATATCAAGCAAGGAGAAGTGAGGGTTGCTGGGAGCTTCGGGCACCAGGCGGAAATAAAAGCGGTGCCCACCCTGAGGCTCATCTCTGTCCACCACGCTGATGGTCTGGATCAGCTGAAGGGGGAGGATGGGGCAGGGAGATGATGTGAGGCCTAGTCCACACTGGACCTGGGTAGAGGGTGTCCCAGCCAGTCCCAAGAACCCCCAGGCCCCAGCCCCTCCACGTACCTGTCCTGGCTTCGCGTCCTCACACACGGCTGCCTCGTAGGGAGTGGCCAGCTCTGGGGGATTGTCGTTCACATCCAGGATTCGGATCCTTAGGGATGCCCGGGAGAGCTGGGCATGATTGTCTGCAGTGAGAGCACAGGAGCGGGGTGAGCAGCATCAAGTGTGAGACCTAGACAACCCCCCATCTGCCATGAGGACAAGGAGAGGCAGCAGGGTCACACTGAGAGATCTGTGGGTTGACCCGGCAGGGAACAGGATTAGCACTGAGGACAGCGGGCATGACGGGGTCACCACCATCACTGCTGTCACCGTCACCACCACCGTCCCTGCATGACCACCACTGCCTCCACCACCATCACCCCCAGTGCCACCTGGCACTGTCGTCAACACCATCCCCACCACTACTTTCGCCATCACCATCACCAGTCCTGTTTCCACTGCCCTCATTAGCATTGTCCTTGTACCAACATGACCACCAGTACCACCATCTCCAATCCCACCACTCTCGCAGTCACCAGCCTGCTGGCTTCGCCATTAGACCATTGCCATCGGAATGATGGTGTCCCCACTGCCCTACCTAAGGCACCACCGTCCTCAACTCTATTATCACGAACACCAAGGCCATCCCTAATCAGCGCCCTTACCACCACCATCATCACCACCCATGCGGTCACTCTCTCTACCACAAACACCATTACCAGCCCCGCCCTTACTACCGTTACCCACCCCCATAAACACCCACGTCACCATCACATAGCTACCCCCGCTCCCACCTCCGGCAACACGATCATCACCACTGCCGTCAACCAACATCCTATTCTCGACATCCCATCACCATCAAGGGCGCAGAACGCACCCGGAGCATCCACATCCATCATTTCAGGTATCCATGTGGAAATCCTGTGCTTGGGTCAATTTGTGCTTGGGTCAATTTCTATCTCCACATTGCAGAAGAGAAACAAAGCGTGAGAAACTTTAAAGAACTGGTCAGTTGGCAACTAGGCTCTCAAACCTCTGCTCTTTTAAGACCTGATTCTGAGAGGGCAAGACAAGTCCACTGGATGTGGGTCTTGGCCAGGGTCTTCAGCAAAACCATGACACCCCCACCTGTGATGTCTTTGAGGTCAAGGTCCCTGATGTATTGACCCCCAGGTTCCAGCATTGTGGGATACGGCACAGAGTAAGTTCTAATACATCTGTTGAACGAATGAATGAAGCCTGGAAGAACATGGACGGAAAGAGGCTTGAGTTCCAGGCATGGCTCTGTCCTTGACCCAGTGTTTGGTCCTCCCTCCCTGATATCCCTTTCCACATTTGGAAAATGAACGGAGCACAGTGATTAAGAGTAAAGTCTCCGAGGCAAGTTGTTCTGATCTCAACTCTGCCACTTAGTAGCTGTGTGGTCTATGCCAGGTTACTTGGCCTCTCGGTGCCTCTGTTTTCTCACCGGCAACATGGAGCTACTAGTAATGGGTTGGTTAAGAGGAAAGATTGAGTTCCTATCTGGGAAGCATTTTTTTAAACTGTGTATATAACACATAACAAGTGCTATATAAGGATTTGTTAAATAAACAGACATCCTTGAAGTGTCCTTTCAGCAATGACATCAAGTGATTGAAGGATAGCTTGTCCCAGCCTGCCCTCTCTGAGCAGTACCTGGAATGTTGGCCTTTTCTGTCCCTTGTCCCCTGGACCTCTTGGGTGCTCATTGGTGCCCTGCTCTCAGCTATCTTAGTCATGAGTTCGTTACCGACAAGTTCTATCCACCAGCAACCTCAAGGACCGGGAGAGGAAGCCACCCCCTTCCAAGCAGGGTGGCTAGGCATCTAACCTGGCGGGCAGGGAGCTCTTTTGGGGGCAGCCTGGAAGCTTCCCAGCAGCCAGGAACCCCATGAGTTCTGGGGGGAATGGGGCTGGTGGGCTGCCTCTTTCTCTGATCAGGGCCGCCGTGGCCTGCAGCTGCGTGTGTGTTGATAAGGAGAAATGGGATCCGGGGGCAGGTGGAGCCACCTCCTGGGGTCAGGGATGGGAGGGGGGCGAGTCCTTAATTAACGCAGACCCCCAACCCCTCTCTGGAGCTCCCCTTAGCCAGGGGCACCTTATCTTCTCAGCTCACCCAGATCTGCCGCTTCAGTGATTAGAGGGGGCTTTTCTGGGGGCGGGAGATCGGAGTCGTGACTGGGAATGCCGGGCAAGCCGTTATTTTTAAAAGTGTGTTGCTGAAGAACTTAAACAGACAGAAGGTGGGTGTGTTTGGGAGGAGGGGAGGTGGGGAGGGTGAGGCCCGCTGCCAGGACCAGGCACCTCTCTCCCCGCTGAGGCAGAGGGAGGGGGCGCAGGGGCCTATGTGCCATGCAAAAGGGCGACCCCAGAGCAGGGCCAGCTCCTCTGAGGGGGACATGCTGCAGGGGGGCCGGGTCCACTACTGGCGAGACCCCCACTATTGAGCCATTCCTTTACAATCTGCTGGGCCTCTTCTAGCTGCTCTTTTTTTTTTTTTTTAATTTCTAGCTTTATTGAGATAGGATTGACAACGTGATATAAGGTGTGCAATGTAATGATTTTATACACATATATATTGTGGGATGTTTCCCACAATCAGGTTAGCTAACACATCCTTCACCTCACATAATTACCTTTTCGTTATTGTCCTGCCTCCTCTTTTATTATTTTATTTTTTTTTTCGAGGAGGGGTGGGGCCGAGGGAGAGGGAGAGAGAGACTGAAGCAGGCTCCTCGCCCAGTGCAGAGTCCGACGTGGGGCTCGATCTCATGACCCTGAGATCATGACCTGAGCTGAAACCAAGAGTCAGACGCTTCACCGACTGAGCCACCCAGGCACCCCTCTTACCTCCTTTTTAAAAATGCTACAGGTCACCTCCTGGGAAAGCCCTGAACCCTTTGGCATGGCTGTGGATCCCAGGTCTCAGAGGTGGGGCAGCTGAGTGAGCAGGGAAGGGGTGTGCCTCTATGTTGCCAAGTTACCACCGGCAGAACTGATCCCAGGGACCCCTGGATTTGGGGCTGGCCTGGAACCCCCAGAGCCTGTGTGCCCATGACATCGCAGTGGCGTCCAGCCTGGCTGCACGTTAGAATCACCTGGGAATGGGCGCCTGGGTGGCTCAGTCGTTAAGCGTCTGCCTTCGGCTCAGGTCATGATCCCAGGGTCCTGGGATCGAGTCCCACATCGGGCTCCCTGCTCTGCGGGACGCCTGCTTCTCCCTCTCCCACTCCCCCTGCTTGTGTTCCTGCTCTCGCTGTCTCTCTCTCTCTCTGTCAAATAAATAAATAAAATCTTTAAAAAAAAAAAAAAAGAATCACCTGGGAAGGCTTTGAAACACAGTGATGCCCAAGGCGTGGTCACTGAGGTTTTTTAATGGCTGTAGGAATCTAATATGTGGCGGGGGATTGCCAACCACTGGCAGGTGGGGGAGTCCAACCTGTTATCTTACTTCTGGTGGACTTCCTTTAAACCCCTCCTGATCACAGTTAGCCACATTTGTGATCACTGTTAATAATTAATTCATAAGTTTACCGTCTTAAATGTTTCTGGGATAAAACAAAGACTCCATCAATTAATTAATCTTCACCCTGCGCAGGACTTTCCAATCAATAACAAACTTTCTTATCTATGACCTCATTTGATTCTCAAAACAACCTGTAAAGGAGGTCTTGTTAAACCCATTTTGTAGATGAGAAAACTGAGGCCCAGAGAGGGCCAGGACCTCGCCCAGAGCCATAAGGGAGTCAGCACAGAGCTGGGTTGGGTCCTGGGTCTCCTGCCTCTACGGCCAATGCTTGGTCTAGATCCAAGGCCAGTAGGCCCTCCTGCTGCCTGGGTATCTGTCCATCTAGCACCAGCTACTGCTCGGACCCAGGTCCAAGTGGCCCTTCCCCAAAGCCCAGCAGCAGGTGCCCTCTCCCAGGGCTGGGTTCCTCATGGGTCCCAACCCCCCTCTTGGCATCTCAGTTCAGCTGACTGACATGCAAATTAGTTTAATTATTTCTTCTTCTAAAATAAATTATATTTTGCAGTAGCTGCAATATGTTGTGTCAGGCAAAATTGCATTCAATATTTTTAAACTAATTGATGCAGCCTTGAGGAAGGCTGATTGACAGCCCAGAGCTGAGCAGGCCTGCAGCCTTAACCAGTTCCTAGATGAAAATTAAACGTGCTTCGGCCTGGGGCTCCCTCTCTGAGCTACCTCGCTAGGAATCCAGGAAGGTGGCAGGTGAAACCCTGGGGGCCTGGGGCCCGAGGAGGTGGGCTGTTCAGTGGGCCCCTGGACCAGGGGCGGGAGCACTGCTGTGCACCGTGGGCAGGTCTCCTACCTTCTCTGGGCCTTGGAGACCCTGACGTATAACGGCCAGGGGATCGGACTGGGCCATTTGGAGCTGAGGCTGCTGGATTTTGCTGATGATTAGGAATTGAGCGCCTCCTTTGTGCCAAGGACATAACAGTGAGCAAGACCTATACGGTCTCTCGGTCTTGAGGCAGGGACAGACAGTACTCCAGACTCTGACAAGAGCTAAGAGATAAAGGTTCAAGAGCAGGGTGGGTGCAGGGATGTTTTCCCTGGGGTAAGTGACCTTTAGGCTGAGATCCAACTAGGAAGGAATCAGGTGACCGGCATGCGAGGGAAAGAGTGCCCCAGGGAATGGGGACAGCATATGCAAACACCCGGGAGAAGAGGAAGAGGCTGTAGATAATGAGACTCTGGATCCCTTCCAAGGAAGACCCCAGCCCCTGGCAGGTACTCACCTGGTATCTCAACCAAACTAGGCTTGGAGGGCTGGGGGGGCCACTGGGAAGGGAAGAGGAAATGGGAGCTGGCCTGGTGACTCTGTTAAGGGCACTGCTAGGAACGTGCTCCTTCCCAGAAAGACATCAGCAAACACATGCGAGGCATGTGCTGTGGGCCAGGCTCTGTGCTGCCCCGTTTCCTCCTGTCAACCTTTGTGGGAGGTGGAGACTAGTATTATTGACATTTTACTGAGGAGGAAACCCATTCAGAGAGGTAAGGAACTTGCCCAAGGTCTCGTAGGGAACAACTGATCAATCTGGGACTCGAACCCGGGTCTGGTTCCAGAGGGGGAGTTTCTAATCATCAGATGGTACTGCCTTTCTTGCCATCTTTAGCTGTCAGAGTCCCACTTGCCTCAGCGTCCTAAACGTCCTAACAAATGTCTCTGCCTCCTCCTGGAAGGTCTCCCTGACTGCCTCAGTCCCCGGCCACCAGAATATTAGCCCAAGTCCTGCATGCCCACATGCAGCTCTTCCAGCTAGCTCCCTGGCCTTGTCCCTCAGCCCCTCTCTCTTTTTTTTTTTTTTAAGATTTTATTTATTTATTTGACAGAGAGAGAGACAGTGAGAGAGGGAACACAAGCAGGGGGAGTGGGAAAGGGAGAAGCAGGCTTCCCGCAGAGCAGGGAGCCCGATGTGGGGCTCGATCCCAGGACCCTGGGATCATGACCTCAGCCGAAGGCAATTGCTTAACCAACTGAGCCACCCAGGCGCCCTGCTCACCCCTCTCTTGAGCTCTGCTCCAAGTTTGCTCCATTCTCACCTTCAGATCTTTCCCCAGATGCCTTCTCAGAGAGCCTCCCCTGATGACCTTCTTTAAATGTGTCCCTTGCCATCCCACCAGACACCCCCTTCCCTGCTTTCTCTCCATAGCACTTACCCAACACCCCCTATGTCTTTACTTACTTAACTCTTAACTTGCTCATCACTTGTCTCCCCCCTAGAAAGTAAGCAGAATTTCTATTTTGTTTACTGCTATGTGCGTGGCACATAGTAGGTGCTTAATAAAGATTGTTGAATGAATGGGTTTCATTGCCTGTGGCACCCCTGACTATGCTGGGGTACCGGGGAGGCCACAGGGAGAGACCAATACCTCCTCGGGTGGACTAATTCTGTAGGGGGTGCACCCCCTCCAGGGCCCCTCCATCTGGGCAAGAGTCAAGCTATGTGCTGCTGTTCCTGCCTCTCTCTTTGGACTAAGGTTTTCTCATCAGTAAAACAAATGGAGAGAGAGAAGGAGAAGCCCAGAGAGAAGGAGGCAAGGGAGGTTGCAAGAGTAAGAGTGAGAAGTGGGGGGAGGAAGGAGGGACTGGTGGGGAAAGGAGAGGGGGAGGGGACAGGGGCGGGGGAGGGAGAGAGCTTGGGGGGCAGCTCAGAGGCACCTCCTTCTCACTCACTTGCAGTGGAGGGTGGGCAGCAGAGCGGACCCTCTTTTTCAGTCCCCCCCAGCTCCTCCCCTTCCCGAGAGAATTAAATTGCATCCAGACACCAGGCTCTGATTAGAGCTGGCCAGCTGGGCAGGAAGATTTATCATCCCAATTACCCGCTGGCCAAGACAAGCTGGCTGAAGAAGTGGGGGCGCTCCAGGGGAGGGGTGTCAGGGCTGCCAAAAGTGGACTCCTTGCAGACCCCTGCCCTGTCCTCACTCACCTTTAGTGGGAGCAGGAGGTTTGGGCACCCTTCTCTGTCTCTCTCAGGGCTTTGATGATCCCTTTGGCTTCCCAGGGGAGACCGGAGGCTTCGTTGTGGGGGGGGGGGCGTTGTGTAGTCCTCCAAAGGGTAAAGGAGGACTTCGGGGTGAATCAGGGACTCTGGAATGGGGGTGGGGTGGGAGAAAGCTTTCCTTCCTAGGGCTGAGCTGGTCCTGATGTTCTGGGCTGTCCTCTGGAGACCCCATGGACACGACAGAATCTTTATTCCGGGCTGCCTCTGTTGGGTACTCAGGGACCACAGGATTCCGGGAGTTACCCAGTCCAAGAGGAGCCCAGGCCTGATTTACACCTCTGGTGATGGGGAGCTCAGTGCCTCCTGAAGCAGCCCCTTCCGTGTAGGACCGTGCCAAGCCTCTTCCCCAGATGGCACCACACTCAGCTTCCCTGCCCGCCCTAGCCCTGCCCTGACACCCCCAGCTCCTGTCTAAGCCTGAGGCTTCACCACAGCCTCCCATGTGCCCTCCTGCTCCAGGCCAGCCCCGTCCTGTTCACGAGTGAACACTGGGCCCGCACGTCTGACCATGTCACTCTGCTGCTCCAAGACCTGCCTTGGTTCCCTGTTGTCTCCAGGAGATGTCTGGCTCCTCAGAGGACATTGAAGGCCCTTCCTGCAGAGAACCAGTGAGGGTCTGCATGCTCACCTCACCTCGCCTGCTCCAGCCATCCCCCACCCCAGCCTCTGCCCCCGCCCCAGTCTCCCTGTTTCTCAGAATGGCCAGCGCACGGCTGAGCTTCTGAGTCTTTCTGCCTCGAGCACCCAAACTCCCTTTCCTCAGCCTTTGAGACCCAATTCAGATGTCCCCTCCTTTGGGAAAGATTTTTGCCTCCTTCCCCTCTGGGTAGGCAAGTCCCTCCCTGCTCCTCCTGAGTGCCCACTGCCCCCTTCCGCTCCGTGTTGTCACTGGCTGTTGATGTGTCTCTCCCCCGCCTACCTGTGAGCTCCGAGGTCAGCGGCCGAGCCTTGCTTACCACCAGATCGCA
This sequence comes from Zalophus californianus, assembly GCF_009762305.2. Classification (NCBI taxonomy): domain Eukaryota; kingdom Metazoa; phylum Chordata; class Mammalia; order Carnivora; family Otariidae; genus Zalophus; species Zalophus californianus. Next base: position 125,816,357 of record NC_045602.1, read on the forward strand.
GCACCCAGACCGGGATGGGCAGTGAGGAGAGGCCCTCTGAAAACACTAGCTGGGGGTAGACATGTGGGGAGCGGAGGGTGTCCTTGTGGCAACTGAGCACTCTGCATCTCATCCCACTGCAAGCTCTCACCCCCATCCCTATTGTCCTCCTAAGGAGCATTGGACTGGGAGTCATAAGGCCTCACTGCTGGACTTGGGCCAGTTGCTTCCCTTCCTTGGGCTTAGTCTCCCCAGCTGTGAAGTGAGGGTGGGGGTGGGGGCTGGAGTCCATCATCTCTGACATTCCTTCTTCCCTCAGATTCTTTTCTCTGGCTATGAATCACAAGTACCGTGTGTCAGGAACCATGCTAGTCATTTTACATACACAGATTCTAACGTACATGACATGAGATGCTTTATGTACAACATTCAGTATGATGTCTGGCACATCGTAAGCTTCAAACAAACAGAAGCTGCTATTATTGTAAAGATATCGTAAATTATAATCTTTGGGGCATCTGGGTAGCTCAGTCGGTAAAGCGTCTGCTTTCAGCTCAGGTCATGATCCCAGGGCCCTGGGATCAGGCCCCATGTCGGGCTCCCTGCTCAGTGGAGAGTCTGCTTCTCCCTCTCCCTCTGCTCGTGCTTGCTCTCTCTTGCTCGCTCTCTGTTTCTCAAATAAATAAATAAATAAATAAAAATCTTAAAAAAAATTATTATCTACAGCCATCTAACACAGTGCCATTTTACAGATGAGAAAAGTAAGGCAATGAAAGGGAGAGTGACCCGTCCAAATGCAGAGAGCTGGGAACGGTGCAACTGACCCGTTTTCGTGCGTCATGCCACCCTACTTTCCTCACTGGGTGGGCCAGCGCCTTTATCGGTTCATTCAGTAAATATTTACACATGCCCACTAAGTGCCAGGCCTGGTATAAATAGCGCAGATGCAGACAAGACCCTGCCCTCGTAGAAGGTACAGCTTCCCGGGGAGAAGAGATTAACTAAATACACAAATACATACATAAATCATGACGAGCGCTCCGTAGTTTGTAAGAAAAACCGGGGTGCTGTAAGACGTACTTGGCCTGGGGTGACCCAGATGGGGAAGCGTCTCGCTAATCTGGTTAACTCTTTGCTGTTCCTGGTGGCTAGAGACCTGCCCCTCCCCCACTACAGACCAGCTTAGGGCCAGCCGACCCTGGAGGAGGGGGGCCGGATGCGGCCCCTGGAACCCTCACCCCAGCACTGGCCTTCCAAGTCTGCACCGCCATCTCTTTGAAGACTGTCCCTTTACAACTGCCCTTTCCACCGAAGGATTCAGACACAAATTGTACTTTAAATTCAATATCGGTCATTAATATTTCATGATTACAAAACGTTAAAGATAATGTCAGTGGAAGGAGCGTTTGCATGGGCAGAATGGATGACTCAGAAGTTCGGGGAGAAGGAGCCGGCATACTAAGTGGCTGGGGAGTCTTTGAGGTAATCCAGTATGACAGCAGGCGGCGGCTCCCGACCCAGCTCAGCCTTCTCCAAGGTGCTCGCCAAGCTCCGCCACTGTGTATAAATATTTCCCCTCTGATTCTTGTCACCTCGGGTTTGTTATGCCCGGAGCAAGCAGGGCCACTGTGACTCCACCAGCATCCTCTGTTTCTGAGGAAGCCAAATGGATGCTTAGCAGGAGGCCATGGACAGGCAGACCTCCTGGCATTGAACTTGGGGGCTTGGGCTGGCTGCTGGGAAGCAGGAGGTCTGGGGGTGGAGCCCTGACCCTGCGTGGATTTGCTCCATGACCTTGGAACCATCGCTGTTCCACCCTGAGCCTTTATTTCCTCTTCTGTAAAGTGGGGATAATAATTTTGCCCTTGTCTTGCAGAGATGGCAAGAAGCTGGAGTGGTGGATTATTTGTGACACTCCTGGATTCGTGCCTGGCACCAAAAAAACATGACTTGAGGGGCATCTGGGTGAGAGCAGGGCTTTGGAGTCAGACAGGCTGGGGCTGGAAATTTAGACAGATGACTTCACTTCTCATCCATAGGTTGGGGATAAGGGCAGAACCGACACCTCTTAGGTGGGAAGATTCAACGAGCGAGCGCACTACTGTAAAATGCCTTGTGCAGAGTCAGTGCTCGAAGTCAAGTGCCCAGAGTCAAGATCGATAGATACCTCTAATTGAGCACTTATTAAGTACTAGGCAAGTTCTTTCCATGCATGATCCTATTGAATCCTCCCATTAGCTCTGTGAAGCGGGAGCCATTCGTTTTCTCATTGATTAATACCTGGTCAGGGTTGGGCAGGGGTTGTTGATTGCAGCTTAGGGGGGAGGGTCTCTAGCCCAGTGATCAGTCTCCTTCCAGAGCCTCATCTTCCCCATGGTCGGTTGCTAGGCATTGGTGGGTGGGAGAGAGGTGGGGCTCAGATTGCAGAGAGTACCCAGGAAAAGGAGCTCACGTGGCCTTGCTGCGGAGGGAACTAGGCAGACTTGCTCCAAATCCCAGCTCTGCCACCGCACATCCTTGGGCAAGTTTCCTCTCCCAGCCTCGATCTTCTCATCAGTAAAGTGGTGCTGATCGGTTACTGATCATGATTCAATAGAAGTCCACACTAGAAAGCCTCTAGCCCAGAATATGGATGAGGTAAACACTGTAAAATGTTTGTGGGAGAGTCCCCTCCACATTCTTTCTTCTGTGAAATGGCAGCATTATAGACTTTGTATACCACTCTAGCTGCTCTCTGCAAAGAGACCCACTGGGCAGAAGCACAATGCTTAACCCGAGTGGGACGTCAGGCAGGGTGGCGCAGCCGGACGCGTGGGGGGAGATGTATCTGCAGGCAGGGAGAGGGGGCTCTCTGCCCAGCAGCCAGGCCAGTCTCCCCTGGCCGCCCAGGGAGCAGGCTCAGGGAGGGAAGGAGGGGGAGCTCTCCTCCCCCCCAGTCCAGCCGCCACTTCCTCTCCAGCCACCTTTGTTACTTTCCTTTCATGAGGTGGAGGAGTGGATTCAAAGGCTCCCGAGTAGCAGGCACTGAGGTTTGAGCCAGCTTTGTATTTTCTTTTAAACTGAAGTTGAAAGAGACGGAGGGAACTTCAGCCTAGGGACTTCCTTGGCCCACCGGCCTGCAAAGGGGGAGGGCGCCAGCACGGGGAGAAGGAGGAAGGCTGGCAGGGGGCTCGCGGGGCCAGGAGGGACTTGGGGCCCCCCCCCACCAAGTGCGCGCAGGGGCAAGTTGGAATGTCGCCCGCCCACGCACCGCAGGCTCAGAGGCTCTGAGTCTCTCTGTTGTCATGACTGCTTATTGGCAGCTCTGCAAGCTCCTGGACCTTGAGAGCCGATGGGGGTTGGGGTGGGGGGTGCTTGGAGACCAGGTCCAGGCAGCATTGCTCTGGTTTTGGAGGAGGCCTGGAGCTGCCCCCTCCCCTCTCCTGGGCCTCTGTGAACCCTGCGGTCTTAGCTCCTCACCTCTACGGCTTACTTATCTGGACCCCATGCATAGAGCCTCCCCTCTTCCTCTTGCCGCTCACCCGTGCCAGCTGCACCAAGCTGCCCGCGGTGCACGCGCGCACACAAGCGCGCGCGCGCACACACACGCACGCTCTTCCGGGAAGCCGGGCCAAGCACCTTGAAGTAGTCCCGGACCCCCTCTCTATCTCTTATCTCCACGCCAGTCATTCCATCAGAAAATCCCAGGGTGCCATTTTCAGCCTGTCCCCCAAAGCTGACCACATCTCACCTCCTCCATGGCTGTCGCCCTGGGCCAGGCCACGGTCTTGTCTTCCTGCCACTGTCACATTTAAGTTCCCCCTCACCCCCCAAAGGATCCATTCTCATGCAGCAGCCAGAGGTATCCAGTCCGGTAATGTCCCTCCTCAGCCCAAATGGCGCCCCTGTCCTGTGATTCCCGCCTTATTCAGAGCAAAGTCCAAAGAACTTACAAGGGCCGATCACTCTGCCCCTCGCCAACCACACTGGTTTCCTCGCTATTCCTCCAACATGCTGGGCAAACTAACACCTCAGGGCCTTTGCACTGGCTGTTCTCTCTGCTTCGAACACTCTTCCCTCGGACATGGGCATGACTTCCTCACTTTCCTAAGGTCTCTGTTGAAATGGCTCCTTCTGAGAGAGGCCTTCTTCTAAGAGGAACAACACCCTCTTCTTCCCAGTCCCCTTCCCCGGCTCTCTTCCTTCCCGGTTTCTCACTAGCCCTTCACATCATCCGGCATATGTACACCTGTTTGTTGACAGTCTAGCGCTCCTCCACAAAGACAGGAGCTTTTCTGTCTTGTTCAAGGCTGTATCCTCAGTCTCTAAAACAGGGCTTCGTATGTAGTGGGTGCTCAATAAATGCTGAGGAAGGAAGTCAGCTTCCAGACCAGCTCTCGCCTTTTGGCTTGGGATCCTTCCCAGGTCTTTGTTCCTCCGCATCAGTTTTTGCCTCCCGCAACCCGGCCATCTGTGCCCGGTTTCTTCCTCTTTGCCCCGCCTCAGCCCCGCCCCTCACACGGCCTTCGCCCCGCCCCGATATTCGCCCCGCCCCCCGGCTCACCCGCCTCCATGGCCAGCACCGTGATATTGTGCCAGCCGGCCGTCTCGCGGTCCAGCCCCTTGCCCGTCACAATGGCGCCAGTGTCTGCATCGATATCAAAGATCTGGTCTAAATCCGAGTCGCGGTCAATGGCGTACCTGAGGGAGGCAGGGTGGGGCTGATTGAAGGTGCCCTGGCGCCAGGTGGAGCCCGTGCCCAAGTCCACCAGCCTCCCCGCCGCCCAAAAGAGGCATCATCTGCCTGGGAGACATCAGGAGCAGAGAAACCCTTTCCAAGAGAGGAGGGGTGGAAAGGGATGTGGGTTTGCCTCTCTGCGGCACCAGTACCGGCTGTGTGACCACGGGCCACGCTCAACCTTTCTAAGCCTCGGTTTCCTCTGCTGGGTAATGGGGCTAATAATTTGCACCCCACAGTTGTGAGGCTGGAAGTGGGCAAAGTCCCTGGCACTCACTGCATATTCGATTATCTTTCCCTAAGAGCTGACCCTCGAATTGGGCTTGGGGAGGGGGCGGGGCTGGCATGGGTTGGGGGGCGGATGGGGGGAACAGAGGTGCAATGAATCATTCAGAGAATGGCGGGCAGGAATAATTCAGAGAACGGCTAACGGCGCCCAACGCGTCGAACGGAGGAGCAGGCAGAGTGTGGCACGGGCACCCGCGGGGCGCGGGATCCAGGGCTTGGACATGTCCTGGGCGGGGAGGCGCGAGGGGAATTCTGAGCAGGAGAAAGGGGGTCGGCGTGGAGGCCCCAGCCCGGCCACACGGCTGAGCGAAAGCGGTGGCGAGAGGTCCGGGGGAGACGGCCGGCGGCCCTTCCCGGCCGGCGCAGCACGCGCGAGCTAATCTGCGGCTTTTCAGTTGCCGCGTGAAAAAGCCCTTTGTTCCGCCTTCTTCCCGGGCCTTTGTGCGGCGACTCCAGGCCTGAAAGGCCCGTGTCCAACATATGTCTCGGGCGGCGGCCCAGAGAGGCCCAGCCAGCTCCGGCCGCCGCTTCCCAGCGCTGATAACGCGGGCGGGGGCGCCGCCAGGCTGCGCGGCCCACAAAGGCCTCGAACGCCAAGCAAGGGCGCATGCATTGTGCGGCGAGGACAAAGAAGCTTGGCGGGGCGGAGCTCAGCCTGAGCCACCCGGCCCCTCCCACAGGGAGGAAAGGGACCCTTTCCCCATCTCCTAGAGGAGGAAACTGAGGCCCAGGGAGGCGAGGGCGCCAGAAACGCCCGCTGCTGGAGGCGCAAAGCCCTGAAGCGACCCTATAGTGGGGCTTAGCTGCATTACAACGTCCCTGGGGCCTCAGTTTCCTCATCTGTTGAATGGGAATAATGACACCCAGTGGGACTGCCCGCATCTGAGAGTAATCAGAGCTGCGTTTGAATCCTAGGCTACTTACTTCACCTGTGTGACCTTGGACAAGTCACTGGACCTCCCTGGCCTCCGTTTGCTTATCTGGAAAAGGGGGTGTACTCCCCTGTACTCCCTCACACTGGTGTGAGTTAGAGGGGCTAATTCATGAGTCTGGGCATATGCATAGGTGACATCCCTTATTCTTTTCATAGTTACTGGGGTGGAGGCAAAGATGGTGAAAGCTACGGCCAACTTGTAAAAGGCTGTGTGTATGGGTATGGTGGGCATTACCGCCAGTTTCCTGAGCTCCCATCAACTCTCCTCCCTGTCCCTAAGCTGCTAAGCCCACATCCCCCTTGCCCCTGACCAACCTGGGGCCTCCTGACCTGGGCAAAAGTGTATGGGGGACTTCAGACCCAAGATGATACTTCCTTCCACTAGCACAGCACTTAATAATTTGTAGCCTGCTTTTCCTTTAGCCATCCCTCCCTGCATTTCTTTATGCTTAGACATTAACTGAGTGCCTTCTCTGTTCTGCTCTGTGCTAGGTCCCGGGATAAAAGAGCAAATGAGACAGATGAAGTCCCTGCCTGGCACCCTGGGAAGCTGATGGGATCTTCCCTATTTTGCAGATGAAGACACTGAGGCTCAGAAAGGAAACCTGCCAAGCTTAGGACTGCCAAATATGGTTGAGCAGGTTGTATCCTGCACAAAGGTACCAACCAGGCTGAAGGGGTGAAATGGGGTTAAAGTCTAACCAGTGTTCAGCTTGCCATCCTAGCTGAGGGAGGATCTTCTCAAAAGGGATCTTTTCTTATTTATCCAAAGATGCCCTGTGGGCTAGTGATGACCCTGCTCAAAACTGCACAGGAGCTGTCGCAGAATTGGTATTTGTACCCAAATTTGGGACTCTCTACCCAGAGTTCTTTTATAGCTCATTGAACCACCCAAAGCTGCAAAGCATGGAGCCTCAGATCCTCTGCGTCCCCAGCCTGGGCCTGTCAGATGTTTGGGTCCAAAGGAGGTAGAACCAGGCTCCGAGTGTCAGCTCGGCTGGAAGGAACCTCCCCGATTCTCCTGGGAGAACAGAGTCCAGGAGAGGGCCAGGGCCTGATACAGCCTGGGTCTCCTGATCACTGGGTCGGGCCTGGGCATGAGGCAGGGCTTGTGGGAGGATGCCTGCCATCTTCTTGCTTCTCCCGTTCCTACTTAGAACTCCCTCGTCTTTTCTCCCGGTTTTTCTCTTCTGTTCCCTCCTGGAGGGGAAGGGGGGTGCTGAATCTAAGTGGAGGCAGCCGTTCCCAAGGCTGTGGGGTGGGCCGCAGGGACCTGCCATTAACCAGCAAAAGACTTGGGGCTGCAGGTCAGTGTGGCTGGCTGAGCCCAGGTGGTTTTGTTCCAGCTCAGGAAGCCAGCCAGTGAGTGGGAGGGAGGGGTGGAGGGGCGCGGCATGAAGCAAGGAGCGTGGCCTGGCAAACATGGGGGGCGGGAGAGGGGAAGCTTATGGACCTCGCGTGTAGGTGAGGTGCATGAGTTGTGCGTCTGGTCGGTGTTGTGGGCAGAAAGTGTGTGTGTGTGTGTGTGTGACCTGAATATGTGAGTGGTGTGCATGTGTGTCTGTGTGTGTGTGATACTGCTTTGCTGTTGGAAAACCTAAGGCTCAAGAGGCAGCTGCTTAGCCCTGGGTGTGGATCCAAGTCCGCGATGCCCCTGATGAGTCACTTCAATCTTTGAACTTTAATTTTGAGCAAAATGGAGATGATAATCCTACCTTGCAAGTTGCTGGGAGGATTAAATGCCTAGCTGGGGGGATAAGGTGCCTAGCTGAGCTCCAGGAAAATTACTCCGTGAGAGAGGATGATTGTTATTCTAATTATTATTCAGAAACATCTAGTAAGGGGGACAGGCGAGTCCCCTCCAACCAGTGTGTGGCCTGTGTGCCCCGGGGGTGGGAGGCCCCATGTGCTGACAGCGGACCATTGGAGTATCTCCAGCAGGCTGAGAAGGGTGGGAGGCAGCCGTGGATCTAGAAGGTCCGGCTCCTCATTCAGTCAGCCAGGACCTGGACGGCAGGGAGGGGAACGGGAGCATGTGCGGGTGGAGGAGTGCAGACAGAGGGTGTGGGTAGGTGTCGGGTAGTGTGTGGTGCTTGTGTGTGCATGACTGTGCATGCGTGCAAGGGAGGACCCAGAATGATGGTCAGGAGTGCGGATCTGGTGCCCATCTGCCTGTTTGAAACCTAGCTGTGTGGCCTTGGGTAAATCACTTGATCTCTCTGTTCTTCAGCTTCCTCCTCTTGAAAATGGAGATAATAACAATGCCTACCTTACTGAGCAGCTCCGAGGGTTGGACAAGTAGCTACCCATGGAACACTTCTAGCAGTGCTGGGCGCCTGCCACATGACCTGTGGATTTGCTCTCACGTTTTTTTGCCAGCAAGACTTCATGCCAGGCCTGCAGAAGGCCTTTACGTGCATGAGCTCCTCCCAGCTTCCCAGGCACTGTTATCACCCCCATTTCACAGATGAGGAGACTGGGCTAAGAGAAGCCAAGTGCCTTGCCCTGGGTCAAAAGGGCTGGTTAGTGGACACCCAGGTCTGTGCAGGGCCTTGTCTAAGGCCTTGTCTCAATCCATAGGGCACTCTCCTGAGGGCCGGCCAGGCACACCTGCAGACACTCGCACACACTCCAATGGCACAAAGGGCTGCCGTTGTCAAGGTTAGGATGGGGGATGTGGGGAGGGTCCTGCTTCTTGGCCTGGGCGTGCACTATGTGGGTTTTGTCCGCATAAATATGTGCATACAGTGCACGCACAGGCATGAGAGATACGGAAGGCAACAGGCTCCTGTGTGTGCAGCCTTCCCAGGGCTCCCTTGTGGGGGCTCATGTACACATGTGCGCAGCAGGCTGAATGAGGCAGCCCCCACCCGAGCGACTAGAGGTAGAGTCTCTTCAGATGCAGAAGGGGCTCCCCTTCCCCCCACCAGGGATTCCTCTCTGCTCACTCCACCCCATCTCCGATTCTTTCTACACACCTGCCCCCCACCCCAGCTTAAGACACACACTCAAAGCCCAAACATGATGCCTGGGAATTTGTATGTGATTAATACAGGTTGCAGATTGAAGGGTAGAAATGGGTGTCCAGGCCACAAAGGAAAATGTTTAATGTTCATTTCCTGAGGGCCTACTAGGTGCCAAACAAGCCTCCCTCCAACCCTGGGAGCACCGAGCACAGAACCTAGTGAACACAGTAGACATTTAATACCTAATTTTTGAATAAATGAATGAGGCAGGTACTATCATGATGCCGATTATAGAGATGGGAAAACTGAGGCTTGCAGTAGGTCCAGTGATCGTCCCATGGTTCTACAACTGAGCTGAGATTCCGACCCAAGTCTTCTTTGATTCCAGAGCCCATGTACTTTCTGCTGCACCCCACTGTGGAGTGCTGGGAGGAAATGAGGTGTTTGCTCCCACTGGTCCAGTGTGGGCTTTGCTGGTTTTGATGTTCGAAGAAGACTCACCAGGGTGTAGGGCTATGCTGGGCTGATCAAGGGCCTGACTATCTGCAAGGCTGCCTAACCCAGAGATGGGCCCCTCTGAGCTCTCTCTTCTCTCCCTCCAAAGCTTCCAAGGCTCCCCATCGCCTAAGCATGGAGTCCTGCTTCTCCACCTGACATTCAAGGTCCTTCCCAGCCTGGCCCAAGTGCCCCTCTGTACTCCTCTCTGCCCACCTTGACATGAGCTCATCCAGCTGATCACCCTGCTGTTGAACTTAACCTGCTGAATCCACGACTATGTTCCTGCTTCCCGGCCCTTACCATCACTCCAACCTGGAGCATCCTCTCCCTGTTCCAACCTCACCTCTTCAGCCTCGCTTGGGGGCCATATGCGGAAGCCTGTGCTCATTCCCCTTGGTGGTGCATCGAGTACTCGCCCCTCCATGGAGTTCTGTAGTCCTCAAGCCCCGGTCTCAGCCCAAGACCACTCGACTTAGATCTGTCACTAGATGCCTTCACATGGGGGCCTAGCCTTCCTGTCAGCCTATGTCTGATTCATCTCTGTGCCTTATGCACAGGGGAGGACACCTAACCACAGAGAAAGTAAGAAGCTGGGGTAAAATAACAGGAGGCTGAATTCAGGAAGCAGACAATCATGGGTTAAATCATTCCTCTCCCCTTCAAGCTGAATGACACTGGGAGAGTCACTTCTCCTTTCTGACCTTCAGTTTCTTCATCTGTAAACTGCGTATGATGCCTCCTGAGGGGACAATGCAACAACTCCCCAGTGTAGGAACTCAGAAAACCACTCTGCATATCTGCATCTCTGTATTTCCCAGGTGCCTAGTGTGCCTAGATTTTACCTATAAAATCTCCCAGGATACCACTTAATATCTTCATCTCCAGGAACACACCAAGCTCCTCTGCCCCAGGACCTTTGCAGTTGCTGTTCCCACTACCTGGAATGCTCTTCCTCACATCTTTGCACGTTGGCTCTCACTTTATCATTCTGATCTCAGCTCATCTGTCAACTCCTGGACTACTCAATCCATAGTAGCCCCTGTTGCCCTATCTTATTACCCTGTTTAACTCCTTCATAGCTCTTATCAGCAATTATTTCACAACTTGTGTCAACAAATGTTTCACGACTCGATGACTGTCTCTCCCCAGGAGAAGGCAAACTCTCTGTGGGCAGGGATGAGGTCTTATTACCACTGTTTCCCCCTTGACTCAATGTGTAGGCGCTGACTGAGTCCATGACCCTGCAAACCCAGGAGCTGAGGATGCAAGCTGGGCTCTGGGCAGCACATGTGCCCCATGAGGAGCCCTTCTGTCTCTCAGTGGCCCCTCACTGGCCTCCTATGTCCGCATCTGTCCCCTGCAGAGAGGGTGCTCATCCCCAGCTCTGCCCTTGGCTGAGTCATCTGCCTGTCCCCGGGCCTGGCTCCCAGAGGACGACGAGGAGGAGGAGTTGGGTAAATGTTTGTGGTGTTAAATTGGACCTGTCGCAAGCTCCTCACTGCCTCCACATCTGAGGAGCCCCAGGGAAGGGGCCAGCAAAGAGAGATGAAAGAAGGTGAGAAGCTGGTTTCAAAGTTGGCCCTTTCAGTGCAGATAAAAGCTGGAGGGAAGGGAAGCCAACAGGGGGAGCAGGGAGAAGACTGAGAACGGGTGTGAGCGTGACAGTGCAGGGGAGGGGAGCAGGCAGGCAGGAGCACTAACCTGGGAGGTGAGGACTCAGCTCCTACTCTTGGCTCTCAACTACCCGGGGGAGCCCGGGAACGCCTCCTTCCCTCCCTGGGCCTTGGTTTCCTCACACACATGGGTGATAATCCCTTCCTGGAGAGAGAGAGCTCTGTGGCCCAGCCAGAGGCTAGGGGGCTGCTGACAGACTGTCCCGACAGCCTGAGTGGAAGGGCGGCAGAGGAGCTCAGAGGCAGCAGGATGCTTTGGGCAGTGAGGAGGGCAGAGGCAACCCCGGGCCCTCTGGCCCTCTGGCCTGAGTCTGAGCTCCTCAGCTTGCCCTGAGGCCTGCCAGACTTCACTTTTGCTGCCTCATCTCCCTCAGTCCACTGTAGCCATCATGGTCTGTTCTTCTCCAGGCACAGCTACCTCGGCCTCCATATGCCTGCACAGGCTGTTCCTCTGCCTGGAATGCCCTTCACCTCGTATGTACACCTGACCATACCCAAGTACCAGCTCAGCTCATTTCCTGCCTCCTCCAGGAAGTCTTTTAAGACCCCTGAGCGTATTTCCCAGTCTGAGAGCCTTTAGGCAGTTAGGCAGGGAGGCATCTCTCTGTCGTCACCCAGGGCTGCCATGTAAGATTGCACATGCTGTGCACTGTACAACTCAGAGAACCATTCACATAGATGATGAGGGAAACGTTACCCATCTGGAACAATGTAATGCATAGATCCTCAAATTAACTTCTCTTCTCCCTCTCTTCAATGCTCAGCACAGATCCTGGCACATAGTTGGTTCTGGGATTACTTACTGATTATGTCCAGGGGTTTCAGGGAGGAAGCAGGGAGCTCAGGAATCTCCTTCCCGTCTGTCCCAACAATGGCCCTTCGCCCCATCCCTGACCTCCTCTGGATCATTTCTGCTACAACCTTTCTTCCCGTCTCTTCTACCTGACCTTCTTCCAATTTGGGCCACAGTCAGGGACTTCGCAAACCCTTCCAGAAACATCAACAGAGCTGCAGCATCCCCTCCCCTCCACCCACCTGCCTCCCCCCGCCCCCACTCACCCCTCTCTCTCCCTGTGTCTATTTCTCTTTCTTTCCCTTTCTGGCTTTCTCAGCAGATCTCCTCGCTTTCTACATGGTCAGGCAGGTCCTCTGCCTCTTTTAGTTCCTCTCGTGGTCCTCCCACTGGCTCCCCCTCTCTCCGACCTCCTCCTCTCACTGTGAGGCTCTCCCCAGGCCCCTGAGCCTCTCTCTCTTTTCTCAGTTTTTCTCTTTTATGTTTCATTCACTCATCAGGGCAGTCAGCGAGTGTCCACCGAGTGCAGGGCATCAGGTAAAGTGGTGAACACACAGAACTCCCTGCTCTCACGGGGCTTATCTGGTAGCGGGAGAGACACACGATGGAGTCAGAAAACTAGGTGACATGTTAGATGGTGAAGGCTACTGAGGACAGAGTAACATGAGGAAAGGGGATGTGAAGTGTTGGGGCTGGGGGTTGGGGTGGGGATGAAATTTTAGAAAGAGTGGTCAGGGAAGGCCTCACTGAGAAGGTGACTCTTGAGCAAAGACCTGGAGGAAGCCAGCGGACCAATCGTGGGGATATTAAGCGGGTAACATTCTAGGCAGAGGGATCAGCAGTTGCAAAGGCCCTGGGGTGGAGTGAGCTTGGTGTATCCGTGGAGCAGTGAGGAGGCCAGTGTGGCTGAGCCCCCTGAACTAGGAAGGAGGACCTCGGGAGGAACGGTCTGAGAGGCTACAGTGAGGCCAGATCTCATGGGTCTGGGGGGCATTGTGAGAGCTTGGTCTTTTGTTCTGAGCCAGATGGGTGCCTTTCGGGGGCTCTGAGCAGAGGAGGGCCAAGTTCTGATTTCCCTTTGGACAGGATCAGTCTGGCCCCAGGCCAGTTCTAGATTAAAGAGGGGCAGGGCAGAAGCAGGGAGACCAGTTGGGGGGAGGGGGGAGTGCCGGAATCCGGATCCAGGTCCGGATAAGAGAAAATGGTGGCCCGGACCAGGGGGTAGCAGGTGGGTAGCAGCGCAGGTGGAGAAGGTGGTGGGATTCCGGATTTGCTGACTGACTGGAGGGAGGTACGAGACAGAGACAGGAGGCAGGGTGTCTCCAACATTTTTGATCTCAACAACTGGAAGGTTGGGGTCCTTGTTTTTGGTGGAGGGACCTGGAGCTCAGTTCCGAACGTGGTGAGTTCTGGGTGCCTAGGGGAGCCAAGGGGAGCTGCTGAGACGGCAGGGTAGGCAAGAGAGTGGACTCGGGGGTCATAGGCATGTGGATGGACAGACCGAGGACACCGAGAGAGCCACCGCGGACAGAGAGGACCGGGGCCGAGCCCTGTTCATTCTGCCGTGTCTGTCAAACCTGGGTCTCCCTCCTTGTCCTGAGTCCCCTGACTCCCTGTGACCACTCTCACATCTGTCTCCCTTGTCTCTGAGCTGCATCTCTGTGTCCATACCCCCCTTCTCCGCCCCCCGCCCCTCCCCCTCTGCCCGAGGTCTGTCCGCGGGGCGGTGGCGGGAGAGCAGGCAGCAGGCGTGGCCCCGGGCGGGGGTCTCACCGGACGGGCCGGTTGGCGGCGTCGGGGTCCCGCGCCGTCACCACGCCGACCAGGGAGCCCACCTGCGCGTCCTCCTGCACCTCCAGGAGGCCGGAGGGCGGCCGGAACTCTGGGGGCTCGTCCACGTCGGTCACGGCCACGCGCACGATCGCCTGGTCGCGGAACGTGCCCAGGTCAGCGAAGCGGGGGTCCACGAACTTGTTGAGGGCCTCCAGGACCACGGTGTGCACGGGCTGGGACTCGAAGTCCAGGCGCTGCGGGGAGGGAGCAGAGGGCAGGTGAGTGGGCCGGGTGGGCTCCGCAGGGAAAGAGGACATCGGGGAGGAGGACCCAGAGAGGGCAGGGCGGTCCCAGGGTCGCGATGATTCTGCAGGGGCGCGGGGAGTTGTGGGCTGCACCAGGGAACAGGCTGTTGGGAGACCCCCGATCATCCCTCCCTGGTTGCAGGTGGACGAAGCGAGACTGCGGGGGACAGTCTTGCCAAGGGACACAGCCCATCAGGGCTAAAGGCTGCTGACATCTGACTTCCCGCACCCACCCCCAGCACAGTAGGTTGGGTCATTTCATGCATTTATTTATTTATTTATTTAAAAAAGATTTTATTTATTTGAGAGAGAGAATGAGTAAAAGAGAAAAAGAGTGAGGGGGGAGGGTCAGAGGGAGAAGCAGACTCCCTGCTGAGCAGGGAGCCGGACTCGATCCCGGGACTCCAGATCATGACCTGAGCCCAAGGGAGTAGCTTAACCAGCTGAGCCACCCAGGCACCCGATTTCATTCATTTATTAATTCACGGAGCACTTACTGTGTACCAGTGCATTACCCATCTAATTTTACGACATCCTTAAGAGGCCTGTATTGTGATTATCTCCTTTTACACAAGAGGAAATCGAGGCCCAAAGTCACTTAGCAGTTAGGCACTGGCAGAGGCAGGATTCAGACCCAGGCAGTGCTGCTCCCAAGTCCTGGTCCTTAACCCCAGGACAGGAGAGCACACTGGATTTGCTGCTGACTCGCTGTGTGTCTGTGGGCAATCTATTTAACCTCTCTGAGCCTCTCTGAGCCTCAGTTGTGAGGGTCTCCTTAAGACATTTCCCAGGTCCCTAGGCGGCAGCAACTAATGTGAGTTGAGCCTTATAAGCCAGGCTGCCTCACAGCTTTCCTTGGAAATCTGGCTAAACCCGTGCTGAGCCTTGCTTCTCATCAGGGAGTGCTAATGGGTGACCTTCTGATGAATGAGCTCCATGGCCATGTGTTGGCTCTGGCCTTCTGAAGACAACGCCTTATAGCAAAGGGAAATAGTGGTGGGGTTTGGGCGCCTCCGACGTGTCAGGGGAGCTATTTGGGTGGCAAGGGACCTTCCTAGAGACCTGCCCTGTGCGTAGAGACCCCCTCTTTTCTTTCAGAATCTCCTGCCCCCACCTTCTCCAGCAGTAAACACGGCCACCTCCTTCCTCTGTCCTGTTGCCTGGGAAATCAGGATGCAGGGAGGCAGGCCGGAGCCGGGCCTATGAGTGAGCGATGGGCTCTGGAGCCAGGTCATCAATCAGGCGTGGGCTCTGTGCCCCGAGACACCTCAGGCGCCACTGCTGGAGCAGGTGGGGGGGGGCGCTGAGACGGAGGAGGGGGTTAGGGGCAGCCTGCGGGTAAGAGCAAATGCAGAGGCTGGGCTTAGGGCCACTTAGGGCCACTCTGCTGCTCTGTGATGCTGGACCCCATCTGTGAAATGGGCTCATCTTCCAGAGGATAAATGGAACTCTGAAGACTGAAAGCCATATAATGCTTAAAAGGGTGGATTCTGGAGCCAGACTGCCTGGGCTCATAGCCCTAGTCTGCTCTGCAAGATGCATGATCTTGGATGTGAATTGTTGCATTGCCACAGCCTCAGTTTCTCTTCCATAAAATGGGCCATAATAGTACCTCAGAGGGTTGTCGTAGGGATTGATTAATACATGAAAAGCAGTTGAAGGGTGCCTGGCACATAGTATACATTTATTATAAGTAATAGCTACTATATTTTAATCTTCTGGGGAGTAGCTGAAAAAACTGGGAGTCTTCTCTCTTTTCAAACCCTCCCGGCCAGGTAGAGACCAGTCATTATGTGCTTATTGAGTGAATGAAGGGCTGTAGAGTGCAAATGTTTCTGTGGGTGGCAGAAGGCAAGGCCCAGGCTGATGGGAGCAGATTTAGGAGACAGATTCTGGCTGAATGGGAGGAGAAATAGCTGGACAATGGCAGGGAGTGAGCTTCCCAACCTGGAGGTGTACAAAGGCCTACCATCATTCTCAGGCCAGCACAGAGGATTAACCTCTTGTGGGAGAGCAGGGCTGGGGCGATGGTCTCAAAGGCCTGAGTAGCCCTGAGTTGCCAAGCCCACAACCAAGTTCTAGAAGATGGATTTGTGCTTTTCATTTGACCTCCATCCCCTTCCTAGGGACCCCTGAATTTGTTCTTTTAGCTTCTGGTTCCTGGGCTAGTCAGTAGGGGAGGAGGGCTGTTAGACTCAGGAAGGAAAGAGCTTGGAGTCACCAGACCTGGGTTCAAATCCTGACTCTGCCCCTTACAGGTGTGATCTCGGGCGAGCCCTTTTCTTTTTCTGTGCCGCTGTTTTCTCACTTGTAAAAATGGGCTTAACAATGGATGTCTCTTCAGAGGGAAGCATGAGGACTAAAAGAAACGATGAGCGTGAAGGGCATGGACTCAAAGGAGCACAGCACAGTGATTCTGAGCATGGATCCAAATCTGGTTTGAATCTGGGCTTTCACAACCAGCTGTGCGGCTTATCTTCTTTGTGCCTCATTTTCTCATTTGTAAAATGGGACTGATACCATCGCTGTTTCCCCCAGGTGGGTCCTGGGTCCCCAGAGAGACCCAATCCCTGGAGTGGAGTGGGGGGGGGGCACATGGCTGCTCTGAGGCCACCGCCCCCCATCCCGCCACCCTGGGTCTGCCCCCCCCCAAGCAGCACCTTCTGCACTACAATGATGGCCTCCTGAGTGTCGCTGTCCGTGGTGACCTTGAACACATGGCCGCCGCTGCCACTCTCCTCCTTGAGGTGGTAAGTCATATCTGTGTTCTCGCCCACGTCTGAGTCCTCAGCCTTCACTCGTCCCACAGCCGTGCCGATGGGGGCCGACTCCTGAATGCTGAACTGGTACATTTCTGTAGGGGAGACGGCTGTGAACAGAGATGGGGGGCAGCCCCTACCCCAACTCCCACCAGCTTCAGGGGAGAGAAGAAGGGGGCCCAGATGGGCTCCCGGGAGGGCAGTGTTTGCAAGGGTCTCCCGAGCGGGCAGTGCAAAGAGGAGGGTCCTAATTCTGACCCTGGGTTGATTTGCTGACTGATAGGAAAAGTGCCTGCAGTGTCTGGGGCTTCAGTTTCTCCTTCTGCCCATGAGGGGAGCAGAGGATCCCACTGATCAAGGCTCAGGCTCTGGAGTCAGTCCTGGCTGTGTAATTCTGATTCTGGGTTTCCTCATCTGTAGAATGGAAGTAGTGCCTGCCTTCCTAATGGCACTGTCACAATCCCTGTTAACTTAGACGAGGAGGCACGGAAAGCGCTTAGTACAGTGCCTAGCTTATGGTAGCTCTTCAATAAATGGAACAAATTATGGTAAAAGAGGGGGGCTTCATGCCCATTTCCTGTTGCTGTTGATGTTAATGACATGGATTCCTTCATTCCCATGTATTTATTAAGCACCTATGATGTCCCAGATGCAGTTTGGGGACTGGGGTTATAGCAACAAGCAGAGCAGACCCAAATCCCAGTTCTCACAGTGCTTTCCTCTCAACAGGCAGAGAAAGACACAATCACATCAGGAAAACATGTGGTATATCAAATGGTGATAGGTGCTTTGGAGAAAAATAAAGTAAGGAAAGGGGCACGGGGAATGCCAGTGAGGGTGTGTGTGGAGTTTTAAATAGGGTAATCAAGAAAGGCCTCACTAGGAAGATGACATTTCTGCACAAGTCTGAGGGAGGTGAGGGAGTAAGCCAAGCAGATTTGGGGGAAAGAGCATTCCAGACAGAGGGAACAGCAGGTGCAAAGGCCCTGACGCGGGTGCAATGCCCAGTATGTTTGAAGAATGGCAAGATGGCCTTTGTGGCTAGAGGGGAGAAGCAGAGCAGAAACGTGAGGGAATGAGGTCAGATGGGACACAAACGGTACCCTGCTCTCCTCCCAGAGTTGAGGTCAAGATGAGGGTGATTTGCTAAATGAGGGGCCAGTGCAGGTGAAGCAGGGCCTGTGGAGCTGAGGATGTGCCTCTTGGAGTCCCCAAGGTCTGGATACCCCTTGTGTGGAGCGGTGGCGTCTGAATCATTCTCACATGGCAGCCAGAGGGGCTGTTTCTAAAACACGCTGGCTGTGCCACTCTCCCGCTGGAATCCCTTCTGTAGCTCCCGGCTGCCCTGTGATGGAGCCCTACAGCCCTTTGGCTTGCCCTACAGGATGGTCATTGCCTGGCCACTGCCGACTTCTGCAGCCTCAGCCTCCCTCTCCCTGACCCCGGCTTCAGCCTGCCTGAGGTTCTTATAATTCCTCATCTCTAGGCATCCCCTCTCTTTATTCTCCTTTCTGCTGTGCCCTCCCCAATTCCTACAGTCTCACAGAATGTTCCCTCCTCCAGGGAGCCTCTTCAGACTGACCTCCAGGCTCTGGTCTTGTGCCCCAGGGCCACCAAGCTTATCCCATTGTAAGGTTTCCTGCCTTTCCCTATCAGTTTCTGCTTCTTCTCTCCCTGCTCTCTCCTCTCTCCTCTGTCCAGAGTGTGAGCTCCTGGAAGGCAGGAACCACATCTCTTATTCATCAGGCATTCTCCGAGCCTGGCAGAACACCAGACTGTCGCATAAATGAAATGTGTGAGTGACTAGGGAGTGAATGAATGAAAAGGAGCATGGGTCTACACTCACTGGGTTAACACAAATTAAAGAGTCTGACAATAGCAAGTGTTGGGGAGGCGGAGCTACAATGGACACGTGCATTTTTTTCATGGGGGGAACAGTTTGGCTTTGTTTAGTAAAGCTGAAGATAAGTATATCCCATGAGCCAGCTATTCTGTTCCAGTGTGTAGATACACCAGAGAAATGCGTGCAAACCAGTACTTGGAGATGTTCCACAAGGTGCAACAATGTTCAGAGCAGTGTCCTTCATCATAGCCTCAAACTGGGAACAAACCAAATGTCCATCAACATAGAAGAGATAAATGATGGGACACTGTGCAGCAATGAAAATGAATACATGTGATTTCATAAACATAATTTTAAGAGAGAAAAAAAAGCAAGACACAAAGAGGTTATATGATATGATTCTGCTCATCTAAGGTTAAAAAACCAGGGGAAATTAAACTATAGTGTTAGGTGATGCATATGTAGGTAAACTGACTCTAAAGCAAGGAGGCAGCCATCAAAATAGCGGATCATGGTTATCTCTGGAAGTGGGGGTGCGGGGGGCAGCTAGCTTCAGGAAAGACACCTGGAGGCTTCTGGGGTCCAGGAGTGTGGTCTCTAGGAGGGTTTGCTTTATAATTAGTTGCCAAACTGGACATTTCTATTTAAACCCTTCCGTTTGTGTGCATATTTCACAATAAAGAAATGTTCAAAATAAAGAGGGGATGAATCAATGAACGAATAAACAAGAGTCTTCCTGGGGCCCGGGGTCCCTCTTCTCTGCTCTGCCCCACTGTTCCCTGCTCAGAACTGGCACAGAGCCTCGCACAACGGGGCAGAAGCCCGGGTGGCCCCCATCACTCCACACGGCGCCTCAAAGCTCCCCCATCCATGTCGGGGGGCGGGGGGGGCCCTGGCTACTGCGCCCGGCTTCCTGGCGACGCGAAGCCAGCTGACGGCTCTGCCCACCCCGCTCGGAGTCCGGGCTGAGGCACTAGGCCCCGATGACGGTGCGCTCTCAGCTAAGGGATTGGATTCCCTTATCTCGCGGGGGTCAGTCCCCTGTGGCGGGCCTAATGTGAGAGCAGCAGACCTCAAGTAATGACTCCCCGATAGGGATCAGCCCGGCTCCCTGCAGCATTTAGTCTCTGCCAGCTTCGGCGGCTTCCCCAGTGCATCTCTGGGCCCAAGGCTGGATGAGGGGCTGGCTGAGGGGGAGGTGGGGGACTTGGCCAGAGAACACCCCCACCCCCTGTCCCCTGTTGCGCCTGGAGAGGCAGAGAGTGGAAAGACCTAATTCAGAAGCGCGGCACCCTGCCCTCCAGGCTCATTGTGGGGACAGACCTGTCACTCCAGCCCCCCTCCCCGGCCCTTCCCTTTGCAAGCTTGGGTCAGTGGCAGATCACATGGAATAAGGAAGAGTGGGGTGTGTGCGGGGGCCAGTGAGGGACTGGAGTAGGTGGACAGATGGGGGCTCCTCCGCGGCAGGAAGCAAGGTGAGGGGTAGGAAGGTAACCATGTTACTTGGCTTGTGGGCAATCAGACAACTTTGAGGATTTCCTCAGCAGGAAGCATGATTGGAGGGGCACTGGGGGGAAATAGGTGCCTTGGGTGGATAGACAGACAGATTCAAGCTCCTCTTTTGGTGGAAGCCTAAAGGGAAGCATGAGCTCGGTGGGTGGCTGGAAGGATGAACGAACACCCACAGTACCTGCCATGGAAGCCTGATGGGAGGGGTGCTGGGGGTCTACCAGGTGGATGCAGATGCATGCGGCCATCACCCTCTAGGAAGGCCTCACTTACTCTGCGGGAAACGGGGTGGGTTGTCATTGACATCGGTGACCACGATGGTGACGGTGGTGGAGCCGGAGAGGCCACCCAGCTGGCCTGCCATGTCTGTGGCCTGGATCACCACCTCGTAACGCTCCTGGCTCTCGCGGTCGAGGTCGGGCACGGCCGTCCGGATCACGCCTGCGGGTGAGTGAGAGTGAGGCCAGGGATGCCCTCGCCGAAGCTGCGAGCTGATACAGAGACCCCTCCACAGGCAGAAGCAGGGCTCAGGCAAGTTCAGGAGGGGAACATGAAGACACGGGTGTGGGGACAGTGCGGGTGCAGGCTCAGCGGCCACCACGCATGCTCACGCACACTCACCCACGTGCTCATGGATAACGCACACTCACACCTGCTCAGATCCACTCTTTCATCCCTCTGTCAGTGGCCCTCAGCAGAGTCAGGCATGGAACAGCAGCTTGCTGAGTGCTAATGTGGTGAACTGGACTCACACCCACACCCACACGTGTGCACACTCGCAGCTATGAACGCACACTCTTATTTTCACACGCCCCTCTCCATGAGGGAGTCGGCCCCCAGCCCCTGAGGTCCCTGTGCCCTGGCCCAGCCCTAGATTCTCCGTCCAGGCACCAGCTAATCACTGATCAGACAGCCCTTCGAGCTGTTGATGCAAGAGGGGCAGGGGCCGCAGGAACGGGGGTGACCACAAATTAATTCTGCCGAGCAGAAGACTGAGCTTGTCTCCCTGCCAGTGGGAGACCAAGGTGGAGGGGAGAGTCGATGAGGCGTTCACAGCCTCCCCCGCCACTCGCTCCAACCTGCCGAGTACCAGGTGGTGACAGGTGGTGCCCGGGGCCTGCACGCCAGGTGGAGTCATGCACCAGCAGCCCCATGATGCGCCCCATAAAACCCAATCTCCGACTCCTGATGTCCCCAAACAGCCCCCAGACTCCAATAAAGGTGCTAGAACGAGGGGAGAGGCTGCAGTGTGTGCGTGTATGTGTGTATTTGTATGTGTAGCTGGGGGAGCCGGAGGTAGGGCATCTAGGAAGTGGCCCTGCTTTTGTGGGATCACAGGGAGATACGGAAAATGTGTAGTCTATCTAATCAAGAGTCGTACAGACTCTCCATCGGTGGCCTCCGAGACCCCTCCCTGGGCTCCCTGCTGACCCCTCCTTTACGGAGAGTGGTCCTCGCAAGGATGGAGGAGTCTTGGAAGCACATGAAATTGGGATAAATCCCAGATCTGCCATTTTTTTGATCATGTGATCTTGAGCAAATCCCTTCCTCTGAACCTGTTTCCTTATCTGGACAATGGGACAACTGCATACAGAGCAGAAATTACCAACCTTGGCACTACTGATGTTTGGGGTGGGATAACGCTACCCACCGGCTGCCAGTAGCAGTGCGCTCCCCACCGACCCCAGTTCTGGTCAGAACAGGCCCTCCTTGACCTGCCTCAACACTGGGACTGTGAGCGGGGCGCCCTTCTGGCGATGAGGCTAGGGCCCAGGCCTCCATTGGTCTGTCAGCTGAGGCTTTGCAGCCCTGGAGAGGGAACAGAGAGCAAGGGACACCTAAAGGGCTGGGACAGAGAGAAGGAGAGAGGTAAGTGGTCAAGCCAGAGGGAAATGCGCACTCAGGAGGGACAGTGAGACAGAGGAACAGAGCGCTGGAAACCTGGAGACAGATGAACAGGGAAAGAACAGAGGGGAGAAAGGAAGGCAGAGAACAATAGAGACTGAGTGAACTGCCCTTCTCGAAGACAGCAGGGAGGCCCAGGGTCGGGAAGCGGGGAAGAAAGATGGTGCAGGGAGGACAGGAGAGGGCAGACAGACAGACTGACGGTGGAGTGGCCAACCAGGCCAGAGACAAGGGCTCCCTGAGTGAACCAGTCGGAAGGGCAGGGAAGGGAGCCGACCAGTGGAGCCCGTACGGCGTGTTAAGCCGTGCGCACGCGCTTTGCACCCAGGACCTCACGGAATGCAGAGGTGGTGCTGGGATTTGCGGCCACGGTGCATCTGTGAGCCTGTGCACCAAAAACTCCTGCGTGGGGCTTAGAGCAGGGCTCTGGATGAGGTCTACCCCTGCGGGTGAGGAGCCCTGCTCATGTGACTGCCTCCTTGCCGTCCTTGCCACTTCTAGCTCCAGAGGAGGTAGGGATACTAACCTCTTTTCACTTGGCAACTGGTCATGAAGCCTTCAAGACGATCAGGTGCCATCTCTGGGAGACCAGGAGGTGGGCACCCAGAGGCCATGCTGCCTCCGGACCTGGCCCTGGGCTCACACCCAGTGACAGGCTGGGATGCCTGCTCCCAATAAAGCACACCTGCTGATAGGCACACTCTTGGGTCACCCCCTCGGACACCGACCCTGGCCTTAGCCCCGCAACTTGCTTTGGCCAATGGGACATCAGCAAGCAGGACAAAAAGCAGAGGCTTGATAAGCCCTTGTGTCCTGGGGCCTGTCCTCTAGAAGCCCCGAGACCACCTTGCTGAGAAAAAGCCCCAGATGGAAGGCCACATGGAGGGAGGGGCCCAGGCACACCAGCTGTCCTAGCCGATCTGCCAGTGGACTGTCGCCACACGAGTGACCCCGGCGAAAAGAACTATGCAGCCAGCCCACAGGATTATGTCAATAAAAAACTGTTGCTGTTTTAAGTCACCGTGTTTGGGGGCAGTTTGTCACAGAGCAGTAGATATCTGATGGAGAGATCATGTTCTCCTGCCTGGGCTCACTCATGCAGTCACATTTCACTAGAGGCTCAGCTGTCCAGAAGGCCCAGCGTGGCCTGGGGCATAGGTCTGGCGGGGGGCAGGGAGGGGGGTTCCTGGCTGTCAGCTAGAGCATCTCCGGGCTTCAGCAGGCTGGGCTCATTTCATTAGATGGTGGTCTTGGGAGAGAAGAGGGAAGGTGGCAAGGCCTCTTAAGGCCTAATCTGGGACTTGGCAGAACATCATTTCTGCTCCCAGATTCAAGACTCCACCTCTCTCTCTCTTTTTAAGTAGGTTCCATGCCCAACATTAGGCTCAAACCCATGACCTTGAGAGCAAGAGTCCCATGCTCTATCATCTCAGCCAGCCAGGCACCTCTCAAGACTTCACCTCTTGATAGGAGCAGTGGCAAAGTCACTTTACCTAGAGGGGTGGGAGGAATTGACGGCATATTCTGTTACCTGCTATGTTCTGCTCCCCACTCCACCTCCTGACGCTGGGACGAGCACCCTGGGGGCTGGTGCCTTTCTCCCGGCTCTGGGGTAAAATTCCCCAAATCGGCCCATGCAGTTGTCCTTGAAAACTTCTGGCTCTGCAAATCACTTCATTCACTCATTTATTAGATGCTTACTGAGAACATACTATGTGTAGGGGTCACAGAGTCAGATATGAGGCCGTACAGAAAGGAGGGACTTTGGGGTCAGACTGACTGGTTTAACTCTTCTTTCCACCATTTATTTACATGCTATCTGACCTTGGGCAAGTTTTTTGAGTGCCTCTGAGCCTGAGTTTCTTATTCTATAAAATGGGGCTACCCAGTTGGAAGGCTTTTAAGAGAACTAAATAAGACAAAGTTTCCAGCAGCAGTTTCCATCGCTTCCTCCCTTTCTGGAGGGAGATCAACTCAAAGGGCCCCCTCCTCTGGCACATTCTGGGGATGCCATGATGATCCCTCCCTCCCCAAGTCCTGGATTGGGTACCCGATCAATATGTTCCATGAGGGCAGAGATTCCTACCGGCCTTGTTCATCATTTTACCTATAGGGTCTGGCACATTGGGGGTGTTCAATAAACACCTGGACTGTCTGACCTACTGCCACAGACCCTCTGTCTCCCCATCTCACAGGCTGGGTGTCATTGTTTCTGGCTTCTCTGTTGGAACAAAAGCCCCACGGGGGCAGAAACCAGATCTAGTTTATCATCCTGATCCCAGGATCTGGCACTTAGAAGGTGCTCAGCAAAGGTTTGTTTCATTCATCCCAGGAAAACAGACATCTCTGGCCCAGTTGAGAATTTTCAGCAGATAACTTGGAGTCTCTGAGAGCATCTTTCTAGTCTTGTGGGGGTGGTGGTGGGTGGGGGCTGAAAATTAGAACCTGGCCACTGCTCCCTGCAGCCTTGTCCTCACTCATCACCTCCAGTTCCAGCTGTTGTCCTCGCCACCCCCAAATTCTTCAGAAGGGGCCCTGGAGCCCAAGCGATGCCTCATTAGCCTGCAAATGCCATCCCTGTCGCCCCTGTGGGGGGGGGGGGGCTTGCTGGCAGGCCTGGCCTTTCAAACACACAAGTGAATTCCTCCTCTGGCACTCGGGCCCATGGAGCCCCGCCCCCTCCTCTCCCTCACACCTTCCTCTCAGGGCCCGTTCCGGCTCTGCTCCCTGCTATTGGCACAGCGAGAACAGACTGTACCTCACAGCAGCTGCTAAATATAGACCCGCATCAGCGGAATATTCCTGGCTGGGGAAATGGAGCTGGGGCTGGGAATGGCACCAGGGTGGCTCCTGCAGTGGGGCTGAAGGCAAGGGGAGGAAAAATCTGGTTCTTCCTGGGAGATGTCAGCAAAGACCCTCTCAGACTGAGAAAGTGGAGGACCCTAGAACAAGAACCTCATTTGCGCTGCTTCACCTGCCTTGCCTGGTGCCATTCGCTGGCCTCTTGCGAACCGTTCCTGCCCTCCCGGGGTCTCCACGGCCTCTTGCTTGCCACCCTCTTCCCGACTCCCTGCAGCGGGGGATGCTCCTTCTGAGAACCTGGCCGTCCTCCTCATTCTCTTGGAATTTGGCTCACCCCTGCCATCTCCCAGACTCAGTCCTGGCCCCTCCCTTATTTCAGTCACTTCCTCCCTTTCTGGAGGGAGATCAACTCAAAGGGCCCCCTCCTCCGGCTGAACGAATGAAGGCTTCAGTAGCAATAGCAGCCCCTTGGCTTGCCAGGAGGTACCAGGGATTGTGCCGAGCACTTCATACCTTCGCTCTTCCCTTGGCCTGCACACTCCTTCCTAGATACCGAGGGGCTCATACCTTCCCTTCATTCACGTCTCTGCCCAAGGTCACCTCCCCAGAAAGGCCCATCCTGGTTTCTTCATCGAAGTCTATCCCTTTACCCTGCTTTCTGTGTCTTCCTAGCACTCGTTGCTACTTGACGTTATGCTATGCATGGATAGGCTTATTTTCTGTATTCCCTACTTGAATTAAAGCTCCATAGGGTAGGGTCTTGGATTTGCCTCCTGCCATGTGCTTAGAGCCTAGAACAGAGCCAGGCACATAGCAGGCACTCGCTAAGGAGTTGCTGAATGAAGGAAGGAACTCTCCCATTGGATGGTCACAAGAGTCACGTGAGATGGGAATTATTACCCTTCTTGTGCACATGGGAAACCAAAGCTTAGAGAGCCCCAGCTACTCAGAGAGCTCCGGCCCGTATTTCAGACGGCCTGCTAGATGTTCCAAATGTTTCTTTCCTCCTCCTCTCTCCTCTTAAACCCGCCGTGGTTAAAATGGAATGAATTAGCTCTGCGCCTGATTCCAGGGCACATTCACTAATTTTTCTGCTCCTAGTTTTTTAATTGACACTCCTCCTTCTGTTTCCCTAGATGGTGCCCCTTCCCATCCCAGGGCCCAAAGCTGGGAACCCCCAGATTCTTCCCTCAATCTAGTTCCCTACATTCACCCAGGTCCCCAAGGTTTGCCCTTGACAGGATCTCACTGTCATCCCCCGTTCTCCCTCCTCAGCATCTCAACTAACCCTTGCCACCAATCCTGTGTCATCTCTGGCTCCCTAGCTAGATGGAACAGGTTCAGGAGTCTGGGTGGGGGCCGGGGAAAGGCGCAGGCCTTGGTGTTTGTCCTTTGGGGCTCTGTGATGGGCACC
The DNA here is from genome assembly GCF_009762305.2 of Zalophus californianus. Lineage (NCBI taxonomy): Eukaryota > Metazoa > Chordata > Mammalia > Carnivora > Otariidae > Zalophus > Zalophus californianus. The sequence goes on from NC_045602.1 coordinate 125,842,515, forward strand.
CCAGGCTACCGAGTCTCCCTGAATTCAATGCCTGCCTCTGAGCCATGGTATAGAGGGCAGCCCGAGAGATCTTGTTAAAATGAAAACCTGAGCATGTCACTTCCCTGCCTAAAAGTCATCAATGAACCCAGAGTGTTGGTGAGGAGGAGGAGAAGCAGGCACCTTCCTGGGTGGCTCTCGGGAGTGTAATCTGGTACATTTCGGCATTATCTATCCAGATTCCAAATGCATGGGCTCTTTGACCCAGCTTTTCTGCTTCCCGAAAATTATCCTGCAGATATACTCACACAAGCACAAAATGATATATGTATGAGGTTATTCACTGTAGCATTGTTCGTTGTAGCAAAAGATTGGGAACAGCGTAAGTGTCCATCAATAGGGGACTGGTGAAATAAATTTTAGTGTATCCACAACAGCTGTTAAATAAAAGAATGAGGAAGCTCTTTATGTACTGATATACAATAATCTTCAAGATGTATTGTTAAGTGAAAAAGGCAAGCAGTGTGCATAGTGTGTGTTTATAGCTACCATTTGTGTAAAAAAATAAAACAAATACATGTACCTATTTTCTTGTACATGCATAGAATAGCTCTGGAAAGATACCCAAGAAAATTACATTGGTTGCCTTGGGGACCCAGACTGGGTGGCTGGGGGACTGGAAGGGGTAAAGAATTTCCACTAAATATCTGTTTGGATAAATTTTGAACCTTGAAATGTGTTATCTATTTTAAAAAACTTAATATTTTTCAAGTGAATGAGTCTAAGATCTCATAGGAGATATACACCAAGTGGCTACCTTTGGGGCTGCAATTAGGGGATGAGAGTGGGAAGCATCTTTCTCTTTCTTTCTTTCTTTCTTTCTTTCAACATTTCTTCAATGTTTGAATGTTTCCTAAAATGTATTACTTTTGCAAGGAGAAAAAAATGACAAAGATATTATGTGTAAGATAATACAATTACAACTGAGCTCATAACCTGGAATCCTCAATCCCCCACCCCAAAAAATCAAACACAAAAACAAAACCCCAAAACCCAGATCCATCACACACACACACACACACCATTACCCTTAGAATAATCCTTAGAATTACCCTTTACCCCCCCCATTACCCTTAGAATAAAATCCAAGGTCTTAAACCTCGCTTCTACTGTGCCCAGTCGGGCCCCTGCCAACCAGCCCGCATCCCCAGCCTGCCTGCTTCCCCAGTCCTGAGTTACTTACAATTCCCCTCATGCCTCAGGCTGTTCTTTCCCTCCTGGTTTTGCCTGCACCATGCCCTCTGCCTGGAATGCCCGTCTCTGAATCCCAGTCTGGCCAACACCTTCTTATCCTTTGGAGATCAGCTTCTTCCACCTCCCAGAACCTTGCATACTGATTGCCCATGCATATGCCTGTTGCCCTGGCCCCCACCCGGGCTGTGAGCCCCATGACGGCATCTGATAAACATTCTGTGGTGTGAGGTCTCCCTGGCGCCCCGACCCATCGCAGGGACGGGGAGAACACCGCCCTTGGCAGCGGCAGCTACGCCCAGCTGTGCAACCTCAGTGAGGCACTTCACTCCTCTGAGCCTCAGTCTCCTGCTCTGCCCTCCCTGCCACTCTGGCCGAGCTCCTCAGAGACATAATCTGGTTCTAACCTCAGAGAAAGTGAATTGGGGACTGTGTCTGGTGGCGTTGGGGGAGGGAAAAGAAGTCAAGAAGCCATTCTTCCTTATCGGTCTCCATCCCTGTCTTTCCATCAGATCCTTAATAACTGCACTTTGAACAGAGCTTTCACAACTGCTGCAAAGGTGCCCTTCACCAGCTGACCCCTAAGGGCTGCAGACACGCTTGCTTTAGTTAAGCTCCAAAGACAAGAGGGCTGCTTAGTTGGGACCTCCAAAGTCCCTCAGGGCGCCCATGGTGGAGGCATCCTGCCTTTTTGTTTCTCTGCCAGTATTGCAGGGACCCCCACCCCTGCCCCATCCTTTTCTGTTCCTCAGCCCTTCCTTCTTTCTGCCTGGCCGCCCCTTCCTCTCTGCAACCCTGGAACAAGCTAGACACCTCCTGGTCCGGTCCTACCCTCAGCGCTGTCCTGTTAGAAGGCTGCTAGCGGACCTCCCCCGACCCTCTGGCCCCACGCCTCCGTGCCCCTCCCTCGGTCCTGCCCTGGCCCCGCCCCCTCCGGCCTGGCCCCGCCCCTCACCGGTCTTGGGGTCCACCGTGAAGTGATGCTCGCCATCCAGCACGCTGTACACCAGCCGAGCGCTGCTGCCGTACGCGGGGTCATCCGCATCCGAGGCCATCACCTGCATCACCGACGTGCCTGGGCCCGGGGGACCAAGCGAGACAGGGGTCACCTGGGGCCGCTGCGCTTGTCCTCCCCACCCCAGGGAAGCTGGGGGAGGAGATCCAAGCTAAAGATCATGGAAACTAGTCCCCTTACAGTCCCCATCCCCACACCGACTCCCAACCCGCTTCCTGATCTGGGGCCTTCCCGTGGCACAAGCGTGATCATGGAGTCAGATCTGAGTTCAAATCTCCGTTTGGTGGCTCCCAGCTGTAGGACTCTGGCAAGGGAAGGCAGCCTCTCTGAATCTGTTTCCTCTTCAGCAAATGGGGGATAATCCTAGTCCTTGGTTCTTGAGGTTAAGGGAATGCACTTTAAATTCTCAGTGCAGATGGGGCTCAGTCTCAGTGGGTGGTGGCAATGGTCATCTTCACCAGTTAAGTCATCATGGTCAGAGTTAGAGCCAGGACTGGAAACCAGGCACCAGACTCCCAAAGCAGGGGTCTTTCTACCCACCCCAGCCTCTCCTGATTTCTCAAGGGAATTCTGCCTCTCTTCCCTCCCTCTTTCAGCACCCTCCACAGGATGGGAGTTGGGCAGCCCAGAAGGATAACCAAGTTCACTGGGGCTCAGAGGCCAGTGTCTTTTGGATCTGGGGCAGGAGGATGGCAAGATCCAGCTTTCCCTTTGGGAAATAGTTGCCTGTGGGTCCTGGTGCCCTCCTCACCCCTCCCCCTAGGTGCCCAGACAGTCCCCGCCCCAGGCACGCGCGCACACACACACACACACACACACACACACACACACACACACACACTTCTCCACATGCTCTGCACGTAGGCTGCTGGGGAGAGTATAAATTGGATAAAAGTCCATCAAACAGCGGCAATTAAGTTATTGATTTTTGACGCTGCCTCATTAAACTAGGAGCTTCTCTTGGCCTGTCCCAGAGATGGCTCTAATTTGACATCATGTTCAATTTGACGAAATCAGGCTTGGGACGTGAGGCTGGACAGGATGGGGGTGAGGGCAGGGTGGGGGAGGTGTCGGATGGAGAAGCAGGCAAAGCCTTCTGGTCCCTCTGAACCTTTCCAGAAAGGAGGGGGTGAGGTAGAAGACCCAAGAGGGAGTCTTGGGGGCTCAGGATATGACCCAAGGGGATGAGACTCAGACATCACTTCAAGGTGATGCCTTCTTTTGAGTGCCCTGCTGGTGAGGGGAAGGGGCCCAGACCTGCTGAGGTTCTGAGTGGGGCACTCCTGGGGCTGGGTTGGACTCTGGGCCAGGAGGGCGGCATGCTGGGGGGTAAGGCCCATTCACGGCTTGGCTAATGAGTGAGGCTCTGGAAGTGCTACTGCAGCAATTCTGCTAAGCCCAGCCTGCCGCCTGCCTCTCCCGCCTCCAGCCTGGGGCCCTCGATCATTCCAGACAGACACATGTATTTATTTTTCACTCTTTTGCATTTCTCATTTCCCTCTCCATGTCCCCCCTCCCAGCCTGAGCCTCCTAACCCGGCCCTGCAATGCGCCTCTCTTTGGCAGCTCCTGTTCCATGTCAACCATATCGGGGTTGCCCAGAGAAGCTAGGGAAGGGATTTGAGCAAGCCCCCTCCCTCTTGATGCTTGGTGCCCAGGGTCTCCTACTCAGGGCCAAGGACATAACCCCAGGTGCCTCCTATTATACAGATAAAGGAGAAAGGAATAAATGCCTATTGGCACCCACTGCATGTCCAACTTCACCAACCACTTAAATTCATCATCTCTAATCCTCATAGTGTTTCTGAGAGGCAGAGTGGGCCCCTCTAAGTTACATGGGAGGAAACAGGTAGAAAGACTTGACCAAGAGCACTGAGAGAGGAAGTGGTGGAATTTGAACCCAGGACTCTCTGAGGTCAAAGCCCTCCCGGGTGACAGAATCAGCACAGGCAGAGCGGCTCTGGGGATGGTGGCCCAGTGTACTGAATCACAATCAATGATGACTCTGCCACTTACTAGCAGTTTGACCTTGAACATGTCACAAACCCCCTTGTGCCTCAATTTTTCTCATTTGTGAAATGAAGATGATAGTACTACCAAACTCCTGGGATTGTTTTGAGAATTCAAATAGACTTCCATGTTCAGCACCGCGGACAGTGCCTGGCCCATGCTAAGAACTCAATAAATGCAGGTTGTTTTGTCTCGGGAGGCATGACACGCCAGTATACGATAGCACAATCATGCCTCCCTCACAGACATACTGAAAAGGGGGAAGATACATAAAGCATCAGGCTCATGGTGGGTGCTCAATAAATAGTGGCTGTTGTAACTGTTATGAGAGAGGGTCTCCCTGTCACTCCCCTCTGCTTGTTCCCTCCATCCCTTGGGCAAGGCACAATATCGGGCTGAGTGACTCCCCAGGGTAATGGCTGATCTCTGTCTCTCTCTCTCTCTCTCTCTCTCTCCCTGGCTGCATCCCAGGGACTCCTGCGGGGATGATGGAATCATTTCCCCAATCCCAGATTCTTTATTGCAGCCATTACAGTTAATGCCGACATGTGGGGATGGTGAAGGGTCAGTGATTCACCAGTGGCTCCCCAGACTCCAGACCCCCTCCTACATTCTTCGCAAGTCAACAGCTCCCCAGAATGGGCAGATAAAAGGGTGCCGGGCTTGTGGCTGCTACAGGACCTCAGGGTCATCCCCCCTCCATTCAGCAGTTTGTATTTTTATAATGACCATCACATCCACTCCCTCCTTTAGTCCTCAGGCCAATTCTATTATATAGATGCAGTGGTATGCTGGTATCGGCTCTGAGGGCTAGAGGGGTGGGGAGAAATGCCCTGTCTTGTAGTGTTTGTTGATTTCCATGGTGTAGAGACTCTCACCATGGCCCACTTCAAGCTACCAATTGATATCAAGTGGCTCCCAAAACAGAAAATCAAGCTGATATGAACCAACACAGTACAATCCTGCATCATTCCCATTTTACAGACGAGGAAACTGCTATGCACAGTGAAGGGTGAAAATGTGAATTAATAATAATGATGAAACCCATTATTACATATCATTATTCGATGATCATGATAGATTATGTTTACTGAATAACTACTTTGTGCTAGATCCTACGAGAAGCCCTTTATGTATGTTATCTTATGGAATTTATAAAATAAGCTTGAAGTAAGCTCTATTGAGATTTCCACTTTACAGATGAAAAAAGGAGGCTGAGTGAAGTAACGAAGCCCGTTGTGCCTCAGTTTCCTCATTTGTGAAATGAAGGTAATATTACTGCTAAGCTCTCAGGATCACTGTGAGAACTCAAATAGTTTGAGTTCAGAACCGAGAACAGTGCCTGGCCAAGTTGACCTGGCAAGGAAATAGGAGAGGCAGGATTCAAACCCAGGCCAATCTGATGTCAAAACCCACATGTGCCTGGGCTTATAAAGTAGGAGAAGGGGGGTCAATAGGAGTAGAAGGAGACAGGCTAGTAAGAGAGGGAAGAGTCAGAGAAAGGAGGGGAATGGTAAGGAACTGCATTCAGTGTTCTCCCCGCCACAACTGGTTCAAGCTCAGACTTCCAGAAGCACGGCTGCGACTGGCTAGGGTGAGCTGGTCGCTGTCCGTGGTGCTGCCAGCCAGCTCTTCAGCTACGTGGGGTTAAGGGCCTCTACCCAGGCTGGCATAGGAAGCGTTGCCCAAATGATTCTTGGGTAAACAGGATCTCAGAGCAGGGTTCCACGTGGAATGTTATATGTGGAAAAGCTGGTCCTCGGGGAGCACAGAAACCAGTGTTTCTTACCCTGGCTGCACATTAGAATCTCTTAGGAGCTTTAAAATAAAACTGATGCTGAGCCCCACCCCAGACCAATTCAGTAGGACTCTCCTGGGGTGGAGCACAGTCAAGGGTATTTTTAAAAGCTCCCACAGCGATTCTAAAGTGCATCGCAGGCTAAGAACTGACCAAACCCCTGACTGAACTGATGAGGAAACTGAGTCATTGAGCCTCTGCTCAGTGACTTTCCCCAGGTTCTATCATTTGTAAGTGGTAGGGAAAAATTGCAGCCCAGGTGTGTGGAGCCAGTATGTCACCCTCCTGGACTCACTGTGCCGGTACTGAGACCGACACCAGGAAGGAAGAAGCAAGGACAACACGTGCCACCAAGTCAGCAGGGCTCTTCCCAGGCAAAATCGGTACAAGACGTCAGACTCTCCTGCCAGGAGATGAGACTGGGTGGGCTTTGGCAACAGAAAGTCTTGGGTTCAGATCCCACTGCTTCTTCACTCTGTGCCCTTGGTCAAGTCTTTGTCCCTGTTTGACCTCTTTCCTCACCTTTAGTCTAAAGGGGGCCCCTCTGGCTCCCAGGGATGCTCCGAGGACTAGAAAGGATAGATTTACACGGCTGATAAAGCTGGGCATGTAGCAGTGCTCAGGAGTTTATTCCTCTCTTGTCTCTCTGCATGGTCAGAAGGTCTCTGGGGCTGTGCCCTTGGCCTGGAGTAGGAAATGCCTGGGCACCAGTATCAGTAGGGAGGGGTTATGCCCACCCCTCACCTCTGGTTTATCTGGGTGGCTCTGACATGGTTTGTCATGGGGCCAGACTTGGAACCCATGGCCTGGCTCCCAAGCCAGAATTCTTTCCTTTCTTGTCTCTTGTCTTCGCTATCTGCGAGGTCCAACTGCTGCCCAGACCTGGGCTCCAGAGCCCCCAGGAGAAGCCCCCGTTGGCTCAGGGAGGAGGTGGTTCTGTGGGAAGGGCAGTTCCAGGACAGGACTGAAGTCATCCCAGCCCTCTCCTGGGCTCTGCGGCTGTGCGAAAACTGACCTGACCGGGCCTCAGTGCCCCTTCTGCAAAATGGAGATAGGACTTCATCCTCCTGGCCTCCCTGGAGGAGGGAGGCCCTTTAATGAGATGAAAGAGATGAAGCACTTTGCAAAAGAACAGAGTCTTCAAACGAGGTGACCAAGTGTCATTGTTAGGAGGATGTTTGTAATTATTACCATCGTGCCTCTTCCCTACCTCCCTTTGCTGCCCTGCTGGGCCTGGGGAAACCCTCAGCTCACATTTGGCTTCTCAAACATTTATAAAAAATGAGTCCCACCCCCTGCTGCTGCCAGAACTGCGTGGAATGCTTTCTATTAAAAATTAAAAACCACTTGTCGAGTCCCTGGGAACATTCAAATTACACGGGAAGCAAACCCCTTCTCAAACCTCTCCCTCCCAACTCCCGCTTTGATCATCACTTATAATGCTGGCTCACTGGGCTGGCCTCCACAGCTTCCGGCTGCCCAGCCAGGGCAGCCTAATGATATGCAGGAGATGCAGGAACATGGCTGGGGTGGGGAGAGGTGGGAAGGGAGGGGTAGGAGGCAGGCCCAGAGACAAGTGACAGAGAAGGTGGCACTAAGAGATGGGGCTAGAAAGTGGGTCAGAGAAAGGGAGACAAGGGACAGAGGGACAGAGATTCAGAGAGATGGGCAGGGAGAAAGTAGGAAAACAGATACCCAGATACAAGGGAAGAAATTAGGATAGAGACAGAGAGATGAGCATCAGAGAGGCAGAGATACATAGAGACAGGGAGAAAGTGGAACACAGAATGTGACAGAAAGAGGTAGAAATGCAGAGATAAAGTCAGAAAGTAGACTTATATAGAAACAGAGACAGGCAGAGATACATATTAAGCAAGAGGAGAGTGGGAGAGAGTGGGAGGGGGCACAAAGAGAAGAAGCAATTTTGGCTCAATGGGATAAGTGTGCCCTACGCTGCAAACATGCTTCTCCAGTCTCCAGTGACCTCTGGGACACTGTCCCCTCACTTTCTCCTCATAGATCCCAATCATGGACTCACCCATGAATGTGTGTGGGATCTAATCTGTCCCCCTGAGAGAGAGGATTCTCCTACCACCCCAATTTGAGACCCTTACATTCTTCTGTCCTTTCCACATTTAAATGGGACCCTCTAGTAAGTAGTCTGGTCACCTTGTTTGGGATAGCAACATTGTAACTATCTGCAATAGCATCCCTCTGCCTGTTGCAGAAAGCAAACATTTTTTGCTTATAATTCGGTTCCATTCAGTCACCCTACATCTATGGAGCACCCACTGTGTGCTAGACCCTTGTGGGAAGGATGGTGGCTCTCTCACCTTTTTACCCACTGCTATGGGCCTGGCTTAGAGAAGGTGCTTGTGTTTGTTGAATAATTTGTTGATGGAGATGACAAAGAAAGGCATGGATCCAGTCTTCGCTGTCCAGATTCCCTGGGCCACGGGGATGATTCCTGAGGGCCAGGGTCTCTGCTCTTCCTTGCCACCTCTCCCCACCAGAAATCTCTTGTCCTGTTCCCCCCGCCCCCAATCCTGGGTGGTGAGAGCCAGTGCCGTTGCTAAGCAAGGAGATATTGCACATATAGATCTTCCTGGACTTTAATTAAAAACATCTTTAGAAGTTGTCTCTGCAGAGGCTAGCAATTGATTCCTGGCTTGGGCCTGAGGGCTGCTGAGGCACACTCTCTCTGGCTGCAGACAGGACAATCAGAGGCTCCCAGCTGGTTGCTGCCCTCCCCAAATGAGACCCTTGGGGAACACACTGCCTCCTGCCTTCCTCCTTTCCTCCCTGCCCTGTCCCCCGCCAAGCACTGGATTCAGCAATCAGATAGTGTGCTCTTCCAATTTTACCTCCTTCTGTTCATGAGCCTCAGTTTCTCCCGCTATGAAATGGGCATGTTAACACCTGACCCGAGAGCTCCAGGGGATGAAATAAGATCAGGGATGTGAAAGTGCTTTGCAAGCTGTAAAGTCCCTGTGCATGGCTCTCGCCCACACAAGCTGAGGTGAGTGGCTTGGGTTCTGCTTCCGGGTTCTGGGTCAAGCTCTGGAAACTCAGGCAAGTTACTCTAGCTCTTTTACATTTATTTCCTCGTTGGTTAAATGAGGACAGTAATACCTGCCCTGCTTATTCCCCAGGATTGTTGAGAATAAAGGGAAATAGCTCTGTGAAAGCAGTGTTGGCTGACAGTTATTATTTAGTAAATGTCCCAAGAAGTGCAGACTCGACTACAAAACAACCCTTTTCCGCCTACTAAAGATGCTGCTCACAGAAGAACTGGAACACATGGGAGCCCCACTCTGGCAGAGCCCCTGCCCATTTCCACAACCCATTGAGCCCCAATCCCATGGTCCAACAATGCCAATCCTATGCCAAACAAACCATCCCATTCTCTTGCCTTTGCTCGCAGCAAACATCACTAATCGATTGCATCATTTTCTCCTGAGCTTGAATGGGGATCCTCAGACTCCTTCTCAACACAACCCTACGGTCACTACCAATTGACCAGAGTTGGCCCTAGAGGTGAAACTGATCTGCCACCATTTTGAGGTCAGGGGAGGGTCTTGCTCATCTTTGCAACCCCCACATACCTAGCAAAGTGCCATGTACACAGTAGGCACCAATACATGTTTATTGAATTGGAAGCAACTGCTCATTTTTCTATCCCCTTGGGGCTATATATAAAGTAGGTGCTAATAAATGTTTGCTAAGTTAGGTGACTCATCTTTGCAACCCCTACAGAGCCAAGTACACTGGAGGCCTTGTACATAATGGGTGCTAATAAACATTTGTGGATTTAATTCAATTACTTATCTTTACATCCCCTGCAGTGCCCGGAATAAAGTAGTGGCTAATAGATGTGTGTTGGACTGAACTTCTCATTTCTGTATCCTCAACAGTGCCAAGCATATCGTCTTATACATAGTTGGCATTAATAAGTAGGTAGAGTTGAACTGGGCATGAAAGCCCTGTGAAATCTTGCTGTCTGCTGGTCAGGTTGTGATACTGGTGGGAAGGGGTCTGTTGCCCCCAACATTAAGAGATTTTCTAGTCTAACTCTTTTGTCTCAAAACTCACTCTCTTGTTGGTTTCATCTAGCCTTCACCTTTAAGTTCCTTCTCTCTGCTGACGACTTTCAAAATTGTGTCTCTGACTGTTCGTGCTCCTGACCTCCAGACAGAGACCCAACTCTCCCCTTGACGACTCCACTTGGATTTCTAGTAGACATCTCAATCTTGACATGCTCAAGAGTCTTAATTTTGCACGGTAATCTTGCTCTTCCTGGAGCATTCCCCATCTCGGCAGCTCCATCCATCCAGTTGCTCAGGCCACACAGGTCAACATCATCCTTGCCTTCTCTCTCTCACTCCCCATATCCAGTCCCTCACAAGTTCAGTTGGCTCTACCTTCAACATACATCCAGAATCCCATACCTTCTCACCTCCTACACTGGTCTGCGTCAGCATTACCTTTGCCAGCATGATCGCAGCTGCCTCCTCACTGATCTCCCTACTTCCAACCTTGTCACTTATAGTCCATTTTCAACACGGTGGCCAACAAGTCAGCCTTTAAAAGTATAAGTTGGATCACATCACTCATTGACTCTGTATCTCACTCAGAGTACAACAGAAATCCTTTCAATGGTTACCATGTCCTACATGATCCAGTTTCCAGTATCTCTTTCGATCTCAGTGGACACTCCCCACCTCACTTACTCCTCTCTTCACCCACACTGACCCCTTGCTATTCCTCAAACATGACAAACACACTATGCCTCAGAACCTTTGCACTTGCTGTTCCCTCTGCCTGTACATTCTTCCTCCAGCTTAGTGATTCTCCAAGTGTGGTCCCTGAGCCAACAACAGCAGCATCACCATGGAATTTATTAAAAATGCAAACATTTCTAATAGCCAGACCTGCTGAATCAGAAACCCTGGGGGGAAAGGGCATCAATCTGTATTTTAGCAAGCCCTCCAAGTAATGTGGATGCACAATCAAGTATGAGAACCACTGTTTCACATAGCTCCTTGGTTCCTTCAGATCTTTGTTCAAATGTCCTCTTTTGTAAACAAAGGCCCTCCCTGACTCCTCTATCTAAAATAGCACTCCCCCAGTATAATGCCAATTTCCCTTGGTTTCACAGCACTTACACCACAGGGCCTATAACATATTGGCTTGTGTATTTCTTTCCTGTCTGTCTCTCTGCGCTGCACATAGGCTTCCTAAGAATCCCCAATGCCTGGAACAGTGCCTGACACAGAGTAGACAGTAAATATCTGTTGCATGAATGAACCCCTTCAATGCTTCAAAGGGAACTTGGTGCCTAGAGAGAGGCAGGGACTCATCCAAGGTTGTGTAGGGAGCCAGGCCTCCCGACTATCAGCTGCAGGACCTGCTTCGCTGCATTAGGCTCAGCTTGGTTGGCGTGCCCCTCCTCAGAAGCGTGGCTCATCGGAGGCCCCCGGCACACTTCCCTTCCTTTTTAAGCTGTGAGTGGTTTAATTTGCGAGCACTGCTGCCTTTCATGTCCCAAGCTGTGTCCCTGCTCCCTCTGATCTCCAAAGCTGCCCAGACCCTGGTGCCGCCTGTCGGCCCCACCCTCCTCAGCCCAGATCAGGAGGCTCAGTCATTGTGACTGATTTTCAAAGCTGCCTGGAGTCTCTGCAAGTACCCCGGTGTCAGATTTGCTTCCTCTTCAAAAAGTTGCTTAAATGAAATAAACTAATTTAATTTCTGCTTCCTCCCTCCCCCTTCCTGGGTTCCTTGGCTTGTCCGAGTTGAATCCAATGCCTCTTTCCTGAGCTGAATGTCAGAGTCAGTAGGCTGGGAGAGGGAGGTGAGGCAGGGCAGGAGCTCCTCAGGCTGACTGATACTCATGAACCTGGGGGCTGGCTCTGCCTCCTACAATCTGGGTGACCTTGAATGTATCCTTGCCCTTCTCTTGGCCTCAGTTCCCCCAAGTGTGATGCAAGGACTCTTGCCACTCCAACAGTCTAGGAGCCAAGCCTTGACTTGCTCAGTCACTGACTTGCTATGTGACGGTGGGCACATTTTCTCCCCTCTGAGCCTCAGTGTTCCCATCTGTTCAATGGGGATGCCACCATCAGTCCCACCACCTCTCAGAGTTGAAGTGGGAGTGAAGTGATGGACGAACACCTGGCGGGTACCTCCCTCTGGAGTCCCCTGTCCCCACCTTTTCTCCAAACTGTAGTAGAGGGAGCTTTCTAAAATGCACCTCAGGACCTTTGCACTTGGTTGGCTCCCTTGCTTAAGCCTTTCCCAGATTCCATGCTTCCCTCAAGTCCTTTGGGTATGGCTCTTGCTTCCTTCTCCAGCCTCACCTCGTGTCACCTTTCTGGCCTTTTCCATGTGGAAAAGGTCCATTTGGGAGGAAGAGACACAGGGCCAGGGTTTGAATCAGTGAGTAGGGGCTGATGGACGGGGGGACGTCAGGGGCTTGAGCTGCCCCTGACTTGCTGTGTGACCTTGGACACATCACCGCCTCTCTGAGTCTCAGTTTCCCCCATTTGCAAAACTGATTTCTAAGTAATCACTAGGCTCTGAAAGTCCGTGGGTCTTTGCTACTGACAACTTCCAATGATGTCTCCACTGAACCTGTATATTGAAGTGCCTTTTGCAAGATCTCCACTTGGCTGTCTAATAAGTATTTCCAACTTAGCACAACTGAAACGAAACTCCTGATTTCCCTCCATCCCCAGATCTGCTGTTCCTCCCATCTCAGCAAATGGAAATCCCATCTACTTAATTGTCCAGGTCAACACCTCGGTAGCCAACCCTGAATCGTCTTTCTCTCACACCCCACATTCCCATCCATTAGCAAATGCTTTCAGCTCTACTTTTAAAATATATCCCAAAGTCGACCTCTTCTCGCTACCCTTCCTGGCCCCACCTTGTTCCAAGCCACCATCATTTCCCACCTAGGTAATTACAATATACTCCTCTGCTTCTGTCCTTGCCCCATACCTCAACCCCACCACCATCTGATCTTCACAGAACAGCATGGGATCCTGTTAAAACTAAGTCGGACCATGTCACTTTTCTGAACAAGCCTCTTCGCTGACTGTCCAGCTTGCTCAGCATAAAAAGCAAAGCCCTGACCATGCTCCCCAGGGCTGCACAATCTGATCGCCTCTCCACTTCTCCTTGGAGCCTTTGCAGGTACTGTTCCCTCTGCCTGGAATGCTCTTCCCCCAGGGCCCACCATTCACTTTCTTCAGGTCTCCACTTCAATGTCACCTCCTCAGAGAAGCCTTCCCAGCCCAACGATTTGCTTGTTTACTCGCTTACTGCCTGTCTTCCTCAGCCAGAAAGTACCCTTCTGGGGAGGGAGGCTTGTCTGTCTCTTCAATGCCACGTTCTCAGTGCCCAGCACATAGTAGGTCTTCCTACACACTTGTCAAATGAATAAACGGATACACTCAAATAGACACATAGCATGTCATATGCATGCACAGGCCTTAAAGTGCCGTTTGACTAGCCGTGTACATGCACACGCATGTGTGAACGCATATGCGCACCAGGCAGCCGTGTGCACCTGTGCGTGTGTGTGCACCAGCCTGCACCCACATCCCTGCCCTCACTGTTCCCTGTCCTCCCACTGTCCTTCTGTGCCCACCCGTATCTCTGGTCCACTTCCTCCTCTCCATCGCTGGCTGCCGGCTCTCTACCCACCAATATGCCAGATTTAGTCCAATCTGGGGACGCGGGGGCTGACTGTACCCTCTCCCACGAGCTCAGACACCCCCTGTCTCTGACATGCACTAGTTGGACTGGAAGGCCCAGAGAGGGGCAGCCCTGAGCCCTTGACCAGGTGCCTGGGCTAACCCCGTGTGGAAGAAGATGGCTGTGCCCCTTGGCCATGACTCCGGCTTCTCCCAGGAGCCCCGGGCTAAGTGGGCCCCACCGTGGGAGCGGGCATATTCATCCAACCTTTCGCTTCAGTGTCCCGCTGCTATGTTGCGGTGAGCTTCAGAGTATGGCCTCGCCTGAGGTCTTCTTGCACGTGGGGGTTCTGGTGTGTGGGCTCCTGGTTTACCTGTACCACGGCGCATCCCCAGTGCCCCTGCACACTAGCGGCCGTACCCAGCTACATGCAGCTGACCTGCGTCTGGGGCTCAGCTGTCTCTGTGAAGCTGTGTTCCCAGGGGGCTGGGCCTTGGGGTGCTGGGGTCCCCCCGGGGCAGGGAATGAAGCTGCCTGGATGCTGTTGCCTCTGTGACTGCTCATCCCTGTTGTGGCTACACTCTGGTGAAGCCTGGCCCCGGGCAGGTCACGTCTGTTGGTGGCTTTGGGCTGTGGCTACGTAGGTGGCCGTGTCTGTCCATAAGCTCCATCTGTGTGCGGGGCTGTTTCCCGAGGGGCGTCGTATGAGGCTCTGTTGGGTGTGAGGCCATGTCTGGTTGTGTGCTTGGGCCTCGTTCCAGCTGTGATCCACTCTGGTTCTTTCCAGGTGTAGGCGTGCCCGTGTTCAGTTGTGCCTGCGCCTGTGTGGGGCTGGGCCTGTGGGGATGACCATGTCCAAGGGTGTTGCTATGGCCACCGGAGGTCCATGTCCACGTGGGGATGGTGTCCATGTATGTGTCTGAGGTCATGTGTGCAGCCGTGACTGTGTCATCACTATGCCTGAGCCCGTGTGGGCACCTGGGCTCATGCCTGTACCCCCTGCCTGGGGCAGCCCCTCCTGTCTCTCTGGCCTCTCCCCAGATTATCAGCCAGTCCCCACTGCAGGCTCTCACTCAGGACCCGGCGGCTCCCCTCACCCCAGCCCGCCGCCCACCTGTGGGTGAGAGTTCGGCCACACTTCCAATGTAGGGGCCATGCAGGAAACGGGGCTCGCTGTCGTTGATGTCCTGCACCTTGATGATGAACTCCGATTCGGGCTCTAGCAGGCGGTTGGTGGCACGATCCCGAGCCTGAGCCCGCAGTGTGTAGAAAGTTTTCTGCTCCCGGTCCAGGCGCTCCATGGCATGGATGTCTCCCGTCAGCTCATCGATCAGGAAGATGGTCCCGGCACCCTCACCTGAGATGGTGTACTTGATGGCCCCGTCACCCTCGTCGGAGTCCGAGTGGATCTGGGGAGGCAGGGAGGAAAGTCAGTGGGTCCGGGGCAGGGCCTTGGAGTTTGCATTTCTATCAAGCTTCCAAATGGCTGTCTCTGACCCTACTCTGAATTATGGGTCCAACCCCAGCCCCCAGACTCTGAGCTTGGTGGGGACAGGGAGTGAAGGGAGCAGGGAGGAAAGGCACATTGAAGGAGCACCCGCTCCATGCCAGGCGCTGTGCTAAGCCATTCACGGACTTATCTACAGTTGAAAGTCTACAGAGGGCACTAGCACCTGCCTGGCACACGGGACACGTGCAATCTACCAGCCAGCCCAGCAGGGGCATTGCCACAGAGGCATACCGCAGCAGGACCCTGGCCAGGCCAGGCAGGACCCTCCGGCTGCTGGATCACGGAGAGAGGTCGGAGGAACTGAGGGAACTGGGGTGAGGGAGAGGAGAAAGACGATTTACCACGGCAGGAGGGGAAGCCTTTTCACTATCTTAACAACTGGCACAATGACACTGGTATGTACTAGTTGAAAATCAGCCCTGCCTGAGACATAGTAAGTGTCCAATAAATGGTAGCTATTGTTACTATTATGTTATTTACTAAATGTTAGCTATATATAACTGGGATTTTATCCAGCCACCAACAGGCTCCAAATCCCCGGCTGTTTTCACTGAACTGAGATCTCTTAGGTGAGAAAGCAGTAGCAAGACTGTTCTCCCAAACAGAAACATCTAGGTCCTGATCCTCTGATGCCCAAATTTCTGAGGCGGCTCTAAGCAGAGGGAAAAGCGTCCAATGAAGCTGGTGACCTTGGGTGGGTCCCTGCTCCGCTCTAAGCTTCCGTAGAGATGGAGTGTGAGTGACAGAATCCCTAAGGCCCCTTTAGGCCAGGATGCCACATACCCCAGCCCACTCAGCAGGACAACAGGTGCCAATGAAGTCGTCACGAAGGGGGATGAAAGCCCACCCACCCCTTGCCACGCAGGAGGAGGCTGGGTATAAATTCTGCTGGTGGAACTCTGTGTCTGAAAGGTGGATTATAGAAGTGCCATTTGGAAGATTGAATGGCCCATAAACATTTTCATATTTCATTAGCCGATTAATGGGCATCTCTCTCTTTTTGGCGAGTCTGCTGATTCTCAGCAGAAATTGCGGGGAGTAAATGGAGGCGTCTGGTGGAACCTTCCCGGGTCCCCGTCCTGTTATAGATTGCCCCAATTAATGCCCGTTCTGGGCTCCACTGAGAAGACTTCTTCCTGTCCAGTTACTGTTAATAGATTTCTCATAAGTGGCTGGATTGTAAAAACCTCATAACTCAGTTTAATGCCCCTAATAAAATTATCTCAGGACGTCAGCCCTGAATCATTGGCAATGCTGCGGATGAGGAGACCTGTCTCTCCTGTTTGCTGTTTATGCTTTCCCTCCACCTTGGCCCAGGGGACGTGGGGAGAGGAGAGGGTGAACTTGCTCCCTCTTCCAGTGCCTCCACCCACTTTCCAATCAGACCTGGCGTCTGCTTACACGGTCAGCAAACACCGCCAAGCCATGGTGGGATAGACACCACGTGGGGGGACGCTTAACAGTGATAATCTTATCAGTTTTCATCTCTGCCCTATGAAACATTATTCTTCCCATTTCTCAGATGAGAAAATGGAAATGCAGAGAGGGGAGGTCACCTGCTGCGTCACACAGCTGAGTTCGGGAAGCCAATCTCCTGATCCCATCACTCACTAATGTTGTGATCATGGGCTTGTTCATTTTTCCTCTCTGTTTTCCCACCTGAGAAATCAGATCAAGCCCTCCCCGGCACAGGTATGGTGAGGATTCAATGAGAGCATGTTTGTAATGGCCTGAACACTCGGTAAGCCATTGTTGCCTTCCCTTTCTGTCCCCCTGGGTCTCTATCACGTCCCTGCAGACCTTACATGTGAACTCAGACCCGGGACTGGGATCACTCGCGAGTGAGGAGCGGGGAGGAGGGAGTGGAAGACAGCGGTGATGTCACCAATGTTCTTCTTCCGTGAAGGATGACATAGTGCTCATGCGGTGGCCCAGTGGCCACTCTCTGGGGACTGCAGAGTCAGACAGAGTTGAACGCCAGGGTGGGGGTGTGGGGGGTGGAGTGGGGATGGAGGTGGGGGCGGGATCTAAGAGCTGCAAGCTGGGGGGCTGGGCGGAGCGGGGGCTGCCTGCCCTGCCCGCGTGGGTCCTGGCTCTGGAATGAAGAGGGGTTGCCTGTGTTTCTACCCCTAGAAGGACATTTCCCAAGACACTCAGCAGTGAGTAGGGGCTGGAGGCCAGCGCTCTTGTTTATGGAGCGCCTACCACGTGCCAGGTGTGTTGTGGGCCTCTGCGGAAATCTAATTGAATGTCGGAGCACACGTGGATGTATCGCCCTTTTCCAGGTGAGGACACTGAGCTAGGCCTACGTCTGTTTGACTCCAAAGTGCAATTTGTCCCTCTGCAGCCTCTGCAGTCTGTCAGTCTGGCTGGGGGAGAGGCTTGGACACACCTTTTGCCTTGTGCCGGCCAGTCCCAGGCGGCCTCTTCTACCTGGGCCTCTACTTCATCATTTGGAAAAGGACTGCAAATCACAAATCAGGAGAGACGATGGGCTTCGGGATCAGGAACAGCTGGGTGCCAGCTTAGGCTTTCCACTGGCCTGTGCCATGGCCCTGAGCCAGAGGCTACCCTTCTCTGAGCCTCAGTCTTCTCATTTGTAAAGGATACAATATGGCTCCCACGCCTTCTGACGATTCATAAGATAAAGTGTGGAAGCTCCTGGCAGGAAGTAGGTGCTCAGTGCAGATCACTGCCCTCTCCTTTTCCCACCCTGGGCTCAGGAGGGTCTGAAGGCCACCCACTTCATCCCCCATCTCCTGACACAAGACCGTAGGCTGAAATCCTGACCCATTGGAGAGACAAGGGCATTGTCTAGTACCTTCTTGTCTTTTAAACTGGGCTTGTCTCCTCCTTCAGGCAGTCCTCTTAGGTACTCCCCCACCCCCATGTCCTGTGGTTGAAGAGCCTTCGTCCTGCCCCACGCACACTCCCTTCTGCTCCACACTCCCCTGTAACACCTCAGTGTTGCACATCTGTCTCCCCAGCTGTCCTGGGCCTCAGGGGGTGTACTAACTTTGATTCATGCCTGTCTGAACTCCCCATGCCTGGCACACATAGGTGTCCTGAGTAGGCCTGCAGAGAAAATACGGGGGAAGTGAGAAAGAGTGTGTGTGTGTGAGAGTATATACATGTGCAAGTGTGAGATGTGAGCTCCTTGAGGACCAAGCATATGGCTGTTTGTTTCCTTCTACCCAGCACCCAGCACAAGGCATGGCACCAAACATATCAAATAAATGAAGAATGAAATATACAACAGTCATTAAAATTCCCCACCTGCCTTCTGGGATTTCTGGAGGATCCAGTCACTGTTAAATCCCAGGTACACATGAGCTAGACTAGAGAGAAGAGTCACTAGACACTCTTCTAGACCCTTTACTGCAACCTCATTGATGTCCCATTAGGAATTTGCGAATCAGAGGTTATTCCCTCCCTGCTGCACAGGTTGGCAAGCTGAGGATCAGAGAGGGCCTACATCTTCTCTAAAGTCACACAGCCATCCAGGGACAATCCTGAAGCCTGATTCCACATCCTGGGTTCTATCCATTGCCATCAAGTGTGGACAGCCCCAGAAGAGATTACCCCTCCTCAGGTCCCAGCCCTGTATCATAAACAACGTGAAAAACACAAGAGTGATGGCTTCTCATCCCGGGGGGAACTGAAAAATGGGATTTACGAGGCCATTAATTACTTCCTCCTAATTAAATCAAAATTAAATGCGAGCAGGGGTACGTTTTCCTTATTAAAGACAATTAAACGGACAGCGCAGCTACGCAAATAAAACGAGTCCAGGATTTAAACGGAAAGCAAATCAAATAAAAAGCTTCCCCCGGAATGAGGGGTCTGTTCACGCCTGTGCTTCTTGTAAACCAGGAGTTCATCAATTTTCTTTAAATATTAGCAACTTAATTAAATCTGCTCTCCTCCCCACTTTAATCCTGCTGTATATCTAAAATAGATCTCACGGCCCACAGGAGTTGGTCATAAGTGCTGACCCCATAATTCCATCCTTTTAAAAAAATTTTAAAATCCTACAAAATCCACATCCAGCTGAAGCCTTGGGGGAAATTACAGTTCAGAAAAGGGATTAGTCAAAGTACCCAGATTGTATGGAAATCTGGGAGGTTGCTTTGAGGGTGGGGGTTGGGGGCAGGTGAGGGGAAGAGGCGGGCCAGGCTGCCCAGGGAGCAGGACCAGGGAGGGAGCCTCGGGTCCTGAGGTTGAGGCGACAACCAGGGGCCGCAGCGGTTCCTGCGGGTGCCGACAGGAGCCTGGCGGTGAGTGATGGAGAAGGCGCTTGTAAAATAGGTTACCGTTGGGCGCCCGGGGTTCACTCGGCGGATGGTGCTGTTGCTAAGCTACCTTTGGAATTCAACAAGGACGGATGCTCCAAGCGGCTCCCTGGGGCGGGGGACCGGGAAGCAGTGAATTCACTGAAACCGTGAAGTCCTCTCTCCCCCAAAGAGCGAGAGAGCGTGGTATGAGAGAGAGAGAGAGAGAGAGAGAGAGTGTGTATGCATGCATGCATGTGTGCACATACAATCGCCTGCACAAAGGTGGGGCTCGGTTGGCAAGGGGACGGGTGGTTTTTAAAAGTCCAAGCTCATATTCCTCATATTGCTATTGAATATTGAGTGAGGTGTGGGCTAAGTGACCACCTCCCTCTCCCCTGCCCCCCACCACTTGGGGGTGAGAAACCAGGACATGGGTTCCTGAGAAGGCTTTCAGGGTTTGGGCAGGGGTTGGGAGTGTCTGTGTAGCTGGGATGATCAAGCTGGTGGGAATACCAGACGAGACCTATAATGATAAAAGCTAACACCCAGCACACACCAGGTGCCAGGCGCTTGCTCTTCCAGGCTCTTGACATATGCTAACTCAGTGATTCCTCACCGCAACCCTTGGAGGTGGGGGTAGTAACGGCCTCACTCAACAGATAAGGAACCTGAGGTTCAGAGAGGTTAAGTAATGTGCCCAAGATCAGAGAGATAATAAGGGGCAGAGCTGGGATTTGAGCCCCGGGAAGCCTGGCTCCAGCTGTCCCCTTGAACCACATACTACATACCACAACACAAGAAGTGTGCTCTGGGCAAATGTTTGCAAAGAGATGGAAACTTCTCTTTCTTCCCCGCACAGAGGTGGGCTCTGGGAATAAGAGAGGGGGTTCTGGGTGAAGATGATGGCAGGAGGAATAACATGGTCGTGTCAGCTGTCAGGATGTTAGGAGAGGTTGCCCCAAGGAGAAGAAATACCGGGTACAATGCTTGGCTCATGGTCAAGGGCAGTCACACTGCACTGGGCCCCAAGCTGGTGTCCAGAAATCTGGTCTCTAGGGTTGGCTCTGTCACCGTGTTGCTGAGTGACCTTGGTCTGATGTTCTCTGCCTCCGGCCTCAGTTTCCCGGCCTTATAATGAAGGGATTTTCTAAGGCCACAGACTCTGGTTCCTGGAGACAGGGGTGGGATTCCCCCATGCTGTTGAGATGCTAATGGCTAGCAGGATGCAGTACAAGGTGCTGGATCAGCAGTGGGTTCTCTCAAGGTTTCAGGACTTGGGTGGCTGGGGAGGCCTTGGAGCCCCAGCTGCTGGGCAGACAACAGAGCTCAGGTAACTGACAGCACCAAGCTGACATTTAGGCAGATGTGTGAGTCCTTCCCTGCCTCTCTGGGGGTTTCCTGGACCCAAGTCCACCTCCCAAGCCCGGATGTCTCAGAGAGGATGGGAGAATCAGGCCAGGACTGGCCTCCGACACACGCAGGTTCAACTCCTGGTCAAGTCGCTCGCCCCCTCTAGGACTTTGCCCTCTCTCAGTCCCTGGTTTCCTCGATACAAAAGGGAACGATGATTTCTACCTTGCCGTTTAAGGATTAAGTGCTTCATAGGAGAATAATGAGAAAACAACGATGAACAACCAACTAGGCTGCAGGCTGAACACCGTATCTGCTGTTTACCTCCTTAATCCTTTCAGCAACCCTAAGAAGAGGGCTCTCTTAGCCTCCCTATTACAGACGAAGAGACAAGTTCAGGGAGGTGATGTAACTTGTTCAAGGTAATACGGTTTGTGGGTTAGCAGAGGCAGGACTGAAGTTCAGGTGCTTCTGGCCCTCAAGCCTGCATTCTTAGTCACCTCACCATCAGCTACAGCCTAGCTGGAACTGGTCCCTCCTTTCCCAACCCCTCACCCCATCCTGCCAGCCCCACCATCTCACTACCCTGGCTGGGAGTCAGGAGCCCTAGGCTCTAGCACTAGTTTGCCAGGTGACCTTGAGCAAGGACATGGATAGAGGGGAAATTAGCCAAGGACCAGGGATTACTATGTCTAGACCAGAGAAAATCTAGATTTCCTGCAAGACAAACGGGGAGATTTACATCAAGGCCTTCCTCCCCTCCCTGATTCCTGAGCCTCTGACCTGAGCAGGTTGATCAGCCTCCCAATTCTCGGACCCATTAAGCACATGGGAAATTCCAGGGTTGGTCCCCTCCCCCGACTCTGCTGACCAAAACTTCCCAGAAAGCTGACTGGCAGAAACCAGAGAACTGTGCCCTACCAGCACCCTCTGCCTCAATACTTCAACTGCTGACAAGTCTCTGACTAAGCCAGGCTCCCTCAGACCTCCAAGTCTTTGCACAGGCTATGTATGCCTTCTTTCTCATCAGCCCGATGAACTCCTACTCATACATCAAAACCCTGCTCAGGTGTGTTCTCCTCCCCAAGCCAGCCAACAGATACCATTTACTGAATGCATACTCACTGCTAGGTGCTGACCTGTGAAGCTTTTCATGTACCAGAGCATCTCTGATACTCTGGGGGGGGCCCCAAATGGCAGAGGCTGGATCTTACTTGCCTCTGCCTCTCCAGCATCACACCCATGAGGGGCTAGGAATTGAATGGCTGAACAAAAGTCCTTCCCAGCTTCATATACCCCTAAGGCACAGATCCTTAGCCACATTAACCAGCATTTACTCAGTTTGAGAAAGTAGCTTTCATTCATTCATTCATTCATTCATTCAATATGAACAGTTTATGAACAACGTGTGTACTAGGTGCTGGATATAACAGTGAGCAAAACAAACATGGTCTGATAGGAAATATATACATTAATTGCATAATCAAACAAATACATGCATAATTAAGTGTTGTGAAGGAAAGCTGTGGGGACGTTGGAGGGCACGTGACAGAGACAAATGGCCATATTCAGGGGGATCTGTCTAAGCCTGGTGCGGTCAGGCCAGCTTCTCAGGACATGTGGCATTTGAGTGGAGACCTGAGTGTCAGTATAAAGTAAACAGCAGAAGGAGCAGGACTGACCTGTTCAGGGGGAGGAAATAACCCAGGCTAAGGGAAGGGGTGGTGGCAGGAGCAGGGCACTGTGAGAACCATCAGAAGAGCCCTGGGCCTGAAACTCAAGAGGAATGTGGCAGGTGGTAAGGCTACAGGGGAGCCAGATCTTTGTAGGCAACCCAGTGAAATTTGGACTTGACCTCAAGCGCATGGGAAGCTATTGAAGAATTTTAAGCAGAGTGGGGACAGTATGTGTGTGACACGATCAGATTTGCAAACTTGTTTCTACATTCTAGATGCATCCAGCTAAAAGATGGCCTGGGTTTACCTACTAGCTCTCTCTGCTCTGAGATGCACAGGGGAGGGGGACTGGAGGAGGCCGTGGGGCAGGGGCGGCCCACGGAGCGCGCCACCCTGCTGTCTGCGCCCGGCCAAGCGCGGGCTGGGGAGGAGGCACCAGGGACCGGGACTTGGGGAGTGGGGGGGGGGCGGGTCCCTAGCGTCTCCAGGTGGGTGTCTCCGGGGTCCTGGGCGCGGGGCAGCGGGTGCGGGGGCCCACTTTACCTTGCCCACGTACAGGGGCTCGGTGCCCGTGTACTCCTCCACCACGAAGAACTGGTTCCACACCCAGCCGCGCTTCACGCGGCCCGCGCCCGGCGCGCCGTCCTGCCGAGCCCCGGGCGCCGCCGGCGCGGGGGTGCCCGCCGCCCACAGACGTCCCGGCAGCGGCGGCGGCGGCGGCAGCAGCAGCAGCAACAGCAGCAGCGCGGGCGATAGAGCGACTCCCGCCCGGAGCCCCTGACCGTCGGGCCGCGGCCTCATGCTTGGCCTGCGCCGGGCCGGGGCCCAGGAGCCTGGACGGGAGGCACCGGGGCGTCGCCGCTCGGTGGCACGACGGATTGGCGCGGCATCACATGGTTGGCCTCAGCGCGGCCGCCGGGGCGCCGCCCCCCACCCCCCGCCCCCCCCCCGACGGGGCACCCGGACAGGCCCGCGGCCCTGCGCGCCGCCCAGCGGCGGGGGCGCCCGGCTGCAGGGGGAGGGGGCGCGGCCGCACCCGGGGCATGGACGGCCCCCTGGGGGTCCCCGCCCGCGCCCCCCTCGCTGCCGCCGCGGCCGGATCACCAGGCGGCGCCTCCGCGGCTCCCGAGGCCGGTGTGCGCCATGGTCCCCGCGCGGAGGGGTGCTGGTTGGGGCTCGGCGGATCCCTGGAGGGCCAGGGGCCGTCCCGACCCGGGCCCGGAGCCTGCGGGAGAAACAAGAGAACATAAGAGGAGGAGCCTTGTGGGGGCAGGGCAGGTTGAGTCGACCTCTCCTCAGTTTTTAGGTACCAATTAAACAACTGCTGTGACCCCTAGTGGTCCCTGCCTTCTTGCCCCCCCTGCCCCCACCCCCCACCCCCCACCCCCGTCTAGTAGTTCTGCCCCTTCTCTCCCCCACCCCCATCCCCCCAGTCCTGGATCCTTTCTTTCTTTTCTTTTCTTTTTTAATTTAATTTATTTATTTGAGAGCGAGCATGAGATAGAGAGAGAGAGAGCAAGTGGGGGGAGGGTCAGAGGGAGAAGCAGACTCCTTGCTGAGCAGGGAGCCCAATGCGGGACTCGATCCCGGGACTCCAGGATCATGACCTGAGCCGAAGGCAGTCGCTTAACCAACTGAGCAACCCAGGTGCCCCTGGATCCTTTCTTTCAACTCCCACCACACACCTGTCCTCTCCCAACCTCCCCCAACTTTCTCACAGCCCCTCGCCCAGCTCCTTCTGCATGGTTCTTCACCAGACCCCATGCCCACAGGAGCTGGGACCTTACCAGCTGCTTTCCCTGACCCTGGCTGACAATCTATCCAGCCCAGCCCACCCCCTGGAAATCCCCCACCCCAGAGAGGGAGGAGGCCATTCTAAAAGGGGTCTTCAAGGGCTCCCAGGACCCAGGCCTCCTGGGTGCACAGAGTCCAGCACCCAGCCGGCCACCCACATTCCCGCCTTCTCAAAGCAGGTAAGAGGTCATTCCACCCAAAACAGGAGCCCAGGGAAGGCCCTCTGATCTCATGCTAGATCCTGCACAGTCCCCTGCAGGAGTGGGGCACCTGAGTCCCAGGGGGCCTTGCTTGGAGGTGCCCTGAGTGACTTTGGGCAGGGCCACAACCCCTCTGAGCTTGCCATGGTGTCTCCACATTCCCTCAGAAAACCTTCCTTTTGCAGCTTCTGAGAGACACTCCTCCCTGCTCCTGGACCAGCACTGCCATCCCCAGATCAATCCATCTTTCTTTCCCTCACCTCCATCAAATCCTGCTTTCAGCAAGAAAGGATCTGAGGGACTAACTCCTACTCAAGCCATAATGATGAATAATGGCTTAATGTGGGTGTTTACAGGGGACAGCAATGCTGCTTTAATGGAGGAATTTCAGGCACTGACAAGAGTGAGTGGAGGTGAGGGGCTCAATCCCCACTCTTCTCCCCAAGCCCAGTTCAGCTCAGTTCAACAACTCAATTCCACTGAGCATCAGCTCGGCCAGGTTTGGGCTGGATGCTAGGACAGAGATAAATAAGCTCCCAGTTTAGTGGGGTGAGCAACATAAATGCCAGGTGGCGTGTGAGCGGGGCTCTAAGAAGGACTCAGGGAAGGGAGTGGGCACTGGTGTCTGGAAGGAGAAGGTGGGTGGGAGGGAATCCTGGCTGTTTCTTGGAGGAGGGGGCTTCTGGGTGGATGGGAAGAAAGGGATGAGCGTTGTGGCAGAGGAGTGTGCAGGGAGCCTAGGGGGCGTTTGGCTGGTTGGGGAAGTTCGGTGGGAAGCATGGGGTGTATGGCTGGGCAGAGGATGGGCCAGGTCCTCCTGTGGAACAAGGAGGTGGCCGGAATCTTCAGGGCCGAAGAAATGTAGACCACCTCCTGTGACCCAGCACCCACAGCGGGTGGCTCTCATGCCTTTAACTAACTTGTGTGAGTCATAGCAACTGTGGAGGCTGGTGTTTTATACCCATTCTGCAGATGCTTGATTCCCCAGTGTTCTTTCCCCACATGTGCAAAGGAACTTCCTTACAGAAGGGGTTCAGGGTAGGGAGTCATCTGTTGGCAGGGGGGACAGTGAGGAGGTTAAAGCTGCATTTCTGGGCAGTGAACAGGAGAAAACCTCACAGTCCCTAGGGAAGAGAGGAGGGAGGAGTCCCAAACATGGGACCGTGCTGTTCCCTCTTTCCCTTCAGGCCCCACCCTGAACGAACGGAGGCCAGGAGTGCCCGTGACCCTGGTGTGAGCATCCCCAGCACCCCTTCCTCGCCCACTCTGTGGGGCCTAGGCATGAAGGCAGCGCGGGGGGATGCGGACACACCCCTCCCCTTGTGGCCCTGCTCTGAGATCCCGGAGCTGTGCCGCCGCCTCTGGGGATCCGGCTTTGATTCCTCATGTTAGAGCCTGGGCTGGTCGTAACGAGGCTGGAGTTATGGGTGAGGGGGAGGCATCGCTCCGCAGCCTTCATTTCCTGGAGCTTATGACTTCCCTGCGGGCTCGGCAGGAACTGTTCCCCTGACTCCATCAGGCAGTTCCAGGACCCATCACAGCCCTGCAGGGACGCAGAGGGAAGGGGCTGGCGGGAGGGTGGGCATGGGGAGAGGCTGGGGCCACCTCTGGGGAGAGCTGTGGGGGTGCGGGAGGTGGGAACAAGGGGTGATCCCCCAGTGTTTGCAGGCACTCCATTGCTGCTCTCTCTCCTTCCCTCTCCCTTCTTCCTTTTCTTTCTCTACACCACCTTTTCAAAGATTCTGTCATTCATTCATTCATCAAACATTAGCATCTACTACAAGCGGGGAGACAGAAATGCATTCATTCATTCATTCAACAAATTTTCAAGACAGCAAGATACAATCAATTACTCAGCTATATATCAGGAGAGAGATGCATTTCTTCTGGTTGTTCATTTACTCTTTCAACAAATATTTACCACACCTCCCTGATGCCAGCCCCTGTGCTGGGCGCTGGGAACGAAGCAATAAACAAAATAGTCCTGGTCCTCTTGGGGTTGGCTTTCTAGTTATAAAGGAAAGAAATCTACCATATAATTTCTGGGGGCGATAAGTGTTAAGAAGGAATATAAATCAGGAAAGGGAGAGGAAGAGAATGATGGAAGGGCTGGAGTGGGTGTCTTATTATAGATGTGATATCAGGGAGGGCCTCTCAGAGGAGGTGACATTTGGCTGGTCTGGAAAGATGAGAAGGAGCCTGGCACAAAATGGTTCCACGCAGAGAGAATAGCACATACAAAGGTCCAGAGGCTGGAATAAGCTGAGGAAGAGTAAGAAGGCTACTGTGGCTGGTGCAGAGCAAGAAGGTGGCTGAAGATGAGTCAGGACTGGGGGACGCAGGCCAGATCAGGCAGGACTGGGAGAGGGAAAGCAGTTTCCATCGTATTCTGTGTGTGCAGAGAAGTGCTTGGAGGAATTTAATACAGTAAAAACCACAGGAGACCGAAATGGTCTCTGGCCATAAGGGGATTTCATGATAGAAGTCCTTCAACACAGGAGGGCCAAGCACAGCGCAGTGGGGCGCAGCCGAGGGACGGCATCGTAAAAAGGTGGCACTTGAAGTTAAAGTGCAAGAAAGATTTGGACATGTGGGATTTGGGGTGTGGGGGAGGAGAAGGAGCTCTCTGTGGAAGGACTGCCTGGGGCAAAGGCCAGAGATCAAGTCCCACTTTAGAGAAGGGCAAAGTAGAATCGAGAGTGTTGTCCAAAGTTGCATAGAATACTTGGTGGCTGGGTGCGGTCTCGAACCCACGCTTGGATTCCCCTTGGTGTGGGGCCCCTTTGAAGGAACAGCAAAAGTGGCCCCTCTCAGCGGCTGCAGCCCAGTCCCAGGGGGCGCGCTTGGCAGGACCAGGTTGGCTGCATCTCCCTGGCCTGCCCCCTTGGCTCTTCCCGCTAGATGGTTTGAGGGGCGGGGCCTTGGTAGCCCCGCCCCTCCCTCCTCCCAGGCCTTCATACCAACCACGAGGCCTCTCCCAGACGTGTTGGCCAGCTTTCCTGGCCACCTGCCAATTCTCCACTGCTCTGCCTGGCCCTGCCAGGACTGCTGCAGACACTTGGGCCTCCTCTCCCCCCACCCTTTCCTGCTCCAGCTGCGTTTTCTGACCCGGTGTAACCACAGGACCCTATCTTGGCGTCCAGGCTTCAGGGGAGGATGCTGAGGAGCCTCGGGCCTGCATTCGGATCTGCCAGGCCTTCGCATGAGATCATGAGCATGTTGGTGGCTTTCTCTGGGCCACAGGTCTCAACCTACTGCACAGCTGTTTCATCCCATGGGATTAAATGTCAAGCCCCAGCCTGGCTCAAAAAATGTTGGCTTTGCCCTCTCTACTTTTCAGCCTCAGCTCCCCTGATCCGTGTGCTCTCACGACCATGTACTCAAACGTGATTCCTATGTGCATGTGGGCCTGTGTCTGCAATCATGGATGTCATCATATATGTGTATATCTGGTGCAGGTTCATTCATTTCGTAGATACTTGTGAATTTTCACTCTGTGCTGTTCTAGGCACAATGAAAAGAAACGGGGAGAGTCCTTGCCCTTGCAAGTCTAATGGGGGACAGAAAACAAACAAATAAATAAATAACGTGACAGTTCATGGTAAATGCTGTGAAGAAAAACAAAGCAGGGTAAGGGGCACGGGAAGTGCTGGAGTGGGGTGATTTGCTCTCTCTCTCAGTCATCTGTTATAAATGATAATTTATACAAGGTGGTCAGGGAAGGCCTCACGGCTAAGGTGACATTTGAACAGAGATCCAAAGTGAGGAAAGGAGGGAGCTGTGCACATAGCTAGAAGAAGAAAATTCCAGGTGAGGGGAACAGCAAGTGCAAAGGTCCTGAGGTCAGTGCGTGTTTGGTGTGCAGGAGGAACAGCAAGGAGCCCCCCTTGTTGCTGAAGTGAGTGATGGGGCGTGAGCAGCAGGAGATGGGGTCAGAGAAAATATGGAGGTGGGCATCAGAGTCCGCAGCTCTGGGTTTTTACCGTGAGATGGAGCCCCTACCCTGGGAGGGTTTGAGCAGAACAATGACATGATCTAATTTCTATTTTAAAAGATCATCATGGCTAGCTATTGAGTTGAAAATAGAGGGAAGCTGGGGCTGGGGGGTGGCGTTTCAATAATGCAGACAAGAAGTGAAGGTGGCTCAGACCAAGGCAGAGCAGTGGAGGTGCTGAGAAGTGAAGCTGTGCAGCGGGCTACGTCGTGGGTCCGAGATGGGAAAGAGGAACCAAGCATGACCATCAGGCTGCCTCAATAAAGGGAATAGTGTGGTTCCCTCTCACCGAGCTGAAGGCAGCTGTGGGCAGCGCAGATATGGGGAGATCAGGAACTCCATTTTGGATGTGTTCCATTCAAATGCCTGTTAGACGTCCAATAGTGATGTGCAGCCGGCCGGTGCACCCAGAGTCAGGAGCAGGAGCAGGAGCCCGGCTGCAGGGGTACATCTGGGAACTTGGATAGTATTTAGAGCTGAGACCAGATGAGCCCTCGAAGGCATGAGTGCAGGTAGGGAAGAGGCCCAGCACCTTAACTATAGAGATCAGGGAGATGAAGAGGGCCGAGCGAAGGAGGCTAAGGAGGAGGGAAGGGAAGGACTGGGGAGGGGAGGCAAGGAGAGAGGAGCTACCCTGGAAGCCCACTGAAGACAGTGCTGGAAGGAGGAGGGGTCATCAACTGTGCAGAATGCTCTGTCGGCTGAGTGACCATCTGTCCAGCTTTGCCTCTGTTGTCCCAGCCCCTTTTTCTCCCAGTTTAGAGGAAGAATCATATGGTCATCCTACTGCCAGGTCAAGTCAGATGTGGACTTCGAATTGACCATTGGTTTCAGCAACACGGAGGTCATGGGCAGCCTTGATCAAAGCTAATTTGGTGGTGTGGGGGGTGTGCAGGCACGAATGGAGTGGGTTCAAGAGAGACTGGGAGGCAGGGAGGCAGAGACGTAGGTGGGGGTGGGTGACAGCCCCTCTGGGGATTATTTGAAGGTTCCTTTTGCCTGCTCCCCCAGCCCCCAGCCCTAACCCAGCAGTCTGCTGAGTTTTATGGTATATAGAAGAGAGGGATGGGAAATATAGATTGGTTAGCTGCTAATAGCCAATTCATTTCCTAGTCCTTTCTTGTTTCAATTCTGTTTCAATATTCACTCCCAAGCTTGGCCATGTGCTCAGTGCCACCCCGTGAACACTGATTAGTCTAAACCAATGAGTTCCTCTCTCCCTACCAGTGTTTGCTTTAGAAAATGTCATGTGACATAATTCTGGCCAGTGAGATGTAAAGGGATAACTACTAGAGAGCTTCTGGGAATTGTTTTTTGCTCTTTAAAAAGAGATGCCTTAGGGCACCTGGGTGGCTCAGTGGGTTAAGCGCCTGCCTTCGACTCAGGTCGTGATCCCGGGGTCCTGGGATGGAGCCCCGCATCGGGCTCCCTGCTCCGCGGGGAGCCTGCTTCTCCCTCTGCCACTCCCCCTGCTTGTGCGCTCTCTTTCTCTCTCAAATAAATACTTTTTTTAAAAAAAATCATAAAAAGAGATGACTTGAGGAAAAGCTTTTCGTTTTCTGCGTGTCTGAGGAGGTGATGACTACAGCTACAGCAGCATTTTTGGAACAATGAGGGAACCCCCCCCCACCCCCAAGAGGCTACAGGGACTTACTAAGAAAGATGGTACAGATCTGTGGCTTTGACGACGTTGTTGAACCACTGACTTTACCCACTTTGGGCCTTGAGGGTCCAGTTCCAGCTCCCACTTTCTCCAGACTCTCATTCTCTCTCCTCTGAACTCCCTCAGACCTGTCTGGATGAGTCATCCCTGGGGCTTGGTGTCAGTTGTGATGGCAAGCTTCTAGAGGAGAGAAGCCATGACTCTTCCTTCTTCCATCCCTCCCTGTTCCTTCCCACACACACCCGGCAGAGCCAAGCCCAGAGCTGGACCCCGGGAGGGACTCTGGAGTCTTGCCTCAGATAGATACTGGGAGCTACTCGGGCAACATTCTTTCCCTCTCAGTGAGGACCTGCCAGCCTTGCTGATTTGCTGTGGCCCTTGTCTATGCTCTGGGCATCACCGTCACTGTCCACACTGTGTCCTTCCAGAGTCTAGGTGGGGTGGCCTGCGTGTCCTTTCTCGATTTCTCAATGCCCTGGTATCATTGCTGCCAAGGCTGTCTGACTGCCAGCTCAGAGGCTCTGGGCCCTTCTTTGTCATCTGGCTGTCTCCTGGGAACAGAGGAAGGGCTTCTTGTCTTACCCATCCACACTTGTTTCCTAGCCTCTCTCTGCCAAGACCAAGAAGAGGGGCTGGGCACAGTGACTCCCAGGCAACGTAAAGCAGGGGAGACTTCATGGTGCAGCCTGGAGCTCCTCACCTCTGCCTCCTCCCTAAAGTTCCTGGTAATCTTCCTAGCCCCTATCTCTGGGGCAGAATTTAATGTTCAGGGGACCTAAGATGATGAGGTCCAAAGTCAGACCAGGGTTTAAGTCCCAGGTCCATTACTGCATGTTTGACCTTGGTAAGGTGCTCCATTTCTCTGAGTCTCGGTTTTCTCATCTGAAAAATGGGGCTAGTAGAGGGTCCATGTGAGGAATCAATGGGATGATGCACACGGTGGGATCTACGGTGTTTGGCAATAAATATTAGCTGATGTGAGAATACTGACTAGTGTTCTCCTTTCTGGTCACCTGACAACTACTTACTGGAGCCCTGTTTTGTACCAAGTATCCGGAGCAAGGGCCGTGCCTCCTGCACCAGCACGAGGCTGGTGCCTGCGAGAAGGGTGGGGCAGTGTAGCCAGTGGGAGCCGGCCTGGCAGCCTGGCTCCTGTCTGCCCTTTTCGAGTCCCCAGGGCACTGTGCCCGTTGGATCCTGAGCCCAGAGCTCTCTGTGCTTGGCTGCGGTCTTCTCCCTGGGGGGAAATTATTTCTACCAGCTCAGTGCTCTCCCTTCAGGCCAGAAGGGATCCTAGTGTAATGCAGGAGCTGTTGAGGTATGGACGGTCTACCTTGTCTCTGCTCACCTCTCTTGCCGCCCCCACACCTCCCAGGTGGAGGGCACCGTGAAGCCCTAAACCAGACAGCAGACTAGTTATTGCCTCGCGTGCCTTGGCAGGCATGAGCACGTGTGTGCCTGAGCACATGCGTGCCTTTGCATCAGTAATCATGCATGCTCTGCAGCCCAGCACCTAGAACAGCTCCCTCCCCGCACATTGGAGGTGCTCCGTAAGTGTGGGGTAAGTCACTGGAGGGGAGTCTGCTCTGTGTGGGCTGAGCCCATGGGCTATTTCTGGGGCTGTGGGTGTGATGCCGTGTCCTCTAAGCTCGGCAGTGTACTGCTGGGTTGGGGTGCGGTTACATCTCTGAGTGTGTTTGTGTGTGGGGTCAGGATCTACGAAAGCTTCTGGGCTTGGTAACTGGACCATTACCTCGGGAGGCAAAGGTGGGAGATCAGGGAAGAGGGCATGAGCAGAGCTGAGGCCATACACACCACCCCATTCACATGGTCACCCCATCGGCAAAGGCTGCTCCAAGGGCCCCCAGTCTTGTCCCCCAGTCTCTGCTGAGAACAGATATGCCCTCATGAAGCCCGGCTCGGTCTGGAAGGTTCTCCAGTTCAAAACCTTACCTGGCTCCCTTTCACCTTCAAGATGAAGTTAGTTAGTTACCATTCATTAGTTACCCACCAAAGTAACAAAGGATTCTTCATGCTCAATGACTCCACACACAGTCCTTTGAGGTGGCTACTGTTATTTGCCCTCGTTTGCCAGATGAGCAAACTGAGGCATAAAGAGGTTGTGTGGTATGTTGTGGAGCTGGGATTTGAGCCCTGGGCTGTCAGCTCCAAAGCCCATACTGTCAGCCACTCCACCCATGCCTGCTCAAGGCCCCGTGAGATCTGGACCTGCTCACGCTATGTGACTGCCACCACCTCTTTTCCTGTGCTCGTCTCCTGGGCGGAAGATCCACCCACTGTTCCCTACGTGCATGCCTCGGGGCCTTCGCTCCTGCCAGGAATGCCTTCTGCCCTGTGGTTCCACGACCAACCCTGGCCCACCCCTCCGCGCCCAGTCCAGTTGTCCTCTCCCCCAGGCAGTCTCTCTGCCTCCTCCCTCAGACCCCCGTGAGCTCGCTCATCTGAGCCCTAGCTCAGAATCAAATTCTCCCTTGATTGGCCTCAGCAGCCGGCCTCCTGGCTGTGGGCGCCTCCTTTACCGCTCTATGCCCTTCGATTCATACCTCCGTGCCATGCTCAGAGTAGGCACTACTGAATGTGTACGGGCATGGATGAAAGAATGCGCGGATGGATGGACGAACAGAAGGACAGGTGATGGGGGGGCCTGGTTACCGCCACATCACTTTCCCCCACATGCCCTTCGATGGCTCTGTTTCCTTCTGCTTTGTCTGCTTATTGAGCATCAAATATTTATTGAGCACCGACTATATGCCGGGCACTGTGCTGGAGGCTAAGGTTGTGGCAGTGGGTGAACCAAAATCCCAGGGCCATGGCCTTCCGGTGTGTGTGTGTGTGTGTGTGTGTGTGTGTGTGTGTGTGTGTGTGTGTGTGTGTGTAAGGGAGATGTTCATTAATCCTGTATCTCACAGGTAAATGTACAATGTTCCAGAACCACAAAGTATAAGGACCCTGCATTTTGCGGGGCACACAATCTCATTAGGGATGCGTGGGGCCAGTGAGGGACAGTCCCCTGAGAAAGGGGTTTTGAGCTGAGTCTTAAGGAGGAGAAGACAAACAAGTTGTGGGTAACAGACCCAGCAAAGCCACATTCCAGGGCCTGAAAGCTCAGGGGCCAGAGCACAGCACTGGGGGGCGAGGCAGCTTACAAGCAGCTTAAGGAGTCTAGATTCTGGCCCAAGAGCAATGGGAAGGCATTAAGCACAGGAGACGTGATCAAATTTGTGTTTTTTAAGATCACTGAGTCTGCCACTTAAAGACCACAATGCTGATGTGCAGGACAGGAAGCAGGGGACCAGTGAGCAAGGTGGTGACAGTGTGGCCAGAGGCGGGGGGAGGGGCTCAGACCAGGGAGGCCACCATGGGGTGGAGAACAGGTGACAGATATGAAATATTTAGGAAGCAAATGGACCAGACCTGGTGATGGATCAGACGTAAGGAATGGGGTGGTGCGGGGGGGCGGGCAACATCAAGAATGACTTCTGGCTTTTGTTTTGTTTAGCTGATGTCTATCGATCACCTGTTAAGAGCTGGGCACTGTTCTATGGCTTTGGGCCCCACCTTCCTTACTGCTCACAGTAACTCCATCCCTTCACAATCTCACTTCCCTCTGGCAAGGATGCAGGGGCAGTGGGACTGGATGGGGTTTGTCCCAAGCCTTGCTCCTTTGGGGGGACAGCCTTGGCGGATATAAGGAATCGAAGGCAGAGAGGAAGGCAGGTTGCATATATTGAGCTGATTCTGAGTCAGTGAGAATAATGACAGACAGCATTTATAGAGTTTTTACTGTGTGCCAGGTGTGGTGCCATCCAATTAGCTAATCATAAGATGTAACACTTAGTTCTATGAGGAGCACTTTATGTCAGTGGTTTGATTGAATTCTCACAACTCACAGCTCTCTTCAAAATTTCAGAAGGGACAGTGGCTCAGAGAGGTTGAGGGACTTGTCCAAGGTCACACAGCTAGTTGGTGGCAGATCTGGCATTCAAACAGTCCGTGGTAGGGGAGGAAAATGAGGATGGGCAGAGGGGGTGCTTGGTGACTGCCGGGAAGGACAGGCTTGCATTTGGCTCTGCGCAGAAACCATGTCCCTCCCATCCCCCAACCCCCACCTCTTGACACTGTTCACCCTACGCCCGGGTCTCTTCTCAAGGCCTGACCTCCCATGCAAGTGATGAACACACACGGGTATGCACACCCACACCCACACCCACACCCACACCCACACACACAAACACACGCCCCTTGGCTGCCACTGCTCACCTACCCAGGGCTGGCCTGCCCAGAAGCTTCCAGCCCAGATGCCCCCCGCCTGCACCTGTCTCCCCGCCCTGCCCCCGCCCTGCCCCCGCCGGTGCCGCAGGCAGAGCCTACTGTACATCATGTTGACAGTAGAAATTACATTCCGAACTGCTGTTTTACACGGCACCCTGTCAGAACTCACCTCAGCCCAGTGATCAGGACAAATTGAATACCATCCCAGCCGTGTCAATATTTATTCCATTTTACAAATGCGGCCAGTGGGGGACAGGGCCCCGCTGTGGTGCCAGCCAAGCGTGGCCCCAGGAACCCCTTCTCCCTCTCATGCCGGAGCCGCCTCATCTGTTCTCTCTCCTGCCCTCTCCCTCTTCCTCTTCCTCAGCTTTTTGGTCATGGGTGAAAATTGTGAAATTCAACATTCCTACCAAAAAGTGCACAAATCATAAATGCGGAGTTTAACAAATAATTAAACAAAGTAACTCATGTACAGTACTCAGCACAGTGCTCACTTAGTGGTCAATAATAGAAAATGAACCCTGTGGATCCACCCATCCATCAAAACACTGAAAACGGCCCCCCTCTTTAGGAGCCCCCCCCCCGTAGGAGCCCCTGCTGTGTCCCTCCCTGAGCGCAACCCCCTGCTTCCCTCCATCCTGGCTTTTAGGATAACCAGTGCCTCGCCTTTCTTTATAGTTTATCACCGAGTTATGCCCTCCTAAAGTCTCAGTTTAGTTTTCCTTGTGTTTGAGCTCGATGCAGATGGGATCCTACATTTTTGCGTTTTGCTTCTTTTTCTCCACATTATGTTTTTGAGATTCGTCTTTGTTCTGTCCAATGTTCCTTTTCACTGCTGTATAGCAGTCCACGGCACGGATGTACCACGATCTCTACCTCCGTTCCAGCTCATGTTCCTTCTTCTTCCTCTTCTTTCCATCTCTCTCCCGGTCTTCTTCTAGTCAGCCACTCCCTTCCCTTCCACCTCCTTCTCCCCCGTTCCACCCCCTTGATGGTCTGTCTGCTGCATCTGCTCACATCACGTGCCCACACCTGATCCCAGCTCTGCCATCTGAGCCGGGGCCTGGTGCCCCCTCTGGGTCTCTCCCTCCCCCATCCAGTTCCTGGAACATGGGCTCCAGCCAGAGGGAGGGTCTCCCAGACCTGAGCCTCTGACAGCTTCTTTGTTGCAGAGGATCCCTGGGGCAGAGACCGGGCCCCACAGCAGAGCCTCTGCCCTGGTGCATCCAGCTGCTATGCTAGCAGCCTTGGGAGTGGAGGACTCGCCTCTTGCCCCCACCCGGATGGTCAAACACTACCCACTGGCCCGGGGTGAGAACCAAGGGGGCCCCAAGTGGCCCTGCAGCTGTCAGTAGGATGCACAAAGAGGGTCGGGGAGAGAGGGCCTGGGCTGGACAAGGGCCAAGCCCCATCCTCAGCTCTGTTCACTCAGTGTCTCATGCAGCACCCATCCTGTGCCTAGCGGTGAGTCTCACCCCCCACAGCAGAGGAGAGCAGCAGATGGTGGGGGGCCCGATATGGAAGGGGGCCTTCCAAAGAGTCCCTACAGATCCTGCTTCTGTGTCTTAGGAGCACATCTGCTACATTTTGTTTGTCTCCCTGAGTCCCTTCTCTGTCTTGGAGCTGCTCAGATGATGACATATTCAGGGTAGTTAATTTTTATTGCAACCCGAGCAGATGACATTAAGGAATCTGTCCCTTTACAGTCCAGGAGAAAGCTCTCTAGACTGGAAGGCGAGTGGACTAGGTTGGAACTTGGCTTTGATCCTGCCATGCTGGGTGACCTTGGGCAAGTCCTCGCCCTCTCTGGGCTTCTTGACAAGGAAAGGTCAAACTGTGATTTCCAGGGGTCATTAGAGGACCAGTGTTGTGCTGGCAATGTAACGAGATGGACTTGTTCAAAATGCATATCCCCGGGTCCCCAGAGCACCTGGCTCAGTGAGGATGGTAGTAATACTAATAGGCAACATTTATAGGGCGCCAGGTGTGCCAGGAGCTGGAAGTAAGAGGCTGTGCTGACTGACCACCGTGCTAAGTACTTTACACGAGCTACCTTGTTTACCCTGTGCCACGGGCTGATCATTATTTTACAGATGAAGAAGCTGGGGCCCAGAGAGGTGAAGGAACTCACTCTGGGTTACAGCCAGGAAGTGGGGAAGCCGGGCCCTGAACAAGGAAAGTCTGAGCCTGTCCTCGGTCTGGGACAGCTCCCAACACATTCTGATGCTGACCTGGGAGCCCCGGGCCACGTGGTCAGGAAGTGGCGTAATGGAGCTTAAGCATCGTGCACCTGCTATGAACAACACATCTTCGTGAGTCATCAAGATGTATGTGAAGGCACCCCCCCCCACACACACACACACAATCAATGCGAGCTCTTATGGTTCATTCTTTAGGCCATCCCCACACCACCCTCCCGAGATGGGCTTTAGCCTCTCCTGTTACTGATGAAAACCAGAGACACGGGAAGAGGTGGCGCTCCAGACCATGTGGCTAAGGGTCCAACTCTGAAGCCGTGGGCTTTCACCCTAGCATGCCGCTTCTGTTACCCGCCCTCCCCTGCCCCTGCTAACAGATGCTGAATCATATCCCCCAACCCTCTGGGCTTTAGCGTTCCCAGCTGTGAAATGGAGGGGTTGGACCAGTGTCCCAGCTTCTGCCCCTAACACCCTGTGTTCTTGGGTATGTCTCTTCCTTCTCTGGGCCTCAGTCTCCCCATCGGGAAAAGAAGTCTCTGTGACTTTATCCCAGCACTACACACATGTGCTGTTTTAA
The DNA here is from genome assembly GCF_009762305.2 of Zalophus californianus. NCBI lineage: Eukaryota > Metazoa > Chordata > Mammalia > Carnivora > Otariidae > Zalophus > Zalophus californianus. The sequence goes on from NC_045602.1 coordinate 125,879,794, forward strand.
AACAAGCCTCCTGGGGAGCTCTTGGGGGGTTCAGTTGGTTAAGCATCCGACTCTTGGTTTCGGCTCAGGTCATGATCTCGGGGTCCTGGGATTGAGCCCCACGTCTGGCTCCCTGCTCAGAGGGGAGTGTGCAGGAGGGTTCTCTCTCCCTCTCCCTCTGCCCCTCCCCCCTGCTTGCATGCACACACTCTCTCTCAAATAAATAAGTAAATCTTAAAAACAAAATAAAACAAGCTTCCTCCTCGTGATGCAAGGCCTCAGGTCTGGCTCCCTGGAAATAGGCTCTGGGATAGAGATTCGCCTGCAGGAGGTTTATTGGGGAGAGTGGTGGGGAACAGCGCAGAGGGGGTGGGGAGGAAGTTGAACGGGGCGATGCTGTCCCAGCAGGGGCCTCAGCCAATCCACGGACACATGGAGCAACACACGGAGCAACGATGCTCCCAGTTGAGGGAAGGGGCCCGGCCTTCGAATCCATGCATCTACCAGACACTGGACGTGGGCTGCCCACCCCTCCAGAGGGTGTGACCCTGAGCAAGGCAGCTCCCTTTGCCTGAGGGCAGTCCCCAGGAAGGGGCTTGAGCTGAGGGCTGTCAGTAGCCACTGTCACAGCTGTCTTGGGCAGTACGTTCTGCTACATAAAATCTGCTGAAAACCCCGGGGTCTGGCCTCAGCTCTGGCGATGACAGCAGACACGACGTGGCCTGAGCCCTGGGCTTAGCCGGCTCTGAGCCCAGTGCCCTGGGTCCACCGCCTGCTGTGTTCACAGCAGGATCAGCGCCCTAGAGCTCGCTTACCGCCTGGCCGCCACCACCGGCCTTGCAGCTCATCTCCCGTGCTTCCCCGAGGTCCCAGCGATTATGCCACTGAAAATTCCGCTTTCATCTTGTCAACCTCACAGTAAATTACAGGCCCGGGGAGGCGTGGGCCTCCTCCTTAAACAAGATTCAATTCCACTTAGCTGCCCCCCTTCTTGCCCCACACGTGGGTCCCTCCCTCCCACCACCCCGGGCGCAGGATTTATGGCCTCTCCTTGCAGGCAGCTGGTAACCATGGCAAGCTCCTTAGGGAGGCTTCAGGCTGGAGCCTCGTCAGCCCCAGACTCCAGTGCGGTCGCTTCCTCCCAGGATGGAGGAGAGAGGAGAGGCCAAGCCAGCAGAAGGGGCCTCCGAGACTGAGTCAGAGAGGTCGCAGTAACCCTGTCAACGACGGGCGCATGGATGCTGTCACATCAAACCCTCACACTACCCCTGATGCAGACACTGTCATCACCCCCATTTTATAGATGGGCCAACTGGGGCCAACGAGTGTGAAGTCACTTGCCACGGCCACACACCAAGGAAGCAGTTGAGTCCAGGGCTGGGGCACTGCCTCCTCCCCCAATGGCTGCTCTTGGAGGGGTGTAGAGTCTCTCCGGGGGTTTCAGGCCCTCCAAGACCTTGGCTCCCCCATCTGATGTCTGGTTGTCTCTTAGATCCCAGCCCCTTCTCATATCCACCAGGGATGGGGAGATCACTGTCTCTCTGGAGGGCCCATTATCTCCCTAATGACTAGACACAGTCTCCAAATAATTGATCAAGCCCTGTCACCTCTCAGAAGCATTGTTTTGGCATTGAAGGTCCTCCGTAATCCGGCTGCTAACTCCCTCCTGCTAACTTATTTTTCGTGGCTCACCAACACTGTAGGCTGCCTGGGCACCCCACCCCACCCCCGCCTGCTTAGTGCTCAGCTTTGCCCTTGGGTCTTTTATTATACCACCCCCCACCTTACAATGCTACCTCCCTTCATTCCTACCCCAGAATATCAGAGCTGGAAATGCACTACCTCCTCATTTTCCTGTTGCAGACAGGCTCAGAGAGGGGATGAATTTCCCTAGTGCACAGGGGGAGCTGATGATGGGGCCAAATCTTCTGCCAATTAAAATAACAACTAGTCATAAAATAGCTAACATGCACTGAGTGCTTGATACCACCATTCTAAGCATCTCACATGTGTAATCCACTTAATTCTTGAATGACGCTATGAGGCAGATACTATTCTATTGCTATTTTGCGGAGGGATGAGGCATGGAGAAGTCAGGTGATTTGCCTAACGTCCCCAGAGCACTCTGACATCAGAGCTACGCTCCTAACCAGGTGCTTCCCCTGCTCCACGCTGCCTACCCGCCCCTCCACTCGGCTTGTTGGAGAATGGTGGAGCAGACACAGGTGCCCAGAAGAGCCAACATACCAGCGAGAAGCAAGGATGGTGGATCTGCCAGGGAAACTGCCTGTCACTTGGGTTCTTGAGCCTGGGGCCTAGAGTCAACATTCCCCCTGCCCCCAAGCCTGCTCATTTGGGTTGTTGCTTCCCACGTCCTCTGCAACTTCCCATCCACAGTCCCAGGGATCTTCAGCATTGTCACTTCTCCCTCCTGGAGGCAGGACCAGGAGCTGATGCATCTCTACATCCCAGAGCCTAACTTGGGGACCGGCACATAGTAGGTGCTCAGGAAAGACTTGCTTTTATGTAAGGGACTCAAGTAGGGCTTCCCACAGCAGGGGACATTTGAACTGCTCCTGGAAGGAGAAGTAGGGTTTTGCCATATAGAGCAAAGGGGAAAGCAGATGCCGGGCAGAGGGACCGGCTGGAGCAAAGTCTTGTAGGAAGGGATATTCCGAGTGCGGGAGTAGGGGATGGGAGGGACGGCAAAGAAGACAGAAAAGTAAGGTGCGGCCAGGCTGAGCGCCTTGGCAAAGAGCTGGGTCTTCACTTGGAGGTGGGAACACTCTTTATGACTTGTGCCTGGGACAGATGGGGAAAGGGAATGGGGCGAGAATATTTCTCACAGGTTCTACATTCACAGGTTGGGGCTGCTGGGGCTGCAGTCTGCAAACCAGTTTGGCTAAATCACCCCCCTGCCAAACTATGCACCAGGCCCCGTCTGGGGTGACAGATAGACAATGCTGATGCTGGGGCTGAGGGAGATTTTCCTTTATTCTCTCTCCTGACAAGCGATGGAGCTGGCAGATAGAGCATCTTCTTCCCTAATCTTCCGTCTCAGGCTGCAACGAGGAAGCAAGTTGAGCCTGGCACCTTGTTCAGAACTTAATCTTCTCCTTCCTGAGTTTAAAGTTACAGATTCTAGTCATGGATTCCCCATCTCCAGGGAACAGAGCGAGTGTGGAAGAAAATGGAGCTCACACACAGGGCCGTACCGTTGGGGCCACAGAGGAGGTGGGGAGATCCAAAGTTGGCCTCATCTTTACGGAGAATGCAGGAGCTGGACCTGGACTGCACTCCTGACTCTGATGCTCTCAGCTATGTGACCCCAGGCAAATTACGTCACCTCTCTGAGCCTCAGTGTTCTCCTCTGTAAAACGGGGAAAATAAATCTTTCCAGGTTTGTTGGGAGGCTCCAATAGATGATGAATATAAAAGTAATCCTCTGGAAAAAGTCGAGTGCAGGTGAGGTTTGATTATTATTATCTACTTGCGAGAGTAACAATAAATTTCTCAAGAGTTGTGAGAGTGAAAGATAATAATAGTGGCTCTTTGTAGAGCTTTTACCACCTGCCATTACCTCCCCAGGCTGGGCCTGTTCTAACATCCATTCACGGAGTGCCCACCCTTACCCCACCCCCACCCCCACCGCCCCAAGGCAGGCTCTGTTATATCCCTGTCTTAGAGATGAGGGAGCCTGGCTATCACTATTTTCACTGCCCTTTGCTATGGAGGAAATGTCTCTCTTGTCCCCTGATCTGGGTTCTGCAGTCCACTCACACCTCCCTGGCATCTGAGAAAACTTACGCTATGGATTCTCATTTCTCCTGCCCTATCTTCACCCCTCTCTGATGGGCTCCTGGCATAACACATGCTCAAGTAGATTCCCTTTTAAAAGCAACAGCAACAGGGGTGCCTGGGTGGCTCAGATGGTTCCATGTCTACCTTTGGCTCAGGTCATGATCCCAGGGTCCTGGGATCGAGTCCCGCATGGGGCTCCCTGCTCAGCGGGGAGCCTGCTTCTCCTTCTCCCTCTACTGTTCCCCTGCTTGTGCTCTCTTGTTCTCTCTATCAAATAAATAAGTAAAATCTTAAAAAAATAGGAACAAAAAAGATGCACACCCCCCGACACCTCCCAGCCCCTTCCCTTACCAATCAAACTTCTCTGAAAGTTGGCTGTACTCAGTGTCTCCTTTACTCACCTCCTACTCACTTCCTAACCCACTGTCCACCTAGCTCCCATCCCCCAATGCTTCATTAGAATGGCTCACAGAGGTCACCAATGGCCTCCATCTTACTGAATCCAATGGATGTTCTCCACCTTTCGTTTCACTGGACCTGTCAGCAGTATTTGCGACATCAAACTGGACAATGGGGTTTCTTCCTACCTCTCTAATTATGCCTCTGCATCTCCTGGCTTATATTCCTGCATCCCACCTTCAGAATCCCTAGTCTTTACCTGCACAATCTCAGCTGTGCCAATGGCTCCAATTACCATCAATACCATGGTTACTCCCAACTTAGGCTCAACCTCCCTTCTGAAGTCTACGGATAAAAATACAATTGCCCACTCGACATCCCCACTTAGATGCCTCTGTGAAACCTCAAACCCGCCATATCAAACATATGTTCTTCTTCAATACTGGCCCTTTGCCTGGGTGCCCTGTTGCATTAATGGCACCCATCTCTGTCAAGTGGTCCAAGCCAGAAGGCTGGAAGTCATGAGCTTGACAACTGTCATCTCTGCACCCCCAATGGGCAATCTATCATTAAGTAAGGTTCATTTTACATCTTAAATAACTCCTTAAGTTGGCCACTTTGCATCATCTCCATTGCCACCCTAATTCAAACCAGGGATTCAGGATGATTCTTAGATTTTTGGCTTGACACTGGATAGTGTGACACTGACCATGATGGAGTGAATGGGGGGGGGGAGTCTGGGGAAGGAAATAAGAATTCTTTTTTAGGTATGTTTTAGACATTCATGAGACATGCAAGTGGAGATGTGTAGCTGGCAGTTGGATGTAACAGTCTGGAGCTCCAAGGAGAGGGGACATAAATCTGAGATCATCAGCATATTAATGCTGAGGAAATGAATGAGATCACTTGGGGAGAGACAGAAAGTGGGCCCAGAAGTGATCCCTGGGGCACTCCAATATCAGAGATGAGATAGAGGGGAAAGAAGGCACAAAGCCTGAGAAGAACTTGCCAGTGAGCTTGGGGGCCATCCAAGAGACCGTGGTGTCATGGAAACCAAGAGTGGAACTAGAGATCAGCAAGTTGAAAGCTGTGGAGAGGCAAGGTAAACTGAGGATGGAGAAGTGACTCCCCTAGGCAATGCAGAGGTTGTTAGTGGCCTTGAGGATGTCTATTCTGCTGGACTGTAAGCCCCACGAGGCAGGGAATATTTTTTGTTTGCTCACGTTGTACCTCTAGTGCTTAGCTCATTAGCATTGTTTTCTGGCATGTCTGGTTATATTTGACTGTGTGTTGGCCATTGTAATTGGATTTTTTTTTTCTTTAGGAAGAATTTCAAATTCAGGATGAAGGTATTTTTTTTTTTCTAAAAAGGATTTGCATTTGGCTGTGCTGCTACCATTCTGGGATTGCTTTAAACAAAAATCCAAGGCTTGAGGTTCCCTGGAACACCCAAGTAGTGTGGATGAAGCTGCCAATCCATTATTCAAGGCTGTCCTACCTTTGGTTCACCCTTACCCCAAGGGTGAAGCCCTCTGGAGTCCCTGCTTATTTCCACAAGGATCTGCTACTTGACTGCCCACTTTATGCAGGCCATGGACTTTGATTTAAATTCCCTTTATGCTGTGAGATCATCAAAAAACAAATTCAAAATTTCTGAGATCAGCAAATGCCCTCAGGACAAAAGCAGATTCTATGCTCTCTAACTTCTCTGGGTTTCTGTTTTCCCTTCAGTTTTGACCTAATAATTCCAGGTAATTCCTTACAAAGAGCTTACTTGTCAGCGCTTTGATGCTTTAATAAGATGCCTTTTCTATTTTATCTAGCATTCTTAGCTCTTTTCAGCTGAAGGGTTGGTCCAAAAAACCTAGCCTCCTGTTTCTAAACCCAGAAAACGCTAATCTCTAGGGCTTAGCACCATGCATGGCACATTGTAATGGCTCAATGAATATGTATTGATTGAATGGATGAAGTGGACCCAGGTCTCCAACATCCCTGCCTCTTCTAATGCACTGGACATCACACTCCCAGGCCAAGATACCAACAGAACGCTGTGGTCAGTGAGCTGTGCAAAGAGGCAGGGCTGTGAGCTCAGAGGAGGGGAAAGTTGTCTGTGGGATCGGGAAGGACAATGGCAGGGGGTAGAGGACAGGACCAGTGTGAGTGCAAAGATGGAACTGGATGACAAACTGGCCATTAGTTTAGGAAAAGAGGACTCACGGGGGTGGGGGTGGGGGTGGTGTTGTAAGTAAAGGCCTAAAGCAAAGGCTGGGACGCGTAAGGGTTTCAGCAACCAAGAGGGGGCAGAGAAGCACGGGCAGCCAGGGGAAAGTCGTGAAGGCCAAGGGAGACCCCTGGGTCCGATGTGAAAGCAGAAGCAGGGCCCTGGCAGGAGGAGGGAGAAACAGCTTTTGTGAAAATGCACACATGGTAATTGCTAAGAAGAGTATCTCCCCCAGTTTAAAAAAGCTCTCTCCTCTGAATTTTCCTTGGTCCCAGTTTCAAAGGAATTTTAATTGCAAAGAAAATTTGTCATCTCCCCGGGGGGAGAGGGCTCTGTAGCTTCGAACAGTCATGCCTGACACTGATTCTTTCGCCAAACTGGAGATTTCCACGCTTTGGCTGCGTGGGAGCTGTCTGGGGATTGGGCAGTGCGGAGGGAGGGGTGGGGGTGGGACAGGCCTCCCGGTGCCTTTCTGTGGCCAGGAAGGCTCGGTTTGCAGCCCAGGGTGTCCTGGCCTGGGTCCTCCATCGTGTTTTTGGTGCCAACCCGAAGACTGTCCTAACTCTTTTCTCCTCGAACTCAGTGGGTTTATTTAATTAATTATGTTAATTAAACAACCGGTCTCTTGGCTTCCACCCTTGCTTTACTGTAGGCTATTCTACACTTAGCAGCCCATTTGGAGAACAATTTGGTAGTTTCTTATAAAGTTAAACATGAATTACCGCACAGTCCAGCAATTTCTCTCCTAGGTATCTACCCAAGAGAAATGAAAACATATGTCGCGGCAAAGCCTTGCAAGCAAATGTTCCATAGCAGCCCGATTCAAAGTAGCCAAGAAGTGGAAACAATTAAAAATCTACCAACGGATGAACGGATAAACAACAGTGTGGTATATCCACACAAAGGAATACTATTAAGCAATAAAAAGGAACAAACTGTGGATATATGCTATAATAGGGACACATCTCACAACCATTATGCTCAATGAAAGAAGCCAGATGCAAAAACCCCACATATCGTGTGACTTCATTTACATGAAATGTCCAGAAGAGGCGAATCTATAGAGATAGAAAACAGATTAGTGGTTGCCTAGGGCTGGTGGCAGGAACGGGGATTGACTGCAGATGGGCACGAAGGATCTTTCTGGGGTAAAAGAAATGTAAAACGGGATAGTGGCAGTCTTGCGCAACTCTGTAATTTACTAAAAATCAGCGTATTGAACGCTTACAATGAGTGAATGTGATAGTATGTAAATTATACCTCAATAAAGCTGTCGGGAAAAATAGCTCCCGTTTCTCTCGGAATAAAAGCCCGAGTTTCTACAAGGCTCCAAGGCCCTACATGATGTGCGCCCGTGGCCTCTCTGACCTACCACCTCCTCCCCTCCCCTCCCCCTCAGCTCCAGCCCCGAGGGCCTTCTGGGTTGGCCTGGGGACGGAGGGACGTGCTCCCACCTGACAAAGCCTTTGCACAGGCTGTTCCCTCTGCCTGGGATGTTCTCCCCCCAGACAGTTGCAGGGCTCCCTCCCTCACCATTTTAATATCTTTGCTCAAATATGATCTTTTCAGTGGAAAGTAACCCCAGCACTCCATCTAAAATTGTAGCCCTTCATAGGGCTCTGCCAAGCACCCTTTCCTTATTTTTTCATAGCTTTATCACATTTTAACCTATGATTTACTTATTTATTATGCTTATTGCTTGTCCCTCTCTCTCTTCACCCACATATATGCTCCCCTGGGATAAGAATTCGTGTTGGTTCGATTCACTGATGTACCCTTAGGGCATAGAACAATATCTGGCACAGAAAGGGGCTCAATAAATATTTGTTGAGTGGATGAATTAATACGTGATTTCTGAATGCCCTCTCTGTGCCAGGAGCTGGACATAGAGCAGTGAACGGGGCTCTCCGCCCTGGGTGGCTTACATTTTAGTGGCAGAGAGACCGGAGGCAAGAAAATATTTTAAACCAGTAGTGGAGGGAAGCCCCATCACCAAGAAATCAGGAATACGACAAACTTTACAAAAGGCAGTTATGGGGGGCAGGACGAGGGAGGGTCTTCTTGGCAAGTGACCTGATGGATTAAGTAGGGACTGGCCAACTGGGGAGGAGGGAAGAGGATTTCAGGCCCAGGGAACAGCATGCATGAGTGCCCAGAGGCCAGAGAGAAAGTGTGTCCTGTTTGGAGACACGGGAGAAGGTTGCTCCAGTCGAAACATAATCCGTAAAGGGGGAGACACGGGGCTGGTGAGGTGGGCTGGAGTCAAAGTACGAAACAGAATCAGAAAAGACATTGGCCATAAACAGCTGGGACATTCCAGCTGAATCTCTGCTGGGCCTTACGCCACAGAGAGAGCCTGGAGTTCAGACGTGTTAGTGATCACTGGAGGATTTAACCGGAGAGTAACAGTGATACTTTTGAAAGGATCACTCTGGCTGCCAGGGGCAGAACAGATTGGAGGCACCGGTGCTGAATTCGGGGAGGCTGGGCAGGAGGCTTTATGCCAGTCCCGCTGAGAGAATGGCTGGTTGAGGGGGGTGGATTGAACATAGGTGCTCGGGAAAGGGAGGGATCGTGGATAATAAGTGCCCCAGCCAGCATTTGCTGAGCAGATACTGTGTGCCAGGGAAGGCTCCGAGCGCCTGGCCGGTACTATCTCTTAATCCACACAATTACATGAGGGATCTGAGGAACAGGGAGCCTCTGTGACCTACATGCTGCAGCCAGGATTCCAACACACTCTACAGATGACATTCGGCTTTCCAGGGTGGTCCCCAGGTTGTTGGCTTGGGTGAGAGGTAGAGCCATTTGGGGAGACGGGGCTGGGGGAAGAAAGAGGGAAGCCAATTTGTGAGGGGAAGATGCTGCACCCACAAAAAGTGTGAGGCTCTGGGGACCACCCAAGTGGAGATGCCAACCCGACAGTTGAATATGGGGGTCCAGAATCCGAAGAAATGAAAGGTGGCAGCAAATGATTTGGGTGTTATGCCCCCAAAGACACCACCCGATGGCAGCTGAGACAGTCGGAGACCAGACTGAGAAGAGAGAAAAAGCCCAGGTGAGCCCCAAGATTTCCAGGGCGGCAGGAGAAGAAAACGGCGTGTTGGCATGATCTCTTCACAGAAAATAAAATAATATACAGACATGGGTGCTGGAGTATGAACAAAACATTCTTCTAGAAGGAATTCGGAGAAAGTGTGAACAGGGTTTACCTCTGGAGAGTAGCTGGCAGGGTTGGGGAGGGGCCCTCATCCTACACATGTTCCCAGACATCTGAGACTTGGGCCGCATCTATTTCTCCAAAAACACCAACGGGGGAATGAGAGGTTGGTGAGATTTAAAGTCATTTTTGCATGTTTTATTTTTATGTATTTCTTTGTATTTTTTTTTTTTAACGTAATGGTGTTTTTAACAAATGAAGGGGCAGGTGGAGGAGGGGATGACTCCAAAGGAGCCACCAGACGTGTGGGGAGAAAACCCTGACAGAGTGGGGTGGCGAGATCAGAGGGGGGAGATTTGGGAAGAGGCCAGTCGAGACGTCCAAGTTCATAAGAGGCCCAGGGCGGTGATGGGATGGGGGCTGTGGCACAGTGTAGCGGCCTCCTGCGGGGACCCTGTGGGAGGTGTAAGACTGGTGTGGCTGGAGGAGGAAGTGGGAGAAAGGGACCCGCTGCAGGGGGAGGGCTTGGGGGGCAGCTGGGGAGGCCTCTGTGGTGAGGGTGCTGCTGGGGAGGGGCCCAGAGGGCTGGAGACGGGGTACCAAAGGCTGAGGGCAGACGCAGGAGGCAAGGTATCTGTAGCCCAGGTGGAGGGGGGACAGGCCTCTGCTATCACTGGCGGCCCATGGAGGGGAGGGCGAAGCTGGGAGCAGAAGCCAGGCCTCAGCAGCCCAAGGCCAGCCCTCCTGCTCTATCCCATTGGGTTGTGGCTTTCTGGGGACAGTGCCTGGCTTGCTTCTCGTGTTGACCACAGAAGCCCCGCTTCCAGGCCCTTTTGGTTAGCTGCTCGGGCCACTGGACAAGGCAGGCTCCTGATGGTGCTCATCCTCCGGGTTGCAGTGTGACCTGCAGCGAGTCTTCCCTACCCCCACCGCTGGGCCTCAGTTTCTCCTCAAAGGTCAGTCCAGCTCCAGGATCCTAGGATTGCATGGCTCAGTGGGCCTGCCAGTCTCTGCCCCTGATGTCTCAGCCCCGACATCAGCATTAAAGGAAACCTCATGAGGGGTGAGGTGGTTCTCCCAGCCAACAAGATGAGCCTCCTGGCCCAGAGATGACCTGGACACCTTTCCTATCACCAGAAGATGCCTGCCACTGGGAATTTCGCGGGTTCTGGGTCCAGAACGGCCTCGTTTGCTTTTCCTAGGTACTCTTGCCCTCAAACAGTCAGGTCCCGGTCCATACTCTCTCCCCACCCAGCTCCATGGCCGTCAGTAAATCCCACGGGGGCTCTCTGGGTCTCAGACTTCTCATCTGAGAAGCGAACATGATCATTGCTCCCACGTGGTTTTACTTCAAGGGTTAAATGAGGCAATGCATGTGACGATCCTAAAATATAGCAAAAGCTCCGTATCTGATAACTCTTATTAATAAGCTGCACCCCCATCTATGAAAACTGAAAGTGTCTGAAACCCATAACCCAGAGGTCTGTACTAGGCAAACACGAGCTTGTGTTCCAGGAGATATGTACACAGTCACTACCGCGCTGCTGATAATAAGGGGAAGAGGGAAAACATTCTACATGTCTCTTGGTAAGGGAGTGGACAAATAAAAATGGAGTATATTCATACAATGGAATATAGCCACTTAAATGGAATAAGCCAGAGCTAGATATATTAACATTTAGCTTTCAAAAACATTGTTGGAGAGAAAAAAGGAGGTTGCAGAGTGATTATGCATCTAGTATGGATCCATTTGTATTAAAAAATCCAAAACAATGCTACTTACTTTCTGCGGGTGCATATCATACGCTCAAGTATCAAAACAGGAATACGGAGCTACCCACCCAGCTCATGACAGGAGTGACCCCTGAGAAGGTGGGAAGGAGGCCAGATTGGAGGTGGTGGGAGAAGGGTCCTCGGCTTTGTCGGCAGGTCCTGATTTCTAAGAAAATGGGTTCGTGTATTTCTTATAAAACTAAAATTAATTTATGAAAAGAAATTTTAAAAAATCCCAGCCTCCCTATTTCACTAAATTGTTTGGAGGATCGAATTATATGTGCACAGAGAATGTGTAATTCATTTTCTAGAGCATTTTTTACCCACGTGACCTTATGGCATCCTCTCAACAAGACTTGAGATGGATGGATTATAATGCCTGTTCTATCCAGGAGGAAACAGGGGCGCGGGGAGGTGAAGCATTTGTCCCAGGTCACACATGTGGGGTGGGGCCAGAAGTAGGATTCAGACTTGAGGCTGTGTGGTTCTATAGGTTGGCCCTGCTTTCTACTGTTTCAGACTCTGGGATGAAAATACGTTTTGGATAGTCTCCAGGCCACTATGGTCATTAGGATAATGACGATGGGGGCATATCCTACTGCTAAGCTCCCTCTCAGGGACAAAATCCCTGTAGTCTCCAGGCAGAAGCCCTATAGCCCCACCTGAGCTGGCCCCGAAGACCTCAGCCTCAGGGTTAGGAGGCTGCCCTCTCTCTTGAGACCCTCACCCACAAGTTTCTGGGAGGCAGTATGGTGCTAAGGTCTAAGCAGGGGCCGGACTCACTCTGGAACCCTCTGTCAGGCATAGTGCTCAATATAAGTAGATGCCCAGGGAAGCCTGTGGCTTGGTGTCTCATGGGATTAGATTATTGGTGACAGAGAAAGTCACCACAATCTTAACTGGTCCTCATAAGCAAGAGTCCTCCCCGACCCTAGCTGATTGCCGGGGTTAGAGGGCCATTTTGAACTCTACCTTGAGGACAATGGGGAGCCATTGAAGGTTTAATCAAGACAGTGACATGGTGAGGTCGATCTCAGAAAGAACACACGGTGTGGAGCGTGGCTTTGGAATGGACAGGCCAAGAGGCAGGGGCCACCTGTGACGAGGCTGTGGTGAACAGTTCAGGTAACAGAGCCCTGAGGTCCCTTCTCATCCTGTGAGATACCTGGGGGACAGGGGAAAGCCAGGAAAGAGTGGGTGGCTGGACTAGATTCTGAAACACGCTAGGCTTTTATAGGAAGCTGAGATTAAAAAAAAAACAAAAACGTGATGTATATGAGAATGTGCTCTGTAAACCAAAAAAAAAAAAAAAAAAATTGCATACATCCACCCTGATCTCATTGTCATGGTCACAGCCTTTCTTGGACATACAACATCCCTGCCCCTTTGTATTCAGGGAACATCAACACAGCTCTCAAGCAAATTCCCAGCTCACCTGAATCACTTGGCAGAAACAAGTTTTTATGTCAACTCACAAAACCGACCCATGTAAGCCCTCTGACAAATACAGCACATTATTGCAAAAGCGGGTAGCCAGCTAAAGGGAATGGCCGGTTTTCCTTTTTCTTGTTTGTCACAGACACATCTGTTGACCTACACCCGGCATTCAGGATAATATCACACATGCCCAAAACTTCAGATTCAAGGGAAAAGCCAGAAAGGCAGGTGGGAGCATGGACAGCGTGGGGGAGGGAAGTTACAGCTTCTAGTAAAAACAGCGCCTGCCATTTTTCGAATGCTTACTATGTTCCGGACACATACACCAAGTCTTGTCTCAATCTCTGCCGATTTTATACGTGCCTTTTACAGACGAGGTGGATGCAGACGTAGGCGATCTAAGTATCTTACCCAAATTCATGCAGCGGCTAGGTGGCAGAGCGGGGGTTTAGAGCTTGTGGAGCTCGGAGGTCCACTGTGACAGCTTGTTCTCATCACCAGACTTGATGAATAACAACACTTTCCTTTCTGTCCCCGAAGACTCTGATACTGATGATTTTAATGATGTCGCTTCATTTATTCATTAAAAAAATAATTATTGAGTACCTACTCTCTGCTTGGCAATGAGGAAGGAGGATGGCAGGGGAAGGGCGCGGGCAGAGGTCGGGAGACAGAGATGTGTGTGCAACGTATCCAAGACACCCTGGACTGGCCAGGTTAGACCTTGGCCGGGTAGGGAGCAGTCCTGGGGAGAGAAGGGGCTGTAAACAGTGGGCGGAGATGGAGGCGGGGCAGGAGAGCACGGAGGGAGCAGGGAAGGAGTCTCGCTTCCTTATTTATTACCTCTGGGCTCTCAGATGCATGACTACCAGGCAAAAGTGACAAAATAAAAAGGGAAAGGAAAAAAAGCCAGCTACAGCCAGAATAAAATCAGGGCAAATAGAATAAAATCTGACAGCCAAGTATAAATAAATATTCGTAAAAGAGTTAAAGGACAGATTAAAATAAAAACACCAAATGCAATTCTTACCCCTTGACAAATGCAGTGTGAATTGGGTTCTTTTAATCAAATGTTTGGCAGGTGTATGAATTATTTATAATTCAATATCGGGTGGTTAAACGGAAAATGGAAGATGTTCCCGTCGTCTTCTCGGAGCTTATCCACCTCCCCCAATGAGCTCCCCGGGAGATGGGGGGGGGGTGGCCCCTCCCCCACGCCGGGCACAGCCTGGGATCCCGGGCCCTGGAGCCCTGCCTCTCTCTGGGTGTCACCACTTGTCCACTTGCTCCCTGGTCACAAGCTTTCATGCTGCTTTGGAAGGAGGCCCCTCAACTCCAGGAACAGGAATGGGAACAGCTGACCAGGGGTAGGGGAGCTGGATTCCGGAGACCTGGGTTCTTGTCCCCTCCTTCCACATACTCTGAGCATGCTCTTGGGCAAGTCTTTGCCCCTCTCTGGGTCCTTCTCCCTTACACGAACTTCTCCGTTGCCATCTTTTACTTTTCTGCCCCACATTTCAGTTTCCAGAATGCATTCTGACATGTGGGCCTCACCACATCCTTCTATGGCAGGGAGCGTGATAACCGTGCCCATTTTACAGAGCAGAAAACTGAGGTTCAGAGAGACACCTGGATGTGCCTCTGGTCTCACCACTGTATGAGCCTGAGGTGCGGCTGGAGCCCAGGTCTTCAGACTCCGCGTTTACTGGGAGTGTGATTCTGGGAGCAGATGGAGGTCAAGAATCAGGGGAGAGTGGGCATGAGCCCCAGAATCAGACAGACTCAGGTTCCAATTCCAGCTCTGAACTCACTGCCTGTGTGATGGGGGCATGTTACCTAACCTCTCTGGTCCTCCGCTTTCTGCCCTGCACACCGCACTGATGAGAACAGCTACCCTTGGGGCCAGTGAGGATTAAGAGCCGGTGGGGTCCCCTGCACAGTGCCTGGCCTCAGTGAAAGCCAGACATTGCTGGTCCTGGAGCGACAAGAAATTACACTCATTTTACAGATGAGGAAATTGAGGTCCAAAGAAACAAAGTGACTTCCCCAAAGTCATTCTGTGAATCAGTGACAGAGAACCTAGGTCTCTGGGAGCTTGTCAGACCATGTGCTGCTGGTTCACCACCCACTGCCCCCACCCCCGTCCCCCCCCACCGCCCCCACTGAACTGGATCCCTCCCCTCCCAGCCCCGCCCACAGGACATTCTGCTCTTGTCTGTCCCTGCTCCCCATTTCTCTGTCTCTCTTTCACAGACATGCACACACACGGGTGCACACACACTCACACACGCCCTGTGAGTGAGAATGGGAGTGGAGAAGCTCTTGGCAGCAAACGTTGTGACTTCCCTGAGCAGCAGATGAATGAATCCAAGCAGTTAACAAACGGCTCTCGGAAAGGTGGGAGAATGAAGGTAATTAGTCCCCTTAATGCCGATTTCAGACTAATCTTTCACACTTAAGGAAATTGTTCCAGTGATTTTCTTATTTTCAGGGGAGCTCGTTAAGTAAGAATTAGAAAAATAGATATGGTAGGAGATAAGAAAATGGATCTGGTAATGACAAGCTGTCTGAACGCCCCAACAGGGGGCTGGCTGGGATGAGTTGGAGTGACAGATCCAGGTCCGCCCAGGATGTGGGATGCGTGGCAGCCAGATGTCCCAGGCCCCCAACCCCACCCCAGGCAGGACGAAGACCCCTGGGAGCCTCAGCTCAGGGCCTCTCCAGAGTAGGTGCTCAGTGACGCTGGTTGCAGCTGCTGTGTTTGGACCCAGCGCATCTCCAACAGCCTCTGTGCTCCCGGGCCCTGGCCCAGGTTGGGGGATGGAAGGGTGGGGCACTCACCAGACAACTTCCCTGAACATCTGGAAAGACAGAAGTCTTTGCCAGGATCTGGGACTCCCTGCAGGGAATTCAAACCTCAGCACCTTCTAGATCCTCTAGGGAAGCTAAAGAACATGCATTGATTGCCTACTGCGTGCAAGCTGCAATGCTGGGTGCTTTATCTCCATTTCCCCCCAGAGCCCCAGGGGGTGGATGCCGGAGTCCACTGTCACCGTTGTATACAGGTGGAGACGGGAGGCTCAGAGGCAGAGCTGAGGATGCTCGGCTGGTCCTACTGGTGGTTTTCAGGTGTTCTCTTCTGTTCTGTTGTTAAATACTTTGAATAGCGCCTTTGGTCAAGTGCCTTGGCCAAGGCCACAGGGCTGTGAGTTCCAGTCTATAACTGGAACCCATGGCTTCCCCCACCGAGGCACACACCATTTCTGGCCCTCTGTGTAATGAGTCCTGGGTTGGAGGGGGGGCTTGGAGGGGATGACTTGGAGCCAGGAGAAGCGGGGTCCCCTGCGGAAAAGGGGGGCTTCCCTAGGTAGGAAAGTGGGAGGGGGGCCTACTGGAGAAGGAAGGCTGGACTGGTGTCTGTCTTTCTCAAATGGGCACAGGCTATTTTCTCCCTCATTCTCCTTTGCCACTCCAGTCTGCCACCTCATCTCTGTTAGGCTCTGGCCACCCCCTGACCTGCCGCTAGCTTCCCCTTGTCTCTCCAAATCCTCCAGAGCCTCCCTGGACTCCAGCCTGATCGCTCCTGGCCTTCATCCCCAACAGTGTCAGCTTTCTCCCTCACCTTTGAACCTAGAAGGAACCCAGGGGTCCCACTTCTAGCTGCAGTGCATTCTGGGAAGCTTAACCTTGCATATCCAGTGAACTGTGCGTGGACCAGGTCAGTGCCATCTGCAGAAACTGCCTGACGACTGGCTCTGGCAAGGAGAAGAGCTGCTCTTTCACAGGCCAAATGGGAAGATAGGACTTTGTGAAAATGTCAATATGACATTTCTCCTCCGGTCATGGGCTAGGCTGTGCATTCAAGTCTTGTCTCCCTTCTATAGCTCCAATCATAAAGTAAACCTCTGCTGTTCAGAATTGGTGCCTCTTTTGGAGAGGGCTCCTAGTGCAGTGGTTCTCAAGCAGTGATTTTTGTCCCCACAGGACATGTGCAATGTCTGCAGACATTTTCACTTGTCCAACTAGGGTGATGCTCCTGGCATCTAGTGGGTGGAGGCCAGGGAAACTGCTGACCATCCTACAGTACACAGGACAGCCCCACAGCAGAAAATCATCCAGCCCAGGATGTCATCAGTCCCAAAGCTGAGAAACTCCTCCCCAGAATCATTTGATCCAATGGCCCCATTAAGTAGCTTACCTAAGAGCTAGGATCCAGCTCTTCTTTTTTAAGATTTTATTTATTTGAGAGAGAGAGAGAGAACTTAAGCAGGGGGAGCAGCAGAGAGAGAAGCAGGATCCCCGCTGAGCAGGGGGCCCGATGCGGGGCTCAATCCCAGGACCCTGGGATCATGACCTGAGCTGAAGGCAGATGCTTAATTGACTGAGCCACCCAGGCGCCCCAGGACCCAGCTCTTCTGACTATGCCTCCCATAGGATTAAACAGTAGAAAGGTCAGTAAGCCTCCAAGTCAAAGATTCAGGGTTCTGACACTTTTTGTTTTCAAATCAGCAGACGTATATTGTGCTCCTAGTATGTGCCAGGCGTTTGTAAGGTGCGGGGTATTCAGTAGTGGACAAAATAAAGAAAATTTCTGCCTATGTGGAACTCACAGTGTAGTGGATTCTGAGCTGGGTCACCTTAGATTTGTCTCTTTCCCTCTCTGAGTCTGTTTTCTCGTCGCTAAAGTGGGCACAATACTATGTTTCTTCCTCTGTTGTTGTGAGGCTGTCTGAAATCTAAATGTCAAATACCACCATAGAACCTCAATGACCATTTCCGTGGACTGAATGCTTCTCCTTTCTGGAGAGGGCTGGGCAGGTGGTGGAGATGGTTTCGCAAGTGGTAGGGACAGTGTTCTATTAGAAGAGAGAGGGGAGAAACCGAAGGTATCCCTGAGCACAAACTGTATGCTTCTCACAGATCCTCCTATCACCCCTGTAAGGTGGGTGTTCTTTCACTCAAAGTGCAGATGGGGAAACTGAGGCTCAGGGAAGGGAAGCGCATGCTCAAGCTGGTCAAGTGGAGCTGCTGCATCTGAACCCAGCTCTCCTGGCTCTTTTCGTTCTCTCCTTTTTGCCATCTGCAGGGCCTTTTGAGGGGGTACAGGGCAGGGAGTCGAGGTCTGAGCCTGACCAGGCCTGGCCTTCAAGGCTTATTCCCCAGCATCCCCCCGGGGTCTCGGTCTCACCCCATTAGCGCTGCTTTAAAAAGTGCGGACCGACCGGGGCGCGTTATTGCCCACATAAATCAGGCGGCTCCGAGTACCGAACACCTTTAAACAAACAGCTGATGGGAGTGAAGTTCCAGGATCATTATTAATAGCTTTTCATTTCGGTGGCCGCTGTGCTGTGACATGCCTTCCCAGCAGAAGCCCCGCGCAGCCAGCCCCCGATCGGCTGATCCCCTGAGTCCGCCAGTCAGAATGAATGACTGTACCTTTGTGTTAATTGTGGAGCCCAAGCCACACGCGGAATGCTAATAGGGCCAAGTGGGAGGGGGCAGGTGCCAATCTTGCTTGGCTGCTGGGCAGGGAAGGACCCCACCTCTGGCCCTCCTCCACACCAGCCAGCAGCGGGCTCTTTCTAACATACTTATCTGAGCTCCGCCCTCCTCTGTTCCAGAGAGCCACACGGGTCCGGGGCCCAGAGCCAACTCTGGACTCATCTGGCTGCCATTCAGGGTTGTTCTTGTCTCCTCTCTCCTGCTCCAGGCTCCTTGCTCACACTCCCACACCACCAACCTTGTGTACTGTTCCAACTCCTACTCATTCATTCATTCATTCATTCATTCATTCTACATTTACTGAGCTCTCTGAAGGATGCAGGGGACAAAGCTATGAACGAGACAGACATGGTTCCTCGTCTTGTGGGGCTGAACATCCAGCAGAAAAGACAGACATTTGTGGGCTCTGGAGCCAGGCTGCCTGGGTCCACATCCCAGTTTGGCTCTTTTGTATCTGTGACGTTGCACACAGAACCTCTTCCGGGCCTCAGTTTCCTCCTCTATAGGATGGGAATAATAATAGTAGCCACCTCAGAGGGTTGTGTGAGGAGTTAGATAGCTAAAATTATATGAAAAGATGTTATATACTTACTCTCACTTATTGTTGAGCATGAAGTACTCAATGACCGTGTTATTATTATCATTAATTCACGACTTCATTAAATCGCACGGTGATGGTTACAAAGGAAAGGTACAGGGAGCAAAGGGGGCATCAAACAGGGGGGCCCTGGGAAGGGTTTCCTGCAGAAGTCCAACTCTCCCGGACTGGAGGGATGAGTGTGTACTAAGTGAAGTGGCGGTGGAGTGGGCGTGGGGAGGGGAGAGCAGTCAGGTGGAGGGGACAGTATGGGTCAAGGTCCTGAGGCTGGGGCGCCTGGGTGGCTCAGTTGGTTAAGCGACTGCCTTCGGCTCAGGTCATGGTCCTGGAGTCCCGGGATCGAGTCCCACATCGGGCTCCCTGCTCAGCGGGGAGTCTGCTTCTCCCTCTGACCCTCTTCCTTCTCGTGCTCTCTATCTCTCATTCTCTCTCTCAAATAAATAAATAAAATCTTTAAAAAAAAAAAAAAAAGGTCCTGAGGCTGGCTGGCCGCCCAGGTGAGAAAGTCGACAGGCGGCAGGAGGTGATGGGTCAGGAGAAGCAGGGGGAGTAGGGCCACACCACACAGGCCCTCTTGGCCTGGGACACACTTTATATTTTTGTCCTGAGAGCGATGGTAAGTGATTGAAAGCTTCTGAAGCAGAAGATTGGCAGGAACCTTATTCTGTTTTCAAACTTACCCAGGATGCTGTGTGTGTGCAAAGCAGACTGGCCCCCCTCGCCCAGCTGGGGCCCTCCTGGGGTGGCTGAGAAAGAAACAGGGAGACAGGAGAAGAGGCTACTACTGTCCAGGTGAGTTGGAGGCAGTGGGGGGTGGAGAGGAGAAGCCTGCTCCTAGGGATGTACGGGAGGCAGAATCCCCAGGACACAGTAGGAATGCACCTGTCAGGGAGGCCTCCAAGGTGGCCCATTGGTGACATGGGGAACGGAGGGAGAGAGTGGAGGGTCGGGGACCATGAGCTCAGTTTGCATGTCCTGGTGGCTGTAGGCCTCTGAGCCTTTGCATGTGCTATTCCTTCTCCCTGGAATGCACTTCCCCAGTCTTGTCTGATGGGGAATTTTTAATTAATCACAGTCAGGTTCTAACATCACTTCCAACACATGAAGCCTTCCCTGGCTACCCCAGATCGGGCCTTGCCCTTCTGTGGATCAAGTTCTCTGTATGAACGCACAACTTCATGAAGAAGTGCAGCAAAGACAGCAAAGGTAAGGGACAACATGTGGCCCTTCCAGCTCCCCATGCCTCAGTGACCTCAAGGCTCCTTTCCCTTTGCTGCCTCCACCTCATCTCCCTCCGTAGGTTGGAGGGTCCCAGGCTGAGCCTTTGGGTCACTCCTCTTCTCTGTCAACACCCACTCCCAATGTGACCACATGCCATCCCACGGCTTGAAAGGCCAGCAACGTGCTGTTGGCTTCCAAGAGTGTGGGGCCAACTGCGGTCCCTGCCTGCAACCCTACCTCCTACCTCCACTTGCCTGCATGTCTCCAACGCACTTCAAACTCATCACATCTGAAACTGAACTCCCAACTTCTACCCCCGACACACACACAGATAATAAGAAAATCAAATAAATTCTACGCTGCTCCTTGTCCCGCTTCCCCCTTTTCAGTATCCGGCAACTCCATTCCAGCTGCCTCCGCCAAAAGTCTTGGAGTCATTTCTGACTTCACGCCATCTCACACCCAGCATCCAATCCATCAGCAAATCCCTCCTGCTCTACCTTAAAATAGATCCAGAATCTGGCCATTCTCACCACCTTCACTGTTAAGAGCCTGGTCCAAGCCCCCACCATCTATCTCTCACGCCGGTGACTGCAACAGCCCCCTCACTGGTCTCCCTGCTTCTGCCTTTGCCCCCTACAGACTGTTCGCGGTCACGGTGTCATAACATAAATCAGAGCGTAACACTCTTCCTCTTAAATTCCTTCCACTTCTTGTCTTACTCGGAGTAGAATGGCTCATAAGGCACGACATGATCTGGCCTCTTGTTACTTCGCTGACTTCCTCCTACCATCCCCACCCTCCGCTCCAGCCCCACTGGCCTTCTGGCTCTTCTCTGAATACAACAGGCATGTTCCCACCTCCAGGCCTTTGTGCCTGCTGGTCCTCTTGCCTGGAACACCCTTGCCCCTGACATCTGCCTGGCTCCCCCTCTCCCTTCCTTCCAAGGTTGGCTTTCTTGACTTTCCCTGACAGCTTGAGCCAGAACAGCTCCGCCGCCCCCCCCCCCCACCTAGAATTTAACACCGTTGGGTATTTTATACTCTACTTATTTCTGATCTGCCTCCTCGCCCTTTCATGAGAACTGTCTGTGTAGAGGCTTTGCCTTTTGTGCTCAGTGCTGTATCACCAGCGCTTAGAACAGTGGCATGGGTGCTCAGTGGCTAGTTCTCGAATGATGCTGGAACCATTGCTTTTAACTGTCTACTTGCTTGTCTATTTCTCTGTCTCCCCCAGCGGACAGAAGGCAGCGGTAGGGTCCAATTTGCCACTGCTTTTCTGGTGTCCAAGGCAGAGCCCACACAGAGTGGGTGCCCATTAAATGTCTGAATAAACAAATGGATAAATAATGGAATTTCCAGAGGGGCTCCTGGGGTGCTTTGAGGGAGGCGTTATGAGACGGACAGAGCTGCCTCCTGGAGCCTTTTACGTCTGCGGTCCTTCCTGCCTCTCCCCCCTGACCTAGGGCTACTTTGGAGGGAGGAGGCTGGAAGCTTGAGCCAGAGACTCTCCAGAGGCCAGAGGGACAGGGACTAGATTAGGAGCTCATGCTAGAAGGATCTGGACGTGCAGGTTTCCTACTGGGGCTAAATTTTGGATCGGGAATTCTGTTTGAGGTTAAGGAATCTGAGGTTTTGAAACACATCAGGGGTTGAGGATTAGGATTTGAGCTAAGGTTCGAGGTTGGGAACAAGTCGAAGTTTTGGATTTGAGGTTCAGATTCAGGGTTTCTGGTTAAGGCCGAGAGTTTGGGAGTTGGGCCTGGATGCTTGTGAACAGCTGGCTTGGGGATTGGGTCAAGGATTGGAACTTGGGTCGGAAAATGGGATAAAGCTGAGGGTGGCATCAGGGGCCCGAATTGAGGACATTCGTTAGGTTTTAGAAGTTTCTCTGCCAGGACGCCGTAAGACAGAAACTCACATTTTATAGCAAAGTTCTAGAACAGTGGTTCTCCACGGGGGGTGAGTTGGCCACCCAGGGGACACTTGGCAATGCCCGTGCTCATTTTTGGTTGTTGCAACTGGAGGAGGAAGGAAGCTATTGGTATCCAGTGAGTGGAGACCAGGGATGCTGTTAAATACCCTACGATGTTCAGAGACGCGCCCCCCCCCCAAAAAATGATCTGGCCCCACATATCAATAGTACTGAAGCTGAGGAAGCCTGTTTAGAGAGTTCATCCGTTCTCTGAAGGGCTGGCCAGGTGACCATCCAGGGGGGCCAGGGCTCGGGTATGGGTGTTCAGGGCTGACTGCTGGTGTGATGGGGCCTGAGTTATGGAGGGAGGTGCAGGTGCCCACACGTGCCCCTCCCCATGGATGCAGCTTCTCTCGGCTCTCCCTGGCTCTGGGGGTGGAGACAGCAGCCGGGAAGTCATCCTGGAAGTCACGACAAGCAGGGTGGGAGCCGTTGGGAGGGAGGCTGGCAGCCAGGCTGGGTGGCCGACGGCCTCAGCGGGGTCTGCGGGAGGCTCGGGTTGGGAGGAGGGACGGGCGGACGGCTGTGGAGAGATGGTACCCACAGAGGCCAGTGCTGGCCTCATTCCAGACAGAACCCACAGAACAGCAGCAATGGAAGGAGAAGGAGGAAGGCCGACGCCGCATGGCACTTACTCTGTGCCATTCCCAGTGCTGTACATCTGTTCCCTCGTTTTTCATCTGCCCACCAAGCCTGGGTGATACAGCTACTGTTGTCCTCCCCGTTGTACAGATGAGAAACTGAGGCACAGCGAGGTTATGTTGCCTGGGATCCCATGGCTCTGGGTGGCAGGGCTGGCCCCAGAGTTGGTGCTTAGCGGCTTAGGGCTTGTGTTTGCAGTGGAGGGGTTTGGGGTGGGGGTCCCCCGACTTGCTGTGTGGCTGTCTTCCTCTGCCATCTGTATCTGTGACCTCATCACACCCTCTCAACCGCCTCCTGGGAGAGGTACTATTACCACCGCCCCTGTTCCGGGGAGGAAGCCCTGGCGAGGTTAAGTACCTCTCAACCCAGCCAGGTCTGCCTGACTTCAAGGCCACTTCTGCTTCCCTGCCTTACAGCTTTGCGGTGCACCCCCGCCCAGCCCTCAGTGCCCGTTCTCGTGGCCTCATCTGATCTTCACAAACAAGCCCTAGACCGCAGGGCTTCTCCACCTCGGGGCTGGATCCTTCTCTGCGGTGGGGGCTGTCCTGCACGATGCAGGATGTTCAGCAGCATCACTGGCCTCTACCCTACAAGTAGCACCCTTGTCCCTCAGTTGTGACAAGCAAAACTTCCAGACACTGCCAAGTGTCCCCCAGGGCCCCCCGCCCCCACTCCCCCCACCCCTACTATTAAGGACAACTGTCCCAGGGAGTAGGCAAGAAGGCTGTTCCGATGACACAGAGGAGGGTAGAAACGAAACCCTGGAGAGGGGCGATGTCTTAGCCAAGGTCGCTCAGAGAATCGGGGGCAGGACTGCAAGCAGGACTCAGGGCCCCTCCGCCAAGAGAAAGGTCTCGTAGCCAAGCTCTCCTGCTGGACTCATGCTCCTCCTGCGCCAGTGTTGGTGCCAACAGTGGGCCCGGATCCGGTTCCAGCTGCCCCTCCGGCCACCCGCACGGGTCCCACGGGGGCAGCCTGTCCTTGCCCTCTGTGGCACTCACCCCGCTCCTAGCTTTGGTTCTGTGAAAACCGCTCAGCCTCTGATATCAGAGAGACCAGCTTTCAAATTCCTGCTCTGCCACATCCTTACTATGGGACATCCCTGACCCTCTGTTTCCCCATCTGAAAAAGAGGAAGTTTGAACCAGAGTCTTTCGAAGCCTCAGCGAGCCCTGATGTTTTGATTTTTGGACAAAGTGAAGTATCCTGTGTTTTAGTTCTGGCTGTGCCCCAACTCGAGGTGGCACTTTGGGCAAGTCACTGCTTGCCCAAAGTTTCCTCAAAGGCAGCCAACATTTGAGCCAACAGAACTTCTCTCAGCTGTGAATACTTCCCTGCCTTTGCTTATGCTATCCCCGCTGAAATACTATTCATCCCACTAGCCACCTGGAGAACTCCTATTCATCCTTCAAGACTGAGGGGCGCCTGGGTGGCTCAGCCGGTTAAGCATCTGCCTTCAGCTCAGGTCATGACCCCAGGGTCCTGGGATGGAGCCCTGTGTCAGGCTCCCTGGTCGGCGGGGAGTCTGCTTCTCCCTTTGCCCCTCCTTCCCACTCGTGAGCTCTCTCTCTCAAATAAATAAATAAAATCTTAAAAAAAAAAAAAGAAGAAGACTGAGCCCAAGTCATTTGCTCCAGGAGGTCTTTCTTATTCCTGCAGGCAGAGTTAATCACTTTTTCTTCTCTGCTCACTTAGTACCTACCACCTGCTAACCCTGTGGAGCATTGGCGGGTGTTAGGTGTGTGTGTGAGTGTGTATGTATGTGTGTCTTCCCTTCTAGAATGAAAGAGTCCTTGAAAATAGAGACTGGGTGTCCCTAATCCTTATATCCTCATGGCCCACACAGTGCCTGGCACAGAGTAGCTGCTCAATAAATGTTGAATAAATAAGAATGAATGAATGGCAGGAGTAGATGGTTGCCAAGACCCTGAGCGGTTCCAACACTCTAGAATCCAGGGAAGGAAGCCAACCTCTTGCTGTCACCCAGTCTCACGTTCAGAAGACTGCCCCCACCCCCACTCCCAGCAAGTGCCTGCCGGCCTAACCACCCCCACAGTCTGCGGACCCAGCGAGGGCCTTGGACAGCGACCAGGCACTATTTAAAAACTGCTTTTATCCTCATGGAACCGCCACTACAGGGAGCTGTCTGTGCAGACATGGGGACCCGCATCCCGCGTGCGCAGAGACAAGTGATGGTAGAAAAAGCTTGGCTTCTCCCATTTTTCAGTCCATCCCAGGCTGAGGACTAGTCAGGGACCTGCATTCTTTACATTTATGCTCTGAATACACAGCCTCAGACCCAAGCTCAGGGTGGATGGGGGCGGGGGGGTGCCAGGACTTCAGAATTCCCTCCCTCTCTTATCTCCTCCAGCAATCTCTCCTCCTCTTCCTCTAAGCCACGCATCCCCAAATTGCCCTCAACCCCCTCTTCAGGGAAGTTCTCCTGCTGAAGGAAGCAGGTCTCTGCTCCCAGTTGAGGGGGCAGGGGCGACAGAGGGAGAGAAGTTCCTGTGCTCTTTGAGATCCATCCATTCAACAGGTATTTTCTGGAAAGTTACAAGAACACCTGTCCCAAGCTTAACTTCTCGGGACTCAGTTTGTTCACCTGCAAAATAGGGTAAGGACTCCTACAAGATCAAGTCCTTAGAAGGGGAGGGCTCTGTGGTTTTCTCTCAGTCCCTCAAAGCAACACATCAACTCCAACTTCCACTGCAAAACAGAACTCTGTGTCCCGATTCAGCTGCTTCCTTCCTGTGTGACCCTGGGCAAAGTCCCGACCTCCTCTGTGCCTCTGGGCGCAAAAGGAGCGGGTTTCCGATTTCTGAGTTCCGGTTCAGCTCTGGGGGCCGGGGGTTTCTAGGATTCTATCAGGAAGCCACCTCCTCTCTCCTCCTCCTACCCAAGGAAGGGGCCCGAGCTTCCCCGGGTGGGGAGGAGCGTGCAGGAGAGGAAGATGTGTCCTAGCCCCGGTGTGAGAGACGAGTTAACAGCTCAATTGTTATTTCAATTACACGGATTATTTGAAAACAATATTATGAGTTTCATCACTGACAACCCCGGGAAATGGCTGCCATGGCAACCAGGGAAAAGAATGGCCCTGACCAGCCAATCAGAAGTTCCAGCCGTGCCCCCAGTTTGTACAAACTCTTTCTCCTCCATGGGGGCCTCTCCCCTCCTCTGCTTGGGGAGGAGCCTTGGAAGAAGGATGGGAAGAGAGGGGCAGGAAGGACCACTTGGCAAAAAGGAAAAGGTCCAGTGAGGAAACGGAGGCCAAGGAGAAGACGAACACCAGGAGTTGGCTGTTTTCCACAATCCCTCAAGGGCAAGGCCCGTGTGTGGCCCACAGTGCCCTCCCCGGGGCCTAGCACAGGCCTGGCCCAGAGCAGACGCTCCGTAACTGCGCTGGCTCCAGACTGGGCTGAGGTACAGAACGGGGCTCCAGGACTCCCCGCCACTCCTGGCTCAGCCAGACAGTGGGAGGGATTTCTCTGAGAGCCCCTGACAGAGTGTCTTTGTCCCCCTTCATCAAGGAGAGATGGCAATCGGCTTCACCTTTCACTGACAGGGAGAGCAGTGAGGAGCCACCACTGGGCCAGAGAAAGGGAAGGTGGAGTCCCAGAGGCTCAGAGGTACAGCCAAGAGCCCAGGTCCCCTGTCCCTGCTGCCCTCTGCAGAGCCTGCCTCTGTGTGTGGCATCCCTGGGTCCACCCTTCTGTAGATGAGGACTCAAGTGGTCTCCAGAAAAAGCCTTGTTCCTTCGAGAACATCCTGTGCTCTCCTTACTCAGAAAGCCCGATTTGACCGGCAGCTGGCTGGGCTCTAGCTCTGCAAAAATTCAAGTTTGCAAGCCCATTTCCTATCTTGCTTGAGCTTCCCTGCTGCCCACTCCTATGCCCTTGCATCCCCATCATTTTTATTAAACAAATCCTTTTACAGGCCTTACTAGTGCCCGGGACTGTTCTAAGCACTGTACAAACATTCATTTATTTACTCTTCACCATAGCCCTGGGAAGCGGGTACTGTGATTATCATTCCCATTTTTCAGATGGGGAAACGGAGGAGGTTAAGTCACCTGTGCAGGGGCAGGCAGCTGGTGAGGAGCAGTGGAGGGACCCAAACCCAGACAGTCTGGCTGGAGAATCCAGGCTCTCGGCTACTATCCTAATTCCTCCTGACAGAAGACGGCCTGACCCGAGTCTTGTCTGGCGGCCAGAAGACTCGTAATGTTCAACTTTGATTGCTTTGTCTTATATCGGGGACCCCCCCCCGCCAAGTGCTTGTTCTGAAGCTCATGCCCCCTCTTTTTGTATCTTCTCAGTAGGGGAGTGGAGGACAGTGGAGGACGGAGCAGGTGGTGGGGGATGTTGGTAAGTGGACATTCATAGCTCAATGCTGGTGCTCACAGCCCAAAGATCTGAGCAGGCTGTCAGCTGGTCAAGGGCACCTTCATTAATTTGGTACCTACTGTGAGCAGTGCACCCATTACCTCATTCATTCCCAGTCACAATCCAGCAAGGGAGGGCTCGCTCTCCCCATTTTACGAATGAGGAAACTGAGGCTCAGAACATCAGCGAGACCTGCTCAAAGCCACCCAGCTAATATGTATCAGATGAGGACCAGATCTGTCTGCCTCTCGTACGAGACACGGTTCCTGCCCTCGAGGGACTCTCAGAGAGACAGGACAGGTGACAAGCGCTCACGAAGGGCTGAAAGGGGGCAGTCAGGCCGAATGGAAGGCCAAGCCCAGCCCAGGTGAACAAAGGCCTGCAGGTGGGATAGGACCCGGGAGCAATGGCTTAGCTGGAGCAGGTGTGTGTCAGGGCTCGGCAGGTGACCATGTCAGATGATGGGATGGGGGCCTCAAATGCCAAGCAGATGGTTTGGAGCGGATGGGTGAGGCCACGGGGAGCCATTGCTGGCTTAGGAGCCTCTTTGCTCCCTCCCGAGGCGGCCTCCCTCTCGCACAGCAGAGCAATTTCCCAGAGCATTTTCTCTAATTTGTGATTGTTTTCCTAACCCAGAAGCAGCGAGAGTCTCCAGATTCTCCCAGCCCACAAGCTGAGCAGAGCTGCCAAAGCTTGCTGGTCTCCGTCCCCCAGTACAGCCCACTTGGGGACCTAAGAGCCCCTCCCTCCCCAAAGCCCCACCAGGGTACAGAGCAGGCTGTGCAGAGGGTCTTATGGGCTGACTGGGTTGACTGGAGCCCCAGGGGTGGCTTCAGAGCGGGAGCCGCTCCCTGCTTGCTGACAGGGCCTGAAAGAGAGGAGGTCTGCGCTTCCTTGCGGGGTGGGGGGGGGGTACCAGGGCTCTGCAAAGGGGGAAGAGGGCCCCCTGAGGAAAGGGGGCTCAGGGAGAAGATGAGGGTTCAGGAAGGAGAGAGAATTCTGTTAGGAACAGGGGCTGGCAGCTAAGTCAAGTGGCGAGGTGCTCAGAGAGGGGATTGGGTCTCCAGGAGGGGATGGTGCTCAGGGAGAGGATTGAGGGGCTCCAGGAGGGTGTGGCGGCTCCACAAGGGGCTAGGGTTCCTATAAAAGGGAGTATGAGCTCTGCTGGCGACTCTGGGGAACGGGGGGGGCTCCATGCCCTGAGAGGAGAGAGTCTGCACAAGGAGATGCGGCTCAGAGAAAAAGTGGAGACTCGGGTGGAGGGGATTCTGGCCAGGGGCTCAGGTGGGGGGCCCTGGGATTTGTGAGGAGAATGAGGGGGTCTTCAGGGAACAGACGCTCAGAAGAAAGAACATGATGGGTTCAGTGAGGGGACCAAGGGCTAAATCAAAGGGGCAGAGGCTCCGGGAGGGGTCAGGGCTGTGTAAGAGAATCTGGTCCGAGAGAAATGTTAGCGTAGGAAAGGCTGGGGGCTGGGAGAGGAGAGAGAAAGGAGGAGCCCTCCTTCTAAGGGTTGTTTTGAGAATTAAGTGCAACTATTGCCTCCCGACCCATCAGCTAGGTGCACTATTTTGTCCTGGCTCATCCTAGCCCCAGTTTGTCTCCTTGGCCCACACAGACCCCTTCCCCTAGAGACCCCTCACCTTGGTCCTCTGCTTCTCAACACCCGCCACGGTGGGCCCTGAGTCCTTCTACACTATTCCATAAATGCCCCAATGGGCACCTGTTCCCTCCACCTCACCCATGTGGATTTCGGATCCTGCTGCAGCACAAGCGCATTATTAGTAGGTACTTCAGACACCAGCAATGATTAGTAAGGTAGTTCTCCCTCCAAGCTAACCTCAGTCCCTCGCGCTGCAAGTGCAGCCCATTTCCTCTGTTCTGTCCTAGGAATAAAATACAGCTGATCTGCAGGCCACCTTTTATCAGGGCATCTGTCACAGCTTCAGGGATATAAAGTCTCTTCTCAAATTTCTCTCCTTTAGGTGAGTGAATCCAGGTCCCTCCGCTGGCTTTTCTGATTACTGTATTTATTATCAGGCATCTCCAAATGCTTATGGTAGGGTTTTACCAGAGCCTGGAATACCAGAGGCTCGCAAGAAGTGTATCTTGGATGGATGAATGAGTTGGTGGACTGATGGATGAATAGCAAAGAGATGAAAAGACAGGTGTTAGTAGTGGCAGTAGATGACAGGTAGAGAGATGGAGGGAGGAGGTGGGTGACCTGTGGGATGGATGTTTAAATGGAGGTGGGTGGGCAGGGGGATGATGGATGGATGGATGGATGGACGGATGGACAGGTGAGTGGATGGATGGATGGATGGATGGATGGATGGATGGATGGATGGACAGACAGGTGAGTGGGTGGGTGGATGGATGGATGGATGGATAGATGGATGGATGAACAGACAGGTGGGTGGGTGGAAGGATGGATGGATGGCAGGAAGGATGGCTTAGACAGGATGTTGGATGGATGAATAATCTCAGCTGGCATCTCAACTTTTCCCCATATCTCCCAAGTACAGACTCCCTAACTTGATTAATGGCACCCAAGTTCTCTCAGACACCCAGGCCTGAGACCTGGTCATATTTCACTTCTCCCTCATCTCCCACAACCAAGCAGCTCTGAGACCTGTGGATCTTATTTCCTTGGCACCTGTTGCCTTTGGCCCCAGTTCTCCATGAGCTCATTTAAGCCCCCAACTTGTCTCCTGGACAACTTCAGCTGCCCATGCTCTGTGCTTCCTTCCTCCTTCCTTCAAGCTGACCCTGAAACAATGCCATCGGCATGACCTTCCTACAGCTCAACTCCAATCAACAACCTTCAGTGGCTCCTACTGTCTGGAGATCCATACTTCTGAATTCAGCAGAACCTCCCCTTTTGGGGCCGCTCTCCTTCTTCTCCCTTATGTGCCCTGTACCAGGTAGCCTGGCTGTGGCCCAAACAGTCACCACACTTCCCCTCCTTTGCTCATGCTGTCCCTACCACTTGGAAAGCCCTGTCACCTCCACCTGTGGCAAAGCCATCCTAGACTTCAACACACAGCTCAAGTGCTTCGTCCCCACTGAAACCTTCCCCAGTCCCTTTAGCTGGATAGAATGAAACAAGCTACTTCATCAAGACGCATTTATTGAGCTCCTACTATGTACTTAATTGGCTTAAGGGCCCTAGTGATGGGGGGGCAGATACAGGATGAGAAAGATATGATCTTTGCCCTCAAAGGGACACAGCCTGCTTCTGAGCGTGCAGGTGCACACAAACACATACAGGAGTCAAAGGGAAAACGAAAGGCAAAATAGTGTAATATTCGGAGTTAATGAGTATAGAGCACTCACTGTGGGCTAGGCACTGTTCTAAGGGCTTTACTTCCAGTAACTCATTCAGTCCTCTCAATGAAACTATGAGGTAGGTACAGATGAGGAAACTGAGGCCCAAGGCTGGGCAATTTTTCTAAGATCAGCTGGCTAGTAAGTGGCAGAGCAGGGACAGAAACGGGCGCCATGGCAGGTGGCTGGAGAGAGACATTCATGACAGGGTGCGCTCTAACCTCCCAGTCCCCCTCCCCACTGGTACCTCCTCCCCTGCTGCCCTAAATCCCTAGCCTTGCCAGCCCAGGCGAGGGGTCGGGTGAAAAAAATGAAAATGAAAGAAAAGGAAACTTGCGCTGGGCCTCAGTCCCTCATCTACATAATGGGCCTGGGCCCATCCGCCCCTAAAGGCCCTTTCACCTCTAAAATGTATCATCCTACATACAGCTGCTTGGCTGACAGAAAATTGAAGCTCTGGGAGCCTCTTGGCCTCTGGGCCTGGCTGCATGTCCCAGGAACTCCCTGTTGTCCCTGGACCTGCCACTGCAGCCCCGGGGTTCCTGTGGGCCCCACTGGGAGGCTACAGTCCCACGTGTGGTCACCTGAATCTGTCCGGCTCATCACTGCCCATCATCCTGTCTGCCCACTGACCTGCATCCATCTGCCTCGGCTCCCCATCCATCAGCCTGCCTAGGCCCATCCACCTTGTGTTCCCTGCCTGCCTGGTGTCTGTCACTCTGCCCATCACACACACACACACACACACACACACACACGAATCCACCTGCCCACCCCAGGCCCCTATGGCTGCAAGCACCATAGTGATGACAGAGAGAGGGTGGGGCCTCTCCTTTCTTGCTCACAGAAAAGTCCAGTCTTAACATCAGAACCTACTTCCCAGGAGCCAAAGCAGTTCTCTGCCATCCGGCACCCTCTCCCCCTTCCCCGGGGACCCCCATCTCCCTCCTTGCCAGGCCCAAGGGCTTCCTATTTGAGGAATCTGGTCAGGGCCACATGCCTTCTGCCAAAAATGTCCAAGTGGTCCCCAAGGAAAGCACTGGACAAGAACGTGAAGATGTGTGTACAAGGATGTTCATTGTAGAATTGTTTGTAATCACAAAGTGTTGGAAACAACCCAAATGTCCAACGGTGTGGGCTGGTTAAATGAATTATGGGCCAGCCACACAATGGAGAACCACGCAGCTCTTAAAAAATGATGT
This sequence comes from Zalophus californianus, assembly GCF_009762305.2. Lineage (NCBI taxonomy): Eukaryota > Metazoa > Chordata > Mammalia > Carnivora > Otariidae > Zalophus > Zalophus californianus. The sequence goes on from NC_045602.1 coordinate 125,911,414, forward strand.
AGATGTATATTTATCGAAATGGCAAGACATTCACAATATATTATAGAGTGAAAAAAGCAGGTTACAAAGGCATATGTATAAAGCAAGATGCCATTTTTATTTTTTTAAAAATCTATATATGTCAAGAAGGATATGCACTGAAATGTTAGCCAAGTGGTGGTGGGATTATGGCTAATTAAAAATACTTTCTGATATAAAAAGACACACACGCGCACACACAAAGTTGACACATGCATATGCAGTCACTCTTGTACTGACAGGCACCAGCCCAGCATGGCACTAAGTCAGTCTTTGTCTATACCTCTTCTACTCTTCCCTACAGTCCTAGGAGGTAGGTTTAGTAAAGCCACTTTACAGATGAAGAAACAGAGCCTTGCTCAGCTCGTACGTGGCAGGGTCAGGATTTAAACTTGACCTTCTCTGACTCCAGAGCCCATGCTCTTAATCAGGAGGTTGTCATGTTCTCTCATTTTGTTTATCTCTAACTTGCCTGTTTAAAAAAAATTACATATATTTACTTGGGTGGTGAAGAAATGACAGAAGTTAACAAGATAAGGAGAAAAAAACGAGACACCGCAGCGTGTCCTCAACGTCTGGGGTCCTGCGCAGCTTTTGGGCAGGCTTTCTGCCGGCCTGGCCTTCCCTCCTCCACAGGTGTCTGCATCTTGGGCCAGTGCAGCCGGCTGGGGAGGGAACGGGCAGCCCTGGGGAGGACTTATGGATTACAGACGGCAAAGCTATGTGGCCAAAGCTATGTGGCCGGAGGGCCCCTCCCCAAGCCCACGTTTAATTCAGCCAGGGTAGGGAGCGCTTGCCTTGTGCCTTATGCCGCACTAGACGCTGGGTAGACCACAGTGGAAAGGCCTGGTGCCCACCTTCAGGATCTTTTCATCGATGGCCAGGTTTCTCAGCCTCAGCTCTATCAACATTTTGGGCTGCACAACCCTTGGTTGTGGGGAGCTGTCCTGTGCCCTGCAGGATGCTTAGCAGCATCCTTGGCTTCCACCCACTAGATGCCAGTAGTAGCCTCCTGTCCAGCTGAACTGTCTCTAGATATTACCAAATGTCCCCTAAGAGGCAAAACTGCCCCTGGTCAAGAACCATGGATCTAGTGGATAATACAAAGGAGGCAGCAAAAGGAAATCTAAATGAATTGCTACGGGGCTCAGTATAGGTGGGGGTCACGTGTGCCTGGATGGGCCAGAGAAGGCTTCCTGGGGGGCACCTGTCCTTGAAACACTAGAGTCCCTTGAGGTTCTTTTCATTCTACAGACCTATCCTGCGTGATCTCATCCGTTCTGTGGGCTCGAAGACCTACTTCTGGCCCAGAGCTCCCAGGATGGGCCCGGTCTTTCCTGCACAACTGCCCATTGGGCAGCCCCACCTAACGTCCCCCCAGCACGGCCTCTGCCTCTTCTTGAAAGCCCCTCCTCCCATGACCCACACAGCCTCCCAAGTCACAAACTGGAGCTCCCCTGCTCCCCCATGTCCAGGAAGTCCCCTGGCCCTGTCCACCCTACTCTGCCAGCCCTTGCAGGCCTTCCTCTGCTCCCCAGGCCTGACCACCAGCAGTGCCGCGCCCCGGCTTCCCCGCAAACCATTCTCCACCGCCACGCCACTCCCCTGCTGAAAACGCTTCAGTGCCCCCACTGCTCCCAGACCAAGTCCAGTCTCCCCCTGTGGTTTCCAAGACCCATGGGACCTGGCTACCATCCACCTCGCTGGCCTCCTTTCCTGTAACTCCCACACCTGCCCCCCAAACTCTATATGTTCCTCTTTAGGCAACTGAACTTGCCATTCCTCTAATATCCCTCCTCCCCTCCGGGCCTTGGTACCCCTCACCTCTTAGCCCGGAGCCTGCTTTCCCAGCCTTCATCCCCTAGATAGCTGCTAACCAGCCAGTAGGTCCCGGCTTAAATACTTCTTCCCAGAAGCATCAGCGGCCCATTCCCACCCCCGGGGCCACAGTGGGCTCTTATCATGGCTTACGAGAATTGTTTGTCAGTTTCCTTTCTGGGACCACCGGACTCCCGTTAGCTGGGATCCTGTCTACTTACTCACTGTTGTGTCTCTAGCGTTTACGACAATGCTTAGCACACAGTAAACTCCTAGCATGTATGTGCAAATACGTATTTTTAACTGGATAATGAATGGATGCATGGTAGACAGACAGACGGGTAGGTAGATGCAAGCAGTAGGTCCTGTTTGAGTTGGGTTTTTAATGCTTTGAAAGATCTCCAAGGGAAGGGTGTGCAGGTAGAAGGGCAGGTGTGGCTGAATGCGGGAGTGTCGGATTGGAGGCACAGTGGGAGATAAAGGAGGATGCAGACGGATTACAAGGACCTTGAATGTCGCGGTGGAGAGTCTGGACTTAATTCAGTAGGCGATGGGGAGCCATGGAAGGGTTTTAATCAAACAAGTGACACGATCCCACCTGCGTTACAGAAAGATGGCTCTGGCTGCAGTAGGGATTGCGGATCAGAGGCTGGGAGGCCAGGGAGGAGGCTGCCACGACAGTTTAGGCAAAGTCAGCGAGGTCTGAGTCCGAGCAGGGATTGTGGCCGGATGGAAGCGGGGGGGAAGGGAGAGACCAGGGTGCAATGAATCTGTGGGAATCAGCCCACGTCCAGAGGCCCCCGGCCGCATGCAGGGACTGGGCCATCCCTTGAAGGATCCTGAGGTCAGAGACAGATCGTGGTGATTCTGACAGAATTCCACCCTCCTGCAGGGGTGCAGGCAGCCAAAGTCACGCACAAAACCAAGCAGAGGAACAAAGCGTTCGGCCCCGTGGGAACCAAGGGACACAAATGGAGGGATCATGGTCACAATACTGCTTCTTTTGTGGAGGATCCTGCCTGCCTGCCAGGCACTACGAGAGGCACCGGACATACTCGCACACACTTAATCTTCACACAACCCAATGAGGCAGGCATGACTTGTTTGTTTTTTTTTTTCTTTCTCCATTTCACAGAGAAAGAAATAGGCTCGGAGAGGCAAAGTAATTTGCCCAAAGTCACACAGCCAGAAAATCACAAATCCAGGCTGGCCTGACGCCCATGGCCATGTTCTCAGTTATTTATATACACAATAGAGGGAGCTGGTAGCCAATGGATGACTGAAGGCTCGCGGGTCTGATGAGGAAGCAAGAAGTTCCCAGCCTCATCCCAGTGGGGTAGCAGGAAGGGGCCTGCTGATGGGGCATGAAGGGAACAGAGGGGGAGAAGGAATTCGCCCTACACTGCATGTGTTTAGACCCAGATTCATATATTCAGAAAGGTGTGTCCCCACAGTGAGAGAACTGTGAGCAGTGAGTATGAGAGACAGAAGGAGTGAGCAGTGCTTAACCTCCAGTAGGGCCATCTTAGTGGGAATTAAAGAAAGACATCTTCCCCTGGGGGCATGTGGCCTCACAGGTCCATGGCTGGTTGGTATATGAAGACTTTCTTGCAAGTGCGGGAAAGATGTTCCCTTCTCCAGGAGGACATGGTCTGCCTTTATGGCACCTGATGTGTTGAGTGGAGCTTATGATGGATTTCAGCCTCTATTCTCCTCCTGCTTTGAGTGCCCTCGGACAGTCAACAACCTGCCCAACTGTACATGACAGCTATGCCTCCAACCACTCTGTCCTGTATCCATTTCCCAGCAGCCACTCTGCACCATCCTGGATGAGAAAACATTCCCTCTGGCAGATACATAGAGCTTGGACCATTCTACAGCCAAGTTCCTTGTTAGTCCTTGCCTCCTCCATGGGAGAAAAGACAAAGTCTGATTATACCCACTGCCCTGATGAAAAAGCTGAGGTTAGAGACTGTCCTGATGGTGAAACAAAACAAATCAAAACCAAACCACAAAAGGCCTTCTTCAGAGAGGCCCCGTATCAAAACACAAGGTTCTAGGAAGCAGAAGCCTCTACTCGAGAGCTCCGTCTTAAGGGTGCTCTGAGGTGTCCAGGGAAGTGGGGGGTTTGCCCACCCTCACTGGGAGCAGGAGGCTTCTCTCCCTGGGTCTGGCCTGAGGCCTGGGTCTTCTCTCAGCCTGATGGGAGTAGATTCACAGTTTTGTCCCTGACCCCTAGCGCCCTCTTTGGGTCAACTCCGGGGTAGGATGGATGGGGAAGCCCCCTGCCTGAGCCACCTCCTTAGGGTCTCCTCTTTCCTGGGAAGCACCTGACTCCATCCTCAGCCCCCATCCCCTCCCAGGCAGAGCTGAGAGCCGGCTGCTGCCTGAGTTACATAAACAGGAATCATTCTCTCTTTCGGAATACCTGAGGCTGCATTTCCGAATGGAGCTTCCTGATGGAAGAAAAAGGGCGGGGGAAAGAAAGAACAGAGAGAGAACAGGAAATTTAATTGGCTGACTCCTATCACCCATGTGATAAATAAACTGGCTGCTCCAAACTTTGCTAACTGCGGGGAGACAGGCCCTCCTGGGGTCCCTGCCCAGCCCCGTCTGCAAAGGCCTCTGGAAACGCAGAGCCATGGCCAGGGGATTGGGAAGTCCTGCCTCTAGGCACAATTATTCCAGACCACCAGAAACACTGGAGATCACACACACTTTTTACAGAAGGGCTGTGACTTGCCCGGGGCGGCACCATACCTTTAGGGGCCCAGCTATGTCCTCAGCGTCTGCTCCTTAGGCTTCTTCACCAAAGACACTTGGACAGCTTTCCCTGGGCACTGGCCTAGGAGCGCGGCAGGTCTAACTTAAACACCTCTTGCGTTTAAGCAAGGTATCTTCTTGTTCTGCTTGCAATTCGAAGGGAAGAAACTGCTCCACTTCCCCTGACCCCGCACCCCAGATCTGCCCAACATATAAGGAGAGCTGGTGAGGCCTGGAAAGTCAGGGCTCCTGTGCCCCCATTCTGGCTCTGGATGGAGCTTACTGTGTGACCCAGGCCTCTGTTTGCCATACTTTAAAATGGGAAGGAGGGGAGCCCAGGTGGTCACAGTAAGGAATAGGGGAGGGAAGGGGTTCCTCCTCCAGAAATCGGCTAAGAGGGCCTTTCAGGAAGGGCAGCTGCCCCCTGGCTGAGAGAGACCTGGCTGGCTTTGCAAAGTACCTTCCCTGGAGACGTTGGCAGGGATGGTCCCAGAAGGGCACGTAGACACCCTCAGGAAGCAGCATTTAAATGTTGACAATGGCCTTCCCTGCCAGGGGGAATGGAAGAGGAGCATCCCAGACACTGGGGAAGGGAGAGGAGTAGGGGTAGAGTGGAGAAGTAGCTGTGGTGCAGGCCGGGGGTGGGGGTGGGGTGGGGGTGGTAGGGAACAGGTGATCGCCACAGAGAGAAACGGGCAGGCAGGATGGAAGACGAGGGGAAGAGATATGGCCATAGGTGAGCAAAGACAGAAGGATGTCTTAGGTGTAGAGGCCAAATTCCAAAAAGGGCTGTAGGATCGGGGTAAGCAGGAGTGGGGGCACCGATGGACAAGTATAGGGGGTGCCAATGAGGAACAGAGGGGCACGGTGGTTAGGGAGGAGCCTGTGGGTTCCAAGGCCATGATGATGCTGATATGGGCAGGGGGCTGACTAGAGGGGGAAGAGGGTAAGATCCAGAACCCCGCTAGAGGGGCGGACGAGGGCTGGCAACAGGCCGAGGCCCTCAAATGGGCCTCGGCCTGTTCTGTACACCTTGGCCAGCCAGCCCCAGGGACCCAGAGGGAGCTGGAATCAGACCCAAAGAAACCGGAGTCGGCAGGCGCAACCTCTGGCCAGGCCTGAAGGCCTGCAAGGGCCCCCTGCGAAGGAAGAACCCTCCCAGAAGCACGAGTGTCCGAAGCCTTCGGGCGGCTTCAAACTGCGGCGTCTCTGCCCGCCACCAGGGGGTGCCCCTGCAGCTCGGGGAGACCTCGGGGGACTCCCGGTGAGCTGCTCTCGCCGCAGCCCGGCCTGGAGGTCTCCAGCCGCGCCCCAGCTGGGGCAGGGGCCTGACAGTGCCAGAGAAGAGGAAGCGGGGAGGTCAAGTCTCGAGGCGCTAGGGTGACGGGTCCCGGCCCCGGTCGTCGGGCACCGAGAGCGCCCAACAAAATTCACAACTCCCCCCTCAGCGCCCCGGCCCCCGAGGGTCAGTCCCAAGTGGCGCTCCCTTTGGACGTGAAGCCGTCGGGCCCTATCCTTCTTCCATGGAGTGGGCAGTGTTCCCGGAGCCCGGTCCTAGGGAAGAGGGCAGCGCGCGGCCCCTCGCTCACCGCGGGTCCGCCGGCCGATCCGACGGCCCGAGGGCGGCGGGGTCGCGCTGGTGGGGCCGGCGGGGGTCCCCGTGGGCCAGCTTCCCCCCTCCCCACGAGGTGGCCGCAGCCGTGCGTGTCGCCGCGCCTTGAGTCCGCCTCCGGGTGCCCCCGGACGCGGCACGACCTAGCACACACACTCACCGCGCGCTCACGCTCGCGCCGTGCGGTATTTCCCGGCCCCGGACCCCGCCTCTGGGAGGGGCCCGGGCAGCCGATCCCCGGCAGCAGGGGGTGGGGGCGCGGGGAACACCCGGGTCCCGGCCCCCGGGTAGGGACCGCGCACCCCCTCCTCAGCCCCTCTCGGCGCGCGGGCTCGGCTCCCGGCGCTGCCACCCCGCGACCCGCTGGGGTCCCGGCGGTTCCCGGCGCGCGGCAGGCGGGGCGGGGGGAGCGGGGGCGGGCTGGGGGCCGCGGGCTCCGGGCGGAGAGGCTGCTCGGCTCCGCGCCAGGGAAAGTTTGGACGTGGGAAACTCCCTCCCGCCCGCCCCGCCGAGAGGAGGGGGCGCGCGGGGGCCGGGCGCGGGCACCCGGGCTCCCCCTGCGGCGGGAGGCTCGCCCCCCGCGCCGCCTGCCGGGCCGCTCCCGCCGGCCAGGGGGCTCCCTCCCGGCCCGGCAGCCTCCCCCTCGGCGGCGATCCGGCCGCCCCTCCCGCGGCACCCCGCGCCCTTACCTCGGGGAGCGGCCGGGGGCTGCCCCCAGTCCTGCCGCCTCGGGACGCTGCGTGCGGCGGGCGAGCCGGAGCGGGCGGGCGGGCGAGTCCGGAGCCCAGCGGCCGCCCGGAGGAGCCGGAGGGAGAGCGGGCGCGAGAGGGGGAGCCGCGGCGGCGTGTGCGCGCGTGTGTGTGAGCGAGAGAGCGAGAGAGCGAGGGAGTGAGCGAGCGGGAGCGAGGGAGTGTGCGTGTCTGACTAGGGGGGAAGTGTGCAAGGGACGGATCCCTTCCTTCCTCCCGCAGCCTCTGGTGGAGACTCGGAGAATGCAGCGCCCGCCGGGCAGGAGCGTCGCGCCGCGCCGCAGGCGGCCGCCGGGCCCGGACCCCGCAGCCCGGGAGCCCTGGCCCCCCGCTTCCCCCCTTCGCCCCGCCACCCGGGTCGCGCCCCCCCCCCCCCGCCGGGAGGGGCCAGGCTCTCCAGCGCCTGGGCGGCCCGGACCCAGGAAAGCCCTGGGGGGGGGCGGCGCCCCTCCTTCCTCCAGCGCCAGATCAGCGCGAAAGGAGCGCCCCCAGGAGGGAGACAATCTCCCTCCCCGCCTAAGCAGTTCCCCCGAGGTCGCGCTTTGAGAGACCCGACCCTTCCCCCTCGCCTGACTTTCCTACGTCTAGGGTTCCCCATTTCCCTCCCACTCCTATGGGAGCCGGGCTTCAGAGGAGAGGGGGCGCAGGGGAGGGTGAGGGCAGGCTTCTCCAGTGGCCCTGGCTGGCCGCCCAGAAAGGCCCCTGCACCGAGCCGCCAGTTTCAGATGTAGTCACTGCGCTTTGAGGTGGACCGAGGCCGGGGTCCAGTGCCCAGGGAGGTGCTAGGTCAGGTGTCCCAGGAAGAGAACTGCGGCTTTTCCTCGGGGCGGGGGGGGGGGGGGGGCGGGATGCTGGACATCCCTGCAACCGACGAAGTAAGCCGGCAAGACAGCCCTATCCTAAGTTTAGCTTCCCTTGGCCCCCAGCTTCCCAATAGCCACCCCCACCCTCCCCACTGCTCTGAAACACCAAGCAGGCCCGGTTTCCCATTCTCCTGAAACTCCAGCTGCCCCCGCCCGCCAGAGGTCTTTCCTGAGCCGCCCAGCTTCTTTCTCCTGGCCACAGTGGCTCCCTCTTCACTCCCATCTCTCTAGGGTGCAGCCTAATTGAGGAGACCCCACGCCTCAGTTCTCAGCATGAGGTTGTTCAGTATGAGGTAGGCTAGGACCAGCGACTTCCAGACAGCCACCCTTTGTCTTGGGCTGGGGGACACCTGAGAGCTGCCAGATGGGGGGTGCAGGGTCATGGGGGACACCACCACCATCTACCTCTGTCCTGTTCTGCTGTCACCAACCAGACACAGACCGATGTCTGATCAGCTGCGGAAGTTCAGGGCAAAGAGGGAGCAGGACCTGGCAGGGCCCCTGTGGGTCCTCGGGGCGCAGGCTCTACCTTACTCCCATCCTGCCCTCACCCTCCCTTCTCTGATCTTCATCTTCATCCCCTCGCCTGTGCCTCTCCTCTCCTCCTCCCTGGTGACTGGAATCTCCTCTCCCCCTGGCTGCCCCTCCCTCTAAACTCCATCACACTTTTATTTATTTTGAGATTTATTCTCCATTCTGCCAGCCTGTTCCCTCCCGGAAGTCCCTTTCTCGCTTTATTCCCCTTCACTGATCTCTCCCAGCCCTGCTTTGTTTGGCCCCCCCCCCCCCCCCCAACGCTCTCCTCCCCTCTCTCTATTCTTAGCCTCTACTCTTTCATCCTTTCTGAGACCGACCGGAGGCCAGCCCTGCCAGAGGTTTCTCCTCACTTTCTGTTCTCTCTCCCCTCGGACTCACATTCTTTGGCCTTTTGCTCCAGCTGCCACCCCTCCCTGCCCTCCCTTCCCGACCCCAACCCTGCCTGGCCCCGGCGGCCACTGTTCGCCCAGAGCTCAGACCTACTTAATCGTCCACAGGTGGTTCTGGCCTGGGACACGGTTGCTTTCACATCTGCATACATACATTAAGTGCTCAATAAATGTGTGTTGGATGAACTACTCATACATCTTTCCTTTGATCTCTCTCCTCTCTTCCTCCACAAGTCTCGGAGCAGCCACTCTGCGCCAGGCACTGTGCTAGGCTCTGGCCACACACTGAGGTCCGCCTCAGCGATGACTGAGCACTTGCTGTGGGCCATGATTTTGCTTTTAAGTTCGCACAACAGGTTCTGGCACGAGCCCCCTTTTACAAAGGAGGAAGCCGAGGCACAGGGTGTTGAGACGTTAAGGTCCCACAAGCCGGTGAGTGACGAGGTCAGGCTGGTGCGCTCTGGGCTGGGAAGAAGGTGAGCAGCGACTTCCGCTGCACTGTGACGGGGGCAGCAGGAGCCCGTGTAGGGCAACAGAGGCAGTCCTGGGCTGAGAGCAGCTGTGGCCCAGGCAGGCCGGGCGAGGCGGGCCAAGTCACCTCCTCAGCGTTGCTGCGCAGATCAGATGAGCCAATAATAGCAGTAGTTAGCATCTAGAGAGCACATGCCCTGTGTCGGCTGGTGCCAAGAGCTGCACACTGATGACTTCATTTGATTCTCAGTGCAACCAACTTACAAATGTATAGTTGGGGAAACCAAGGCACAGGGAAACTACAAAAGTTGCCCGGGGTCGCACAAGTCGTTTGTGGCCGAGCTGGGGTTCAGACTGAGGCCGGCTGGGGCCGGGGCCTGCAGGAACTGGCACTATTAACATTGGGGGGTCCGAAAAGTGCTTTGTTGTGGGGGCAATCCCGCACGCAGGAGGAAGTTTCATGGCATCTCTGGCCCCTACTCATTAGACCCCAGTAGTGTGTCCCCCCTTGTGGCAACCCAAAATGTGTCCAGGCATTGTCAAATGTCCCCTGGGGGCAAAATCACTCCCAGGTCTGACCGCCTTAAGAGCAGGGCCTGCCCCAGGGCACCTGGAGAGCAGGAACAGGTGGGGGTGGGGGTGGGGGGCAGGGACGAGCGGGGGAGGGGAACAGGCTGCTGTAGGCTCCAGGCTCTGCCTGTCTCCCTCCCTCTTCTCTCCTTGGCTACACTTGCTCACGGGGCCTCACTTCGCTGTCCTCACCTCAGCCCGTGTGTCTGCCTCCTTGTTCATCTCTGTCTGTTGTCTTCTTAACACTGGCCGCTGTCTCCCGTTCCCAACAGCCTCCACCCGTGTCTCTGCCTCCTTTTCTCCATCAGCCTTCGTTTCTGGGTCTTTCTGACGCCTTCTCTCTGTCTCCTTTTTTTTTTTTTTTTTTTTTTTGGTCTCTTTCTACCTGTCTCTCTATTCTTCCCTCTGGCTGTCTTTCCCCTCTCCCTCCCCTCTCCCTCCCCTCTCCCTCCCCTCTCCCTCCCCTCTCCCTCCCTTCTCTCTCCCCCCTGGCCCAGTCTCCCTGTGTGTCTTTCTCTAGCCCTTTCCTTTGTCTGGTCACCTCTGGCCCTCAGGCTCTTTCTCCCCTCTGCCTGGCCTCCTGGGGCTCTCTCGGTCCCCACCCTCCCTCTCCTTCCCCTCCTGCTCTCGCCCACCCTCCCTTCTCCCTTTCTACCTTCTTCTCCCCACCCTTCCTTCCTTCCCTCCCTCACCCCTTCTCCCTACCCTCCCTCCCTCTCTCCTCCCTTCCCTCCCTGCCTCACCCCTTCTCCCTTCCCTCCCTCCCTCCCACTCCCTTGCCTCCTTCCCTTCCTTCCTCCCTGCCCTCCCTCCATTCTGACTTTCTTCCTCCCTCCTTCCCTCCTACCCTCTTTCCTTCCCCTTTCCCCGCTCTAGCCTTCTACTCGGTTCCCTCTATTCTCCCCTCCTCTCCCTCCCTCCTCCTCCTCCCCTTTGTCTGTGGGAGCTGGAAGTTAAAAGCTTTTCCGAACTTGCTCTTCAGTGGCCGTTCCCGGAGTCTTTCATCTCGCCAGCACATTTGTAAAACTGCGCAGACTGAAGGGCCGTGACATGAACAACCAAAGAAATGTCAGCGCGGGGACTGGGGCCGCCTGCCCGCGGTGTGGCGGGGGGGGCGGTGTGTGTGGGGGGGCAGTCGGGAAGACCTCAGCTCCTCCCGGGAAGGGCCGGGGACCAGGACGGGGTTGGACGGGCCTCCCCGCCCCCCTCGAGGAGCTCCCCGAATCCCGCGCCTCTGCGGAGCCCGGCTTCCCCGGCGGGGCTCAGGGGCGGGGTGTGGGGGGGGGAGCCGACTCACGGAGCGGGGAGGCGGGTGGGGGGAGCGCACACCTGTGAGGCAGCCGAGGGCCGCCGAGCACCCGCCACCTGCTGAGACACTAACTCGCGTTCACCGCGCAGCCAGGTTGTCTGGGTTCCAATCCCGTCACCCCCTCACCAGCGGTGTCGTCCTGGGCAAGTGACTTCACCTCTCCACGTCCCGGGGTCCTCCTGCCACGTACGTCAACGGGCTGGGTTGAAGCGTGCAGGAGCCCATCCGTGTCAGACACTCCGAAGAAGTGTTTGCTGTAATTAATAACAGTGAGGCGGCACAGTGGGATTATCAGCCCCGTGCTCCAGCTCCCTAAACCTGGGGGAACCCAGGTTTAGAGGGGGAAGTGAGTAGCCAGAGGACTCAGACCCAGTGGGGGCCAGAACAGGGATTAAAGCCTGGGGTCCCTCTCCCCTCTTCCCCTTTCTCCCCAAGGGAGTGGGCAGCGGGATGGAAGACAGCTCCAGGAGTTAAGGACTGAGTCTGGTTTGTTCACTGCTGTATCCCATGGGTACCGCGCAGAGTAGATGCTCAATAATACTTGCTGAATGAATGAGGGAGGGAGGGAGGGAGGGAGGAAGAAAGGGAGAGAGGAAGGAAGGGAGGGAAATAACTGGAAAGGTGCCAAAGCCAGACCATGGAAAGGCTGCTCTGTTTGCAGGGCTGGGTGGTGGGCTGAGGTGGAAGAAGGAGCCCAGAACCTAAGGAACTTCTGGGCCAGGAGAGCTGTGCACCCAGGACTCCAGCTGCGGCCCATCAGGGACTGCAGCCAAGCCCCAGGCCCCTGGAGCCCAGTTTCACACGAGGAGTTATCCCGATGCCCCTCCATCCCAGACAGCACCCCCAGTGCCCTGACCCTGCTCCTGGAACCTCAGCCTGGGGCTAAACCCCCACCCTCTGCCTCCCCCACCACTGTCCCCCTTCTCTCTCTCTCTCTCTCTCTCTCTCTCTCTCTCTCTCTCTATCTGGACCCAGATCCAAAGCCAGGGCAGCCTACTGGGAAAGGTATGCCTCCCCTTGTGCTCCCTTCCCATGAGCCTCAAGAAGCCTCCACAGCCCTGGGGCCTCGCAGTGCAGGCAGGTGGCTGTGAGGAGAGCGAAATCGGGCTCCCCTGAGCTTTCCTGAAAGGCCCTAAAGATGCACTGAGGGTAGAACAGGGCCTGAGCACCTGGACCATCCCTCCTCAACCACCTTCCCTGGAGTGGGAAGGTGAGACAGCCCCCCCAGTCCCCCCCCAACACTTCAAACACTGACTCTCCCTGAATTATTCACCTGCCTCTCCCCAGGGCGCTGCAGAGCGCCCAGCCCAGGTGCTGAGGAGGAAAAAAAGCAGGAAGGCCCATTAAATTTAAACACCGCTGAGGATTTTCAGATGTGAGGTTCTATTCCTGGCCTGGAGAAGAGCAGCCAGTAGGAGGGGAAGGGGGATCAGCAGGGGGCTGTGGGGTGAATGACTGGCAGAGCACCAGTAGGGAAAGGCCCAGAAGCTGGAGAACCTGAGCCTTCTCTCACCTGTGGGCCCTCATCCATGAGGAAGCGGACTTCGGCATAGCATCTCACTCACCCGGTTCTGATAAGACAAGGGGACCCATCTAGAGATAGCTTCTCTGCAGTGGCCTGAAGGCACCCTCCCCCTGCCATGACTGCTTCGGCATGAGGGGCAGGACTTTGCCTCTCCAGCTTCATCTCTTGCTCCCTCCTTTTTGCACCTTACATCCTGATCGGGTGCTTTTACTTTTCTTAACACATTCAGAGCTGTTATAATGGCGTTCCTGCCCCCTTGGGTAGTTCTCTCTTCGTCTTGCTGGAAAACTCCTATTTATCCTTCAAAACCCAGCTTGAGTGTCACCCCACGAGATGGCATAGGCTTTCCCACCTCTGCACTCCGTTGGACCTGGAGTTGCTTTCCTCTTCCTGCCCTACGTGGATGGTGGAGTCCTGGGCTATCAGGCTTGATGCGGCCATCATGGATCATGACCCCCGTAAGAAGCAGCGGCAGAGAGGAAGCTGGTTACCCCACAAAGTCTGAGATCTCTTCCCAGTCCTGGCTCTGGCCCCAACTCTCTGTGTTTTTGGGCAAGTCTTCGGCTCTCTCTTGGCCTTGGTTTCCTATTCCGTAAAATAAAGGAGGAGTGGCAGGGGATAATTTCATGATGACTGAGGGCCCTTCCAGTTATTAGAATCCAGAATTCTCTGTGGCTCACATACTGTTTCAAGCCATTTCTTGCTCTTCCCCCGTATGGATGTTGCCAGACCAGCTTCCTTATTGATACCTGAAACAGTGAGAGGCTGGAGCTGGCTTGTGCTGGCTCATCAAAGCCAATTGTTAGGTTTTTCAGGGATTTTGCAAGCCAGTTTCGCGAGCCCTTGAAATTGGCCATGTCCAGAGTATTTACACCACGAAAATTGGCAAACACTACAAATCAGGGCTTCCCTGCGGTCTTCTGCCAGAACCAGTTTATTTCTGCCTGAAAGCCGCCCTCCCACCTCCAGGCTTTGACCCCTTTGATTTCCCCTGTTTGAGAGGCCCCAGCCCCACCCCTGACTATTTGTTATTTCCCACGCAGGGCTCAGGTTCCAAGGCCCATGTCCTGTGTTCAGAGTGCGTCTTTTCCCTGTCACCTCCCTCCTCCCTGGATGCTCTTTTTTTCCTTTTTTAAAAAAGTTTTTATTTAAGTCGTCGCTACACCCAATGTGGGGCTCAAACTCACGACCCCGAGATCAAGAGTTGCATGCTCTTCCAACTGAGCCTGCCAGGCACCCCTCAGAATGCTCAGTTTTAGTGGCAACACAGTTTGGGAAAGAAGAACACACACTTTGGGGCAGGCGGATGTGAGTGGAAATCCCGGGCCCTGCCCTGTGCACACACGGTTGTCTTCTCGTCAAAGGGGTTTCTGCTCGGGCTCCTCCCTGTCGAGGACTTTCCTGACCACTCGAGTAAAGTGGCACCCGCCACCCCCCCCATCACTCTCTAGCTTTTCATCTTGGTTTATCGTCTTAGCCCTTGTCCCTTCCCTCTGGCTTGTAAGGTTGGTGAGGACAGGGGGCTCATCTGACCTGGTCACCGGACACCCTCACCTCCTAGAGTACCTGGCACACAGTAGGTACTCAGTCATTCCATTGAATAAATGATTGTGTGACCTTGGATAAGTCATGATGCTTCCCTGAGTTTCTCCAACACCCCCTGCCCCCCAGGAGAATTATTTTGAGGCATATATTTCTGGCCTGAGCTGCCTTAGAGAAGAGCCTAGTCCCCGCTCCACCACTAACCCACTGGGTCACCTTGGGCAAGTCACCCCCCCCACCCCCTCCCACCTGGTTTTGCCTACCTCTCAGGGGTCCAGCGAGATAGCAAGCTGATACACTGCCATGAGATATGTCCATCTTTGGGCCCCATCTGCCCCCTCCCATCCCACTCCCACCTCATTTATTCAACAAATATTTATTGAGCACTTACTCTGAGCCCATGTGCCACACAGAGGATATAGCAGCAAAGGGGGAGGGGGTAATCCTCATTCTCATGGACTTCCATTCGGGTTGGGAAGACAAGCAACAAGTCAGAATAGTAAAATACATAGTATGTCAGCTGGTGGTGATCGTGCTAAGGACAGTTTTAAGCAGGAGAGGGTCACAGGGAGTGTTGAAGAGGGGGCTCCCCTTTTAGGAAGGGGGCTCAGGAAAAGATCTCACTGCTAGGTGAGGAATATAAATAAAGACACAAAGGAGGCGGTCGTTTGGGGAAAGAGCCTACTGGGCAGACGGAAGAGCAAGAGCCAGGAGCAGGGCAAGGCCTGGAAGAACCAGGGAACCTGTGGGGTCTGGAGCCCAGTTGGGGGGGCAGTGAGGGAGGACAGAGGGAGTGATGACTGCTTCTCTGTCTCCCTCCCTCCCTCCCTCCCTCCCGGAAGACAGTCCCGAAGTTTGTGACATGGGAGTGTCAAGAGGGGGATGGGGGACCCCTCTCCCTGCCTGCCTGCCCGGGCCTCTCCCCAGCAAGTGGGGAGCCCAGCCATGCGCCCGCAGCTTGTAGATCCATCATTTATCTCCTGGAGCCGGGCACTTCCTCCCCGATCAGCCCACTCCCCTGAGTGGCAGAGACAGGTGTGAGGAATTAGCTGTGGGGACTAATGCCGTGACAGGAACCGGCACAAAAGAAGAGGACAGAGTGTAATGTTTATTACGTTTGAAGCAAAGCAAACACGCGGCCTATTTATGTATCTATAGAGAATTAATTGGCGAGCGGCAGCAAGAAGCAGATTATAAATTAGAATCATTTTCGCCAACTGAAACCCATTCATCTTGCTTCAGAATGGGCCTGTCACCTCCTCCTAATTCTTTTTAAATTCCCTGCTTTTCTCACCGGCCTCCTGCAGCTTTCACCTTGAGACCTGCACCCCACGAGCTTGTACCCACCTCAGGGAAAGGCTGCATTCAAGCTCTGTGCTTTTTGGGCACCCACTGTCTCCGCACCCCCGGGTCTGTCCGGGGTCTGAGCCTGCAGTGCCCTGGCCCCTACGCTGTTATCCCTTCTTCCTCTCCTGTGGCTCAGAGCTTCCTGCAGCACCTCACCTGCTCTGGCTGGTCCCCGAGAATCTGGCTGGAGGGGAGCCCCGGCCGGGGCCCAGGCCCAGCGGGTGGAAGGGGGCAGCCTGAGGCTGCCATCCTGGGGACCCTGGAGCACTGGCCCCCGGCTGCCTGCTTCTGATCCTGGGCTCAGAGCACGCAGCCTCAACAGGAATCAAAGGGAAGCCACAGGGCTAGGTCCCTGGTGGGCCCGGCTCCGGCTTCTCTCCAGCTTCTCTCACCTGGAGCCCGTGGAGATGAAAGCCCAGGGCAGGTGTCAGTGGCTTCCAGGCCTGAGAGCCATGCCATGCCTGCCCTGGGCTGTGGCCCAATTAACCCTTCCCTTCCTCTGCCTTTGAGCAGGAGACTGCGGCCAGGATGTCGATGTCCAGGCCTTTGTGGGGAAGACAAAACAACCAGCATGTGAGTTCCCTGGCCTGGAACAGGGTAGCTCAACATCAGGAGTCTAATGATTAAAGGTAAGAGCGTGGCACGAGCCAGACCTGGGTCTGAATTCAGGAAGCACCTTCCGACTAGAGGTGGCGAGTCAGGGCTCCTCTCCAAGCCTCAGGCTCCTTGACTGTGAAGTGGGGATCATAATGTGCCTGGAACCTGAAGCGATATTCAGCTGACCTGGTGCAAATATGGCAATCCTCCCATCCTGCTCAGCAAAGAGCTGATGGACCGCAGTGCTCTTCCCTGCTACCACTCCAGTCCCAGCTGGGGACACCTCCCCACCCTGTGATCCGAAAACCAAAGGTCAAGTCTTCTGGCGGCCTTGAGGACCTACTTCTGTATCAGTGGTGAACGTTCTGATAGACCCGCACGTGCTGTACTGGGTATTGTTATATGTCACATATCTGCCCTGCCTGCATCCCTTAGACATCATGAAGATGAAATAAGATGATAGCAGTACAGTGCCCGGCATGCAGTAGGTGCCCAATAAATGTCGCTTGACACTATTATTAATCTGGACCGGGGCTCTAAGCCTGGAATGCCACTCTTCCTTCTTTGCTCCTCTCTACCTTTTAAAAACAAGTTATGGATAACTTCCAGCCTCCGCCGGGAGCCCCCCACCCCTGCCCCAAGTGCTAACCTTGGAGAATCACAGCGCTCGGAGCGGCGGCAGCCGGCCCGAGCACGGACCCTCCTGAGACTGAAGAAGGATTGCTTTCGGGCGTGTTGAGTTTCAGAGGCAGCACTGGGTTCCTTAAGGGTACAATCCCAGGTGTTCTGACCTCTGTGCCCCCCTCGCCCCCAAATTGACTGAAGCCAGGGGGTCTACCAAGGGCCTGACATTGAGCCAGAGGGACAGACTTGGGCCCAGTCACTGCAGGCCCCAGTCCCACATGTGATGTGCAGGCATTCAGAAGGGCCCTTGATCTTCTTGTCAAGGGCCTACAGACAAGTTTGAGATGAGGAAAAAAAAAAAAAAAAAAGATTAGCTCCAAGATACAAAAAGAAAACCGCAAAATCGAAATTAATGAGTGTTTAATTAAATGTCTACAAAACCTAGCATTGTGCCAACAAGTCAGCTCCAGTTCAGCTCATGTTTCCCATCCTCAGGCATCAAAGATGGGTGAGGTGCGGTTTGGTGCCCTCTTCTGCATCTGGTGTGGCGTGGAGTGGAGACCCCTCAGAGCAGGAATGCGTTGGATCCTGCCTCCATCTTCAAGTGCTCTTGGGTCCCAGCTCTGCCCCCCACTCACTGTGACTTTGGGCAAGTCACTACCACTCTCTGGGCCTCAGCTTTTTCATCTGTCAAATGGGCAGAACCACTCCTAGCTCTCAGGGTGGTTGTGAGGATCTGTAAACATATTTTCGGGGCAGCATGGTGAGCCCTAAACTTGTGGGAATCCGGTAAGGGGAGGGGGCTTGCGAGACTGGCTGGAGAGGACTTGAACTTCAACCTCTGGGCCCGTTTCTCGCTCTTTCCCTACACAGGGTTATGGATAAGAATGATATTCAGGGGTACCTGGCTGGCTCAGTAGGTAGAGCATATGATTCTTGATCTTAGGGTTGTAAGTTCGAGCCCCGCTTTGGGTGTAGAGATTACTTAAGAATAAAATCTTTAAAAAAAAGAATGATACTCAAAATATGTACCAGCTGAGAGTGGACATCAGGAACTGGAGCAGGTGTAACCCATGACTTGCTGGATCCTAGGTAAGCCAGGAGCCCCAGGAGGACCTGGGGGTTAAGGAGGTGGGCTGAGACTTTGGGAGACTCAGAAGACAGGGAAGCAGCTCTTTATCCACCAGAGTGGAAAGGTGTCAACATTTTGACACCCAGAACAGCCTTATTGGTGAGTGCTGGCTCTCTATGGCCTATCATCTCCCAAGATGGGCCGGAACATCCTTGCGAGTGACCTGAGTAATGTGGGATTCAGAGATCATTATTTATACACTGACCCTAGGACCCAGGGATTTAGTATAAATCCCAGGGAAATCCTTGGCATGTCCACGGGGGTCAAGTCTGGGGCATGCTCATCCCAAAGTTGTCTGTGGTCGGGGGAGTTGGGGGAGCCCTGGTACCCTCCCTGGCAGAGTGGGCAGGAAGATGTGGGGACGCACTGTGAGGTCTGCACAGTTGTTAGCCCACAGACATGGACACGTCACCAGACGTGGATGGGTCTTTAAAACACGAAATGAAAGGTATAAGAAACGGATAGGGATCTATAGCGTAATAGCATTTCTGTGAGCTCAAAGTGCATTCAGATGGTGATTACATGAATCTATATATACGTACTGAAATTTATAGAGCTGAACACCAAAAAAAAGGTCAATGATACTATATGATCAATAAAATAAGATAAAATAAAATAAGGACAAGAGACTCTTGCAGACCACTCACAGTCTAGAATGGGAGACACACTTTAAAAAATGCATTGACGAAAAACCGTCCTCATTTGCAAAAGCACATGCACACAGAAGGATCTCTTGTCACCTTGGCCCTCCAGGAGCTCCCAGGCTAATGCAGCAGGCTGACTAAAAGACAAAACAAAACAAAAGCCTAAAACGAACGAACAAACAAACAAAACACCTCACTCCAGGGTCATCAGAAATGTGCGAATATACAAAGTACTCTGGGACCCGGGAGGAGGGGACCATGCATTCTGCCTGCGGGAACCCCAGAAAGCTGCCCCTGAGATAGAAGACACATAGCTTGAATCTTCAATGCTGTGTTAGAGGGGTTCGTGGCATCCTAGGATCTCCCCATCAGAGGAGTAGGCACTGCTTAACCCAAGGAAGTGAAGCTGGGTTGGGGGGATCTGAGGTGTAGTTGGTCAGGGGGCCTTTCGGACTTGGGCCCTTCTGGCCTGACCAGCTCCTGATGGCAGCTCCCTGTTCTGAGCCTGAGCTGGGGTTGAATCAGCAGGCCATGCCTCCACCTCAAGGGGCCTGGGCAGCAGCCCTCTGCCTGGGAGAAAGCCGCAGCCGGGGAGCCTGCCAGGGGCCCACCTCTTGGACTCCTCCCTCAGCGCTTCCCTGACCTATCACCAAGCTCCCAAGTCTGTGTTCAACCCTTAGGGGTCACGGGAGGGAGCTTCCCAGAGCAGGTCCTCTGTACTGCTCTGCTTCTGTGGTTCCCCATGGCCCCAGCATAACCTCCAGCCCCTCCTGTCTCCCCAGCTTGGTCTCTCCCAGTCCCCCACCTACTGCTTACCCTCCAGCATCACTAGACCACTTGAGTCCTGCCCTTTCTTACCTCTGTGCTTCGCTCACGATGCCCTATCCTTTTGGAATTCCTTTCTACCTCCTATTTGCCCCCCGAAACTAACTCCTATGCAGACCTCAAGGCTCTCTCAGGCCCCACCTCCTCCTGGAAGCCTGTGCTGATGCCCCAAGACTGCATGACATGCTTTCTCTCTGCTCGCATGGCCCACAAACGTACCCAATTCTAGCATGGCTCACACTGAATTAAAACTGCCCTTTCACTTCTCTGTTAAAGGTTTTGTGGTTCAAACGGTGGGCTTTGGATCCAGGCTCCCTGAGTTTACAGCCTGGTTCTGCCCTATTGTGACTATGGACATATTACTTGATCTTTCTCTGCCTCAGATTTCTCATTTGTAAAATAGGCATAAGAAGAGTCCCTAACAAAAAGTTTAAAAATTTAGGGGTACCTGCGTGCCTCAGTTGGTTAAGCATCTCCCTTCGGCTTGGGTCATGATCCCAGGCTCCTGGGATCGAGCCCTATGTCAGGCTCTCTGCTCAGCGGGGAGCCTGCTCCTCCCTCTCCCTCTGCCTGCCACTCCCCCTGCTTGTGCTCTCTGTCAAATAAATAAATAAAATCTTAAAAAATTTTTAAAAATTAAAAAAAAACCAACCTTACACTGAGAAAGTACCTACCTCACGGGGTTGTTGGGGGAATCGATGAATGTACATAAGTTATTAGCGCCGTGCCATAGCGCCTGGCATAATAAATGCTCAACAAATGTGGGCTGTCATTCATCTTACACCAAGCTGTGAGTTTCTGGAGATGAGGACAGAGTTTGATGTGCCTTTGGGTGCCCAGCACCTCCCCAGGGTCTGCTTGTTGAGTGGCCATCTGGCGCAGACCCAGCTGCTGGGGTGCAAAGGGATTCCACATAGGTGCCCATCATCAGCCACTTCTGGTGTCCTGGGTCTCAGAATTGATTCTTAGATTGGAGTTGATCCATGCTGTTGACTTGGGACCCTGAAGTGACCACATTGGTGGCCGAGGGGCCATCACCGGCCAGATCTCTTTCCCTGCCTCCTGGCCTGGTCCCAGCCCCCCACCCCACCCCTCTCAAGCTGTCACCTCTGAACGATGTAGCAAATGAGGCAGAGGACAGGGTGCTCCATGGTAGGAGCTGTCCCTGGCCAGACCACCCTCAGTCCCGCACACTGAGCCTTCTTGGTGCCATACCCCACTCCCAGCTCCGCCCGGCTCCCCAGGATAGCTACAGCGCCCCCAAGTAGGCTTTCCTGCCTGGGTGGTCCTCAGCCTTGGTAACAAAGAAGTTTTTCTTGGCAGCGTTACTAATTAGCAGTGAAAGGCGATTAGTGTCATTAATAGACTCAAAACATTTGTATTACAAGCTCCTTGCTGGCTGTGGGGGTGCCCTGGACAGAGGTAGGGGTGGGAGGCTTTGAGAGATCAAGCTTGAGAGTGAGCTGGCGAGAGAGGACGTGAGACAGAGGGAGGGAGGGAAGGCATTGGCAAGAAAAAACGAAATTTAAAGCGGATGAATTATTTACTGCAGGAAACAATCCCGGACTCACTTACTCTCACTCGGAACATCCCAAACTGTAATCTGTGGCATTTTTCACATCTCCCTAGCGTGCTGAGTGATTTTCTTTACGACTGGATACCAGAGGCCAAGGTAATCTTGTAAGAGATTGGCTTAGTATTGATCATGTGCATCTTCCCGGGCTCCAGGCTCCCACCCACCCTTGATGCTGGCATCCCCAGTTTGGATCAGATCCCAAGGCTGGCCCGCCCCAGGTGGGAGCTGACAAGGTGGCCATCTCCCTGGTGAGCATCTGGAGCCACGAGGGTGGGCCCCTTGCCCAGGAAGGGGCTGAATGCCATTTTTGGTCTCACCCCAGGACGGTCCTAAATGAGCCCCTGCTCTTTTGCCGTATGCGTATGCTTTAGAAGCGTTGTGTCAGGCCCCTTCCCAAGAAGCCCCAGGGGGACATTTTCGAATCCCATTGTTTGGGTAATGACAGCAGTGGCTCTTTACTGACCTCCTCTGTCCCAGGTAATGTGCTAACCATACCTTTCCTTTATTATCGAATTGTTTCCTCACCACAGTGCTGTTTACTGAAAAACTCAGAGAGGTTACACGGCTTGCGTGGAGTCACTCAGCAAGTGGCAGAAGCTGACCCCCATCCCTGATCTCCTCGCTGGGCACACAGAAGAGGAGTCATGGAGATAAAGCTTACAAGCGTGGATGAAACATAGCAGGTGGTCTGTAGGACTGGGGTGGGGAGGTAGGCTCCTGGGGACTCAGTGCTCCATAGGCAGGCCCGTGTGGCTAATAGCAACATGCAGGCAGCATACAGTCCCAGGGCACTCACTCTGGGCCGGAGTCCGCCGGCTGGGAGGATGCCGCTGGCCTGACAAGACTCTCTGAAGGCAACATATGGCCCTGAGTGGGAGGGAGCTCCACGGAATCGGAATCAAGGAGGAGGAGGGGGAGGCTGGGAGATGGGGACAATAGAGCAGGCGACAGCAGAACTCGGGCTCTGCAGCTGCCTCTGGGCTTCGCTTCCCTTTCAGGGAGAGAGAAGAGGCCTGCAGAGTCCCCGCTTCTGTCCTGACTGGGCTGGGCGACTTCCTGCAAGTCCCTGCTCTTCTCCGGGCCTCTGTCTTCTCATCTGTAAAGTGGGATCTTTGTCCTAAGTCACTGAAAAGGGCTCTTTAATTGAGTTCTAACTGATTACGGTCAGCAGCTGCCCTGCTGCACAGAGGTGGGGGCAGGGAGGACCGTAGGTGCCGAATCTCCCCCTGCCCCTCACAGCCCCTCCCCCGAATGCTAGCTCATAAAGTGCTGGAGTCGCCTCTGATGTCATGGGTGCCAACCCACCCATTTTACGGACAGGAAAACCGAGGTCCAGAGATGGAGGTGGAGGGCACACAGGCAGTCAGGCGGGGTGGGGTGGGGCAGGACCTGAGCCTAGGCATCCTGACTCCCCAGCCATGTTTCTCCTTGGTCTGCCCGATCCGGGCTGCAGGGGCAAATTGGCTCTAAGGCCACTTTGCTTGGGTCTGAGGAACCACAGGCACAGGGCTGGGGGAGGGGGCAGGGATTGGGTCCCACCCCCGGGCTGTGGCTCTGGCATTTGGCCACCTTCTTCTGCGATTGTAACTGTAAATAAGGCATCTGGGAGGACTCCCAGCATTTTAACGGTTTAACAAGCAGTAATGTGTGACCCACACTACAAATGGATCTTTTAATAATGAATAAGCATTTATTTAACAAGTAATAACAGTTTTACCACCCTCAGGATCCTCAGAAGTCCCAAGCTCTGGCATCAGCTCCTCAGACTGGCGTCTCCTGCTCATATCTTTTGTCTACTTTTCCCCCTGGTTGTTTATTTTTGCCTTATTGATTGGTAAAAGCTCTTTGTATATTAAGGCTATTAACCCTTTACCTGCTATATGCAAATATTTCCCCCCTAAGTCTGTACATTTATTTTTTTCTTAGGTTGCACAGAAATTTAAACATTTTATGTAGTAATATATATATATTTTTTTAACTTTGAGGCTTCTGAGTTTTTAGAATTGCTTATAAGCCTGATGGATCCTCTGGCTCTCTTGAGGAATTGCAGGGCAAGACTAAGGCACAGGGTGGGGGCATGGGTGATGCTCAGCAGAATTCAGAGACAAGAGTCCTGGCCCCGTAGTACAACTTTGGGTGAGTCCCTATCTCTCTTGGGCCTCAGTTGCCTTATCCATAAAATAAGGAAGTTGAAATAGACAACCTCTTGCCTGCCTCCCAGCACAAATATCCCAAGAGTCTGAGAAGAGGACGTTGTAGGCAACATGCTGCAGTGCACTCTGGGCCAGCTCCCAGCTACACAGTCTTTCCTGCATCTAACTCCTCCATCAAATCTCCAGCCCCCTTTAGAGCAGGAACTACGTCTTTTTATTGCAGTGTCCTCAGCCCCTTGTAGAAAGCTGCTCCAGAGTAAGCCCTCAGAAGAAATTTTCCCAACCACACTGTTGATCACACCTGAAGGTGAATCCTGGCTCCATTTCCTGCCTCTACGTAGAGGAGGTAGAGTGAAGTGGCTAAGAGAGTGTGCTGCCTGAGTTTGGATATGGACTCGGGTTGCTGGCTGTGTGACCTTGGACAGATCACTTCACCTCTCTGAGCGTCTGTTTCTCATCTGTAAAACCGGGACAAGACTTCCCAGAGATGTCTTGCAGCTTGAATGAGAGATTGACCCAGGAACAAGAAACACACAGGCCTGCCACGTAGTAGGCATTTGATAAATGTCAGATCTCTGTTGTATCTCCATTGCTGATTAGAATGCATTACATCTTGAGCTACTAAAAAATGTTGGCGAGTGTCTTAGGGTTCCTGCAAAAGGAGATCCAAAGAAAAGGATTCTAGGGCAAACAAGTAGTTTGCTGGGGATGTCGTCCTAGAGAGGAGCAGCAGGGGGGCGAGGACATGAGGGGGAAAGGGAGACAGCCAGTGAGCGGTGCATGATCAAATCCATTATCCCCGAGGACATCTGGAGCTGGACTCCACCAGGGAATTCTGGGAGGCAGTGGCGAACTCACACCTCAGAGTATCTACCCGCCAAAGAGAGAGGGGGCTGGGGTCCTCACAGCCCAGCTCCAGAGAATCAGTAATTAGGAGCTCCTCCTCAGTGGCTCTGGAGGCCTGAGCAAGCCTCAGGTAGGGTGCAGGTGCAGGTGTTGGCAGTTGGGGGGTCAGGCATGTGTGCACTGAAATGCTGAGAGTGAGGGGATGGGGTGGGGTCCCGACACCTTTTCTGGAAGGGCAGGTGGTGATGTCTCAAGTGGGCTGGCCCCATGGTTCTGAGAGAAGGGCTGGGTGGCAGAAGGGGGGTTAACCTGTCCTGCTTGTTCATGGATCTTGACTCTGGGCGCTACCTGAAATTGACAGCCAGTACCAAAGGTAGAAGTGTCACCTCTCAATAAGATGAAATCTACGTCTCAGGCGGATTTATCAAGGCCCTGACAAAATTAACATTTGGCCAGGGGACACTGGAAGAGCAGTCTCCAGAAGGGGGTCTCTTTGCATTTTTTCAGGCTGGTTCCTGCCAGCGGCTGGACTACGGAGGTGGCCGGGGTCAGCCATCCAGCTGGCCTCCTAGGGAGGGACGACTGGACGGACAGATGCAGACACACAGGGCAAAAGGAGACTGGAAGGAGAACCATCACCCTGGCTGGAGCAGGGAGGCTGCCAGCAGTCTCGGGGCTGAGTCCTGGCTCTGCCACTGACCTGTCACAACCCTGGGCCTCAGTTTCCCCATCTGGAAGAGCGTCTAGCTCTGACAACCTCCAAGACTGCAGAGCAGGCATGCTCTTCCCTGTGCTACTCCAGCAGTCTCGAGGCTGGTGTGGATTCGAAATGACAGCTAGCCTTGCTTGAACACCTACTATGTGTCAGGCACTGGGCTAATGCTTCACGTATCGTTCCTGTAATACGATTGCCCCACAGGGCTGGCACTGTTCGCGGCTGCATTTTGCCGCTGAATTCAGAGAAATTAAGTTTCACACAGTGAGTCTGGGGCCAAGGAGAGATTTAAACCCAGGTCCCCCAGGTCCCCCAGTTCCCAGCCCAGAGCTCCTTTCACTGCTTGTCACCGTCTCTGGCCCCGGTTCCAGGACCTCGCTCACTGGAACTTCTGAGTCCCGACTTTCCTCTTGCATGAGAGGGCGCGCTGTGAAGGGCTCGGGCTCTGGGTTCGAATCCCGGCTCAACCAGGTCCTCCCTGTGAAACCCCGTGAAACCAGCACACTTCACAGGAGCCCCAGTTTTTTTTTGTCTATAAAATGGTCATGGGAGCCACACTGGCTCATGAGGCTGTCGTGACAATGAAATAGGGGTGACATGTACAAAGGGTCTGCCTGGTTCTAGGGTCACTAGGGAATAGGCTCTGGTGGACTTAGGGCCTCTCACCAATCTCTCCCTTCATTCGGGACCTTTAGATGTGCATGACTTGCATTTGGGGTTCATTTGGGAATGAATTTGTACTCAGGAGGTGAGGCCCTCTCTCCAGCTCAGCCTGTGTGTGGACCCTGGGGTGGGAGGGAATGGAAGGGAGCCTTCCTGAAAGTAACATCCTCCTAAAGCGAGGGTGCCTGGGTGGCTCAGTTGCTTGAGTGTCCAACTCTTGATTTCGGCTCAGGTCATGATCTCAGGGTCATGAGATCGAGCCCCACATTGCCTTCTTAAGATTCTCTCTCTCCCTCTCCTCCTCCCCACCAAAAAAAAAATCCTAAAGCTAAACACAGCTGTGGAACAGACCTCAGGTTCCCCATCTTCAAAATGGGCCTGGGGAGCTC
The DNA here is from genome assembly GCF_009762305.2 of Zalophus californianus. NCBI lineage: Eukaryota > Metazoa > Chordata > Mammalia > Carnivora > Otariidae > Zalophus > Zalophus californianus. The sequence goes on from NC_045602.1 coordinate 125,937,091, forward strand.
CACCCCCGACCTTGAGTCTATTTGAGTGTAAATAGACTTTTAAAAAATAGGACTCCAGGCTCTTAGAAAGATTCACTGTGGCTACTCTTTAGACCCTGAGTTTACTTAAAGCCCCCACACCTCGGTTAACTGTACAGTGGAACACAGTCCTTGCTGCGCTGGGCTGTGGAGGGAGCCGAGAGGGGTGCCGTCATGTTGCACACTTGGACCAGTGCCTGATACCTAGGAAATCAAGAGGGCATGGGAGCGTCCAGAGAGGGACGAGGCTTGTTCGAGGCCGCATGGCAGTCAGGACTGTAACCCCAGGACCCCAGCACCCCTACACTGAGCCCAGCCTCTGCCCATGTCTCCAGCACCCCCTCCCCCAGTCAGGGCCGCCTCGGCCCCCCTGCCCCCTCCCTTGCCCAGGAGTGAGTGGAGGCCCAAATCCAATTAGCTTGGGAGCCGACTGCAGAGCATCGTCCCTTTAATAGAGCTGGAGAAGCTGCAGAGATAAATGGGAAATTAGAATTCTGCTGGGGTCCCTGAGACCCGCCCACCCGCCCTGAGCTGGGGCTGTGGCAATTCTCCTGGGGACCGGAGCTGTCTGAGCAGTAATGGGGGGGCCGCCCTTGAGAGGTGCTGGTGAGGGCCAAGGTGCCGGGCCAGCCTCTCCCACTACCTGCCTTCCCCCGGACCACCCACCCTCCCCACTGCTTCCCCATACAGATCTAACTTCTCTCCTCCTGATCTCTCCTCCCTTACCCCTTCCTCAGCCGCTTCCCCTCCCTGTACCTGAAGGCCCTGTTTTGGGGAAGCTGGGATTGGGGGGCATCCTGTTAGGGTCTGGCACTCAGTTCCTGGTGTACCCCTCCCTTTCCCTGCCACCCTGGCTCCTAACTGAACAGGATCTTTCCCTCCTTGCAGTGATGTGGACCCCGGGAGGAGCAGGGGCCTGGGTGAGGACTGACTCTGGGGCTGAGGCCCCCTCTGGTCTGCGGGCTCCGTCACCTGTGGGGCTGGGACAAGGCCTGGCTAGACCTCTCTAGTCACCATCAAGAAAGAAGGGTCTGCCACAGGAGCTCCTTCTGAAGGTCCCAGAGTGGGCGCACAGATGAGGCATCCGCAGCCCCCTCCTCCAGAGGGGTATGGGCTGTCCCAGGAAGTCCCAGGTCACTGCCACTGTCTTGCTGTGCTCTTCTGCAGCTCCCTGCCCCACTCAAGACTCAGTTTCCCCTCCTGTACAACGGGAAAGGGGTTGACACCCAATGGAGACCTATGATTGGGGCCTGGACACCTCAGACCCACACCCTGGGAAGCAGGCAGGTCCCCCTACCATCAACCCAGCCCCGCCCCCGCCTCCCCCACTCCCTCCCTCGGGGGACACATTTGCTGCTGGGAAAGTTAATCCATTACAGTTTAAAGGCTCCGTTTCTTGCTGGCAGTAAATTACCTGCTTTGCATTTTGCAGCAACAACTTAACGGTATTAATTTATTGTGCTCTGTCTTTAACAAACATCATTATCATATTGCCAGCCAGGATTATGCAAATGGGAGGGACAAGGGAGAGAGAGGCCGATTCTCCTCCCCAAAGTCACCTTGATTTATTAACTTTGGGGCCCTGCAGTTGGCCGGGTCTGGGAGGCCCAGGTGAACAAGGAGGCCGGGAGGACCTGGGAAGTCTGGGAAGAGAGTCTTCAGAACAGCGGGGGCTTCCAGGGGAGGTCCCCCTGGGAGGGAAGGACTGTTTGGGCCTAGAAGGATCCCCTTGCCATGTGACTTTGGACAAGTCCATTCCCTTCTTTGGGCCTTGGCTTCCCCACTTGTAAAATGGGGGTTAGAGTCAGATGTCTTTGGAGCTAATAATATGTGAACTTGAGATTCACCAACACATTCTGAATGACCCGAAAGAAGAGGTGTGTGTGTGTGTGTGTGTGTGTGTGTTTGGGGAGGGTGGGCCCAGTGGGGAAAGGTCTGGGGCCATGTGATCCTGGGCCAGGGTCCTCCTCCTGCTGGGTTCCCTGGTTCCTGTGACTGCCCATCCCAGGTCTGCCCTAGTGATGGGTGCCAACATGGAGGCGAGATGGGGGGGAGCAGAGACTGAGAGAAGGGGCTACTGCCTGGTTAGAGGCCAGAGGCCAGTTAGGGAGGGAGGTCAAGGCTCCCAGGCTGTAGATGGGGACGCTGGCTTGGAAGGGGAAGCCAGGACCAGCTGAGGAGGGGAGGCAGAAGCATTTAGCATCTGATTTTCCATCAGTCCTGAGGGCTGGTCTGGTCTGTGCCACGGGGGCTATGGAGGGTCATAGGCTGGGTCCCAGCCCCCTGCTGAGACTTGTGCAGCCCCTCTGAGGTTCCTGGCACACTGAGCCCCCACGGGATACTCCCAGTTGGCCTGCCTGGGGAGCTGGAGGCAGGTGGGGCCGCAGCCTCCCTCTGCTCACCTCGGCCCCCACCCTGCCCACCTCCTGCCTCCGGCTGGACCTGGACACAGTGAGAGGCTGCCTGATTACACAGCTGGCTGCCCCCGGCCACCCGAGGCCCGCGCCCCACCACCTGCAGCCTGGCTCTGCCAGGAACTCACTGGGGCTGCTTCCAAGCACCCGTGGGCTCCAGCCCAGGCTTCTGCTCTGGCCATCAGGGCCCTGCTCTGGGCCCAGCAGAGGCGCCAAGGTGGGGGCTGGAGAGGAGCCAGCGGGGAGGAGAGGGCACCATCCAGCCCAGCTGGGCGCAGGAACAGGTGGGGGAATGAGCACGCGGGGTCATCCTCTCTGCCCAAGCCCCACGGCGCCCGATATGTCTCCCATCCCAGCCTTGTTTCCACCTCTGCCTACCGGTCCCCCAGGAGCTTGGGGTCCTGCCCGCACCACTTTCCTCTCTCCCGGGCTTCCATCCCGCCTCTCGGAGAAGGGGTGGGGGCTGGGGAGGGAACCAGGAGCAGAGGGAAGGGGGTAGTGGAGGGGACGCAGGCAGGGGAGGGGGTGGCAATTCAATTTCCAGAGTCAGTCCCTGCAATTCAGGTGGTGTCGTGATAAGAAAGCCATTTCTGCCTGGGTTTCTAATCCACGCCCCGCTGCCTGCGCACAGCATAGCGAGGCTCCCTCCCTCTGCCCAGGGCCAGAGGCCAGAAGGGACCGGATGGGCTCCAGACGAACGTGCTGAGCAGCCCGGCTGGGGCAAAGGCCCGTGGAGCCTTCTGTGGGCCAAGGCTAGCAAACCCAGGAGGAACGGCGATGTTCAGTCGCCGAGAAGGAAAAACCCCGCAGGTTGCTCGGATGCCCACAGGCAGGCACCGTCGTGATTTAATTTGAGGCACACAGCGGCCCTTGGCATAAGTAGCGATCACTCCCATTTCGTGGACGGGGAAAGGGAGGCTCGGAGAGGGAGGGGGGTTGGCCTCAGGTCACACAGTTGGCACGCGGTGAGAGAAGAGCGAGTTGAGGTGGGCAGGGCACGAGCCGGTGCCCGAGGTGCGGGGTGGGGGGCGGGTGTTGGGGAAGGAGATGGTGTGCGGGCTTGGTGAGCATGGGGACCCTCCCCTCCAGGCAAGGACAGGAAGAGCCCCTCCTTCACACTGGGCCACCTTCCAACTCAGCTGGACCCACCGGGCCAGGTGGATGGAGCAGGCGGCGGGCATTGTCGGTCCTCGGCCAGCAGGTGCCAACCTCAGACCTCACAGGGAGTGGCCCGGCAGGACCCGGCCCGGCATGAAGACCCAGAGTGGCTCAGGACCGTCTGAGCGGCCTCGGGAGCCTGTCGTGCCGGCTGCGCCCGTAGCCTGTGGGGTAAAGAGCCAAGACAGATGGGACAGGAGCAAAGCAACGAGGGGACCCCTGGCCCGGACACGGCCAGGGAAGCAGCTGCAACCGTGCAGCCGTCTGCGAGAGCCCGGAGCCCAGGCGGGGTCCCTGCGGCACCCCCCTCCCTTTACGAGACGCCCCTGCCCAAGTCCTGCCCTCACCTCTCAGGGGGCCTGACTGGGAACTGGACTTGCCCCTGGGAGCTCCCCACAGGCAAGGGGCAGGGACGAGGGCTGGACTGAGGCGGAGGGGCTAGGCTGCTCCCCTTCCCCGGCCAGGAGAGTGGCAGGGAAGCCCATGGCCAGCCCAGACCTTCCTGCCTGATGCCCAGTGGCCCACGGGCCAGCTGTAGGGGTGGAGGGATCGCAGCTGGGCTGGACCCTTCCTCTGGCGCCCCTTGCCACTGGCCCCCAGGGATTAACAGGAGGGGAAGAGGCAGGGTGAGCTCCTCCCAGATTTGATGCAGGAGAACTGGCAAGGGATACAAAGCAAGGAAGCATCTTGAATCCTATCTGTCTCTCTCTTTGCCCCCCGCCCCGCCCCCGCTGACTCCAGAAGGTCTGTCGGGGGAGGGCTGGAGGGTCTCTAAAGCTGGACAGGATCCTTCCTCCTCTTTCCAGCTGCCCCACACTGGCCCCAGGTTTGATGCGGGGAGAGGTGGCAGGGCCGGGCCGGGCGGCTTGGCCGAGGGAGGCTCCCCAGAGCAGCTGGTGGTGTGCAGGGCCGTGGGTGGCGGCGAGCGGGGACTTGCTTTAGCAGGCAAGCTAATCTCATTTGGTTGCTGCAGCCCAAACAACCAGGGCTGCATGCTAAGTGGCCGGAGGCAGCAGTACGACTCAGGACAGACCCAGGAGAGGGGACCGGACTTGTGTGTGGCCAGGAGAACCCAGAGGCAGGCCTTGCCTGGGGTGAGGAGCCATACTGGGCAGTGGCAGGGGACAGCGAGGGGGACTATGTGCTCTGGGGGGTACCTACGGGGAGATGGGGGCGTCAGGGTCACCTAGGTCCTCTGTCAATTCTCTGCCTTCCTCCTTTGGGATCCCAGGGTAAGGTTTGTGGGGACCTGGGAGTGCCTGCCACGAGGCAGGGGACACCGGGAGCTCAGCTGGTCCCCTTCCAGGCAACTGTGATTGCAAAGAGGTACCTGCTCCCAGGGAGGGGAGGAGACGAGGGGGGCGGCCCAAGGAAGGTGCTGGAACAGAGGAGGAGTTGAGGGCAGGCTGGGGAGGCCGTGAGCGTGGAACTCTGTGGGCGCTGCTCAGTCACCCACTCCTCCACGCCTCCAGGAGCTGGCCTGGAGGGAGGCCCAGAACGGCCCCGGCCACTACAGCATGACTGAGGCTAGCTAGGACTCTTGTGAAATGGTCCGAGACCTCGTTAGCTCAGAGGGGGAGGGATGGAAGCGCCAGGGATGCGGGTCTGGGGTTGGCGGAGGAGCTGGGCCAGGAGATAAGAGGGCCTCCTGACTGCCACCCACACTCCCTACCCTGCCTGCCACCCCTCAGGCCCTCAGGACGGCTGACACCCTCGGCGCCCTGGGAGAACCCTAGAATCACACAGGGAGCTCTGGCCTTTCGGCAAAATCTGCAGCCTCCAACATGGGGGGCTGCCTGCATCGCGGTGAGAGACGGAGACCTGCTGACTACCACAAACCCTGACGGCTGCGGGCTGGGTGGCACTCACGGAGCCCCCGTGACTCAGTTTCCCCATGTGCGCGACGGCCTGCAGATGAAATGAGACGATGCATGTCCAGTGTCTGGCACAGTGTCCAGTGTCAAAGAAGCCCTGTTATCCTTTTCCAGCATCACATCCAGCACAGTGCGGGGCGCCCAGAAGACACCCCAACACACTCACCCAAAAGCACCGCAAATGCTCCATCACTGGAGTCTGATGGGCTTTTAGAGAACAGCTCTGCCCTCACTTGCTGTGTGGCTGTGGGCAAACGTCTTCACCTCTCTGAACCTCAAATTCTCCATCTGTAAAGTGGGAAGGAGGATACTTACCTTACAGGAATGTTGCAAGGAGCTAAATAAGAATATACACATAAACAAGAATCTATCTGTCTATATATTTATAGACAGTGCCCAGTATGCAGTAGGTTCTCACTAAATATCTGTCCCTGCCTGTAGGAGCCCCCTGTCCAACACTAACTCGCAGGAGATACACTGAGGTCCAGGTTGGGGTCAAGGGCTCACCCAGGATCCAGGGCTGGGTCTCCCGACACCTACGGGGGAAACAGAGAGACGGAATCTCTGGCCCTTGGTTTTGCCACCTGCAGGAGGAGACATCTGGATGGATCCCTGGTTTCCAGCTTGGCTCTGGACTCTCGGGGGCCAAGAGGCTTAGCGACCACTAAGCCTCAAATGTGTAATAGCCCCCGACTTGTTTATGTTCCAGGATCCCGGCAGCTTGGACCATCTGGGATGCGTCGTCTTGCCATGCCCCTGCCCATGCAGAGCCTGCTCATCCCTGCCCGGGGCATGGTTGGCTCACCTGACCGGCAGGGGGTGAGTGGACGGGAGAAATGGCCCCACCTCAGCCCCAGCCGGCTGGAGCCTGGGCCTTGGACGCTGTCCCCCTGCTTGTCTAATTTAATCACAGCTGTGTGCACGGTGACTCTATAAATAATTTTTAGTGCGACATAACCATTATTTCACTAATTGCTTCATGCGCACCCCTGGCCTGTGAGATAAATTAAAGTTTGCTGAGTCAGCACCTTTGGCCGATGCCACTTTGGGGCCTGGGAAGTGCAGCCCAACAATGTTCCCATGCCAGCCTTCACCTGGCACCCTGAGCAAGAGGGCACCGCTCACATGAAGGGAACAAGCGTGGAAGGAATGATGAAGAATGAAGAAAAGGGGGCTAACAAGGGTTGCCATGTACAGTTGTACAGGTTGTATCCTGCACAAGGATACTTGGCCTAGGGAGCAAGTGGGGACTGAAATGTAGCCCACACAATGCTTTACCAGTGCATGTGCACTGTTGTGGAATTTTGTTGACTCAGGAGCAGCAGATACTTTTTTGTGATCTGCACAAAGGCACTCACTGTAGGGACTAGTACACCTGAGGTAACACCCATTCGGCCAGGTTGTCAGGACTACCCCTGTCAGAGGGGAAGCAAAGCAGTCTGTGCCTCAAAGGCGCCTCATGGATTATCAGTCATGTGGAGATCAGGGTTCTAGGTCGGATGGGAAGTGACCTTGGGCAAGTCACTCTCCCTCCTCTGGGTTATAATGTTTTGACAGTTTATGAAACTCTAATCACATCTAAGGCTGGGCCTCCAGCCCTAGGCACTGGCTCTAGACACTGTCCTTTCCACCATCCTAGCATATTCCGAAGTCGTAGAGGTGGCTTGGAAGAAAGATTCCCACAGTCAAGCACATTTGGGAAGCATCAGGTTAAATAGGGTTTCTTTTCTGCAGGACTTTGCAGAGAGGCTATAGTCTGTTCCAAAGCAGCGTGGCTCTCAGAGAGGGCAGGAGATTCCTAAATGCATTTGGCCATGGGATTCTTTATTTTAGGGCTCTTGTTCATGAGGGGATCCTAATTTCTATCTCTGGGCTTATGAAGGAGTAGATTTCATCCCCAAGGACAGAGAACTCTCCTCTTCAATGTCCTTCTTCTGTCCCACTGCCCAGGGTGGACACTCTGAGCCCTTACTGCATTCAGGGCATGTCCTGACCTGTCCCCCATGAGCAGATGTGGGTTTTGCTTCCCACAGAGGCAGCGTGGCCTGAGTCCTGACTCTGAGCCCTGAGGCCACCAAGCTCCAAGGTCCTCGAGGGTAGAAGTCACATCTCAGGCCTACCTCGGGGCTGTCTGTCGAGTGAATGAATGTCCGAGTGGCTGATCTGTGCAATGGGCGCCCAGACACCTGGCTTCTTGCCATCCCTAAACGCTACCGGCTGTGCAACCTTTGAACAGATTGCTTCTGGGAGTCCGCGGCCACCTGAGCTCCCTGTTTGTCGAATATGGATCCAACACTCAGTCTTGTGTATTCTGAGGTGCTGGTAACACCGGGTGTTCGGGTGTGATTTCCACAGTGTCAACTGCATGACAGAAGCGGGGACCGTTGCTGTGGTCTGTCTCCCAGGCCCCGGGGCTAGGACTGTGACAGGTGTTCAAGGGCTCTGTGGACTGAGAGCCCTCCTGGGGTCAGGCCCTGTCCCTGGAGCCTGTCACACATCCTTCTCATCCAGTAGTCCTCACAGCACTGCAAGAAGACTGTCTTATCCTTGTTTTATGGACGAGAAAACCGAGGATCAGAGAGGTGGTGGAGCTTATCCAAGGTCACACAGCTGGATTTGAACCCACATCTGTCTCCAAGCCTGGTTGCTCACTCCACTCCCACCTTATTGGCTCCTATGTTACCACCCTTTTTGGGCAGGGAGATGGAGTGGGTTAGTAAGGAATGCTCAAGGGACTGTTGGTCCCATTGTGCCATCATTTGCTCGATGCGAACGGTACCAAGGGTCTCGGTTGAGTGTCCCCCATGCACTTGGCATTGAGCTGTTGCTTTAGATCCATTATTCTCCTCACCGAAGCCTCCCTCACCCCCCGTTTAGGGATGTGGAGATGGAGGCATGGAGTGCTTAGGTGACCTGTTCAAGTGCAGGCAATTAAGGAACAGATGGCCAAAGTCGGCCTGATTCCAGAACTTTGCTATTCCCCCCTTATTCCGGGGCTGCTGTAAAATCCATGGCCCCGAACAGCCAGCCCCGGTCTAGGAGGAGACACCCGTCTCCTCTGTGGCTCCAGGGTCTGACACACCATGTTCCTCTATAGCAGCCACCGGTGAGGCGTCCCCCATGCGGGTCACAAGCCTCTGGGCCTCTCCTTCCCCACCCACCCCTGTGCCCTCCTCCCCGTGGGCCCTGTCCTTGTCACTTGGCACATCATCATTGCTGGAAACACTGAAGAATGATGGCAGAGCTCTGGCCCAGCTTCTCCAAGGTCTCCGTTTAACAGACAGGGAGGCCGGAAGGAGGAGACGGAGGGTGAAGTGACCGCTGACATTCACGATTGATGCAGAGCTGTTTACACCTGAGCCTACCTCAGCAGGCTGTCTCCAGGAAGGCGGGCTCAGGCAGCCTGTTCCTCTCCCTGTCCCATCTCCCCTGCCCTCACCACCGGTCACAGCCCCGCTTCTGACTCCGGCATTCAAAACCCCTTGCCTCTGGCCCCAGCCTGCCTGCCTCTCCAGCCTCATCCGTTGCTTGCTCATTTATTTTAAACAATATTTCTTGATCACTTCTGCGCCTGGCAGCGTTCTAGGTACTGAAGATACAGCAGAGAACACAACAGATAAAATCTCTGCCTTCCTGGGAGGAACTGACAGTAAGCAAGTTAACAAACAAATGTGTAATGTCAGACAGAGAAAGGGGCTTTTAAGAAAAACAAAACAAAACAAAGCCAGACTCCTCCAAGGAATCTATAGACAGAATTCAGGGGGTCAGTGAAGTTAAAGGGGGGGGGGAATTACACTTTTTATTTCACTAACCTCTAACTGAAATATAGCATTTCTCTTCAATTATAAATGTTGGCAACACACTGCAAGAGTACCAGCAACGCCTATGACTTTGTCACCAGCAGAAATCAGATATTTCCTATCACATTACGGTTGTCAGCATTTCAAAATATCATTGATACTCATCACTGCTTCAAAATTGTGATAGTTAATAGACCTGCCATGGCTCTTGTTACGTAATGCTTTCATAGAGAAGCACACATAGTACTCGATCACACGTGTGTTTGGTAAATATTTTGAGAACTCTATTTCAATACCATTGGCTTCTTTTGTGATTCTACATATTTTCCACGACACATTTAAAAACGTTATTCTGGGAAGGGGTCTGTAGGCTTCACCGGGGGCCAAAGGGTTCATGTTCCCAAATGGGTTATCTCCCGGAGTTAAGAAGGATGCAGAGGGCAGAGTGTGGGCAGAAGGGTCAGGAGGGCCTCTCTGGGGAAGTGATACTTGAGCAGTGACCCAAAGGAGGCAGAGGAGCCGCCACACAACGGTTCTGAGTGAAATTCATTCTGGGCCGAGGGAGCAGCGGGTCTAAGGGCTCTGAGTGGGAAGGAGCCAGGAGACCAGCTTGGCCGGAGCTAAGGGAGGGTGGGGGGTGGGGAGGGAAGGGGCCACATCAAGCAAGGGCTCGAGGGCCTCAGTAAGCCAGGTGTGGGAAGCTACTGCCGGGGACGATGCATTCCAATGTATTGATTAGGGGGTCACTTTGGATGATGAGCCGAGAATGGAGCACTGAGCTGAGCAGTGGGTTCAGAGCGGAGCAGGAGACCAGGTGCGAGGTCCCTGCCGTCTTCCAGGGGGAAGATGGTGACCTCTTGGACCAGGGGGGCAGTGGGAAAGGCGGCCCCATCCTGGAGATATTGTGAGGCGAGAACCAACAGGACTTAGATGGAGCGAGCCGTGAGCTTTCACGCTCTGTGCTTTAGCTTATGCTCGCTCCCCCGGGCTGTGCCTTCCTGTGGCATCAGTCCTTTGGTCCAGAACCCTCGGATTCTCCACCGTGTGGCAGAGCCAGCTAGTTATCTCCTCTTTATCCAGTTCCCCCTTCTTCCTTACTAATAGATCCCCAGTATTATTTAGGCGAGAAACGTGCCCACCTTAAAAGCCACATCTCCCAGCCTCCTTTGCAGCTAGGCCTTGCCACGGAGATATGATAGGAAGTCATCGGGTGGGGCCTCCAGGAACAGGCTTTTATGGGCGGTGGACTCATCCTTTGGTCTCTTTTCTTCCTCTTTCTTCCTCCCTGGAACAGGGACGTGATGGCTGGAGCCCTCCCCACAACAGCTTTTTAGAGACCATGAAGGAAAGGTCAAGGATATGACAGTAACTCGACTCTGATATCCCTGAGGACTGAACCTCCATCAGAGCTTCTCATGGTAAGAAAAAGAAAACCTTTGTGGATTCAAGCCCCTGTAGTTGGATCTCTGTTATTAGCAGTAGAATAAAATTCCCACCTGATACAACCACAACACAACTGCCTATCGGATGTATCCAGCCGAGTAACACAAGCCCCTCGGGCTCAACATGTCTGTTGCTGGGCCTGCCATCTTTCTGTCAAGGAACTTCTTATTGGGGAATCCAGATGTCTGGGGGAAAGAGAACTAAGGGTACAAGAGCTGCACCTGCTCACCGACCTACCACCTTTCTATTTGCCCAGCCACCCGTGTATCTACCTGTCCATCCGTCCGTCCGTCCATCCATCCATCCATCCATCCATCCATTCGTGCATCCATGTATCTGACAGACGTTTATCAGGCATCTTCTGTGTACTGGGCCCTCTGCTATACACAGGAGCTAGAGATGTGAATAATATATTTTATTTGATGCCCATTTGCTTCTAGATGAGCAGAATATCTCTGGAAGTCTCCATCAGAAGCTAGAAACCATGACTTGTCCCCACAGAGGGAGATTAGGCAGCCAGAAACACGGGTATTTATTCCTTTCAATCCCTTTGAATTTTGCCTCATGTGTACGTGTTCACTCTCTAAACATTTTTAATTAAAAATACATATACATCTCATCTGGATTTTCAGAATTTGCTTTGGTCCTGAAAGGATTTGAGGCACTTACAAGAATCCACAGAGATGAATAGAGGCTGCCCTGCTGTTGGGGAGTTGACAGTCTCATGGGGAAGAGAGAAGAGTCAACAACGCCCATAGAGTGTCGCATGAGCTGCAGAGGGCCGCGGGAGGCCACTTGGCCTGGTCTTGCAGAGTCCTGGCGGCAACACTCAGCCATGGCCTCCAAGCAATGACCTAGCACAGCCACCTTTATCTTGCCCCTGTGTGGGCTTGAACGCCCACCTCTGGAACTTAGCTGCATGGCAAAGACCCTCTCCCCCCAAGTTCAGGCACTCCGGGGAGCTGACCCCTAAGTTCTGGAGCCACACGTCTGTCTGTCTGCCCAGGGCAGGGAGAGCTGAAAGGGCAGCCTGGGGCTGGTGTGTTTATTCTGCACATGCCCCGCCAGGCCTGGGTATGAATGCACAGAGTACGGGAGGGAACCTGCCTCTGGGGCCCTGATGTCCAGCACGGCCATGACCTCAGGCTGGGAAGCGGGGCTAGGGCTGAGGGAAGGCAGGAGCCCGGCAGGGAGAAGAGAGGGCCAGCCGGGCTGCTTGGAGAATGCGGTCTTACCCGAGCAGCCCTTTGAAATCGAGCAAGAATAACTTTAAACAATAAGATGCTTCTCTCTCCCCCTCGGCTGTTGCCCAGGCAACGCCAGAGTGCTCAACAACTGTTTAGCTTTTTAAGAAACCAAATCCCCCTCCCTTTGGTCAGCTACCGCCAGGAAGATGAAGAGGCTGTGTAGGCGCCCCTGGCGGCCCATTGTGTGGGAACCCGGGTCAGCCGCCTGCAGCAGTGACATTTAAATCTGACGCTACATATTATATATGAACCTGGAGCCGCACTCCTCAGTGACTTGTGCTCTCTAACCGGGGGAGGCTTCAGTCTCCCGCCCCAGACTCTGCCTGCATGGGGCACTGGCAGTCTGGGGGTCACTGCAGAGGCTGATCTCCGCCTGCAAAGCAGCTGATGTCAACGTGGGCGTGGGGAGGCAATGTGTCCCCAGCCCTCTGCATCACCTGACCCAGGAGGGTCCTCATCGGGCCAGAGGTCCTTGCATCCACCCAGGGCAGTGTTTACCCGGCCGGATGCTCTCCGCTCTCCGGAAAATCCTCCTGCCTTTGTGGGACCGTGGCCATTCACACCAGCCGCTCATCTGCTCATCTATTTTGCATCTTCCTGCCATTGAGACAGGCTGATGCCCATTATCTCTGTGGGGCCTCCAACAACCCAGTGAGGGAGGTTTTTTGCTATCCCCAGGTTACATATAAAGAAACCCAGGTGCAGGGAGCTCTGGAAGAAGGCTGCTGGGTGCTGCGCACTTTAAAACAGAAATCCTTAGGACCCTGCAAGGAGGCAGATGCAACCATGAACCCATTTTGCCAGAAGTGGAAACTGAGGCTCGAGGGGGTCGACAGAACAGCTAGATGGCATGGCAGGATTTGGACTGGGGCCGGCCATGCTCCTGGGTCCGACCCTGGACTGCCTTGGTGAGGTTCTGCAATGTGCAGACAGAAGGGCTGAGCTTTCCTGGCTCCTGGGACTTGGCCAATCTTCTGGAGGGGTGATTGGTTCCCCACGTGGCCTCCAGGGAAGGAAAGTGTGAACTTCGGGGTTATGACCTTCTGGATCCTCAGGCAAGGCCAAGGAGCATATTTAAACCCTCCCGTGCTTGTCTGTAAGATGGCAGTGTGGTTGGGGAGCGTCCTGGCTGCCACTTAGAGCCGTCCCCACGGTGGCCGCGTGTGGCCACGTCCTGGGCACTCTCGGATCCCCGCATTTAATCATCCAGCAACTCCTGACACAGGTATTATTGTTCCATTTTTAGAAGAAGAAATGGAGACCTAGGGGGGTGGGGTCTCTGGCCCGAAGTCAGGGCTAAACCCTGAGCGCTCATGAAGATCAAGCGCAGGGACAGGTCCTGGCACATAGTAGGTTTGGAACAGGAGCTGGCTCCGGTCCCCCAGGAAGAGGAACAGAGGGGCTTGGTCTCCTGGGAAACAAAACATGGGACAAAGTTAAATTTAGAAGAGCCAAACCAGGTTAAAACGGGCCCCTTATCCAAGCTCAGCTGCAAAAATCAGGACGGGGAAATTGGCTTCAGCCACTACAAAAACCTACCAGTCTGGCCGCGGTGGGGGAGGGCGGCTGTGAGGCGGGGCGTCTGGGCTCTGCTGCCCTCCATCCGCCCCCGGGGCTGAGTGAGGGAGTCTGCACCTGGCCCAGGTGGCCTTGCCCTGCCTGCGGGGCCCGCCTCCCCCTGCCCAGTGACAGGGGGCACAGGCCCAGGACAAGGTGCTGCCTCCTGGCAGACACCTCAGCCCGCGGCCGGTCCCTCCTCGCACCCCAGGGGAGGGGGAGAGCCCCCTGCGCCTCCACCTCCGCAGAAGGCCTGTCCCCCCACAGCCCGCCCCGCCCGCCCGTTTAGCACCGCTAAGTGGCAAGCCCTGAGGGGCGGAGGCGGGAGGGGCCGGGTAATGAACTCCTATTGGCCTCCTTCACAAGATCACTGCCTTAATTTACGAGGCCTGAGCGACTCTCATTTCCCCAGTGCGCGTTGAGTAATTAACTATTAATAAAAGCATTACCGAGTTAACCACGGGGGCATGTTTAATTCATGGGGCAGCCCTGGAACAGGACGGGAGGCTTTGGATCAGTGGGGGATTCCTCCTGGAGCAAAATATTGCCAGTGGGAGGCTGCCCCACCACCAGCCCTGGGCCATTCTTGACGCCACTAGCCCGAGGGGTCTAGTCCCAGGAGGGCAGTGAGACTGCTGGCATCCCAACCAGAGGGCCACCCAGTGGATGGCGGGCCCTGGGAGGTGTGAGTCCCAGGGGGTTGGCTTCTTGCTATGATGGGGAGCGAGGTGAATGACCATGGGCAAGTCACCTGGCCTCTCGGAGGCTGTTTCTCATCTGGAAAGTGGGGTGGCTAATAACACGGACCTCCTCGGGGTGGACTGCAAGAGGGAAAGAAATCACTCATACCTCTGTGTCTTTTCATCTGCTCCTCCCCCTGCCTTGTATGCCTTTCTCCTTTTGTCTGCTTGGCAACTCCTAGTCTTCAAGACTCTGTTCAAAAGGGTCAGCTCCTCCTGAGAATTTTTGCTCTTCTCCTGCACCAGGCAAAATTGGTTGCTCCCCTTTCTGTCCCTCCCATACATTCTTCTGTTATGGCATCCATCCACCCACCCATCCATCCATCCATCCATCCATCATCCATCCATCCATCCATCCATCTATCCATCCATCCACCCATCCACCCGTCCATTATCCATCCATCCATCCATCCATCATCCATCCATCCATTCATTCATCCATCCACCCATCCATCATCCATCCATCCATCATCCACCCATCCATCCATCCATCCATCATCCATCCATCCATCCATCCATCCATCTATCCATCCATCCACCCATCCACCCATCCATCATCCATCCATCCATCATCCATCCATCCATCCATTCATCCATCCACCCATCCATCATCCATCCATCTATCCATCATCCATCCATTCATCCATCCATCCATCCATCCACTCATTCATATTTATTAAGTACTTATAGTTTGCATCTCTGATCATGTTGTTTTGAAGTTTTGGATAAGCTTGGCTTTCCCCAGCTAGTGGTTCTTAATCTTTTGGGGGTCAAGGACTCTCCCCCAGAAAAATGCACATATGCACATATGCACATACAGGCCATGTTGCTTCCCTCTTCAAAGATTTCTGGTCATCCCTGAAGTCAGGCTGTGCACCCCAGGAGCGGTGGATGCTGTGAAGGGCTGCCTAGAACCCCTCTGGGATTGAAAGACTGATTTCCCGCGGCCACTGGGGTCTTGGCTGGAAGATGGCCCTCAGCTGTCAGCCCTCTTTGGAGATTGTCTTCATCAGAGGGCAACTGCCTGACCCAAGGTCACGCCTTCATCCAGGGTAGGCTCACTTCGAGTGACAGATCAGCGTGGAAGTGCAAAGGGCTATCCCTTCTCCAGAGCTCTCTGTCAGGACCGCCTCAAAGCTGGACTCCTCCCCCGCCCAAACTTGCATCCTTTCCCTCCCTTCCGCAGGTGTTTTTCCCGAGAGCACTTGCTAAGCCAGGTCCTCCACGCCAATCTCCCACTCTGCGTCTACTTCCCAGGGAACCGAGGGGATTCAAAAGCCCTGCGGAAGTTCATTGAGGACAGCAAGCGTGTCTTAATGACTTCGGTATCTCTCGCAGCTCTCACTGGCCAGGGCACATGGTAGATACTCCAGAACCAGTTTTTCAATACATCTTAGGGCATTTTCTCTCAGTTCTCTGCTCTGTCCCTCTGTGGTCCCAACGGGAGAGTTCTCATCAGACACCCAGGAGAAAGGGACAGTCCTGCCAGCAGGATGCCAGGGGCACCAGAGCTGTGGGCCTGTTTCTGGGAAATGCACTAGTTGTCAATGAAGCTGTAAATAACCATGGGAACAGAAGTCAAGCTAATTGGCTGCTACAAAGCAGGGGCAAAGGGGCCTGGCTGATGTCAGGGCTGTGTGGTTAGGGGTGAAGGCTCAAGGGGATGGCTGGGAGGCTGGAGGACAGCAGGAATGGGTGGTGCTGGTTCGGGTGGGGGCAGGGGGACTCATTTAGAAGTCAGACCGAGGTCCCCGGAACCTGGAAAATCCCCTTTAGTTTCCACTATTGGGAATTCCTTCACAGAACAAATATCTATTAAGTGTCTCCGCTGTGCCAGGCATGGTAGGCAGGATGGCGCCTTTGCAGGGCCAGGCCCCTGTGTTTGTGCCTCTCCTTGGCTTTGTCACTGGCAAGTGATGTGACACCCTGGCCACTGACATCTGCTACTCCGCCCCTAGCGTGTGCCCAGCGTTGTGCTGTTTGACACAGATGAGTCCACTTCATCTACTCAGTCGCTTCGTTAAGAGATATGGGTTATTATTATTCCTTCTTTACAGACAAGGAGACAGACCCAGAGGGATCCGCAATGTGCCCAGGGCACGAACCTCATCACAGGGCTGAGAGGAGAGGTAATGCCAAGTCTGGTGGGGTCCCAGGCTGCTCTCCGCCACGATGCTGCTTGACCTCCATGAGCTTCGTTTCCACAGCTCTGAAATAGGTACAATCCACCCCTGCTGCCCCGGGTCGTTGGGGACAAATAACCTCCCTCTGTGAGAGGCCTAGGGGTGCCCAGTGAATGTGCTAACCCAAATCCAGCACAGCGTCCGGCCTGTGGCCAACACTCACTGAGTGTGTTCGACCCAAATGGATCACCTGGGAGTCCCCACCCTGTCCTCCGAATTGCAAATTGGGGACCCCTCTCAGTCCAGTGTTACTGCATGATGCAGAAAGCTGTGGCAGGTACCACGGGGACAATTCTCTTGGTGACAAGGGACTCCATTCTCCAGCCACTGGGATTTTCAGGTTTTCCTCAGCAGCAAGGAGCAGAACCAGACGGGGGTGGCCCCCCAAGCCCAGGCAGAGAAGGGTGCCAGAAGGAAGATGAACGCATTTCAGGTCCAGCTCCTGTCTCGGGTCTCCCCCACAGGCGAACCCAGCTGCTTCTCCTCCCCGCGCCACGACCCCGACGGCAGACATCCTCATATATTAGGGGCATTAACCTTCCCTCCACCGCAGGCCCAGGGGAGAGACGGTGGGCATGTAAGCACTTAAAACTTGAACCCGCAGGTCAGCCCTCCTTCCTCCCTCCTCTGCAGAAGCCCCAGAGTTGGAGGCTGCGTGGGGACAGACGCCACAACCTTAGAGAGACAAGTCTCATCCTCAGCTTCCCTCAACCTGTGCAAGCACCGCGTTGCCATGGCGACGCTGCAGCCCTGCGATGCAATGGCTGCAGATAGCATGGGTGCTTCTAGGGCTCGCAGGCCCGAGTGGACGCTGTCTGGCCCAGGAGGCCAGGCGATTGGGTGGGCCGGGTGGGGGAGGCGAGGGGGGCCTCCTCCTGGCTCAGCTGGTAATTGCTGCTAAGTGAGGGGCTGTCATTGAACCCAATATGCGGGCGGTGCGGGCCCCGCTCGCACCCTGTAATTACTGCACCAGACAGCAGTGCTTACTCCCGGTGGGGGGAGGAGGGGAGACGGTGGGGGGAAGCAGACAGGAAGCTCTCATCCACCTGAGCCAGCGCGGGGCTGTGGCAGGCTCTCCCGCCCTGGAGCAGCCTCTCCGGCAGAGGTGGGAGGCCCCCGGCCCCTCCCCTCGGCTGGCTCTCCCCACGTCATCCGGCATCCGGTGTGGAGGGTGAGCTGCCTCTAACCCCGGCCTCTGAGCTTGCAGAGTCCAGGAGCAGGGGCAGAGGTGCGGGCACAGATGAGGCGCCACCTCCGGGGAGCTCTTGGAGTGGTACCTCCGTTCTGAGGCCAGTCTGCATTATGACTGCGGAGCTGTCCGAATTCCTCCAGAGCCCAGAGACTCTGAGGTCCTCAGGCTAGTCACTGCCCCTCTCCTGGGTCTGTTTCCCTCGCTGGAAGACTGCGGGTCTCCATCATCCTTAAGGGTTCTCCTCCAGCAGGGGTTGGCAAACTATAGCCGGCAGCAGAATCCTCATTTTGGAAGTAAGGTGTCCCTGGAACAGAGCCACACCCTTTTGTGTCTGTGTCTGGCCGCCTTCCTGCCAGAAGGGGGACAGTAGATGCGAGGAGCTGCCTCACAGACTATCTGGCCCTTTACAGAAAAAGTTTGCTGACCAGTTTCTAAAGTGGAACTATTTTCCTAGGCTTAACGGAGTGAGCTTTTGTGGCTCCGATGTGATTAAAGCAAGTCATACCAAGCTCCATCCTGGTGCCCACCCGAAGACACCCCAGTCCTCTTCCAGGGACCCCAGCCTGGAGTCGGGGCAGCGGCGCTGCGTGGTGCAATGGCGCCACCTGCTGTGAGTGCCTAAAAGCACTTGGGCCTTGGAAGTACTTGGCCTGGGGTGGTGGAGGGGGAGGTGGGGTGTTGGTAAACCCCGGCAAATCAGAGTCAGGATCTCCGCCCAGCCCTCCCGTTTTATAGGGCCTACAGTGCAGAGGGACGGCATGACTGGTCCAAGGTAGGTGAGCAGAGAGCTCAGGTCCCAGAGGCCCACAGGCCATTCTATCTACATTCCATGGGCGTACGCGTGGCATACGGACCTGGCTGCGAATCGTAGTTCCAGCACTCATTTAGGGTCTTGATTCCATAGTTGTCGAAAGAATTTGCAAAATACACACTTATATATATATATAACATTTAATCTGTTACCAATATTGACTCAATCTTCTGAACAACTGAGATAATTATTCCCATTTCACAGAAAAAAACACTGGTACAGAGAGGTTAAGTAATTTGCTTAAGGTCACACAGCTCAAAGTGGACCGTCAAGAATTCAAATCCACGCTGTGAAAGCACTAACCGCCCCAGAATAGTGCTCTGCACGTATTTTTTCCTGCCTGTAGGCGTGCTGGGGCCCCGAGAGAGGGCACTGGGGCTCCAAGAGGAGTACAAGAGATGCAGGAAGCCTGGGGTCTGGCCAGTCATCTGAAGGCCCCAGGCAGGGGAAGAAAAGGGAGAGCAAGGCCCACACGGCCCCCTCCCGCCGCCACCCCTCTAGGCAACGCGAAGTGGCCAGTGGACCGGAAATCCTTTATTTCCAAACTATAAATAGCCCTGTGCTGAGAAAAGACGCGCTCCAGGTGATGAGGCTCCAGGCTCTCCATCAACCCTTCCCAACTGCTCCGCAGTCTAAACCCGGTCCCCTCAGAAACCTGCTCTGCCCCCTGGAAATCCCCACCTGGGCTGTCAGAGCCTGGCAAGCAGCTGAGACCAGCCCGCTCGCTTTGTCCCACTGTGACTCGAGCGCGGCTTAGGCCCTGCTCCGGTGTGATGCTCACCCCTCTGTTCAACCAGTTCCCTGACCGAGCCCCACCATGTGGTCCCGCGCTCCCCGAGGCCCAGCCCAGGCGAGTCCCGGCCCGCTGCTCCCCGGCTGTTGTGAAGAGCCACCTGGGTCCCCAGGCTGCTGTGAGGTGTGAGGCTTGGGAGCAGCCTGGCTCCCAGCGGGTCTCCCGGCCGTGGTCACTGCTGCCCCTGGGCCACAAAGTACCCCTCCTCCTCCTCATTGTTCTCTTCCTCTGGCCGGCTGCTCCGAAGCAGCAGCTCCAGGTCGGGGTGGGAGCCCGGGCCCTTCAAGGCTCTGGCGCCACCATCACCTGGGGAGAGAGAGAAACCGGTTGCAGACCTGATCATGGTTTTCTTGGTGCCCCCCGATGCGCATGTTGAGTCACCCAGGTCCCCCCCTCCCCCCCACTCCCCCGAGAAAACCATCTTCTGTGTGGCGGTGGCAGAACCACGAGGCTGACTTCCTGGCGGAGGGGCAGCCCAGGCGGAGGCAGCTGAACTGCATGGACAGCCACCAAGCTGCAACTGCTCTGGGCAAGCTGAGAACCACCTGCCCCTCTTGGCTGGGTGGCTGGGTGGCTGGGGCCCCAGGACTGGGTGAAGGGGAGGTCAGAGGGGCCGAGTCACACGAGGAGCAGGGAGCGTCACCAGAAAAGAGGCTTCTGGAAAGGGGCTCGGGTTACCTCTGGAGTGCAGGGCTTTGAGAGCAACATGCAGGGATATGCCCGAGAGGCAGAGGGCAAAGCCCAGCCAGTTCAGGAGGCTGATCTGATCCCCCAGCAGATGAGCTGCCAACAGCAGAGTGCAGACTTCCTGAGGGCAGAGAGGCAGGAAGGGGAAGCGATCAGGAGGAGGGGGCTCCTTTGCAAGGAGGGTGGACGGCAGGGGAGAGCCTGACCCGCCGGAGCTCCTGGGGCCGGGGCAGGCTGGCCAGCAGGGCAAAAACAGGGCTCCCCTGAGCTCGGAGGACCAGGCCTGCCTGCAATGCTTTCCTCCCTTTGTGCTACCGAGACACAGCAAGGGAGGAGGTGCTCTGCACAGTGTTCCGTCAGCGTTAAGAGAGGCAAAGCAGACCCAGGGCTGGGGGCACAGAGTGTCCAGCCCACAGCCATGTCCACGGGAGTGAAAGATAGTTGCGCTTCCAGAAGGCACCCACATATGGAGAGCACAACGCTGTCACAGGGGAATGCGGTATCACCCCGGGCTCCGCAGGACACACACTGGCCACGGGGTGCTGCACACACGGTGGCTGCCAGTGGGACCGGTGGGACGACTCACTCTGAGAACCACAGCTCACGCCTCTTCCTAAGCACCTTGGGGAGACTTACGATTCTGGGTTTAGGCAACACTGCGCCAGCATCAGCGTCTGTCTCGTCAAGGAGAGACCGTACCCCGCCCCCGTGGGCCCGAGCAGGGTGGGGTGAGGGGTGGCAAGGGAGGGGGGAGCCTGAGAGTAGAGGCACGTGTGATGCCAGGCAGCAGTAAAGGCAAACCAGGCAAACACAGGACACACGTGCTAGTACCGTCCCTTGCTGTAACCATGGCAGACATTGCCAATCAATCATGCAACTCTTTCCCGATGACCCTGGATGGGGCTTCCCAACCCTTGGCTCCAGGTCACTACCAAACGACCAGAGTGGGCATTCATGGTAACAAGAGAATGCATCCCAGGCCCAGTAGAGTCAAAATCCCAGTTCGGCCACCTGCTGGCTGGCGTGTCCTGCTGGAGGAGCCACCCATCTGTGAACCAGGGAGGACCCCCTCCACCCCCCGGGGCTGGGAGTTTCAGACAAGAGCACGGCACACAACAGCCTAACCAGGCACTTCTGTCTCTTCTCTGGGGTCTGGGGCGTGGGAGCTGGGACAGAAGCTGCTACTGAGCTTGGGGGCCGTGCTGGAAGACAGGACTGGGGCCACCCCCAAGTCTGTACCTTAAAAATGCCAGCAATGGAGAGAGTGAGGCTGGAGGTTCTGGAGACCAGGAGGAACTCAGAGAACCCCAGACCGAAGGCGAGGATCCCTCCAAGGAAGAGGCTCCCTAGTACCCGCAGGAGTAGCCCGGTGTCCTGGAAACGGAAGATCTTCTCAGACGTGGACAAATGGAGACCTGAAAGCAGACGGAGAGAGTAGGAGGCCACGTGCTGGTGTCCCCAGGGAGCGGGAGACCCAGCATGGGGCAGTCACGCCCCCCGCGCACCTGTGCTCTCGCTGGGGCCCCGAGGAGGGGCATGGCAGGTGGAAGAGAACGCTGTGCGGATGGCCTGACACCTGGGGACCTGGGGAAGCAGCGAGGGCCCCCCCGAGAGCCTGCGGGCTAGGGTGGAGGGCCTGGCACCACACAGAAAATCGGACAGAAGCCTCTGTCCTCCCACGGTGCTGACCTGTCCATCTTTGGGAAGGAACGTGACTTCACGTGGCCTCTGCAGCCGTGGTAAGTAGTGGGCCAAAGAGAGACGGGGTAGCCCATTGGGTGATGAGTGACGAGTATCGGCGCCCTGGACCCCAGGGCGAGCCCTTGCTCTCAATGTCAGGTGGGCCACCTATCAACAGGGCCTCATTTTATCCTCCCAAACCTTCTCCACTTTAATCTGGCTCTTGCCATCACACAGCTGTGGGACAAGGCTGAGACGTGCCCCCTCTCGGGACCTGCTCCCCCAGTGATAAAATGAGAGCATTTCGACTAGACCTGCGTTCCTCAGACAATATAACGTGGGGGATGGTTCTCAAAAAGTAAACACACACACATAAATATAGGACAAAGCCTTGTTCTCGAGACACCCCCACGGGCACCCACACACCAAGTCTGGCATGACTTCGAGAGGATTCCTGACCCTCCAACACCGTCCCTCAGAGTGACCCCGTGGCTCTGTGCAGGAAAGGCCCTGAGGGAGGCACAGTGGAGACACCTGTGGGGGCTGGAGGCGGACCGGGCACTCTGAGGCTTTTGGAGGGAAGCACCAGAGGAATGCAGAGTGACAGTCCCTCCCAGACAAACAGCCTCCCGATGTAGGACATCTTGTCTGGTGCTGGGCTCAGCAGTACTGCAAAGGCGTCAGCGAATTGATGGGAATTCGGGAAAGAGCAACAGAAGTAATGAAGGCGCTTGGGGGATTAATTTACCAGAAAAGATTAAAGGAGCTAAATCCATGCCGCTTTGCTAAGTGATGATGACCAGGGCTTTCGGCTGAGGGAGTGCAGGGATGGGGAAGGGTGTCCGTGGCCAGGACGGGGGGGGGGGAGGGGTCAGAAGGCGCGGGTGGGGGGGGATGTTAACTGGAAGAAAAAGGGGGGCTGCAGAATCATTTTCTCAGAGAGGTTCGAGACGCTTCACGGCTTGAAACTTAAATGGATGTGGGACAGAATTCTCTGTAATGACCCCGAGGACAGAATGAAGGGACTGAGGGAAGGACAAACAGGGACAGAGACTAATCTCGAAACCCGGGAGGGAGGAAGGAGGGAAGGAGGCGGGCGCTTGCAGCCTGGACAGTACTCCCCGCCTCTCCCTCTCTGGGAGGTGATGGTGGGCGGGGGGGCGGTCCCCCTACCCAGCCCCTGCGCCATGGCCAGGGCCACACACACGATCCCACACACTTCCACCCGCGGAACCTACTGATGCTCTCCTGCGATGCCCTGCACCCGTCAGCCCAGCAAAGCCTCCCCCAGCCTCCAAAACATGTGGCCTGGGAAGTCTTTTTGTCTTGGCTTTCCACCCTAGCATGCTGAAAGAATGCCTGGCCCTCTGCTCCTTCTAAGAGACAGAACACATCATGGTGAAGAGGAAGGACTCAGGAACCAGCTGCTGGAACCAAACTCTGGCTCGTTGGGCAAGGTTATTTTTACTTCTCTCCACCTGTTTCTTTGACCTGCAGAATGGAAATAATGCTGGTACTGCCACATGGGGTTTTTGGGAGTATAAGAGTTAGTATGTTTAAAATGATCAGAACAGGGGCACCTCGGTGGCTCAGTCGGTTAAGCATCTGCCTTCAGTTCAGGTCATGACCTCGGAGACCCAGGATCGAGCCCCGCGTCGGGCTCCCTGTTCAGCGGGGAGCCTGCTTCTCCCTCTCCCTCTGCTCTTCCCTCTGCTCATGTTCTCTAATAAATAAATAAATCTTAAAAAAAAAAAAAAGGTCAGAACAGCCCTGGCATAGCTGTCAGGCTGTACACATCCACCGTCATGATCGTCGGTTGTCTTTTACATACGTTTTCTGCGTAAGCATTTATCAGGCTGGATTCCAGCCACCTGGTTTAATGTCTGTCCAGCCCTTAGACCAGGCCCTGCCAATGGAGAGAGCGCATCTTTGATCTCTATAACCTCTGCAGCTACCACGGAGCTGGGCTCAGAGCAAGGAAGGGGGATCTGTTGTATTGAGGTGCCCCCAAGATGGACGGCCCCTACGTACCTTCAAAGATGGCGAAAAGAGGGAAGAGCCCCAGAAACATGAGTGGCTGCAGGTGGAACATGGTGTCGATGGGGTTCTGGAGCCCTGCAGAATGAGGACGGGGGGTGAGTCATCAAGCCCAGCCTGCCTCCACCCTGCCTGGTGCCCGGAGCCCTCTCTCACCAAGTTCCGCCTTCTGCAGGAGCATCTGGGTGAGGGTCCAGCGAATGCCACCGATGAATGAGGCCCCCAGCACCAAGGCAAAGCCCTCCACGTTGAATTGCGTGGACTTGTAGGTGAACATGAAGAGACCCCCGGCGATGAGGAGGACCACCAGGACCAGTGCCGAACGCTATCAGGGTGGGGAGCAGGGGCCACTGACTGCAGGGTCCTGAGGTGCTCAACCCTGGAGCTTGGGTTCAGGAGCTGTGTTGGCTGACTCTGGGGCAAGAAACCCTTCTCCCCTGTGACCTTGGGGGTCCTGGCCAGCTCCTTCCCATCAACGTAGACAGGGCTGACATTCAGTGGACATATACCCAGCTTCCCTCTTTGATCTAACCTTCTGATGTGCTTTCCTACAGCTGTTTTAGGCCCCCGGGAGGTCCCCTAGTACCCTGGACCTCGCAAATAAAGGGCGACTGCCTCCAGGACCTGGCTGCACCTGGCCCCTATCCTTGAACCCTTTCTCTTTCTGCCATTCTTTTGGTCATTACACCTGCCACGCCAGTTGCCAAGTATTCTCAGCAGTGGCCTGTCCTAGGTCCTTCCTCAGCGACAGGAGTTATTGCCACCTGGGCTGGGCTCGTCTCCTCTGCCACACACAGTGACAAGCCACCGCTCAGACACCCTTTTTAGTCTCAGCATCTGCAGGTATAGGAGGGACCAGGGGAGCTGGGCCTCACCAGCTCCTCCAGCTTGAAGATCAGGGAGAAGATCAAGATGAAGAGGACAGCGGAAGACTTGGTCATTGTGTACCTGCAAGGACAAATTAGCCCAGATGCAGCACCGGGGCCCAGGGCTCAGACCCGCCACCAGGAGAGGAGCCCACGGACTGTGCTGGAAAAGGTGGGAGGCTGTGGGGACCTCTGACTTCCCTGTGGGCAACTGGCTCTGCTCAAGGCAGCTGGGCAATGTGGGTACAAAAGACCAAAGGAAGGTGGCCTGAGTCATCTGGGCTGGTATGTGACCTTTAATTGGAAGAAACTTCTGACGAAGGGGCCTCTGACTATCGCCAGGGAGAAGAGGCTGCGGGTGAACCCTGGGCTCACCGAGCCCTCTTATTTATCTGCTCCTCCATGGAGACCGGGATCAGGAAGGAAGGAGGGAAGGGGGAAAAGAGAAGGCAGGGATTGTGCACCCTGAAGTACAAGGCCAGAGGTGAGAAACAGCTGTTACACCTGCCTCTCTGTGCAGGTCAGTGCCCTTCCTCCCCGGCATGACTGGCGCCGTTCTGCCGAGCGCCTGGCTCCCCCAGGCCCCCGGGGCAGGCAGGCACAGCACCCCTCGGAGCGCCTCAACTTCCCAGAGCGCTGCTGGCTGTCAGGGCGGAGCCGAGAGCAGGCGCCGCTCCCAGAGAGTGGTGGTGTGGCCGGCCCCCAGGCCCGGGGGGTGGGGGTGGGGGGGCGCCTAGACAGGGTCAGACAGAGCCTGAGCCTGAGCCTGGCGGGAGGCGGGGGGCTGGTACTCACAGTGAGACGGTGATGTAGAGGAAGCTCCAGTTGGACAAGCCCACATCAAGCGCTGTCGCCAGGGCTGTGGAGACAGGGGCGCCCACAGCCAGGGCGGGCCAGGTGTTCAAACACTTCCATGAGGCCCCGAGTGCCCCCTGCTTTGCCCTGAACACCTGGCTTTCTCTTGGGCCCTCAGGCCTTCCTTTCACTCACAGCAACTGAAGGGTTAACTCCTGGCCCAAAAAGGGAGGGGGTGCTGCTCCAGCATTAGGGCTGCAGGCCATTCTGATCTGATCGGTAAGTGCTGTGAATGTCCCCCGAGGAAGAGGATTAATCCCGTCTGGTCCCAGCATCCCTTGTGAGCAACTCTTCAGAGTGGCTTCTCCTCCCTCAGGATGGAAGGCGCACCCCTCGTGGAGGACCTGGTCCTCCAGGATCTGTTCCTGCCACCCTCTCTTTCGGCCCACGTTTCCTCACCAGCGCAGAGTTCCCAGCATCCTGAGACACTTTCCGTTCCCCTGCAGACCTGCACAGGCACTAAACGCTCGGCCATTTCAGCCCACGCTCTGGGAGGCCCTCCCCGCTGGGCCTGGGCTGACTCCCCGCTCTGTGCTCCGAGGTGCCCCCCACTGTCCCACTGCGGCAAGGTGAGGGCAGGCATGGCCTCAGTGCGCCCAGGCAAGGCCAGTGCTGCATGGGAGGCTTTTCCCGGTGCGTGTGAGCATGTGTGTTGTGTGTATGGGGGGGCGGGGAGGACACAAGAGGCCGCAGGAGGGCTGGGGGGAGGCAGGCAGAGAGGAATGAAGTGGGGGGCGGGGTGGAGAGGGCCTCTGCTCCAAGCCACCAAGGCTCCTTGTTCTTAGCCCATGGCTTCCACGCGACCCCCCTCCAGCCCCACCCGCCCACGGCCGCCCCACGGCCACGTACCTGTGGGAGCTACTCTCCTGAGGTAGTCCGTCCAGCTCAGCACCACGCGGGCCCTGTGGCTGGAGCACTGAACCAGGGCCCTGGACAGGGCAGAGAACAAGAAGATCACGGCCAGGTGCAGCATCGTCATGAAGAGCGGGAAGTGGAAGCTCTACGGGACCCAAAGCAGAGACAACCGGGCGGGTTCGCAGCCTCCCCCGCCACGCCCCCCCAACGCAGCCCCCTCCCCCCCACTGCGGGCAGTGGCGCTAACTGGGTGCTTCCCCGGGGCTCTACAGTGGCCAGGGGGCTTCCCCCGCCCCCGGACACTGCAGCCACTTGGGATGAGAGCCCCGTAGTTCCAGTTGTGGAGACCAGGCCGAGAGCAGGTGGCAGACCAGGGCTCAGTCGGACCACGGTGCTGTCCCCATGGCTTCCACAGGCCTGTCAGCTTCCTGCTCCAGCCCCCCGCCCCCCAGGTCACAGCTAGCACTGGCCAGTGTGGCCCAACCGGTCACGAAAATACTGAAGTCCTTCTCTACTCGGTGTCTCCCCCTTTCCCGATTTCCCCTCGATCCACACATTTGAGGGGAACCCCTGGCGCAGCAGGGCTCTAGGGCCCTGTCCCATCACTAGTGTGACTGGCTTCCAGTCTGATTAGTTGAAGCCCGTGCCATCCTGTTGCTAAATCTTTGGGGACGCAGGGGCCATGGCCACAGCCCCCTCTCCCCCAGCCCCCCCAGCACCGCAAGGCCTCCCATTACCTTCGTCAGCCATTTGTTGTAGAAGGTGATGCCGATGGAGAAGCAGTAGTAGAGAAGGACCAGCCCCAGGGTCAACACGGCCTTCCACACAAACGCCACGTCGAGGGCCCACCTCCCCATCCGGGGAAGCTGCAACTCCCTCCCTCTGGGTCAGTGGGGGCAGGCACCTCTCCCGAGGACAACCACAGGAAGAGCCGGCAGAGCTGGGCCACGACTTTCAACAAGGTCTCCTAGCTGGAGGAGTCCTCTTCGCCTCCATGATTCAGAATCATCCACGGAGCCCCAGGCAGAGGCCTCACCCTAGGGGCTGGTGGCCCAAGCCAACCCTCTCCATCATTAAGTGGACACAGGGCTCACAGGTCTCCAGGTCGGAGGCTAGAGGAATGGAAAGGAAGCTTGGGTGGCCCGGCAGAGCCCGGGCTGCCTGACTGGTCCACCCCACCCCTGCCCACAGGGAGCAAACCAAAGCGGAAGCTGGGGGAGGGGGGAGGCAGGAAGGGGCACAGGCCCAGCCCTGGGCTCACAGAGCTCCAGTCACATCCACTCTGTCGCCTCAAGCCGTTCTCTATGAATTGCCGCCAAAGTGACCTTTTAAAAATGTAAATTGGATCATGTCAGATCAGATGTCAGCCCTTCAGTGGCTCCCAGCGCTCTTATGATAAAGACCAAGAGCCTTCCTGTCAGCTAAGCCGTCCTGACCTGTCCCTGCTGGCCTCTCCAGCCTCAGCTCCAGGCTCTCTGGCCCCATCCCACCGGCTGCCTCAGTTCCCCAAACACACAGGCTCTCTCCTACTGCCTGAAGGAACGGACGCACTGCCCACCCTCTAGTCCTCTCTCAGCTGATGTTACTCAACTTCAGCTCAACCGCTGCTTCCTCAGGGACGACCCCTCCTTGATGGGGTGCTCCCACAGCTCCCCCACTTTCCCTTTGGTGCACTTGTGCAGGGCATGCCCATCTGAGTGGTGTCTGTCCCCTGGGAGGCTGTGCGCTCCAGGAAGACAGGGAACCACTGTGCTCATGGTAGTCTTGCACCCACTGGGCACACCGTGAGTTGTCCACTGTGAGTTGTTCGATGACTCAGTGCAAGAGAGTGGGCACTTGGTTTTCAGGGCACTGATCTGATCTTTAAGGTATTAAAAATGGACCAGGAAACCAATACCTACCCTGCCCTTAGCCTCTAAGGGCCACTCCCATAGAGGCGGTGCCTGCTTTAGGGTCTTGCCTAACTAAACCGCTCCCAGCCTATCAATCTAGGCAACCCTAATGAGGGCCCAGGGCACACGAGGTCTGAGGAGACCGGGCTGACCCAGGTCCACAGCTATCCCACCGGCTGCCTCACGTGTGTGTCCCTTCAGTTCCCATCTCCTCCTCTGAGACATTCCCAACCTGCTGAAATGCCACCTCCTGGAAGCCTTCCTAGAGCCAGCTGATCCAACATACCCTGCTTTCCCCACCTCCAGTCCTTTCTGAAGGGAGTCATCTCACTCAGCCCTGTACGCTGGAAGCTGGGTTATCACCGCTCTCCCCCGAGGCAAACTGGGAGCTAGCGCTGAGGCTTTGCTGGAAGGATATCGTAGGGCTGCGGTTCTCCTGAGGGGAACTGTGGAAACCTGTGAGGGTGTTTTGGGGGAGCTCTCCTAGCTTGTAGTGATATGGTGGGGGGGCGGTCCCTGAGAGTGACGGTCCACATTAACTAAGAATTGCTCTGCATCCTTTGTAACCTTGACAATCCTGTAGGTATCAGACTTACTTATAATTACCTGAACCTCGAACCCAACTTTTTTTTTTTTTTTAGGTAAATTCTAGGGCACCTGGGTGGCTCAGTTGGTTAGGCTGCTGCCTTCGGCTCAGGTCATGATCCCAGGGTCCTGGGATCAAGCCCCGCATTGGGCTCTCTGCTCGGCAGGGAGCCTGCTTCTCCTTCCCCCCTCTGCCTGCCACTCCCCCTGCTTGTGCGCTGTGTCAAATATATAAATAAAATATTTAAGAAAAAAATTGTTTAAAAAAATAAATAAATAAAGTAAATTCTATCCCCAGCATGGGGCTCGAACTCACAACCCTGAAATCAAGAGTCACACGCCCTACTGACTGAGACAGCCAGGCGCCCCAAGAACCCAACTGTTTTATCTGTGATGCAGAGCAGTTTTTCCATGGTTCTACTATGCACTACAATTTCCAAGAGTATGTTTGCCATGCACATGTTTTTGATATAACTGTTTTTGATAATGAGTTTGGAGAAACCACACCACCTACAGCAGCAGCCCAGCATGGCCATGGCGCTGTGCACGGTGGCCAGCACATTCGCCGAGGTCCCGCGGGTGGTGGGAACACCAGCTGCTTCACTGTGGCTTCTAGCATCCTTGTACCCAGGACTGACTTCCTGAAACACATTCTATTCTCAACGACCTTTTATTATCAGTACGTTGACATCTCCCTGTCACCTCCAGAAGAATCTCCAGTGGCCTACTCGTTTGTCCATGCCTGGATGTCTAATGCCAGGCACTCACCCCCCGCCTGCCCAGCACGGACTCCCGTTTTCCAGGAGCTGTCCAAACCTGCCCCTCTTCCCACCTCAGCCAGGGGCACCTCCATTCACCTGGATGCTCAGGCCAAAAATCTTGTTCCCATCCTGAGTCCTTGCTCCCTCAGCCCACCTTCGATCAGCAAATATTGTCATCTCAGTCTTAAAAGAAGATCCCCAATATGGTCACGTCTCCTGACCACCACTGCCCTCCAGGCCACCGTCCTCTCCCCCCACAATACAACACGACAGGTTAGTCTCCTCTGCTTCTGCCCGCACCTTCCCCCCACCCCCCAGGCTCCTGTTGGCACAGCTGGAGAGCAGGGTACATGGGCACCAAATCTATGCCTAACAGACGTTAAGGCCCATATTCTTTCCCTACACCCGGGTTTCTCAGTCTTGGCATTATTGATACTCGGGACCAGATCATTCTTTGTGCATTGTGAGACGTCTAGGAGCGATCCTGGTCTCTACCTACTAGATGCCTAGAGCCGCCCCTCCTCCTCATCCCAAGTTGTGACAACCAAAAATGTCTCCAGACGCAGCCAAATGTCATGGGGGGCAAAAGTGCTCCCTGCTGAGAATGACTGCTTACACCACACAGGCAACCAACAGTGCATTCTACCTTCTAGCACGCGCTCCCCGGGGTTCCCACCCATGGCAGGGCAGTCTGGACCTTCCTGTGAGTCAACTTCTCGCATCTTCTGCGTTTGGCGCAGTTCCTGCTCCAACAGAGCAATCTGTGCCAACCCCCACTCCCCACCTCCTGTTCAAATCCCACCCTTTCTTCAGCCGGTCCAGGTCCCCCACCTCCAGAAAGTCCCTACGCTACGACTACCTCAGCCCACAGGGAGCACTGCCTCCAAGTTAACAATACTCATTCTCTTATTGTTATTCAGTCACCTAATCCCAAACACAAAATCAGTCCACAGTTAGAGAGGCTCTTGGAAATCATCTAGCCGTTTACTCAATGGCCATTTATTAAGCACCACTGTACACCTAGCACTGGAAATAGAGATGTGTAACTGATAAGGTCCCCACCCTTCTTTTATGATAAGGGAAACCAGGCTTAAAGGGGCAAATGCTCTTTTTCAAATCTCACCTGCCAAGAAAGGAATTCCATACTCTGCATTACTCCCCAGGGGGCAGCCTTAGCTGGGGTGACAGCCACACCAGGGCAGAGTTGGTGCCCAGCCCCCTGGAGCACCTGGCTCCCCTCAATCTCTGTGACTGTAATGTGGGCAGGGCAGTTTAGTGGTGCAAGTGTGGGCTTGGGGTGAGAAAGACCTGGGATCCAGTCCTGGCTCCTCTATGAACATTGGGACCCCCGAATGACCTGAACTCTGGACCTCAGTGTCCAGTAAAGGAGGATAAAATCATCTGCCTCTTGGGAGGGGAGTCAATGGCAGCCAGTACAGCGCTTGATGGTGGCTTGTGGCAGGGGCTTACATCCCTCCTGGCCGCCTTACAGCAAAACTCCCCCAGGGCCCCCGGCACTACCATCCTTGCTCTCTTGCAGCCCAAACTCACTTCAGCCTGTCCCCACTGCTCCACTGAGTCACCACACCTTCCTCCTTGTTGCCCCTCTGAGGACCAAGTCTCGTGTTTTCATCAGCACCTTAAAAACTGACCACTTCCTCCTCCTGGTAAAGCCTCTTGGATGCCCACCACACTCTCCTGCTTTTTCTTTTCTTTTTTTAAAGATTTTAGTTATTCATTCGAGACACAGAGATGCAGAGAGAGAGTAAGCATGAGCAGGGGGAGAGGCAGAGGGAGAAGCAGGCTCCCCGCTGAGCCAGGAGCCAGACGTGGGGCTCGATCCCAGGACCCTGGGATCATGACCCGAGCCGAAGGCAGACGCTTAACCATCTGAGCCACCCCGGCACCCCTCTCCTGCTTTTTCTGCTGCTTTTCTGGACTCCTGGACTTCTTTGCTGCCTCCTCCTGTCAACCAACCTGTAAAAGTTCATTCTCCCCGGAGTAATCTCATCCCATCTGATGGACATTCCAGTGATTTCTAAATTCTTTTCATTAGCCCTACCCTTTTCTGCCAGCTCCAGGCTGGTACATCGAAGAGTCCCCTTGGTAGCTCCACCTAAGATACCTCAAACTGAAGGTGCCTCCAACCTATTCCCAAGTCATTAGTAAATGCCAGCACAATACACCTGGTTACTTAAGCCTAAGTCCCCAAATGAATGAACTCATCCTTGACCACTCTTTCCTTCCTTCCTCCAATTCTATCCTGTCAGTTCCTCCTCCCAGATCCCTGTGGACCAGCTACCCGTCTTCGCCTGCGCTCGGCCATCAGTCTAAGCCACGCTGATCTCTCACCTAGGGACTGCAGCGGTCTCCTAACCGGTGTCCCTGCTTCCTCCTTCCCCGACACAGCCAGGAGTCTACACAGCAGCGAGAGTGAAAGCTTACGCACCGACGGGAGACCACGCCCTCATAGGGCGAATCCCAACCCCCGAGCAGGCCCGCGAGGAGGACCTTAAACCCTCTGGCCTCTGCCCGTGTCTGCAACCTCGTTCTCCCGCCACTGCCCCGGAGTCCGCCACGCTGGCCCCTGGCCAACCTGCCAGGCACGTCGAGCCTGCGTCCTTCTTTGCACTGGCCGTTCCCTCTTCCGCAGACCTTTGCTCGGCTGAACCCTCCTCGAGGGCCCGCTCCTCATCCTCTTGGCACCTCCCACCAGCTGACGTTGCCCTGTTTGCCCACGTGTTTACTGCGCGCCCCGCACTCCCCACGTGTTTACTGCGCGCCCCGCACTCCCACCCCACCGCGGGACGCGGCTCTCGGCGGGCCGGGCCGCGTCCGCGCAGTTCCGCCCGGGTCGGGATCCGGCCCGTCGCCGCGCGCGGCAGGCGGCCGGAGAGGGCGAGTGGAGGCCCCGGCCCCTCCACGGCGCGGACACGGAGGCCCGGGAGGGACAGGAGCTCGGGCGGGCTGCGGCGCGCAGAGCCCAGCGGGGACCCCGCTTCCCGGCCCTGGCCGGCCCTCCCCCCGCCCGCGGGAGCGCGCGCAGGGCTCGCCGCGCGCCCACTCACCTCGGCCGCAGGCGCTGCGGGACGGATCCTCCCGCCGGATCCTCCCGCCGGAAGTGCCGGGCCTAGCGCCGCCGCGGGGGGGGGGCACTTCCGCCAAAAGACGCCGAGGGGCGGGGCCTGCCGGCGGCGGGACGGGGCGGGGCTGCGGAGGTTGGCCCGCTGGCACCGTCCTCGGAGACCCAGCGCTGAGCAGCTCCTGTGCTGTCTTAGCTTGTCTCCTGCGCTCCATCGGCCTCGCTCTGGAGCCCCGGTGCGTGCTGCAGAGGCATGCGCACCCGGGGCAGCTGGAAAATAGCCACCTGTTTACTTTTTTTTTTTTAAGATTTTATTTATTTGACAGAGACAGCGAGAGAGGGGCCACAAGCAGGGGGAGGTGGGAGAGGGAGAAGCAGGCTTCCCTCGACCAGGGAGCCCGAATAGGGGCTCCATCGGGACTCGATCCTAGGACGCTGGGATCATGACCTGAGCCGAAGGTAGACGCTAAACGCCTGAGCCACCCAGGCGCCCCCACCTGTTTACTTCTATTGAACAGATTAATTTACCCAACCCAGTGCTGGGCAATCATAGAACCACAAAGATAAAGAAATCTCTCATGGGCTTTTTCTTCTGCGAGCTTAAGCCAGCTGGGGAGTGTGAGAAGTCAGGGGCATTAAATTTTAGGACTTAGAAGATCCATGGGAGATAATAATACACATTTGTGAAACATTTGTGTGCCTTAAACTTACTAAGAATTATCTTAATTTCAGTAGATTGGTGAATGGTGGGGGGCTGCCAGGGCAGAGGAAATGAGAGGGGAAGGCTGGGGCCTGGCTTAAAGCCCAGTTGTTTATAAGGAGAGTTAAAAGCCGTGGTTGGCAAAGTAGCTGTGGGTCAGTTGCAGTGGTCTCAAAAATGCCAGCTAGGAGATTCAGATCCCACTCATGTTGCAGGCTGGATTAAAAGAGGCAGAGCCTGGCACAAGAACCCCGAGGAGGGCAGAGCAGGCTAGGGTTGCAGAATGGGGGCCAGTTAGGGGTTTTTTGCCCTCTCCTCCCGGTGCCTCCTGCGCTCTCCCTCTAACACCGGCTGCAAACGTGGATCCTTGTGAGTGACTCGGCTGGCTTCCCTGGCCCCTCTGAACATAAGGTTCAAGCCCAGAGTGTAAGCAGTGCATTCTGCAAACCCCTGCTGCCCCCCGCTCCTGCCAGCTGGCATCCTGCAGCCCAGTTTGCTCATTCAGCACCTACCAAGTACCCACAATGGCACCCATCACTGTCCGAGGTCTTGGCTGTGTTCAGTCCTCAAGGCCTATACTGCACGCATTTGCTGCGCTTTTCGAAAGAGCTTGTCCTCGCCCCCTTCTCCCTCAGAGGGAAAAGAAAATATCTATTTTCATCACCACCCTCATTCAAGCCTCCCAGCTACCAAGGCTGAGTTTTGGAGCAACAGTCTAAAACTCCAACTGGAAGGCTGGGCACTAAGCACAGGCGACACACAGGGTGAAGAATGTGTCTTCTTTGTAAGTCACAAGAATGTGAGCTGTTCCCTGGCTGCATCCCTGGCAAGGAGGAGAGGGAGGCTATGCTCATGGGGGTGTACAGTATGCCATTCCTGGCCATGCCCGGCAAGCTGCAGCAGAAAACACTTTGTCCTGGTGCAACAATCTGTGAGCATCCTTAACTGTCGAGGTGTGTGTGTGTGTGTGTGTGTGTGTGCGTGCGCGCGCATGCCCAGGGAGGGCAAAATGGTTGAAAAGACACAATGAAATGAAAGCTTGTGAAGGTGAAAGCTCCCTTGGGCGGAGAGCAAGGACAGAGAAACAGCTGTTAACAGGTACCAGAGTTTGTACATGAAAGAGTATTTATTGAAAACATGGTTACTGACAGGAAGCTCCTGGCTGCTCTCGGTTACTCTCTTGGCTCACAACTGGAAGTGGTATTTTTCTTTTTCTTTTTTTAGGGAGAGCCTCCAATTTTATTTTCCCTCAAACATTCCGTCCTAGGATAGGTAGATCTTATATAAATATATATACACGTCTGTATAAGTATGGCCTCTAGTAAAGAAAATATATAGTACACTCTTCACCGGGCAGTACCTACCAAGCCGGGCCACCAAGACCAAATACCGCTGTGTTCACATGTCCAAGGACAGAGGCTGGGTGTGTGGTTTACAAGTGCCGCAGCACCAGGGAAGCCCGTCGGCACAGCCGTGGCCTCAGCTAGCTCCCTGAAATCATGGCCAATGGCAGAAACCACAGCACTGGGATGGCAGGGGGAAGGGAAGGCCAAACTTCCTGAGGTCGGGGAGGCCAAAGGAAAGCAAAGAGGAGGGGGCTGCCATTCAGGTTAGGCGGGAGATTTCTTTCTAAGGAAGGAAAAGATAAAAATGGCGGGGGCGGGGGGGGGGGAAGGGAGTGGACTCTAGTGGCCTCACCAGTCTCAGCCCAGGCCTCGTCTGGGCTCTCCCTGCAGAGTTCTTTGAGACTAGAGGGTAGGACTTAGCTCGCACATCTTTGACTTGCCAGGATTAGAGCCTGAGAGCTTGGTAGGGAGAACTTTCCATCTGCCCAGACAACTGTGTGGGCAAGAGAGATCTGGTGGCTCCGGAGACCAGAGATGTTAGAGCCGAGCCTCAGTAGCAGCAGCTTATTGGCACTGAATGAGGCCAGAGTGAGCCCTCACGAAGGCGATGAAAGCAAGGGCAAGGCATCTACCAAGCAAAGGCCAAGGCCTCTGCTTGGATCTGAGACACAGGCACGGGTCACCCAAAGGCAGTCTCTGTGAGGCTCTCAACACACCCAGGACGTCTGTCCTCTGCGGGCAGCCTTTGCTGGGCTAGCTCTTGCCCACACGGGGATCCAGCTGACCCGAGAGCAGGCTCAGGAAGAAAAGGTGAGTGACTCTTGTTAACTCCAGCCCAAGCAGTCCCTGGCATCTGCTATTCATTCCTCACGCTCCGATCCCGGGCTCCGCAGTGACAGGGAGGGCCGAGCACCCTGCCTTCGTGCCTTATGGTGGGCAGGGACCAAGAAGCAGCTCTGGGTGGTCTGAGGGGAGTCTGAGGAATGGCTGGCATTCACTGGCCACCGTGGTCACTACAGATTCTGTACAAGCAAAAGACAAGGCACCAGTCTGTGGATGTTTCTCCTGGGCCCCAAATCCCTTCCTGGGTACCGTGGAGTCTGGCTCCAGGCTCAGCCGTAGTGATAGACAAAGTCATAGCTGCTGGGCTCCTTGGGCACTGGCGGTGGGGCTTCAGGAATCTGGATGTTCTCCAGATCCAGAAGCCGCAGCTTCATCTCCATGCTCAGCAGGGTGTCCAGGTCACTCTTGGTCAGCTCGCTGGACATGTCCTTCCCCAGAAGGGCACTGAGGCCGTCAATCCAAATGCAGTACTGTGGGAGCAAGTTGCAAAACATCACATGGTGGCCCCTGGTCAGCCGGAGGGCCTGCGAAGGTCCCTTTGCTGAGAGGATTCACCGTGGTCTCTTTTGACACTACTTAGTATAGGCAGAGCTGATTTGGGATAATGACAAAGATAAAAGGGGAGGTGATCATTCACTTTCCAAAAACAAAAAAAAAACCTTTTGGCTTTTATGAGGGATTTACATTTAAGCTTCCTAAGATAATCTGAAATATGATTTATTTTTATTTATTTTTTTAAATATGATTTTTAAAAAAATGCAACTAATGAATACAGCAAAACGAGACCTGAGTACTGGCGCATCAACTAGCCAAAACTGCCCAGGAAATGAGCAACGGCTGGGGGGAGGGAGACACATATTAGGTGAAAAAAGCAGGACCCAAAAGGAATCACTGTAGGATCTCAATTTTGTTTCAAAAACAGTTAAAAAAAAAAAAAAGCCCAGTCAACAAATGTGAAAAGTAAGTGCTAGAGAAATTGAACTTGAGGGCCTCCTGATTAGGAGGAATACCAGAGAACTGTCGACCTATCCCTCTCTCACTCCTCCTGCTCAGTCTCTCTCCCTGCCTTTGCTCACCTGTCTCCCCACCTGCTAGTTCTTCATTTCTATTATTATTATTTTTTAAAGGTTTTATTTATTTATTTGGCAGAGAGAGAGAACAAGTAGGCAGAGAGGCAGGCAGAGGGAGAGGGAGAAGCAGGCTCCCCGCCGAGCAGGGAGCCCGATGCGGGGCTCGATCCCAGGACCCTGGGATTATGACCTGAGCCGAAGGCAGCCGCTTAACCGACTGAGCCACCCAGGTGCCCCTAGTTCTTCACTTCTTTCCAACAGAATTCCACTGGCAGCTCGGGGCTGCCAAAGTGTCTCCTCTTCCAGAAGCCCCACCTCTAGTCCCCTCTGACGCTCCCCGAGCTCAGCAGCCATGTGGGGCTCAAGCACAGTTACTCATGTAACACCGAGTATCTTCCAGTGCTGCAGGTCCAACTGTAGGCCCCGTGTCAGGCAGGCCAGACCCATCAGCCTCAAAGCGCAAGGCCAGACCCTCTACCACCTGTGCCCAGGAGTCCCGAGGAGGGAGGATCTGTTGGGTTTGCTCAGAAGGTGGTCATGCGGAGACTGAAAAGGGGGAGAGTCTTCCCAGTCCGGACAAGTTCGGTTATCCCCTGTAACCCTGATTTTCTAACGGCAACTTACGGCTGCTGCCGAAGAGCAGTAACCTGGGGAGCCCAGCCCAGGGGGATGGACGCCAGCCTGGCAGATCGTCGGCACCAAAAAGCCTTCATGACACGCTGTGGTCCCCTGCCTCTGGGGGATGTCCCTGTTCTGCCCACTCCTGCCCTCAGCTGAAGAGTCACAGAAGGGGCGGGGCTGTCCAAAGCGGGATCACACTGCTCACCTCATACTTGTTAGGTGCGATGAAGTTTAAGGTCTCATCAGGGTCATACAGGATGGAGAACGCCAACTCCAACACCTCCTTAAAGAGAAAGGGTTTCAGTTCCGTGGGGCGGTGGGGTGGCCTGGGCTCTGCGCGCCAAGATCTTGGCCAAATTCCTTGTCACCTGGCACCGTCACTGAAGGCGCTGACTCAGACGTGGTATCATCAGGCCCCCAGCACGTGCACAAGTGTGGCTGGAGACGAGGCGTCGTGGTACGAGCGCTAACTCACCCACTCCCCACCTGAGTCACACCTAACATGTGGATGCTCCTAACACTGGAGAAAAGTCATTTCTCAACACTCAAAACCTCTGTATCTCAGAGTCCAAGACTGTAGGTTACCTACATATGTAGGTACATATGTTGGTGATCAGACTGAAAGTCTTAACAGTTTAGAAACCACCAGAACAGGAACAAATTGTGGCCAAAGATGAGAGAATTTAAGCATCAACAACATAACTGTAATGGACTGGGACAAAAATCAATTTGCTTAAATCCATGAGTTCACAATACTACAAAACAAAACAAAACACGTACACAAAATTTGTCATTGTTGGATGACACCAGAGAACCAACTCACTGTTTTAAAAGTAGGTACTTTTATAAAAGGAAAAGAATCAAGCACTTACTCTCCTTTCTTATATAAACTGGACCACTGGGAAGCCAAGAGTAGATGATGGTAAGTTTCTGTTTAGAGAAGTAGTTCAGCTCATAAATGAGAATGACCTCATTAGAACACCACTAGTTTGCAAATCTTAATTTACTCGTGGAAGAGGCACTTAGCACCAAGAGTCTGCTAACATCACAAAAAGAGAGACAATCACATCACGTGTCTCTTGACAGAACAAAATGCCACCTAGGAAGTCATCCTGTCCACGCCCCCAAAAAAGGGGGTCAAACCTGAACTGGATCAAGCCTCCCCCTAAATCTCTCCACCAACGTACAGATCTGGGACAGAGAAGCAAGTTAAACTATACCACGGGGAGACAATCAGCACATTTCAGACTCTGAGAAACTACCAAACGAGCAACCTGGTTTCTTCAACTAATAAACTGCAAAGAGGAAAACAAAGGTGGAAAAGAGAAAGAGGAACTAAAGACTAATCACAACGTGCACATCCTATGTGGATTCTGTTTCAGTGAACAAAACGGGTATGAGTACGCGTGTGTGTGCACACGTAAGCATTTATAAATTTTTACACAGAGAAATTATGTTATTTATAAGAATGCAAACATATATGGAATATTTGATATTAAATGACAACTTTTAAAATTTCTTTTCAGGTATGGTAACGGTATTGCGATTATGTGAAGAGTCCTTATCATTTACAGATACATTCTAAGTATTTAAGAGGAAATGACATCGTACTTGACTTTTTTCTTTGATGTAACAATAAGCGGATGGGTAGGACCTGCCACGGTTGTTGAGGCTGGGTAATGCGTATGTGGGGGTTCTATCTGTTTCTGTGTATGTTCAAAACTATTCCATGAACAAACAATGAATCATGGAACACTACACCAAAAAAAAACAAAAAAACAAAAAAAACTATTCTTAGTAAGAGCCGTAGGAATAATTTAGAGGGAGAGAAGGGGGGCGGGAGAGCGTGTACTTAAACCGCGACCACCGCCTGAACCCTCCAGCGTCACCGTTGACAGTGACCGTGACCATGACTCCGGCAGGCTTGCTGCTCCACTCACCTTGTTCTGTTTCAGAGCGCTCTTCTCTTTCATGTGGGGGCAATCCTTCCCAGTGACGATGGCCTTAATGTCTGCAACAGGAACTGGGAAATGAAGGGAATTAGTCTCTGGAAGAGTCACGCCGTGAGTGGGTCTTTGCATCAGGGCTGAAAGGGGAGCCCCAGCCCCCAGACCAAAGGGCTGTGTCAGCTCAGACAGAGTGGCCTGGTGCTACTTCCGGGGGGCATGGCCTGCTGGGCTGCGCCCAATCTCACCGGGGGCCAGTTCAGGGCTTTGGGATCGTCTCCCCGAGGACCGGGGCCTTAGACACTCACGTCACTTCCACGGCACCGTGAGGAAGGTGCAATGCCCCCAGCGCAAACAGCCGTGCTCACTACCTGCCAGCCCCTGTCCTAAGGCCTTGACGTACATGACTCATTCAATTCTGATGAGGGACATGTGCCTATTGCTCCCATTTTGCACGAGAAACCAAGGCAGAGGTGAGAATTAACCTGCACTAATTAGAATTAACGGCAAAGCTTGGATTCGAATCCAGGCAGTCTGGCTTTAGAGCCCCAGCTGTACCACCGCCTTTCAATACAGTCTTGTAGCACCCCTGACAATCTACCAGCCCCATTCCCATTGGGGATCCTACGGACTTCCCCGAGCAGCCCTGTGAGGTAGGTCCAGGTAGAGAGGACCTCTCACAGATGAGCAGACAGGTCCAGGGAGACAAGCGGTCCACGACCAGATGATCAGCTTGAGACAGCCAGGACTAAAACTCAGGTCTCCTGGGGCACCTGGGTGGCTCAGTCAGTTAAGCGTCTGCCTTCGGCTCAGGTCATGATTCCAGGGTCCTGGGACCAAGCCCGGTGCCAGGCTCTCTGCTCAGCGGGGCGTCTGCTTCTCCCTCTCCCTAGTCCTGCTGCCCTCCCTGCTTGTGCTCTCTCCTCTCTCTCTCTGTGTCAAATAAATAAATAAAATCTTTAAAAAAAAAAACAAAAGAACTCCGTTCTCCTGACATCGAGTCCAGCTACTATGAGACATCGATGGAGAAATGAACCTACTTTTCTCCTGCAGGGATTCAAACGTCACCTCCCCTTGAGGGTTGTCATCCAAGTCACCATAGTGCAGGACTTTGTGGTTCAGTGCCAAGCGGCAGTACCAGAAACGTTCTGGAACACAAGGCAAGACAAGTAGGTGACCAGCGACAGTTCTGACAAAGGCCAGGGTACATGAAGGGCAAAAGGATGACATGTTCCCGGCCTCCTCCCTGCAGGCTCTGTCCAGCAGGCCTCCCTCTCCCGTGTGGTGACTCGGAGAGGTAAGGACCAGCCCAGTGGCCCAGGCCCCCTCACCTTGCCTCCGGCGGTTCCCAATCTTCCGGAAGCTGCTGCCCTCACAGAGCCGGTTCAGACGCTGCTGCTTGATCAGCTCCAGGATCTCAGGCTGGATCTTCTCCCTCAGCTCCCTGGGGGGATGCGCACGGAAGCAAGGGGAGGTGAGGACGCGGCGGGGCTGGGGGTGCCTCCCACCCCACCCCCCGCCGTCCCCCGCCACCCAGAGGCACTTACACGATTGGCGGGGACTGGAAGTCATCCTGACTCATCCGCTCAGACTGGCGCAGTCGCAGGATCTCAGAGTAGCTCAGGCTACGCAGTTTGCTCTTGAACTGATCCAAAGAGCTGGGTTTGGAGGGCAAAGCTCGAGTGATCTGCTCTCGGACCACCTGCATGACCTGAGTGGGAAGGAAGCCGGCTGCCTCAGCCCCTCTGCTGAGGGGCCAGGCCAGGTGCAAGCAGCCCGGCTCTGCCCCCGCCCTGGAAGCACCCCCAGACACCTGCTGGGTGAGCAAGAATACTGACTCTCCAAGGCACACACCTTCTTAGGTGGTTCTCGAGGACAAATGCCTGCTAGGGACAAATGCTTTCTTTCCCACAAATTTCAACTAGTCGACAGTGTGCTGGAACGAGCACGGGTTTGGGAGTCGGAGAGAAAGAGGCTCAGATCCTGACCCCATCTCTTAGTCTGTGCCCTGAGCAAGCCACTTGCTGTCTGCAGGCCTCCCTCTCCTCATCTCTAAAGCCAGAGAAAAGAAGACTCGATTTCGGATATACGCCTCCCCTCAAACAATAGTGAAAGAGAAAACAGGCCATCCCATGGCCCGTTGGGCAGCTCTGAGCCCACGCAGGGCAAAGTCTACAAGAGAAAAGACTAGAGGGAGACGTGAACGTGGTCATTACTGGATGGTGGAGCTACAGAGAACTTTCGTCTTCATACCTCGCAGATTGTTTACAATGAGCTGAGCGGCTTCTGGACCGTCAGCGTTGGAGGGCCCAGCAGTGAGTGCTCCGCGGAGCGTGGGGACTTGGGTGTGCGTCAGGAACGACTGAGTGGATTGCCAGGACGGACCTATCCTGCCAGTCCACGCCTCGCCCTAACGTTTCCTGGCCACGGAACCGCACAAGGGCCTGACACAGCAAGCGCCCAGTCAACCAGCGCTAGTACGGTTAGGCTTAGCCTCCTGCCCTCTACGGGAGACAGGCGGGCAGGTACTGGCTCCACTG
The DNA here is from genome assembly GCF_009762305.2 of Zalophus californianus. Classification (NCBI taxonomy): domain Eukaryota; kingdom Metazoa; phylum Chordata; class Mammalia; order Carnivora; family Otariidae; genus Zalophus; species Zalophus californianus. Next base: position 125,978,687 of record NC_045602.1, read on the forward strand.
GGGCCATGAGGGGCCCGGGGCACTGAGGGGCAGACCCCTGCTCCAGGCTACAGAGAAAGCACAAGCAGAGGGGCCCGAGGTTCTCCGGTGTGGCATCTTGTGACCCGGGGCTGCGGACACGCTGGTTTCCCAGATCAGGGGCTCCCCAGGCTCCGGAGAGTGGTCACCGACTGTCACGTGACGGCTTCCAGCCGTGGGCATCAGAGCTGTGTGACACGGACCTTGTTGAAGTCCTCGGCTGTCGCCCTCATCTCCTTCCAGGTCTTGTTCAGCAGCTGGATGCAGATCCCGAAGAGCTCCTCAAACGCGCGGTCATGGGTAAAGAACATCGGGTGGTAGTCGTTGCGGCCCTCGTTGGCTACGGAGCAAGAGAAGCAGGGAGGGTGAGGCTGGGCACTCGCGTGCACCCGAGTCCCAAGGAACAAAAGCAGAGCCAAGGCCAAGGCGAGTGAAAAGTGTGGGATGGGCCTTTTTCTACTTCCTCAGCTTTCTTCTCTCGGTCTGGCTCTGCCCTCTCTCAGGCTCGGCTAGCCTGACACACGGGGGCAAACGGATGGAGGCGCAGCTCCTGAACACGTGCAATGACCCACTCAAACCAAGCAGCAGCCATGATTCCCGTACGCACGGATCAGACGGCTCACGGCTCACCCGGTGACTGCCCACCCAAAGCACACTAGTTGTCCCGTCCCACTGACACCTAGCTTTGTAACCGCGAGGGCCCTTAGTCTCCTGATTACGGAGTCGCTGAAAGAAGAGGGAGGTGGCGGGGACTTACGCAGCTCCCCAACCTGCAGGATTTCGCAGAGCATTTTGGTGAGCTCGATGGCGCTGCGGCCGAAAGGGCACTCGTGTTTGTCCTCCCGGCTACTGTTCTCCAGGACGATCTGGGGGGGAGGAAGGCAGGGGGGTTAGGGAGGCGAGACATGTGGCGGCAGGGCTGAGCCAGCTGGCCCCCAGCTGTTACCCGGATGTAGGTGTCCTGATGGACTTTAGCCAAGTACAGCATGTTGTCCAAGGCCAGCATTCCAGGAGGAGTCTGGGTAAAGTCCATCGCTGGGTTGATATGGTTCTGGGGAAATCAAGGAACCGGACTTCAGACTCGGTAGCCTCCCGTGTGCAGCGCCACCTGAGGGGACGCCCTACTGCCCTCCTGTCCATGCCACCAGCTCTCGTGTTACCTCCTTCCTGCCCACCATCTCTGCGAGATGGGGAGCTCCTGCCCTGGGACTGTGCCGACTCATTCCGTCTCCCCAGCGCCCAGCGTACTGTGTGCTGAGTGGGGGGTAGGTGCACGCTCAGTGTTTAATTGAATTAACTCCATCCTCAAGTGTGTCCTACCACAAGATAGCCACTTCTGCTTTTCAAAGCACCTCGCTGCTTTCAGGAGAGGTCCTCTCTTTGCCCGCGTGACTGACCTCCTGGACCCTCCAACAGATGGATTCGTTCCAAGGGGCCAAATGCTGCACGGAAATGTGTGACCCCCCAGCGCCAAGGCCAACTAAGTGTCAGGGCCCCTCCAGCTTCTTGGTGTCATTGATTCCAGGGCCACCATGATGAAGGGGGGGTTCTCGGGGCTCTGTGTGGGTGTGCCCTCTGACCTCCTGTCAGGGGAGCAGGCCTCCCAGATCCATACTCTGGGAAACTTACAGTGAATCCCAGCATTTTGTAGTCCTTGGTATACATGGCTTTGCGCTTCTCAGGCCCACTCCCGGGGACGTTGCCAGGGTCAGACTCTGCATCAAATGCGATCCTTCTCAGTTCAAATATGATGTCTCTTTGAGCCTGAAAAGTGAAACAGACAGCCAGCAGGTAAATCAGCTAACCCAGGGAAGCAAGGAAAAGAGAGAGCAGATTGGGCTTTCCTGGGCAGGACTCTGGCCCTGCTCAGTCTCCAAGAAGGCATCACCTCCACCTTCAAGGGACAGAGGTGGGCTTGGCCCAGAGAGTCACCCAGCGGGAAGAGATGGCAGGGAGGCAGCGCCAGGTTTCCAGGGCAACGCAAACCATTTCTGCAGACACAATCGAGCACAGTCCCTGGCACACATCAGGTGCTCAGTGTGGAGCCTAACGGTGGAATGCACCGTATCAAACGGCCTACAACTTAAGCCAAGAGTACTTGGTCCCACGGAGCACCTACCTGGTCATTGGGGTCCATCTTGGTCATCATCCTTTCTTCCAGAAGGTTAAAGGTCAGGACTTGCAGGACATACAGCTGATGGGCCATCTCAGTTTTGATTGGGCGGTTCCCTCGGATCACATGCTGGAAAAAGCAAAGGCAGGGGGCAAGGGCTGAACTGATTTTCTTCTCCTGAAGACTCACATCCATGCTGGTGAAAAAGAAAGTATGCTGGGCAGGGAACAGGGTTTCCCTCCCACACACGGAACTTGGAGACTTCGTGTTCTAGAAGGGATGGAGCATAAGGTCTCGATTCAGGCTGAGATGATTCACTGCAGGCCCCAAGGGCACAGTCCCTTTTTCCACACTCCCCTGGGCAGGGGAAATGGAACCAAGGGCAGAGGCTGTATCCGGTCACGCCAAAGACAAGGGAGGCCGCCCCGCTACGATTCTGATGCAGAGCTCAGTGGCTGGACCTTCCTCCAAGTGGGCACTCAATCCAAGACAACAGACAGTGTGTGCGGAGGACTCCGCTTTGTCTTCCCATAGAAAAATACAATGTTGTGCATGGCCTCACCAAATAGAGGCTTTAGGAAAGGCCATTTTCTTGAAATAGTATGGAGACACCTACACGAAGGAGGACACCTAATGCTCCTTGTCCAGCCCCCAACGCTCTCCCGCCACCTTCTCTCCTATCGCTCTGTGTCTGCTCCCCTCCCTGTGTCCCCTGTATTCTGCCCTGCCCCCTCTCTTTCCAGGACTCCCACCACGCCCTCTCAGTTCTCACCTCCGTCCCTCTGATGCCCAGCCCACTTCAGGCTCCCCCCTTTCCTCACGCCCCACCTCTTTTTCTCACATGCTACCTCTCCCCGTGTCCCTTGGGTTGATCAACGCCTGGCAACGTTCTTGCCTCCTATTGTCCTGCTCTCACTCCCACAATGGCTGCTCTTCCTGGCTTGCTCCCTCGTATTTCTTGCTTTTTCTCTGTCTTACCCGCCATCTTGAATCGTTCTTGGTCTCTTCTCACCCAAATGAGACTCTTGCCCAGTTTTCCACACACACTCCCTCCGTGTCCTTCATGTTCTCTCACTCAGTCTAGCTCTGTGTCTCCGGAGCTGTACTGTCCAATATGGTAGCCACTCGGTATATGTTAGAATTCACTGAAGTTAAAAATTCAGGTCTTTGGTCACACTAGCTAGATTTTAAGCTCAACAGGTGTAAGTGGCCAGTGACTACCACCCAATGATAGAGTAGATATAAAACATTTCTGATGTGGGAAAAAAAGGCAGAAGAAAAATTATTCAATTTCCTTACTACCTACAGCCCATTGACAAGTCCTTGAAACAGGCAGAGTGACATTCCTCTAGGGACTCAACTGCCTCAATGTTAATACTTTGCTAAGGGCAAAAGGCAATCCTAGCCTGACTGCTACCCCAAGACCCCCAATCCTGTAAGTCTACTTTAACGTATAAGAATTCCTTTGGAAACTTCCTTTATCTCTAACCCCCCCCCAAGATACATGCTGGCAATCATCCCAGAAGCATATGGCCCACCAATATACATCTGAAAGGTCTCATGACTCAGGTTTTATTAGACGGTAATAAATGACCTTTTCCCAACAACAGCTAGCCCCCTCAAGGTCCCTGGAAACCTTGCTTCCAAAATTCCTCAGAGACATACACCATCCCTAACCCCCTCCCAACTTGAAAGTATATAATGGGCCCCTCCTCATGACCCCACTGCAGCTCCTTCTGCCCACAGGTCCCCGTGCTGTAATATAATCACCCTTTTGCACCAAAGACGTCTCAAGAATTCTTTCTTGGCCGTCGGCTTCGAACCCTAATAACGTCTTTCCTACATCAATTTCCATTATCACAGAAAGTTCTTCTGGACAGCACTGCTCTAAAGTTCCGTAACTCTAAAGTTTGCTCTGGCTCGAGATCAATGTCTTTAGACCTGTGCAGTCCAATCTGGTAGCCACCAGCCACATGGGGCTGCTGAACACCTAAAATGTGGTGGCTAGTCCAAACTGAGATATGTCACAAATGTAAAATGTACACCAGATCTCAGAGCCTTAGTGTAAAAAAAAAGAAAATGTAAAATATGTCATTACCCATTTTTTCCTATTGATTACGCACTGAAATCATAGTATTTGGGATATAGTGTGTTAAGTTAAATATATTATTGAAATTGATTTCCCATATTCCTTTTTTACTGTTACTACTATAACATTTAAAATGAAATAAGTGGGGGCGCCTGGGTGGCTCAGTCATTAAGCATCTGCCTTCGGCTCAGGTCATGATCCCGGGATCCTGGGATCGAGCCCTACATTGGGCTCCCTGCTCAGCGGGAAGCCTGCTTCTTCCTCTCCCCCTGCTTGTGCTCCCTCTCTCACTGTCTCTCTCTCTCTGTCAAATAAATAAATAAAATCCTTAAAAAAAAAAATGAAGTAAGTGGCTCGTGCTATATTTCCACTTGACGGCGCTGCTCTAGACTTCCTTTCCCCGACATGTGACTCCAGAGTGTTCTTCATTTCTCGAGATCTGCACAGCTTAATACAGCAGCCACAAGCCACATGTGGGTATTTAACTGAAATTTTTTTTTTTTAAAGATTTTATTTATTTATTCATGAGAGACGGAGAGAGGGAGAGAGAGAGAGGCAGAGGGAGAAGCAGGCTCCCAAGGAGCAGGGAGCCCGATGTGGGACTCGATCCCAGGACTCCAGGATCATGACCTGAGCCGAAGGCAGACACTTAACCATCTGAGCCACCCAGGCACCCTATTTAACTGAAATTTTTAAAAATTACAAGTTTAGCTCACCCGTCGCACTACACACATTTCAGGTGCTCAGGAGCCACACATGGTCAGTGGCCCCCAATCTGGACGGCACCTCCATGCTGCAGAAGGTTCCACGGGCAGTGCTGCTCCTAACCCCTCACCAGTGTGTGCTAAGGCCCTCACCTCCTTCACATGGTGGCTGTCTGCAGCTCTCCACTCCCCGCCTCCCCCGCCCTAGCAAGCCACCCACCCCCAGCCTCTCACTGCGGGGGTCTCCTCGGCCCCCCCACACCTCGTTTTGCCTCCCTCTGAGCCTCTTCCTTTCTCCGTGCCCCCTCCCTCTGCCGCTCCGATGCCTCCCTACCCTTCCCTCCTCCTCTCCTCTCTCTATAATTCATCAAACCACTTTGAGAAGAGGTTAAAGTTAATGTCATATGGGTTTTGTTCACTTGAATCCCCCTTTCTCAAACTTAGAGACATCACAGCGGGGAGGTAATCACTCAGCCTGTCTGAGAAGTCACGGTTGCAGAGCTTTTAGCTCAAGTCCTATTTGACTGCTGAGGGATTCAAGGCCTGCACTCTTTGGCTTGACTCCGTGAACTGCTGGGACTTCAGTGAGCACGGATTAAGCATTTTCGGAGCAGACCATTTAAGTCCTGAGTCCTGACCCTGCATTGTCTTCTATCGTAGAATCTTCGCTTGTTCCAAGGTTTGTCCAGAAATGAGCGGAACTAATCCTACTGAGGTAAATAATAAGCCTCGAAATTCATTACATTTCCCTTAGAAGTGTCCCCCCCAAAACACACACATGCAGAGGATAGCGCCTAAGAGGGCTGCTCAGGAATGTGGGCAAGCACGCGTGGGACCTGTGCGCTCTGCATGACTCACGGGCGGCGGGCCAAAGTGTCTGCTCGCGTCCCTCCTGCCTGGCTGGCGGTGGGGCTCTGACCAGGGAAACGGCCAGTGGGCAGGAGCTGGTTCTGCAAGGTGAAGAGGTGGGCTTTGTGTGTTCAGAGCAGGCCGTTGCTTGAATTTGCAAGTGCTCAGAGCTCACTTCTTGAATTCTACCACCTTTGTCTCCTGCTCACAGTAAAAGAACTGCTGATGTGAGCGGGGTGCTTACCGAGGACCAGGCACCCTGCTAAGCACTGTATATATAAGAGCTCGTTCAGGCCTCACATCCAGATGAACAAATCAAAGCAAATTCAAGTTAAGTGAATTGCTCAAGATCAAAGATTGGTTAATGGCAGAGTGGAGGCTGGTGACTCTAAAGTTCATGCTCAGAACTGCCAAGCCTTTCACACCTGACTTCTCGTTTCTCATTTTATTCCTTTCACTGTGGCCTCCTGGTTTTCCGTTGGTTTTGACAACTGATAAAACGGCCTCCCTTTCACCCAGATCCCCAGCTCTCACCTCCCCCCACCCCGCCCCAGCCAGCTCTGTCCCACCCACATCCCCATGCGGGGACAGGGAGTCAGCCCTCTTCCCAGATGCCTCCCTCCCCACCACACCCCCTGGAAACACACATACCTGCTAGTGTGAGGTTTCTAAATGCCAGCCTGGTTATGTCACCATCCCAATGAAATCCCTTCAGCTGCACTTGGGAGAGAGACTAAGGCCCTACTTGACCTGGTCTTTGCTGCGCTCCAGCCTCCAGCCCCGGCACACGTCTGCTCCTTGACCCACCCTCCACCCAGTCACACACCCCTTCTCGGTCTGCTGAGGAAGCCTCAGCCTCACCTGCCCTCATTCCTCTAGAGGCTTCCAGACACCTGCTCCTCCTCCATCCCCCAGACCGTGAAGCTCTATGGAAGCACCAAGCACACGGTGTTCTGGCGCCGTCCCACGGAACCGGAAGATCTTTGAGAGCAAACACACTGTCTTATTCCTTCCTACTCGTGCCCCACACAACTCAGGTCTGATTGGTGTTAGCTGAACGAGTTACTTTCCTCTTTGGGGCCTATTTTAACACATTTCTTCTGGATAAAAACTGCTGGAGCTGCAGGGCAACAAACAGCACGGCTGGCTGGCCTTCCTAGCTCCTCAGAGGCTCTGGGATTCCTGGTGGGAGGGCCTCCTAGAAACAGCTCTGTTTACAGAGGATTACGAGAAAAAAGCGTTCTAGCTTAACAAGGGTTTATTAGCACCTATCTATTGGTAGGTTCCCTTTGAGCGCCCTCCCCACGCAACAGTAATTTCAACAATAATAATACAACTACAGTAACAGTAATAATTGCTATCACCAGTAAAAAAATGCAGCTTTTTCTGGGAACTTACATTCAGGATTATGGACCGAAGGTGCTTCTGTGCAAATGCATTGGCCATATCCTGTTGAGAAAAACAAGCAAATGTAAGGCAAGGTGGCAGGCACCCCGCTGTGACAACTATCAAGTTGATAGTCACTATCAAGTGATATCGTGGCTCTGGGGCTTTTTCTCTGAAATTTTTTCTCCTTTCAGATAAAAAATGGGCAAATGGAAAAAAAAAAAACAAAAAACCCCACGGACCATCAAACATATTTTGTACTCTAAAAAATTCCTGCCTGCTTTTTTTCTGGGAGGGCAAATTGACTCAGATAGGGCGTCCCTCCCCAATGGCACAGTCAACCACATCATCTTCCAAGGGGAACAAAGACCACTTCAGGACGAGACACTCGAGTCACAAAGATGCTGGGCAACGGACAATGCGTACGGAGCACAGAGCAGTGAGATGGTTCCCATGCACCGTTCCAGGCAGATACCCACCCCAAGGCTGGAAGGGCCTCCTCCAACCCAAGGACAGGGCTTTGGCCCCAGCGCCCCCTCCGCGGCCCCCCAGCGCCACACCTGGTGGAGCCGGGGCACAGATGCTCTGCCACAGTAAGTAGCTGCGATTCACTTCTGACTGGTTTGGAGAACAGCATGTTGGTTCTTTTGGGTAATTCCTAATAGGGTCAGTGTTTTTATTGTATTTCGTTCAGATTCTGACAGTAACTATTTATTTAGCACACTCAGGAAATAAAGGATCCTACATAAAGGAGTCTTCCAGGGAGCGAAGCTTCAAGGGCCTTGTTTTGACCATTCTTACACAAATTCTCTAAAAATATATGATAGACATTTCTTTATTTTTGAAGGGACGACAATAATTACAACTTCATCACTGCCGAGGACTTGGCTTCCCCAGAAGAGCGGTGCATTCTGCCACTTTGCCACCCCAAGGACCTCCAAAATGTGCGGCTGTTTTTCCCTCAACAAAATGGTCCCAAGGTTCCTGTGCTTTTAATCTTTCTGACAGCTTTTCATAATTCTTCTGTCTCTTACTGCCAATCTCAGCCATCGCTTCTTACCATGTTAATTAGTATGATTTCACTTTCTAAACTGCTGCCTTAATTTAATTTTATGGATAATTCTAAATCAATGGGCCTGAGGGAGCTGTCACACCTCTCCCATGGAGCAGTATCTGTGAGCACTCTCATTTTTCTCAGAGCTAAAAGGCCTTTCCCTCTCCCTTCTACATCTCTAGCCATATTCCAAATGGCTGACGCTGCCAGGCACATTAAGTTTTACTTTGCATCCCCTGAGCACACACTGGGCTGGCAGAGGAGGAAGGTGGCCCAGAAACTTCTTTGGTAGCTATAGGAGGTTGGCTTGAGATTAAATCTTGCTGTGGACAACTTACAAAGTGGGTAATTGACATTGGCCTACTGCTAAAATATAATGGCCTTAGACCAGAAGCTTCTCTGCAGTGCTGGGGGAAAGTGCTCATCCTCTTTCATAGCCTCGGAAAGCCGACCTCTAAAGCTCCAACCAAGAAATGAGCATGCAAATTCCCTCCTGACAACTGTCTAAACTTTTTCAAGTTCCTATGGTCTAGTACGCATCCAAAGCAACATGGATTTACCTTTACTCTTTGCCATACCAAGCTGGAAGGCGATGTATCCGTGGTATCATCTACATGAAAGTCTCAGGCTGTTTCTGAATCTGATCTCCCCTGGCTGAACCACAAACTTATGTAAAGACAGGTTACAAAGGAAAGATTGGGCAGCAGTCCCTGGGGCAGGCGTCTCCTTAATCCTGGATGTAACACTAGTCTCCAGCACGTTCCCTGAGTGTTCTGACGAATGAGATTTACAGCACACAACCTTTCCCTGGGTTTTGGAGTTCCGTGAACCCCTCGGTCAGAACAAGAGGTTCTCGCCCAGCTCTGACCTCCCCACCTGGAAGAGAGCTGGGACCCTTTCCATACGGCGGTGCTACTTACAGTGACAGGCAGGTCTAGAGGGTTAAGGTGCTTGTCCTGCCGGCAGAAAGCAAAAAGCACAGAGAGAAGCAGATGGAAGAATGAGCTGTCAGCTTACATTCAAAACAGGACTAGGAAGGGAGAGATTAACAGAACAAAGCCATCCAAGAAAGACAAGGACACACAGAACCATAGATGCTCCTGGTCCTCCCACGGGAAGCCACCAAGAGCTTGGTTCATGATCCCACAACATGAATTTCAACTTCCAGAGCCCATGGTATGGACAGAGAATCTAATAGTCTTTCTTTTGTATGCCACCTGGGCTTTTTAACCAGAGATATCTAGAGTGTCAGAGGTGGAAGGGCCCTTAGAGATCATCTAATCTGGCTTTTTCGTTAGAGACCCGAGAGGTTAAAGAACCTGCCCAGCCTGGAAAAGCACTTAAACCTCCGGGCCCTGGGCTCGGGTCCATGCTTGTTTCCCGGCCCGGCCTATTCCTGGTTTCCTCACTCGTAAAACAGGGGGCTTTTCCTCATGACAGCCCTGTGCAGTAGCCGGGGCATAGGCTGCTGCTCCCGTATCACAGGGGAGGACACCGGGTCTCAGAACAGAGCTGTGTGCATTGTTTTGCACAGCTAAAGGGCCGGGGAAGAAAAGCAGCTTCAAATCTGAGGATCTTTATACATCAGACTTCGTGCCAAGTGCCCCCACTCTGGCTTCCTTAAGTAAGGATCTCATTTGTCCCACTTTCCTTGGACTGGACGGTGATGCCGAGAGGGTCCTCTCCCTTCTCGATCCTCTAGCCTGGGTCAGCAACGAAGACCAGCCTGGGCTTGTCGTCTCGCTGTGTATACGAGGTCTTTTTGGAAGACAGCCACCCCCGCTTGTTTACCTACTGTCGGAGGCTCTTCGTGCTATAATGACAAAGTTGACTGGCTGCCACACAGGCCATAAGCCCACAGAGCAAAAGATATTTACTCTTGGGCCCTTCGGAGGAAAAAGTCTGCAGGCCATGCTCTGACCTGAGACCTGGGCCTCCCAGGCCTTCCTTAGCAAGGCCGCTCTGAGGGCCCCTGACACAGAGGGGCGAGAGGAAGGATGCTTGGGGAAATGGCCATGTGATGGCTGTCTGCACAACAAGGGGTGCGTGGAAGACAATTCTTCTCCTGGAAGAGCCCGGATGAAAAGCTTGAAAAGGCAGCCACAGACCTGTCGCTTGTCCTCAGGAGCCTTCAGGAAAAGCGCGTTAATCAGTGCAATGGCGTAGGTCTGAATCTCCTGGTTGGAGCTGTGCCAGTGGAGAAAGAAGGCAGAGGGAAATTAGAACACTGACCAGCGAGAGGACACTCAGCTGCATCTGCAACAGTCGCTCACAGATGATAATCAAATAATCATCCAGGGTGACATCTGAAAAGCCTTAAAAGTGGGCATACTCCATGACCCGGCAACTCTACTAATAGCAATTTATCCAAAGACAGTAATCAGGGAGCTGGGCAAGATGTATTGGCAAAGCGTTTCATTCAAGTACTGTCAAAAAAAAAAAAAAAAAAAAGGAAGGAAGGAAGGAAGGAAGGAAAGAAAAAGAAAAGGAAGGAAGGGAGGAAGGGGGGGGGGGGGGGAGGGAGGGAGGGAGGAACAGTAAATAATCCAAATGTCCACAATCACAACTCTGTTTATACACATTAAAGTCCTAAGTCATTAAAAACCACATTGTAAAGGTTCTTCACCCTGGATTTGGGGATGGGTTTGGAGTGTCTGTAAATCCTAGAAACAGTGCAAAAATTATTCCACGCAGTTGGTTGACTATGTGTTATTTTCTCCAAGGAAGTGAGAGTCTATAACTGTTACTGGATTTTCAAAGGCATATGGGATACAAAAAAGATGTAGAACTACCCTTTTAGAAAAATCTTTAACATGGGGAAATGTTTAAGAGCTATTATTTGGTAAAAAAGCCAAGGTACACAGAGTATGTAGAGCTCTCGGTTCTGTTAAAAGTATGCATGGAAAAAACGACTAGCAGGGCAGTCAGTTTAATGTGACTGGTTCTGTCTGGAGGTGGGGAAATGGGCAAAGGATTTACTCTTTGTGCTTTTCTGTATTTTCAAAGTCTTCGACTACAACCTTGTCTCATTTTAAAACAAATTTACAACTATTCTGTGGAATCTTATAATCCTAGCACTTGGCAAGATGTCTCCACCTGCCACACTGGGGGTACACTCGGTGCCCGGCAGACTTCCTGGTCAGGTGGGGGGCATCCTGGAGGTCTCATGGAAGGTACTCAGTGTCCCAGCCCAAACAGCAGAGGACATAATGTCTAGTAACAGCTACGGGCTAAAAATAGTCACAGACCGACCCCTAAGAAATGCCATGCTCCTCTGTCATCCTTGGGGGACACAGCTGGGTCATTCCTGATTCAGAAATGAATAGAGAAAAGTTTGATGTCAGGAAAATCAGAACTCTCCATCTGGAGTTTATAAAGTTCCCTTTACTTCAAACAACCTTTTTGGCTTTGGGGTATGAAAACAGAGACTGAAGAATTCCTTAGAAATGACAAGGAGACATCAGAACCGCAAATTGTGCTTTCTTCTTACTTGGATTAGTTGGGGGAGGGGGGTACAGGTTGGGAGCAGAGCTGAGTGAAGCTGGGAACTGACAGGGCATTTGTCGGCATCTGGCCACATCCGAGATGCTAAAAGGGAGCAAGACTCAGAAAGGAGTCAACAGTATCACCATGTTGTTTGGGGGAGTCCAGGCCCCTTGAATTGTATTAGAGGGCTTAAAGTGAAGTGAAAAGAATGGAGAGGAGAGGAACAGTGCTCCAAAAGGTTCATAGGTCTTCTGGTTTTACTGTCTGGTAAAATGTTTTAGGATGTGTTAAGCTTCTTAGGTTTTTGGTGTTTTTTTTTTTTTTTTTACTTTCATTTATATTTATTTATTTATTTTTAAGTAGGCTCCGCACCCAGCGTAGAGCCCAATGCAGGGCTTGAACTCATGAGATCTAGACCTGAGCTGAGATCAAGAGTAAGACGCTTAACTGACCGAGCCACCCAGGCACCCCTGTGTTAAGCTTCTTAGAAAACAAAGAAAAGCAAACAACTCCTGAAATGAATTACCTATCCTGTGCTGGCCACAATGCAAGATCTTTTATCTCCTTTGATCCTCACAAGTCTGAGTGGTGGGGAGGACTAACCCCAGTCTAGAGAGGAGGAAACCAAGATCAGGCGAGACCAGGTAATCTGCTGAAGGCAGAGACCTGGTCAGTGTGCCGGAGAGCCGGGATCTGACGGTAGCCTGAGCTCATGCCCTATGAGATATTTTTTGCTACCCCCTACGGCATACCTCTCGTTGGCTAAATGTTCACTGAACAAACACTAATTGACTTCTACTTAAATCAAAGCAGGGGATCCACAAAGGATTGGTCCTTCTTCCCAGGGAGTTCAAAATTTAAAATGGGAGACAGGTAACAAAAATAAAGGATTTCTATCATTGTCATAGGTACAAAGAGAGACTATTTGGCCCAGAGAGGAGAGAGCATCTAATTCTGCTGGCGTGTGGTGGGACAGGAAGGCTGGGAGCACTTAGCTTCATCCTGAGGGACAAGGAGCGCCACGGAGCATTTTAGCAGGAGCATGACATGATCGGGTCCAAATCCTGGGAGCATCCCAGCAGCAGTGTGGATGTGCTGATGAATGAGTGAACGAGCAGCCCAGCGGCGTGGAACACAAGCAAAGGAGGAGGCCTGGGAGATGGCCAGAGGATGAGAGGCGAGAGGGAGGCTGGGGCAGGGTCTCTTACTCACACCTGGAGGTGAGAGATGAGCTGTCCCACGGTGATTTCCTCCGCGATCTTCTGGTATAGACTCTGGCTGTTCAAGACCATGCTCTCCAGGATGGCCAGGGACCTCTGAAGGATGGACACGTCCACCATGGGCTGGCTCACGTACCCTGCAATCTACAGCAGCGAGGGCCAGTTAGTCAGGAAGCCCAGGGCCCAAGAGTGCTAGACGGTTTGGGTTTCTGACCTTGGCCCACGAAGGCTCTCCTCCCAGGTGTGCGGCGCACACGGGGGCAGCTGTCCACATGTGGACAGTGGTATCTGGTTTATGGCCACCCTGGCCAATATGCCAGGATTTCCCTAGGCACGGGCACCTCCATTGGTCAAATGACAAATGATCCAAGCCACCAACTGTGTTTCCTCAAAATCTAAGGGCTCAACCCTTTGTTTTCAAAATAAGGGTTGAGGCATGAAAACGCTAAGTGTAGAAAGCAGAGGATCTTCCTGAAACTGGGATCTCCTTTTATCTCCATGTACCCTTCTCCCGACACATGTTCTACCCCTACGTGTACACAGGACAGCAGAGACTCGGGAGGCAGGAAGGCCTCAAAGTCTTGTAATCTAGTAACTCCCCATTATTCTCAACCCCCATTATAATGTCCCTGACACATGGTCATTTCACTTTTGCTTAAATATCTCCAGCGTCAGGAAGTTCCCAATGTCCCAAGCCAACGACGGGTGTGATTCTAGGTCGGTGGATACATGACTCATTGGTTTTAGTCCAGTTTTGAGAATTGACACTGCCCCTTCCTATAGAAGAAAGGAAGGCTAAAGTAGAAGTATCCCCTCCCAACCGCCGAGTTCGATCTGACGATCCAAACAGGCTGTTTTGCAGATCTGTCAACAGAAGGCAGACTTAGAAATCTAAGGCGGAGAAAATGAACATGTATCGCCAAAGAGAAGGGAGCACTCGGGAAGCAGATCAGAAGCTCAGGGCTGCTACTGGTGGCCTGGCTGGTGTCATCCCAAGTCTCACTGACAATCCCATCCCGCTTTGGCCACACACACCCAGTTCCCAGAGCCTGTTTCCATCTTCTCAGAGCAGGCGCTGTGAGAACAGGGAAGCAACTCTTTCAGGAGCCCCAGGAAGACCCGAGCATGCGGATGAAAAATCGGGCCTTGGGCATAGAAAGCCGACCCTCAGCAGAACGGCATGCATTTCTCCATAAACCAACAGGACAACCAGCCACAAAGGGAGGAGGAAGATGACGGAATGCTGGAGGCCTCACCTGCTTAATGAAGGTGATTGAAACCATGTCCCAGGAGACAATGCCGTGGTCCATGAGCTCTAAGAAGGCAGTCAAGGTGAATGCCAGCATCTCACTGTAGCTGAGACATAGGCAAAACACACACAAAATTGGACAAAGATTCAGAGCCAGGGAACACAGGTGTGGTGGCAGCCGCAACGGGGACCGATTTCAGCAAAAGCGTCGGGGACGGTCAGCACGGCTGTAAGCTCCCGCATGCACACCTGGCCAGGTGTGCAGCAGACTCTGTCCAGGCATCCATCTCTGGGAAAAAAGAGCTGCCAGGGGATTGGCTTTCCTTCCCCACATCACCTCATCTCAGGAACACGCGCACTCATCCGTTTCCCAAAACCAAGAAAGGTATCAGACCTTTACAATCCCAACACTTGGCAGGGGAACCCAAGGGAGCTTACAGCCCATGTTCAAGGCCAAGAGGCAGCAGTGCAGGACAAAGAGTACAAACTTCGGACGGGGGCTCAATTCCTGTTCACCTATTTACTAACTGCAAACTTTATCTTTTCAAACTTTAAATTCCTCCTCTGTAAAACTGAGTCAGTCTCACAGCGTGAAGATCACAGGGTCGTGGCGAGGGCAAGATGACAATGGGTGCAACAGCCTGGCTGCAGTGCTGATGGAGAATGGGGACTCCAAGGCCTTCTCTCCTGTGTCCCTCCTCTTTCTACACACCACCCTTTAGGCAGCTGCATGGTGCTCTAGATTTAACAAACCCGTCGGCAAGGCAGGTTCGGGCCCATTCACAACACTCCCCGTGACAGTACTGCAGTGTAAGCAGCATCCCCATTTTAAAGAGGAGGAAACCAAGGCCAGTCTAAGTCTAAGGCTATACCCCCCAGAAATGGCAGAAGTCTCTGAGGGCTGCTGAAGGCTTCACGATGTCTGTGCTGCTGCAAAATCCGAAACTTAAAACAAACACTCATGATCAGGTGCCTGGTTTGGCTGAAAATTTCAATAGCTTGGTCCATCAGCTGAAAAGAAGATTTCTGCCTCCCTCTGTGCCACCTGAGACGGACAGAAAGCCACCACAGGCCTAGACAGCTAACTAAACAGCTGTTCATTCACGGCTGGCCACGGGCATGGTGTCCCGCCACACTCATCTTAGCACTGGAGAATCAGAGATGTCTGTGACCTACGCAAAGTCCTGGAGCTCGTCCTCCCTGTGAAAATGGGCGGTAGGGAGATGGCGAACCTATGGTGAGCACAGAGAAAGCCTGTGTGTGCGTGCGCGCACGTGTGCGTGTGTGGAATGGGGCGGTGACTGGAAAGGGAGGAAGCAGGGGCGGGGATTAAGAAGAGACAGATGCCTGTTCTGGTCAATTCTGGACAGTCTGCTCACTAGCTTCCACCAGGCCAATCATTTCCCATAAATTAACAGATCTTTCATGACCTGCCTTCTCTCCTCCTAACTTCTGTACCCCCTGATTTTACTACTGCTTGGCATCTGTGAAGACCACCTAGAGTGCAAGATTCAGGACCACAATAGCGAATCCCTCTGGGCAGAGCCCAATACCTGGCTCACCGCTCTGTACGCAGAAGGTGTTCAGTAAATTCAAGTGACTCAGTGGAGATGAGAAAAGGATGCCCTGCAGAATGAAGTCAGTCTCTGAAACCCCCCACTAAGAGCTCGGTTATACTCACTGGGACAAGAGCTTGGTTCCACTTTCCACAAGCCGTGTGAGCACAATGATGCCATCCATGTTGATGAACTCAGTGGCGAAGGTCACATCAGCAGAGAGCTTGGCCAGCTCCTTCATGGCATCCAGCCGGGTCTCCATGTTGGACGACTGGGTCCTCTCCATCAGCTGGCGTGCGGCCCGGGACTATGACACCAGGGACAAGATGTATGCTTGTCTGCTCCTTGTGGCAGGTGACTGCTCTGTGAGTAGCTCATAAAGGCTCTTCTGTGGACATCCGAGCCCGAGGCAGAACTAGCTCACACTGTCTAGGAGTTGGCTTAATAAATGCTTATTGGATCACTCAGGGAGTTACCACTATGCCAAGACCGGCCTGGAGCTGTGTATATCCTTTTCCGTAGCACTCTGCTCTATGGATTACAAACACTTCCCACTGAAGGACTACAAAGGAGACCAGGGAGACAACAGTCCACCACCTCTGGCAAGTCACAGACACACAGATACTGGCTCAACAGAGGGAAGCTTTCTATTAATTTAAGCCATCAGACAGTAGACCAGGTTGTCTCTTGACGTAATGAGCTCTCAGTCACTAAAAGCAACCAAGGGGAATCTGGACAACCAGCTGTCAAAGATGCTACACAAGGGATTCTTGCACTGGGGAGGATTTAATCTGCTGATCACCTTTAAAGTCCCTTTCAATCTCAAAATGGGATAAGCCTGACAAGTTTTTTTGTAACTTTCTCTGAAAGCCTCTATCATTATTCCTCAAACTGACAGTCCTGGGGAAATTTTAAGAATACCGAGGAGCCGGGAGCTTTCAAAAGAGCTTTTTCCCAAAGTGATGGCTGGTGACCAAGCCTTCTCCTAGCACAAGAACTTCTCCCAACAGAATGCCTTGCTTCCTTTCTGCAAGCCCTAGCCACAAGCCCTGCCCTAGTGTCCGCCAGCCCTTCCTCTTGCTGAACTTCCTGCCTTTGCAGTCAGGGCCCTCGCAAGTGACTGACCCGCAATTCGTCATTCTCTATTTTTTGTCTGTTAATTAATATTCTCAGCTGGAACGGAAGAGCCTGGAGAGCAAAATGCTGCCGCGGTCTTTATTTTTTCTTACAGTGCTCAGCAAGTGACTGCAGCCTGGCTCCTGCCGCTGACCGAGGAGTCAGGCCCGGTCGCCCCTCTCCCCGCTCTGCCTCTCCTTTTTTATTATCAGAGACAGGGCTCGGGACGACACAGAAATCCTCCAGGCTCCCCACCGCGGAGAAAAGGCACGCCGCGAGAAAAGGTCATGGGATAGAACGATTTGAAGGGCACTAGTCTGCATCACACTTAGAAACTTCCAACTCCAAATGTTAATGCTCCTCTTGAGACAGCGTTTCCGGGCCACTGTCCCCTATGCCAGAGAGACGGACTCCTGGGCAAGTCAGCTACTCTGCACAGGAGGTCCGTAAAATGCTGTGGCGCGCCTATGAAAGCAGCTCCCAGATGGTCACATCAAGCTGCAGAGCTGACGGTGAGGGAGTAGAGAATATACCGGCCCGGAGTCAGACAGCCCCGGGTCTGAGAGGCGGCTCGGCCACGTTTTTATCTGTGGGACAAGTGGCAAGTCTCTTGACCTGAGTCTCTGTTTGCTCATCTGCAAAACGGGGCGCTATCGAGAGGGTACCCATCTCTTCGGGGGTCTGCCAAGATGAGATGATGTACACTGTATGCAAAGCGCTCGTTCTGGAACTGTTACCTGTTATTACTGCACACCACCCTTCTGCTCAGATGGACCTGTCTCTTGCCTCGCCAAGAAAACTGGTGCCATCATGCCCTTAATTTTCTGGCAGCCCTTCTACACCTAAGTGATCCCCACACCGATCATCCTCCTTGGGGACTGAGTGGTCAAAAATCCCTCCACCCGGGCTCTGGGTTGCCCCTGTCCTGACCCAGTGAGGTCCTGTTCCAGTCATCAGCGCCTTTCCTGCACCATCAACCTTCCTCTCTTCCATCTTAACTTATTTTCAAAGACACATAAGAAATTGCAACGGAAACTAGCAGCTAGGAAGGGTCAGAGGCGGGGAACTGGGGAGATGAGGGACGGGAGTGCGAGGGAGACCTTCTGCTGTATCTTTGTCAAACTTTTTGATTTTTGTAACCCAGGAATGTTTTAGCTCTTTTTAAAAAGCATTATCTTTTTGGCTCCACATCCCCGAGTTCCTGCCTTCTGCTGTCTACTTCCTTTTATAACCAAGCTTCCTGATAGTGTGGTGAAGTCAGGGACCTCACTTTGCCATCACTGTAGCCTGGCTGTCATTCATCACAGCACGGGAACTGTCTTCACAGAGGTCACCGGGGACCATGGACTTCCCAGATCAGTGAAGAGCCTTTCTACTCTCAGTCCGCTCGATCTCTGCTCACTGCAGACCACGCCTTCCTCTATCCTCACACCCCCTGCCCCCTCCCACCCCCCTCGAGGCTTCTGGTTTTCTCTCTGCCCTTCTGGTTGCTTCCTTAGTTACCTTTCAGGACCACTGGCAGGAATCAGGGCGTCTTCCCTTTCCTTCCACATCTAGGATATCACCACATCCCCAGGTTTACCTCTAAACATCTCTCATGCCCGTCCCCTCGTCTCCACTGTCGCTTGCCTTCACTTCATGGGCTGTTAACATTTCTCATTAGCTTCTTAAAGATTCCTCCTACCACCAACCTTCTTTTTTTAGCCTGTCTTCCACACTGTCACTACAGCGATCTTCCTAAAATATAAATCTAAACATAATGTACCTTCCTGCTTAAAATCTTTCAATGTCCCCACATTCCCTTCTGAATCAAGTCCAAACCCAGGAGCAGGCCATCCGGGACCCTTTCAGGTCTGGCTCCCCACTGGTTGCTACAGGCCCCACCTCCGCCACACGAAGCACATCTCTCTGCTTGGGATACTTTCCATTTTCTTCTCTCTCCAGCTAACTCTTGCTTATCCCTCAACATCTGTGCTAAGCGTTCCCTTCTATGGGAAGGTTTTCTGGGAATCCTCAGGCTGAGCTAAGCAGCCCCTTTTCTGAGTCCCCACAGCTCCCTAAGCAACTTTCTGTCAAGACGCTTGAGAGAGGCCTTTGTTTCCTCCTCACAAGGTTGTGAGAACAAAGATTGACTTTTTTTTTTTTTTTAAGTAATCTCTACACCCAACGTGGGGCTCAAACTCACAACCCCGAGACCAAGAGTCAGATGCTCCACTGACCGAGCCAGCCAGGAGCACCTCAAAGATTGACTTTTTAAGCTCTGTAGTCTTGGTTTCTAGAAGAGGGTCTGGCCCATGGTGGGTGCTCCTATATGTGCTAAATAAATGTACTCCTGATGACAGCCGGATACCTACCGGAGAGACAGCCAGCTGTAAGATGGTCCCATTCTTAATGTCACTGCGCGTCTGGGTAACAAAGAGAAAGAAGACTAAGATACAATATTAAAATTGTGCAAGCCAGCTGAATTGACAAGAACTTGCTGTCATTTACAGTAGTTGTAACTGAGCCTCTTAGGTCAGGCCTCCTTCTGCGTGCTTCTTGCCCAAGAACTTCTCAGACCCCATCCACATGCCCCTGGCCCTCAGGAGGTAGAAGCCACGGTTTTCCAGCCACTAGAGGAGGCAGGGCTGGTGCACCCCACCCCGCCTGGGAGGCAGCCCCTCCCCTGTAAACAGAAGCTGCCCGCACGTCAGCAAGGCCGGCAGCGCCACCTCCTCGGGCCACCTCCTCTGCCGCTCCCGAGCTGACCTGCGCTCCCGCACTCACCTGCTCGGTGATGTAGAGCTGGGGGCCATCTGCATAACGGAGGGTGTAATACTCTGGGTTCGGCAATGACCACCTGTGGAAGAAACATAGTACAGCCATCTGGCCCTCTCGCTGGGCCTGGCAAAAAGCTGTAGATGTATTCATTTCCAGCAGAGTCGCCTCAGGGGTTAGGTGGCCTATCTGGAGGATGGGGGAGACCCAAAGCTTCAGGCTGAGATACTGACAAGACAACTTGCCCGGCCTTGGGTACAGACTGGCACAGCAAAGGCGGTCCGCACAATTCAGCGTGGGCCTCACACCCCACCAGGGCCTCAGGCAGGGCATTCCTGGGCTTAGAGGAAAAAGAAGGATTTCTACGAGGTCTTAGGGACATCCTTCTCAGCCTACTTCCTTTGTAAGACAATGATCCACAGAAGCTCCATTCCCGGGACCCAACTGACTGGAGATTCCTCTCAAGGTGGGGCAGTGTTCCTGTAGTTGTTAGCCTACCGTTGTTCAGAACGAGGGCACTTGCTACTTACCCATCACAAACTTCCTTGATGATGGATGCCAGAGGCCGTTTCTGAAAGACGAGGGGGGGGGGTGGGGAGAGAGAGAGAGGGAGAGAGAGAGATCCTTCACCTGCAACCACATGCTACTCATGCCAGAGGGGCTGCCAAGGAGGATCAACCCGGGGCCTGAGCAGGGCCTGCCTCCCTGATAGCTTCTGTTGGAGCGAGAGGCTCTCCCAAGCGGGGGGACAGACCTTCCATGGGGTGGGACAGGCCTCGACCTTCCTGTTGCTGGCTCTTAGTCCTGATGCCAAAGGCCCCCACCCCTGAAGACACCCCTTGCCGCGCACTTCCCAGCTCCCCCGCCCTGCATTGCTGCTTCTGCTTCACCTTTCAGGAGCTCACCTGGTCGATTTCAAGGAGCTGAGCATTAGCACCTGGCCACTCAATGGCTACTTTGACAATGTCTGATGGCGGTGGCATTGTTCCCAATGGGCCCTACTTCCCCAAGAAACACACACAGACACAGCCGCCTGGAGAGAAAGAATCAGAGAGAAGGGAAGAGTCAGAGAGTCGGGCTTCATTTTTAACTCATTAGATATTTTTGAGAATCAGAAGACGGAGAGTGTCCAAAGTAACATATGGAACTACTTGGTTGGAATTTTTCTGTATCACACTCAGACCCTCTCCTTGGGCTTTTTGTCTCTTTTAGATTAAGTCAGCAAGTGGAAGTAGGGCAAACCTATCCATCAACTGCAGATCAGTCAGTAGCAAGATCTGCCAACGTGACACTTCGGCCTAAGGGTCGGGAGCACTGTGTGGTAGAAGAATGAATTTACTGCAAATTCCTGTTTGGGGACCTTGGGAGGGAGAAGCATATGCTCGGAGACAGATAAGAACAGGCAGAGCCTTTGCTTGGTTGAGTGGTCGGCTGACGGAGCCAGCCCACTTGTGTTCTGCAGCCATCCGAGGAGGATCCCGGTGTCAGCAGGGCCCAGCCACACGCTCTCTCGCCTCCTCCCTAGTTACTGCTCCACTTCTTCCCCCTCAAAGGACACAGTGTGGGGCCTCCTCTGTGTGGGATGACGCAGAGTTCAGAAAATGGGGAAGAGAACTGGGACAGGAAATGCTATTTTAGTCCCTACTGCCAAGGGCAAGGGCTGCCGGAGCTCAAGTGTAGGGAGGTGAGGACTGCCTCACACAAAGGCCCCTCTATATGAGGACGAGGCTTCGGAAGTACCTCTAACCCCCCTCCCCCATTTGTCTCCAAAATAAAGGAAAATAAATCATTTTGAACAGGTCTGGAAGATGGGCCCATGTGACCGGTTTCCTAGGCAACTCCGCTAGCTTAGTGGTATTCCAAGCAGCAGCTAAAGCATCCTCTCTCCAAGGTCTGATGAAGGCAAGTCATTCGACTGATGGATTATTTCCATGTATATTTACATTCCTTGCCTACAGGTTCAGGAGAGGCCTCTCTCTTAATGCAAAAGACCTTTCTCCGGCATCCGCCAGGCTCAGCCGCTCACCCCGCACTTCATGCTTCGCTAATGGAGACCGCCTGGCTCTCCCGAACTCGCAGCAGAGCCGCTGCTAAGCTGCTATTCATGTGTGCTATCAACTTTTAGGCCCAGACACAGATATCAGTTCTCACAGCCCCGTGAGCATAGACCCGTCTGGTGAAAGGGGTAAAAGTCCCTTCCCCTACACACCCGTGAGTCTCAGTGAGAGGAAAGCTTCCATGACCATTTCCCGATCAGGGTGGGCTGCCCCAGAAGGCAAGTGTCAACAGCATTTCCAGCACGTGACAATGCACAGATGGTTTTCCGAGGGCTTTCACTGATTCTGCTGAGCCCTCCCAGCAGCCTCAGGAAGTAGATGGAACCAGACTATGACCTCTCCAATGACACAGCTGGAGCTCAGAGGTGGGTTAAAGGGCCCCAGTTCAACCAGCTAATAGGGAGGAAAGGGGACAGAACTTGGGGCCGACTTTGGCCAGTGCTCTTCCCCTCCCCCCTGAGCTAGCCTGAATTTCTGTTCGTTGGAAGTAAATCCAGCCTGAAGGGGTTGCAGGGGGCTAGGCTGATGGTCCCTAAAGCTTCTGCGATGTCTGCAGCTCCAAGCAGAATCTCCCACATGTGATGTTCCTGTGCCTAGACACACAATGAACTGTTCCCATTAGAATACCTCCTGGTTGAAAGGTAACACGGCAAAGCAGAGGTGGGACCGTGACTCTCTGGATGCCTAGGGCAGCATCCTTATCCTTACCGGTAAATGTGCCATAATTAGGAGGTATGACTGTACAGTTGTGAGATCATTTTTTAAAACTGAGACATAATTTACATACGAAATGCACAGAGCTCATGTACGTGTGTATATATAGAAGAGAAATACACACATCTCTCTGTAACTACCACCCAAAACAAGACTTCGAGCATTTTCATCACCCTGAAAAATTCCCTCCTACCTCCTTCTAGTCAATCCCCCAGCTTCCAGCCCTCCAAGAGGCAACTCCTTTCTGACTTCTCTCGCCATACATGAGTGTCGCCTGTTTTTGCACTTTATATACACGGAAGTGCACAGGATGGCTTCTTAGACCATTTCTCATTTATTTCTTCTCTTTGCAACAAGTAGGTGGTGCAGGTGCAAGAGAAGGAGCTGGGATGACTGTCCTGCTGGAGAAGCAACTGGATTTGGACCCGATGGACTCAGGACCCAGTCACAGTCCCATCCCTAGGTGTCTGGGCAATGTGGACGTGTCCCTTTCACCCAAGTCTCTACTGTGGGATGTGAGTGTTGAACTAAAGCACGTGTAGAGTGCCTCCTAAGTCTAAAAGTCCATGATTCTAAAGTAGAACTTACAAATCCAAATGAAGATTGCCCATTTCAAAGTCCACACCCAAAGAAACCACACCCTTATTTCGGATGGTGCTGCTAAGAAACAATTGTATTTGTTAGAACTCACTTTCTGGACACTGTCTTTGGAGACAATGAAGCTAAAGCTCATTATTTGGCCGTTCCACTTTACTCTGACCCCACTTGGCATTTCCTAGGTTGACCTTCTCTTTATTAAACTTCGCCCTGAGTGATTCTTGGCTGTTTCAAAAATTCATAGTCATTTTAAAGCGTGGAGATTTGCAACCACCGAGACTACTCAAGAGATATTATGAGCCCCCATTCTCAGCAACTCTGCCCTTTCTCACACAGGGCAGGCTGTCCGTTTGTATTGCATGACACTCTCCCCAACCCTGCCCCAGCTGGTGGGACCGAGGTGAACGCTCAACCTCAGCTGGACGAATCCAATTCTTTCTCTTAAATTTAAAGACACTGGCTAAGGAAGTTGGATGGCAAGGGGCCTTGGGGCAGAAAGGTACCTTGGCAAGCCAAAGCCACCAGCAAGCCAAAGATACCAAGAAGCAAAAACCAAGAGTCTTCCAGAGGAAGCTGTTCTGCAGGAAGAATCCAGAAATGTGTAGATAAGTGGAGGCCAGAAACCAGAAACCACAAAGTCCCAAAAAGAGATGGAAAAGCCTTCCCAGATTCCACGGCTCCAACTCCTACACTTGAGGCGCCTGAAATTCCCCTGGATCCTGGCCCCAAAAAATCTCCTTTAAATGGAACTAGCCTGCTTTTCTGTTCATTGCAACGAAAAGGCCCAAGACTAAGTTTGACCCCAAGCTTTGAAGGAACTCTGATATGGGGGCCCACACAGGCAGAAGCGAAACAGGCCAAGGGTAATGACAGTGAGTAGGCCCTTACTTAACACGGGCTCAATTAGTAAAGAGTGAAACCCACTTAGATAAGTCTGGTGTGTTTAAAACAGATTAGTTATATAAGTGACTTTTTAGTAATCATGCTGTATATAATAGTAATGGGTAGACAGCCTCTTTACAGTTGATCACTTTTTTTTTGAGATTTTATTTACTTACTTATTTTTTCATTTATTTTACGGGGGGGGGGACAAGGGGGAGGAGCAGAAGGAGAGGGACAAGCAGACTCCCCGCTGAGCGCAGAGCCTGATGGGGGGCTCATTCCATGACCCTGAGATTACGACCTGAGCTGAAATCAAGAGTCGGTCGCTTAACCCAATGGGACACCCAGGCGCCCCTGATCACTCACTTCTTTTTTTTTTTAAAAAGATTTTATTTATTTATTTGACAGAGAGAGAGAGACAGCGAGAGAGGGAACACAAGCAGAGGGAATATGAGAGGGAGAAGCAGGCTTCCTGCTGAGCAGGGAGCCCGATGCTGGGCCCGATCTCAGGACCCTGGGATCATGACCTGAGCCGAAGGCAGACGCTTAATGACTGAGCCACTCAGGCGCCCCTGATCACTCACTTCTATAGCATTATTACAGCTGATGCTCAAGGAACCCTGAAAATCATCCCCACTTTACAGATGAGACAACTGAAGTTCAGAAGGGTTGAGAAGCTTATCTTCCACAGGGCTCCTTCCCACACCTCCCCTCCCCCCCCAAAAAAGAAAGAAATCGGATCAGACTGGATCTCAAGGCTGAGTTGTATGACTTCAAAGTTTGTTCTTTTCCCTCTATGTAATACTTCTTTGATGCTGATGACATTAGCTATTATATAGTGCTAAGGTCCTTTTCTAAGGACTTTACATATATTGATTCATTTAATCCCCCCAGTAACCCTGGGTGGTATATTTTTACACCCATTTAACAGATGAGACAATGCGAAGCAGAGAGAAATTAAGGACCACGCTCAGCATCACACAGCTAAGAATAATGAGTCCGGGTAGGCTGGCGTTGTTTGAAAGCCACATGAGCGGCAGGTAGATCTGTCTGTGGCCCGCAGCAGGTGCCTGGAGGATTCTGGTTTGCTGTACCTGAAGCTAAGGCACCCTGAAGGAAAGAGACCTGCCCAACAAGAGCTCCCTGGTCCAACAGGGAGCGGTTCCCCCACTGTCTAGAGGGGGCCCACACTCCCTCACGTGCTGTTCAGTTCCTCTCCATCTGGCCAGATCTGCCCAGACTTCCTGCTGCTTCTATGAGGCAGGCCATGTCCTTTCATTTCTCCTGTCCTCCCTGCATGCCCTCTTCCTTCCCTGGACTGTCACAAGAGCTCCTATTCAAACATCAAAGCCCAGGTCCGATGTCACCTCCTCTCTACCACTCTGAGCTGTCCCCACCTTTCTCTAGCGAAACGAAAGAGGATGGGGCCACTGTGTTCTCACAGCATTCTGCTCAGACCTCTATGAGGGCTGCGGCCCTACTCTGCTACAAGTATTATTATTATTATTATTATTATTATTATTATATAGCTGATGCTGTATAATAACGTTTCTTTTTGTAGAAATTTGCTGAACACCAGACTCACCCAAAAGCCACTAACTTGGAGCCAAAGCACAGTTAAGTATTTATGCATCTCTCTTCCTCACTAGCTCTTCCTCCAAGGAAGGTACCCTTGTCACCCACTAACGTAGCCCCACACCCGGCACGCAGTTATGGCTCAGTAAGCACCAGTGTCTGCGCAAATCCATCACCTCTGACTTCTTCAACTCCTACGAGCCGGGGCTGCCTCTGAATGGAAAGGGACTGGCGTGAATTGTTCTGGTTGTTTGGTGTTCCCTGCACATCCCACCACCTTCCAGCTACACAGTATTTCCACCGTCGAGAGTCTGGTTGTCATCTCCGACATAAGAACGCATCTCACTGGAAAACCAGGTTTAGTTGCTTGACTCTACCGAAAAGAAAGGGGTGAGGATCCCTCCGGTTTTCTCTCCGTACAGGGGAGAGGAGAGTAAGATCGGTCATGTTCTCCCGAGCACATTCCTGACTGAAGGGCCTCCTTGTGGGGAACTCCTTCAGTACTTACTTGCTTACTCTTCATTTTAGAAAGGAAGTGGAAATTAGGTCGAAGCAATTCAATAACATTGCCAAACTCTCGGGGTTATAAATAGCCTCTTGCTCGGCACTCAGCGGTGCTCTTGAGTTCAACAGCAAACAGCCGGGATGAGGGAGCTGTGGTTTACATCCAGGCCCAGGGGGGCAAAGAAGTGATACCCCTCTTCCAGATGAAACCGCTCGCCACCCCTCACCTCTCACCCCCTTTAAAGCAAGTGTTGCAGACATCAAGCAGGCTGGGAAAACTCACCATGCCACAAACAGGAGAGAGGCACACATTTGATCTGAGGAAGGTAATTCTGTAAGGCAGGAGAATGAAAGTGCACGGTTTCAAAGGCAAAGCTGGGGAAACGAGAGAAATAGTAACATCGGTGTCTCCAATGGAGCATTCCCTAAGTGGCGTCTGGAAGGTGCGCTTATAAAATCAACACCGTTACAAAAGGCCCCGTGGAGCTTTATCAATCACCACCCATGCAGTGACTGCTCCAAAGAGCTGGACTCTGATGGCAGGGTGACACAGCCCATCTGAGGGAAGGAAGTGAACCAGGATCCCTTCCCACCAGTAAGGAATTCAGAATGAAGATGCCCGGTTCCCAGCTCCCCATCCTCCCTCCCCTCTCCTCCCCGCTCTTTTAAGGATAAGGATTGATGTGTGCTTTTTGTTCTCTTCTTTTGCTTTTGATTCAGTGGAGGGACGGTGTGGGTGAGTCTGGTTTACGTTTCCTGCAACAGAGTCCACTATACCAGGAAGGGAACTAGAGGTCACACCCTCTTTCTAATTGAAACCGCAATCTCACTAGAGGCTTCTCCCTCTGAAATCTTCTCATCTGAGAAGTGACTCAACTTCCCTGAGTTCAGACCACTGAATGAGGATGAGCTCTCAGCTCCAGAGCAGGGGAACCGGGCTGACAGAGATTCAACTTCCGCCATGCACTGCTCGAAACGCTGAGAGGGACCGTCATGCCTAGTGGCTAACGTTTCTTTCTGTAGAAATTTGCTGAACACCGGACTCACCCAAAAGCCACTAACTTGGAGCCAAAGCACAGCAAGGAAGGGTATGAGAAGTGGGTAACTGTCCGGGCTTCTTCCCCTGAACACCTACCCTAAGGATCACCTAGGTCTCCTCTGACCCTGCACAGAAACCCTCTACAGGCTTCCTATACGTAGAGACCAGGGTTTAAACTCCCTAGCAGAGCACTAGGCTGACCCCAGTTCCCCTCGGTGGCTCCTCAGGGTGGAACTGCCTTCCACACTCTCCCGTGGAGATGCTAGTACGTCGCACCAGACCATCTTGTTCCCTCAAACATCATGCTCTTCTGAGTCTGCGCTTTCACTTGAGCCGTTATGGCTTCCCCTTAGCCAACTGGCAAACTTCTACCCATCCTTCAAGGCCCAGCTCACACAATCACTCATGGGTGTGGCTTTCCTCATCTCCTCGCCTCAGGCAGAATCAACTGCACCCTCCTCTGCAGCTCCCAGTCTTTTATACAAAGCTTCACAGTCCCACTGACTTGTAATTCTCTATGTGCGGCTTCCTCCCCTGCTAGTAAAGTGTGAGCTGCACAGGAACACATCGGCAGCGCCCGGGAGCCGGCAGTCATGAAGGATCACCCACTCAATCAGAATCTGCCTTCTAACAAGACCCCCGGGGGTTCACATGCACGGTCAAGCCTGAGAAGCAGATTCTAGACCAGTGGTTCTCAACTCTGGTTGTGCACCATCAACGCTCATCCCACGCCACCACACCCCTTCCCCACCCAAGTGATCCTAACAGTGGTCAGGGCTGAGAGCCACAGGTAACAGGACTGTTAGCCATCTGAGAGCAGGGACACATCCAGCCTGGGTCTCCTACCCCTCCCCCTTCCCCAAAGCTTGCAGCACAATGCCTGGCACACTGCAGCGCCTGCAGAATTCCACACTAAAAATGCCCTCCATGGGGCACCTGGGTGGCTCTTAATGTCAGCTCCAGTCATGATCTCAGGGTTGTGAGACTGAACCCCGCGTTGGGCTCTGCACTGGGTGTGGAGCCTGCCTAAGATTCTCTCTCTCCCTCTCCCTCTGCCCCTCCCCCAACTCCCTCTCTAAAAATAAATACATAAATAAATAAAATAAATAAAAATACCCTCCAGGATGTCCTGAGACCTAACGGCCTTTCAACAAGAATAAAAAACAAACTGCAGAGGACTGTCCATTGCCTAGAACTTTACAAATCCCTAACTATAATAATCGACAAATTTAGAAGGGCTCAGGATTTACAGACTGCTTGCCTCAGTTTTTGGAAGTGAAACAGACACTGAGATGGAAAATACTGATGAACTTTAAGAAACTGTTCCCCTTCAACAGACCACTGTGGTTGCAACAGGGTAGCAGGGCTTGTGGAGGGAGGGGGCGTGGTGAGCTGAGAAGAGTCCTGGGTTAGGGCTGAAGGCCCGGGCTTTGGGCCCAACTCTTTCAATACCGACCATAACAAAACAGCATTGTTCTCGTTGTAAAATCAGGCCAAGCCCTCTCATTTTATAAATAAGAGAACTGAGGTCCAGAGAAGCTGGCAAGGCCCCACCACCAGTTGGGGACAAAAGAAGGTCTTGGTCCCCCATGCCTGGGTTAGTTCCCTCTCTGCAGCACAGGAGACCCGACTGCCCAGATTCACCACGACCACGAGCCTCTCTAATCTCTAACCCTCTTGTCCTGATCTACGTGAGGGGGGCAGACTAGATGTTTTTGGGGTCTCTTCCTACCTTGACCTTCTGGTGAGCCAGTGTCACTTAATGGTTAGGAGCTTTTGTTCTGGAGTGGGCCAGACCTGGATTTGGATTCCAGCTCTAACAATTTCCATATCTGTAAAATGGGGATTAGAATCAACCCTACTCTCTAAAGTGGTTATGAATATTAAGTGAGATAATCTATGTTAATCATATAAGCACAATTTCTGACAGAGTAAGCAGAATTCCAGCTGTGTGAACTTGAAGAAGTTGCAAAAACACTGTAACCACATGTCCCAGCATAAAAAAAAACCCCTACCCTCCAGGCTGCAGGATATTGATGACGAAACGAGAACATACGTGAAGGCAAAGGAGGAAGCAAATCAATACAAAGGCAAAGCACTGCTGGTGAGGGTGTTCTGTTGTTGTTGTTGTTGTTGTTGTTATTACTCTCTTCTAGAAGAAGCACTTTGGAGACTTTTTAGTCAGTGCCAGAGCCATGGCCAATACAAGGCTTGCCACACAACAGGCGCTCAACAAATCTTTCCTGGTGACTCACATTAAACCAGCATGCCTAGTGGGGTGACAAACTCAAACGCTGTAAGCAGCTGGGCAGATAAGTAAATAAGCCAAGTAGCGTCTATGCAGGCACGGAGGCAAACTGTAAAGCACCCACCCCACCTAAAGGAACTCAAATTCAACACTTTCAAACACATTTCATAGCTTGGCCTCGACAGCAACTTTGCAGGCTCTGCAGACCACTGATTCTGGTTCTCCATCACAACACATGGTTGTCTTGCGCATCATCTCTATCACCCTGTGATGTGGTCTTGTCTTTCTGCGGTAAGCATCCTGAAAATGAAGGCTGTGACTTACACTCCCCAGTCCCCCTAACTAGCCTAGAACCGCGCCGGCCTCGCATTGAGGGGAAGCTCCCTCGGTGAGCAATTGTGGAACTCAGCAGCTAGGATGCTAACTCGAGCGTGGTGCTCCCAGCACCGCTGCGATGCTGCAGGGCATGTATATTTTTCTCCCCAGATCCTGGGACCAGGGTGTAGACTGTGCTGAGAGGTACAGGGACTGGGTCAAAGACGGACTTGCCTTGCAGGGTTTTCATCCAAATGCATCAAATATGCTTGTTCCTGAGCCACCTAGACAGGTGGTATTGACGCGTCCAGACACATTACTCTGCATGAAACCAGACAGAATATGCAATATAGCCACAGGTGCCACTGTTCTCAAGTTTAGTCCCCACTTCCTGCACCCCCAAACTTCCTTGGCACCTCCTAGAGGCAGCACAGGGTATAGAGAGACCAGACTCCAGATGAACACATGAGGTCCTGGTCCTCACGTTCTCTCCTCCACTCACAAACTCTAGGATGATCACCAGCAGGCAGTGTAACTTTTAGGAACTCCCTTATTTTTATTAGTAAAATGCAGGTAACAATAACTACCTCAAAAGACTCTAAAGGGGATTAAATGCCACGGGTATACAAAGCTTCTAGAACTGCACAGTCCGATATGGCAGCACCTAACCTGTGTACTGTAGAGCCACTGAGCACTGGGCATGTGGTTACCACAAACTGAAACGGACTGGCTATAGGCAGAAAACACACACCAGACTTCAAAGACTTAGTGCACACACAAAAATGTAAACTATCTCGTTCATGGTGTTTTT
This sequence comes from Zalophus californianus, assembly GCF_009762305.2. Taxonomy (NCBI): domain Eukaryota; kingdom Metazoa; phylum Chordata; class Mammalia; order Carnivora; family Otariidae; genus Zalophus; species Zalophus californianus. Next base: position 126,009,026 of record NC_045602.1, read on the forward strand.
ACATTGCTCACATGTCAAAATAATATTTTGGAATATAATAGGCTAAGTAAAATGTGTTCCAAAAATTAATTTCACCTGTTTCCTTTTACTTTTTTAATGTGGCTACTAAAAAATTTAAACTACACATAGTGCCTTTTATTTCTATTGGACACTGAGTATTGCTCTGCATAGAGCTTGGCATACAGAAAGTATTCCAATGTTGGTTTCCTTCCCCCACTGGCAGGCTATCAGGGACCATGATTCACTCCCCCTTCCTCCTGTCAAAGCCATGTCCTCCATCCCCTTATTTAATAAATATTTACAGTGCCTGGTCCCGTGCAAGACGCTGGAGATACAAGGGGCAAAACCAGACACTATCTTCTGGACCTTATTATCTGGTGGAATGGACAGACATTTTAATCCTTTCACAAATAAAAGTAAAACTGCAGTTGTTCAAGTGTGGTGAAGAAGTACACAGGGTGACAAAAGTGGGGAATTCACCTGGAGGAGTCAGGGCTCAGGTGTGCCTCCTAAGGAAGTGATACTTGAGTGCAGATTTGAAGGATGAACTAATACAGGCGGGGGAAGAGCCAGCCAGGCAGAGAAGGTTTAGTGTGAAGACCCGGAGGAGGGCCAGGGCTTGGTATGTAGAAGGAACAGGAAAAGGACAGTGTGAAGAGTCCTGAGCGGGAGGGAGAGGTTGGAGGTTCCAGATCTCCAGGGCTTGGGCGAGGATCTGGGGCTGACCCTGCAAGAGGTGGGCAGCTGGCCAGTTTTAAGCAGCGGAGTGTCCGGATCTGATGTGCGTTTTGAAACATCCCACGGGCCACGGTGCGAGGCCCACAGCAGCGCGGCCCGAGCGCGGGGGGCACATCAGGTAGGACAATGCAATCGCCCAGGTAGGAGGCGACAGACGGCCTGAACTGAAGGGGAGCGGCGGAGATGAGAAGTAGATGGACTGGGGGCCACATAGCCGGCCGGCTCGACGGGGCGGGGTGATGGGCAGCGAGTGCGTCGGCGGCGGCGATGTCAAGAGAGACTCCCCGGCCGCGGCCGAGGGCCACCCCGGGCTCCCATCGAGCGCTCTCCCACCCCGTCCCTCCCCCATCTGCTCCTCGCGCCCGCAGGCTTCATCCTCTCACCCTCCTCCTCCCTCTGCTCCTCCAGGCCCGGCCCGCCCTCTTCCCCACCCGACGCCTCTCCGGGTCGGGAACCCGCGCCCCTCCGGCCCGGCGGACCCAGCAGGGCCGCGACCCCCTGCCGAACCGGCGCGGTGCAGCCGGGGCCCGCCCTCCAGCCCCTCAGCCCCCTGGGGCAGATGCAGGCCGCAGCCTCTGGCCCCCTTCCCGGCCCGGCCTCTCCTCCCCGCATCCCTAGGGCCAGGCCCCTCTCCGCCGCCCACCACACCCCGGCGCCCCGCGCGCCCCTCACTCACCAGGACGCCGACCTAGGCCCAGCTCCCGCGCCCGGGTCTCGCCTCCGCGGCTCCTCCAGCCTCCGCCCGCCCCGCCTGCCCGGGACCCCGCCCCCGCAGGCCGACCCGGGCTCCTATTGCTCCGCTTCGCCGTCACGCTGAACTCTCTTTCTTCAATTGGGTTGCTTGCCTGTCACTCAAGAGAGGGCGGGCCCAACTGCCGGGGGAAGCGCCGGCTGTCCCCGCCCCACTGGCGGAGGCCTCTTAAAGAAACAGGCTTCCTTCCCTCCCACCCTCACCACCCACCCGGCGGGCTGTGGGGTCAGAAGGAGCGGGATTTCGCAGCCGATCCAAGAGGCTTTTCTCCCTCAAACTTTTCTTTTGGCACAGCCCGGGAGTGAAGGAGAAGGCTTTGGTTCCCTGTGACAACTCGGAGATTTTGAGGGCTGAGCTGCCCTCTGGTGGCACTCAGCCCCATGCTCCGCGGGCATGTAATGCACACTCAACAGTGGGGATAACTGAGTGGGAGGTGACAGTCGTGTCAGAGGCTGTGAGCAGCCGTGGCTACTCACCACCGAGATGGAGCTACTTACACCGGCACCCGGGGCTGACCGTGGGCGCTGAGCGAAGGCAGAGGGCTCCCGCTCAGTTGTACGGTCAGTGAAGTCCCGTGGGAGGTGGCGTTTGTCACCGCACCTGCGGATCAGAGCAAGGCCTGGCACCGAGCCAAGGCCTCACCCGTGCGATCTCCCTATAGACTCACAGCAACCCTAATGTAGGTATTATGCCCATCCTCTTGTTTTGGATAAGAAAACTGAGCCTCTGAGCAGGCCAGAGATCACACAGCTAGTGGCCCGCAGGTCAAAACGCCACACTGCGCTGGTCTGATTCTACAGTTTATGGTTTCACCATTTTGTCTCACAGATCCTTACAACAGTCCCGAGAAGTGTGTATTTTGTTGTCCGTTTTACAGATGCTCGGCAGAGACTGCAGGAGATTGATAATATCCAGAAAGGATTAAACAATGACCACCCTTTATAGGGCACTTTGCGGTCCACAGAGCAGTCTCGCATGTGTTGTTTCATTGGATCCCCCAAACATCGAAGATGACTTTTGTTAGTCTTATTTTACCGGTGAAGAAACTGGTGCTCAGGGAAGTTGAAGGTCAGTAATAGCTAACATCAATGCAGCCCCCACCGAGGTCCTCAGCAAACTTTCCGCAAAAGTCCACGCGGTAAATCCTCGGCCATATGGTCTTTCTGACAACGACTGCACTTTGCTGTTGGAGTGGGAAAGCAAACACAGGCAACAGATACACAGACGAGTGTGACCGTGTCCTAGGGGGTGGCCGGGGCCATAGTTTGCCCACCCCTGGTCTACATGTTTGCTGGATATCAGAGTCTTGTGTGGACGATTGCTTTGTGGGATCCTCAGGGCCACTTTGTTAGTACCCATACTGTTATTGTCTATTATTGTTGTTGCTGATGATGCTGCCATCTTAATCCTTTTACAAAGGAGGAGTCGAAGGTGTGGCATGGTTAAGGAGGTACCTGAGGTCAACGCAAGAACTAGAAGTCAGATCCAGCTCTTGCTTACTCTGAATCCCACACTCCTTCCTGCCCCATCGGAAGTGGCAAGCCATGTTCACCTTACCTTTCCTGGGCTCCAGGGAAAGAGAACTCCTATAATGAACTCCTGAGGAACATTCTACTCCTTCCTGCCTTCCCCCATTTATTCCAGCCCATCAACAGCTCTCCCTCCCTGAGCCCCCATGGTGCTTATACCCAGCAGCTTGATTGTTACTGAGACGTGGTCTCCATGTGGTCAGTGACTGTCGGGGCCGACCAGCTGTCTGCCAAAATCCCTCTCCCTGCCTTTCCTCGTAACATGGCTGCCCAGCTAAGCTTCACTGCCCAGCCCCGCTTGCAGTTAAGAAAAGCCAGGGAGGGGCACCTGGGTGGCTCAGAGGGTTAAGCATCTGCCTTGGGCTCAGGTCATGATCTCCAGGTCCTGGGATGGAGGCTCAGCGGGGAGTCTGCTTCTCCCTCCCCCTCTGCCTCTCCGCCTGCTTCTCCCCCTGCTTGTGCTCGCTCTTCTTTCTCTCAAATGAACAAATAAAATCTTAAAAAAACGAAAGAATGGCCAGGTAACTAAGTGCTTGCCAGTGGAAATGGAACTTCAGGCAAGGCATTTAGTCAGTGGGCCTGCCTCCTCCCCGCTCTTTGTCCTTCTCTCTGGCTGGACCCAGCCTTGCCCTTGCAGGGAGATGACAGCGCCACCACACAGAAGGTGCCAGGGTCCCCGAATGATCACGGGGAGCAGAAAGCTACCTGCTGACCTGGAATACTTTCCAGTCACTTCATGCTCTTATGTAGAAGAGAATTAATCTTTGTTCCTTAGGCCATTCACTTTTGGGGGGGGGGCAGAAGGAGAAGGGCATCTATTAGAGCGAGCCCTGCACTTACACAGCCTGAGGGGGATACCTCCTTAATTTTGCGCCCTAGTCCTGGCCCTGCTCAGTACACATTAATCCCAGGAACGAGTCACTCACGTTAGCTTTGTACCACTTTGTCTTCTTTTTGTTTTTTTCCTGATATGCCACTGCAAGGTCTTTCATCGCAAGTCTCAGGAACCAATTCTAGCTAACTTCAGCAGAAAAGGAGTTTGTTGGCAGGCTGGTGGCTAACTCACAGAGGTGACAGGAAGCTGGGGAGCCAGGTTAGGGAAGGACAGAGACTGGAGATGCTGTGGGTGTTGAGATAGTCAGAATGAATTAGCTCCATCCTTTTCTCCCCTTTCTCAAACAGATCTTTCTTTGATCAGAACCAAAGTCCCTGGAGCAAGAGTCCAGTTGGCTGAGCTCAGGCAACATGTCCTGCCCTCAGCTGAGGAAGGCGGACACCTTCACTGACAGCCCCATCCAGACTGTACACAAGGGAAGAATTCCAGATTCCTCCACCCCCACTCCCAGCTGCTACCCCTGGGCAGTTGAGGCCAGGTGCTCTGTTTTCAGGATGAGAGCAAGTAGGAGAAATACCTGACGCTGAATGTCATGATTACATAAACCCAACACAGTATCTGGCACGTGCTAGAGCCTCGTATCCTACAGAGCTCTCTGTTACTTCCCAGCTGGGTGTGCTTGTGGAACTTACCAGATCTCTGTGAGCCTCAGTCTCCTCATCTGTACAATGGGGATAATAACAGTACTGACCTTAATGGATTGTCCTGAGAGTTAAATGAGAGGCAGTGAATGAACAACATTTGGCACGGTGTCTGACATAACGAGTGCTCAATAAACTGGAGGTAGTTTTAAAAACTATAGTAGGCCTTCAATAAGTATTTATTATGTGAGGGAATTATCTAGAATATTTTGAGTTCCCCTGAAACCACATCTGAAACTGGAGGGTTTCGAAATACCCCTCCCGGTTCTCTAACCCACAGACCTTCCACATTCGGATGGTCTGCCATCCCCTTTGTGGCCTCATTTCCCTCCTTCTCCGGCTTAGAAGCCTGGTCTCCCCTACAGTGGCTGCCCTTATGTTCACGTTCATCTCCTGTGCTCCCTCCTCTCTCCATTGACTCACCTGGAAAGTCCCAACTCTGCTTAAACTCAGCTCACCACCCGTTTCTCACCTGTGTCCCGCAATGGACAGGCTCAGAGGGAAATACAGACACTTTTGTGGCCCAAGTGGGTCCTCCGCACTGCGGGGCAACCCTGTGTCGCTGCATTTCCCTGGTGCATCCCGTCCTGCTCCCTGAGAGGCTCTCCTGCGTCTTCTCTCTTTTGCCTTCAGCACCTCACTTGTCATGGACGACTTTCTTATCTCTCTAACAAAACAAGAAACAACAAAAAGAAAGAACAAAGGAAAGAAAGAAAAAGAAACAATCAGGAAATAAGGAGAAAACTCATCTCATCGCCAAATCCACCAGCCTGTCTTCCTCAGTACCAGAGAGCTCCACCTTCTCCTGTGAGGGGAAGTCGCCTTCTCTGACCCCTGTAAGGGCCACCCTGCAGGCATTCCCGAGATGGCATCTCTTCTCACCTACTCACAGATTTTTGCTTCTGTAGGGATCCTGACTCCCCTGTACCATTGGTGCTCAGTCACGCTCACCCCCGTCTGCCTGAGCTGTAAGGTGGCCCATCTCTAGAGTGGTGGGGGCTCCACCATGGTCTACAGAACCCCAGATGATCCGGCACTTGACTACTTTGACTTCAGCTATGTCCAGTCCCCCCCCACTCACTCAGCCGCAGACTTGCAGCTTGATTCCCCACCTCTGGGGCTTTGCATTTGCTGGTCCCTTTTCCGGAATGCTCTTCCCCCTGATGGTCACCTGCTTACTTCACTTTATTCAGGTCTGCTCTAAAACCTACTCAGGCGAGTCTTCCCTGACCACCCTAAGGGCTTGAATCTAGCCCCACCCCCATCCCCACTCTGGTCCCTTAACACACGCTAATTTCCTTCAATGTGCTCAACATCATTCCCTGTGCTCAACATCATTCCCTTTTTCTTGCCTGACTTCCACAAGAGTCCTAAGTTCCACAATGGCGGGGATGTTGACCGTCTTGTTGCTGGCTGTATCCCCAGCGCCCAGAGCAGATCCAGCACAGCATACGTGGGCAATATGTCATGTTTTGCAGTTCTGAATAAACAAAGGAAAACAAGCCATGGGCAAATGGAGGGGCTCCACGAATTTGACTCATGTTATATTTGAATCTTCCTAAACACTCATATACTAAGCATAGCCCTTCACATAAATTATTGTTGAAATACAATCCCTGCAACCACACTGGAAGGATTTCTGATACGGTCGCTCATACACATCAAAACCTACCTTTATCTGGTTAAAGAAATAGAGCCAGTGTTTATTGTGGGTCTATATGCCAAGATTTATGTTGGGGACTCTTATATAGATGATCATTCAAAGTTATCAACTTTCTATGGAGTATTAGAGCACCCATTTTACAGATGAAGAAGACTGAAGTTTAGCGGTGCACGGAAACTAGCTAAGGCTGAACAGCTGGTATGATACCCAAGTCAGCCTGACTTCAAAGTACGTGTCCTTCTCTTTATGCTACCCCCTGAAAACAATACAGTACCTGGGCATTCCATTCTCCAATTTGTTCTATTTCTCAAATAATGATTAAGCCCGGATACATATGAGACTTTGTGCTAAGGTCTGCACGTTAATGATCTCATTTGCTCCTCACGTTCCTATGAGGCACATCTGTTACTACCTCGATTCTGCAGTGGAGGATCCTGAGGTGTGAGCGTTTGCCCAGGGTTGTTTGGTGGAGTGGTGAAGCCAGTATTCAAATCCACTCTGCCTAATTTCAAGGCCCGAGTTTTTTTCTGCAACATTGTGCTATCTCCCTTACGACAACGCTCAGCCTCAGATAGAAGAAGAAAAACGACGAAAACAGCCGAATAAAGTATCATTACGAAAATTCATGGTGACTTGGTTTTTTAAGTGGGAAGCAAAGGGCAGGAGGCAGACAGCCAGTCTAGCGTCGGCTCTTCAAGGTTGGGGGTTCACATAGCTCACCATAATTTAATTTGCAAAGATCATTCTTCCAGGAACTGGGGCTTATCGGGTATTTTTGTGAGTGGAAGTGAAGAGAGGGGAGGGTGTCTTGGACGCCGTGGTGAGCAGTCTGCTGTCAGCTCCAGCAAGGGTGCTGGAGCTTCTTGTGTGAGAGTAGCGCCCCCTGCTGGCCTAGGGAGTCAACTTCAACATCTAAAGCTCTGTGTGTGTGTGTGTGTGTGTGTGTGTGTGTGTGTGTGTGTGTGTGTGTGTGTGTGTGTGTGTGTGTGTGTGTGTGTGTGTGTGTGTTGGGGCAGGAGGGCATTGGGACGTATATTCAATGAGATTTGAGAAATGTCTAGCACATCCAGTATATAAAAATAATAGCTACCATTTACCAATATAACAGGGTAGTGGGCAGGCGCTGTTTTATAGATTCTACATTAATTTTATTGACTCCTGGGACTTTAAATATTACATCTAATTTAACCATCACCCCAATCGTCTGAAGTAGAAATTATTATTTTTCCTCCCATTTTTCACAAGAGGAACCCGAAGCACAGAGAGGTTAAATCATTCATAATACGGCTATTAAGTGGCAGAGCTGGGACTTGAACCGGCGGCCGGTGCTCTGGAAACCACTAACTGGCCATTCTTTATGTCTGGAGCGCCCCCTGGCAAGTCCTCTTGTAAAATGCCTCACTCAGGAATTTCCACGTCTGGATCCTCCCACCCCCGCCCCCGCCCCGCCCCGTACTGAAGCTATTAAATTTGGTTTTCTCCTGTTCATCTGCCTCACATCAGTTGGATTCTAAGTACCGCTAGGAGGACCTCGAAGGGCAGAACAGTTGGTGTGGTTGGCAGGAGGCTTTAACTCCCTGGACACCACTTGCCCCGGGGACACCACTGCCGCGGAGAGATCCTTGGGAAAAGTGACAAACAGCTGGCAGAAGAGGTGGGTTCCTTTGAAAACTAAAACTGCCTTTTGTCCTAACGCCTTGCAAACTAAATATAAAGGACCTCGTGTAAACTTCAGGGAAATCACCACAACAGCTCATGTATAGACAATCCTCATGCCTGTTGCTGGGTGGGCCATTCAGAGATCACCAGAGACATTTGGACCACAGCCGGGAGAACCTGTCAGAAGGTCGCTGCCTGCTCTCATGCTCTCTGAAGATGCTTTGAGCCTGACACCTAGAAATCTTCACTGGCTGTCCTCAGAACCCAGAAACTGATTTATATTTTGACCTAATCATTAACCACTGCTTTTCTGTAGTTTCCATAGAAGGGCCTCTTGGGGGCGCCTGGGTGGCTCAGCCCCCGCATCGGGCTCCCTGCTCGGCGGAAAGCCCGCTTCTCCCTCTCCCACTCCCCCTGCTTGTGTTCCCTCTCTCGCTGTCTCTCTCTGTCAAATAAGTAAAATCTTAAAATAAATAAATAAATAAATAAAGACCTCTTGTTTAGTATCTTATATCTTTTTTGGGGGGGAGAGAGAGAAAGTGGGGGGGAGGGGCAGAGGGAGAGAGAGAATCTTAAACAGGCTCTACGCCCAGCATGCGGCTCAATCTCACGACCCTGCGATCATGACCTGAGCCAAAATCAAGAGTTGGATGCTTCACCGACTGAGCCACCCAGGTGCCCTTGGTACCTGATTTCTTGAACCACGAGCCCAACTGGGAAAACACATCTGCGTCACCACCTCCTGAAATGAGTTTATAACTGACCTGACCTATCATCAGGACTAAGACTGGTTCAATCATACAGAACAATTTACCAGCTCAATTTTTAATGCATGAAACTTCAGGTAAGTTTCAGAGGAGGGAACTACAGCGCCCGAGGGCAGGGTGCCCCAAGATGAGCCACTTTGGCAGGAACATTATTTTGAGTTAAAAGCAATCCAAACCGAGCAGATTCAGAAAAAGCTCTTTACCTCCCCCTCAACTGCCTGCTTCACCAGGAAGAGAGCTCTTCACAGAGATTCCTCTTTGCCTAAGAAGCTTCTCCGCATAACAGGACAACCTTTGTTTTCCAAACATCTCCACTCACCTTCCTGCTAATGGTCTTTCTCCCTTTTGTATCCTCAGACCCCTACCCCTCTCCTTAGCTCACGAAGCCATCACGTTCTGTTGCCTGACTGTCATCAGAATTTCCAAATCTGTGTGGATTCCCATATGTACACTATTAAATTTAATTTTCTCTTGCTTAAAAAAAAAAAAAAAAAAAGAACCTCACTAAGAGCAGACACACAGCAATGGCTCCTCGTTTTTGAGAAAATGGTAAACATGCTAGGATTTAGTGGTGAGGCCCGCTGCTTCTGTACTCAAGCGTGGGCAGTGGGGGAGGTTGTAGATTCCTCTGGGCCACTTTCTTGCCACCACTGCATCTGTCTGGATGGAAGATAAGCCCCCAGCCAGTGATAAACTCGGATCTGCTTCTCCAGCATCTTGGTTACAACAGAGAATCCAAAACAGTAAATGTAAAATACTTAGCAACCATTGAGGAATGAGGGCAGGACTGACGGATCAGAACAGATCTAGGGGATTTCTCTGCCCCCCCCCCACCTCCTATTGTTGTAGGAAATGTTGGGGTTGGGAGCCCATGGCCAAGAAAGAATTCTTGAGACATCTTTGGTGCAAAAAGCTGGTTTTATTAAAGCCCGGGGACCGGACCTGTGGGCAGGAGGAGCTGCACCGGGGTCATGAGGAGGGGCCCATTATAGACTTTCAAGTTGGGAGGGGGTTAGAGATAGTGTAAGTCCCTAAGGAATTTTGGAAATAAGGTTTCCAGGACCTTGAGGGGGCTAGCTATCATTAGGAAAAGGTCATTTATTACTGTCTAAGAAAACCTGAGTCATGAGACCCTTCAGATGTATATCAGTGGGCTGTATGCTTGGCGGATGATTACTAACATATGTCTTGGGAGGTAGAGATTAAGGAAGTTTCCAAAGGAATTTCTATATGTTAAAGTAGACTTGCAGGATCCTGGCGGATCAGGATAATGTTAAGCTCAGATTGCCTTTTGCTCTTAGCAAAGGGTCAACATCGAGGCAGCTGAGCTCCCAGAGGAAGGTCACTTTACCTGTTTCAAGGACTTGCTAATGGGCTGTAGGCAGTAAGGACATTTCCCACATCACTACGACCAGGACTGGAAAAGTTACTGGAATGCAGGCAGCCATCACAGAAGAAGTGAAGGCCCCCTCTTGCCAGAGGGCCTGGTCTTGGGGGTCCGGCCTGGGGAGGAAGCCATGTGGAGAGGCTCCTATATACTGTAGACCTCCCTACTGGAGAATTCATCTGCACTCTCCACAGACATTTGTTGAGTGCTTAATGCATGCAACCACTGGTTATAGGGTGGTGAGCAAAAATATGGTCCCTGTCCTCAGAGCAGTTACAGCCCCAGAGGGGAGATAGCAAACAAAGAAATAAATAAAATATGCTATTATACCCTGAGATAAACGTTATAGGAGAATGCTTAGGTTCACTTCCCTGCATTCCAGCAACCAAAGCAGGAGGATGACACGGTTATGGAGGTCCTCTCTGAGGAGGTGATAATTGCATTGAGGCTTGACAAATGAAACGATAATTGCATTGAGCCCTGACAGGTGAAGGGTGAAAGGTGAAGGGTCAAAGGCTGAATGTTCCAGCCAGAAGGAACAGTATAATGTGGGAAGGCCTGGAAGTAGGAAAGATCCTGACTTGAACTGGGTGGTTGGATCATCAAAGCAAAGGGAAGGGGAGCTTAGGGAGAAGCCGGCTAATGCAGCCCTGTCAGCCCTGCTGCGGAGTCCAGGTTTCTTTCTGTGTGCAATGGGAATGAACTAGAGGGTTGTAAGCAGGGGAATAGCACTGTCTGATTTGAATTTGTTTTTTCAAACGAAAGGTCGTGCATATTGGGGCGCCTGGGTGGCTCAGTCGGTTAAGCGTCTGCCTTCGGCTCAGGTCATGATCCCAGGGTTCTGGGATCGAGCCCCGCTTCAGGCTCCCTGCTCAGTGCGGGGTCTGCTTCTCCCTCACCCTCTGTCCCTCCTCCCTGCTTGTGTTCTCTCTCTCCCTCTCAAATAAATACATAAAATCTCAAAAAAAAAAGTTTTAGAGAGGTCTTGCATATTTATTACTCAACCAACCTGGTTACTGGTTTATTACTCAACCAACTGGTGCAGAAGCGTAGTGACAGAGAAAAATCATTTCCCTGATAAAACATATCTATTGTTTAGGTAGCAGTGGAGTTTCCAGAGTAATAGGAAAGGAGCGTGTGATCTTCAGGTAGCATAGATATGTGTGCCGTCTCATAGGGGTCCCTCACAGACCCAGCCTGATACTTCTTCAGTGCCTCCTCCTGGACTTGTACCTAATTTTATTACCAGTTTTCATCCCAATCCCCAGGGGATTGGGATGATTTTTGCTTTTGTTTCTTGGCCAGGAATCGCTTAATCCTAAAGTCTTGTGAGAAAACATGGCAAGGAACAGTCAACCACACACCCCGGGATGGCAGAGAAAAGGAGAGAACTGGTCTGAATTTTGAAGAAAGATCCCATGGGTTGCGGTGATCATATTTTTTTTTTTTTAAAGATTTATTTATTTATTTGACAGAGAGAATGAGGTAGAGAGAGCATGAGAGGGGGGAGGGTCAGAGGGAGAAGCAGACTCCCTGCTGAGCAGGGAGTCTGATGCAGGACTCGATCCCGGGACTCCAGGATCATGACCTGAGCCGAAGGCAGTCGCTTAACCAACTGAGCCACCCAGGCGCCCCAACGGTGATCAGATTGTGTTGAGAATGGCTTCTAGAATACAAAGATGGAAGCAGGAAGACCAAAGGGGGAATGTCACTCCTAGGAGTGATTGTCTATGGCCCTAGCAACACGTCACCAAGGGAGCTGGGCTCAACCTGACTGCTAGGTCAATGGCAACTCATCTCATCAATTTGTCCTCTGGTTTATCTTATTTAGTCCTCAGAGGGCAGCCCTATTTCTAAGATTTGGGGAAATCACCTCATTGTTGCCTTCTGTATCTCTTTCAAATTGCTCCCTGTCTGGTGATGGGGCAGATGCATATGCAGCCAACTGACTCCCAGCAAAGGGTGATGCCTTAGGTGAATGGAGGGGCAGAGGGAGTGGTAGAATGTGGTAGACTTCCGCCTGAATGGTTCTAATCCTCGGAAGTGACCACACCGCATTGGAACTGGCATCCAAGGCCAAGTGATAAGTAGCATTCCAGCAGAGTGGACAAAAAAGGCACTGTAAGGCCCATTTTACAGAATAATAAACTGAGTTCATTTCTTGAGTCAGAAAGAACTCTGACTGCCTACCACAGATTTCTAAACCCCTGCCTTGTGGACCACAGCTTGTATTTTCTTCGCGGTTTATCATCCTATGAAAGCGGCATAATGACATCTGCCTTTCAGGGTGGTGGCGAAGGTTAACTGGCTTGATATATTAAATAAAAACAGAGAGCCATTTTGGCAGACAGATGCTGGGCACATTCCCACTCCATTCACCAGCCTTGCACCTTAGAGTTCAAATTCGTGCCTCAGCAAAGTTATGAAGCAGTCATGCCATGGATCTGGGGGTGGGAGGGGTGGTGGTATTATGACAGAGTCAAAACCAGGAGTGTAAAATCTTGAACGCCACTGTGTCAGCAAATACTAACAATGAGGATAATGATAAGACGCTTCCATTTAATGGGTACCTACCATGTGTGTGCTAGGTATTTTACATTTATTAATTTGCTTTGTCTATTCATCAACTAGGTATTTAATGCACTACATGCCAGGCATCCTTTTATGTTAATTCTAATAATCACCATGAAACTCAGTGGTAGGAATTATTATTCCTGCTTCACAGATGATGAAACTGAGTTAAGAGAGTGAATAGAACCAGACTATAGAATAAGTATCATTAATATCTTGGACAAATGAAAGGGCCTATTGCATCCATTTTTTATTTTTATTTTTATAATTTTTAAAAGATTTTATTAAGTAATCGATACACCCAACATGGGGCTCAAACTTACAACCCCAAGATCAGGAATCGCATGTTCTATCGACTGAGACAGCCAGGTGCCCCTGCATCATTTTTTTTAAAAAAAAGCACGCAACAAGGGGTACCTGGCTGGCTTAGTCGGTAGAGCATGTGACTCTTGATGTGGGGTCGTGAGTTCAACCCGCACATTGTGGGTTGAGTTCACTTTAAAAAAAAAAAAAAGCATTCAGGGGCGCCTGGGTGGCTCAGTTGTTAAGCGTCTGCCTTCGGCTCAGGTCATGATCCCAGGATCCTGGAATCGAGCACCTGGGCTCCCTGCTCGGTGGGAAGCCTACTTCTCCCTCTCCCACTCCCCCTGCTTGTATTCCCTCTCTCACTGTCTCTCTCTGTCAAATAAATAAATAAAATCTTAAAAAAAAAGCATTCAAAAAGCATACAACAGTTTTATAAATCAAAAAAGTTTGATTCTTCTTAAAATAAAAGTAGTAATTCTTTTAAAGATAAAAATCTCAATAGATGGGTTGAATAGCAAAATGGATTAAAGAGTGAAGTAATGAACCAGAAGATTGAGTTAGGGAATTCTCCCAGAAGGCAGTGCCAAAGAATAAACAGATGGAAAGTAGGAACAGAGCATGGAGATGTGAAGGGCAGTTGCAAAAGTTCCACTGTCTGCTTCATGTGAGTTACAGCATAAGAGAAGAAAACAAAAGAAGGAAAGTCCCTGAAGCAAGGTAATAATTCAAGACATTTTCTTAGAACTTAAGAAATATACGAGCTCTTCTAGTGAGAGGACCTAGTGAATATTTATGGGAAGAATGTGGAAAGACTTATGTCCAAGTACGTCATCCTGAAATCTCAGGACACTAAGAATGAAAAGGAAATCCTGGGGGCGCCTGGGTGGCTCAGTTGGTTGGGCGCCTGCCTTCGGCTCAGGTCATGATCCTGGGGTCCTGGGATCGAGCCCCACGTCTGGCTCCCTGCTCGGCGGGGAGCCTGCTTCTCCCTCTCCCTCTGCCTGCCACTCTGCCTACTTGTGCTCTCTCTCTATCTCTCTGTCAAATAAATAAATAAAATCTTTAAAAAAAAGAAAGAAAGAAAGAAAGAAAGAAAGAAAGAAAGAAAGAAAGAAAGAAAGAAAGAAAAGGAAATCCTGAATGTCTCCAGATTTGAAATACCATGGCTCACAAGCTTTATCGAGTAGATTTTTTTTTTTTTAAGATTTATTTATTTTGAGAGAGTGAGAATGAGAGAGAGAGAGTACATGAGAGGGGGGAGGGTCAGAGGGAGAAGCAGGCTCCTTGCTGAGCCAGGAGCCCGATGCGGGACTCAATCCCAGGACTCCAGGATCATGACCTGAGCCGAAGGCAGTCGCTTAACCGACTGAGCCACCCAGGCGCCCTTTATCGAATAGATTTATGTGGAGATAAATGTTTGCCCTTTTCAAACACACATGATAACTTCACAGAAATTGTCCGTCTTTGAAATAATAGTTTCTTTCTTTCAACCCTCCCTCTCTTTTCTCTATTCTCATATTTTTCTTTCCTGCCTTCCTGGGTTTCTATCTGTACCGGGGATTCCCCTTCTCTCAGATAACTTTGATACTAGAGTGATTATCTCCATCTAGCTCTCTTCATGCTCATAAAATCAGATGTAGATTTCTCTCCCGGTCTCTTGCAGAAATGGAACCATAGTTTATGATGTGGGAAACAAAGGCAGAAGAAAAATTACTAAATTTCCTTCCTACCTAGACCCCACTGACAAGTCCTTGAAACAGGCAGAGTGACGTTCCTCTAAGGACTCAACAGCCTCAATGTTAATACTTTGCTAAGGGCAAAAGGCAATTCTAGTCTGACCCCGCCCCCAACCCTGTTAAGTCTACTTTAACGTATAAGAATTCCTTTGGAAACTTCCTTTATCTCTAAACCCTCCAAGGGGTGTAGGTGTTGGCAATCATCCCCCAAGCATAGGGCCCACCGATATACATCTGAAGGGTCTCATGACTAAGGTTTTATTAGACGGTAATAAATGACCTTTTCCCAACAATAGCTAGCCCCCTCAAGGTTCTGGGCTTCCAAAATTCCTTAGGGACTTACACTATCCCTAACCCACTCCCGACTTGAAAGTATATAATGGGCCCCTCCTCATGACCCCCGTGCAGTTCTTTCTGCCCACGGGTCCTGTCCCTGGGCTTTAATAAAATCACCTTTTTGCACCAAAGACATCTCAGGAATTCCTTCTTGGCCGTGGGCTTCGAACCCTAATAACGTCTTTCCTATATCAGTCTCCGCATCTTGCTGAGGTGGAGGACCCAAGTCCTCTCGACACAAGAAACTTTTTTAGTGGCTGCCTGACGTGCCACAATATAAACATGTCACACTTTATTCAGCTCTTCCTCTACCTCTACTCACGATCCCTGTAGATGTGAACACCCACATCTACATCCATTCTGGTGCTTTTCTTTCTACGCTGTGGATTCTGAGGCGTGGGATTGCTGGTCAAAGAGTACGTGGAGTTTTTTTATTTTGATAAGTGCCATCGGATGGCTCTCCAGCAATCTGTGATGTGGTGAATTTAGTCTCTCCCTAGCCTGTTGGAGGTGTTCGCAAGTTTCCGATTTGCTAGTCTGATGTGAGTAAAGTGATGTCTTGTTATTTCATGTGTATTTTCCTGACTCCCAGGGAAGCTGGATACCTTTTTAGGTTTATTGACCATGTGGGTTCGTTCTATGAGAGCTTCTGACCATTTTTATTCTGATACTAATTTGCCAAAGCTCTTTGTGTGTATAGATATTAACCCTTTATCTGCCATCTGCATTGCAGGTGGCTAGAAAGAGCTTACAAGTGCAGCGTTGCATGTTTTCTTCTAAGATTTGAATAACCTTATATTTTAGATTCAAATCTTTAATTCACTTGGAATTTGTTTTGGTTCAAATGATGTGTGCAATAGGGTTCTGATTTTATTTCTATCTGTGGACTATCTAATACAGGAGCCACATGTGGCTTTTGGGCACTTGAAATGTGACTGGTCCAGCTGAAATGAACTGTAAGTTTAAAATATGCACCAATTTCTGGGGCACCTGGGTGGCTCTGTCGGTTAAGCATCTGACTCTTGATTTCAGCTCAGGTCATGATCTCAGGGTCATCGGATGGGGCCGGCGTCAGGCTCTGTGCTCAGCGTGGAGTCAGCTTGTCCCTCTCACTCAGCTCCTCTCCCCTGCTCATGTTCTCTGTCTTTCTCTTAAAATAGATAAATAAATACAATATTAAAAAAAAATAAAATATACACCAATTTCCAAGATTTAGGATTTAAAAAATGTAAAGTGTCTCGTTAGTTTTATATTGATTGATTATATTTATATATGTTGAAATCATACTGTTTTGGATATGTTGGATTAGTATTAAAATTAACTTCACATAGTTCTTTTTTATTCTTTCTAATGTGGCTGCTAGAAAAATTTTAATGACATACACAGCTTCCATTATATTTCTATCGGACAGTTGTACTCCATCTGGATAATGAGCTTGTCAGGACTATTTCTTAAACATGTTGGTTCTGTTTCTCTTATTTTTGATCTGCCTCACTAGGGGTGTAGCTGTCTTATTGCTTCTAGTAGACATCTGTCTTATAGTCGTCGCTTCCCATCATCTTCGGGACAGCGCTCTTAGATTTGGAGAAATTCACAGTCGTGAGTCCTGTGTCTCCAGGCTTGGATCAGAGCTCAAGTTCCCAAGGCTCCTTCATTGTTAGGTTGTGGACACCAGACCTTTGTGGGATGAATAGGAAGTGGGCTGGCTACATGGGGAATCAAGTTCTGCATGGAGTTGCCCTTTCTGTGGGTCCCGGTGTGACAGGCAATGAGCTTTGCAGGTGGCAGTGCCAGCAATGGTTCCAAGGTCAAGGTCCTGGCATTGGGGAGGGGTGGTGACATGGGTGGCAGTTCATCAGTAGATGGCACAGGTAGAGTTGGGGGCATAACTTCACCTTGAGTCTGGCTTACCAGGCCTCATAGCAATAGTGTGAGCTACTCAATATCTCTTTAATAAATTTGCTTGCTGCTTCATCATCAGCATCGGCTTGTATCACTGACCACAAAGCACCCTGACTGATATCCTGGGATTGTTTTCCTCCAAGAAAGAGATTTTGGATATTTCCTCCTACTATTCCTAAAATATCATCTTCTATCTTAATGAATTCTCCTTAATTTTTTTTTTCAGTTTATTTTCTCATTCTTTTTCTATCTCTCAAGGACAGCATGGTCTTAGCCTGGGCTTCCCAGAAAACAGAGCTTGTGGCCAAAGTCTACATGCTAACACTTCACGGAGGAGTGCAGCCTTAGTGAAACCAGGCTGAGGGGGAAAAATGTGTCAGGGAGGAGAGCCAGGGTGAGCCGGAGCATTACTGAGAGTTTTGTAACTGGGATGGAGCCCCGTGGAGGGAGTCTGCCTCTCTGTCTCCATCTGTCTCTCCCCCAGCTCATGCTCTCTTTCACTCTCTCTCTCTCTCTCAAATAAATAAATAAAATCTTTTAAAAAAAGTATGTGTGGGGGGAGGGGATTAGCAGCATCACCTGGGAGCTTGTTAGAAATGCGGAATCTCAGGCCCCACCCCAGAACTACTAAAACAGAATCAGCAATTTAACCAGAACCTTAGGGGATGTGCTTGCTCATTGAAGTTCAAGAATTGCTGTATGTAGTAAGACAAACAAATCATGTTCACTGAAGGAAGACAACGCCCAAGGACAAAGGGAGGGAGGGGTGACTGAGGCGGGGAAGACGAGGGAGGTGTAGGATGTGGCTCCAGATTTGAAGCAATGCTTAAAGTGGGTTATATACAAGCGGCGAGTTCTCTTCACTTATTAATGGAGTTACTTAAGGCTACAAAATTTCCTTTGAGTGTAGCTTTTTCTGGCCCCATAAGTTTTCCAATGAAATCTCCTTCTTTATGTTTTCTAGATAATTTGTAATTTTACTTTTGCTTTTCTTTGATCCAAGTGTTATTAAACAGTGTGTTTCTTACACTTAATTTCCAAGTAGTTAGTATATTCTGGTAACCTTTTAAATTATTTCTTTTTTTATAATTGAATAATGAGCAGAGAAGATAGTCTATGAGATATCTAATTTCTTGACTTTTTCAAGATTCTTCTATGAACAAGTAGATGATAAATTTTGGTAAATGCTCATGTATACACAAAAATATATATTCTGTAAATGAAGAAATATTTGAGTTTGTGGTCTATATTACTAATTCTTCAAGGCACCTATTTTTCGCTATCAGAGCTACCGATTTTGAAAGAGAGAGATTGAAGCCTCCTACTGAAACTGTGTTTTCATGAGATTCTCTTTGTATTGCCGATCATTTTTGCTTTCTCCATGTGCCTGCTATGTTGTCGGGTGCAGAAGGCTTTATGCCCATTACCCCCTGTTCCTAAATTGTGTAGTGACAGTGTCCTTTATCCAAGTGGGGATTTTAATCTTAAAGTCCAGCTTGTCTGGTGTGAATATTGCTACTCTTGCCTTTTTGTCTGTTTCCAGATCAAAGCCAATGTTTGGATCCCAAACACCCTGACAGAGCAAGAGGATCAGTGTGGCCCTGAGACCAGCTGCTTTGGCAGGGGTTGTGGTTTGTCCCTTTCAGGTTGCTTTCATAAATTTTCCCACCAGGAAAGATGCCCGTGGGAGTCCTGGAGCTGAAATGAGGAAGTGGCGCTGAGTGGCAGGAGTGGACAGCAGTGGACACTGGATGCACGGCCCTGACCCCCTCAGGAGGGAAGGACTGATTCCCATGGCTGCTGGAAATACTGCCAGCAAATCATCCTCCATTGTTAGTACTCTTCGGGGAGTGCCTGGGCCGAAGAAAACCGCTTCACCCAAGGTCATGCCCTTTCCCCGGGCAGCCCAAGTCCGGTTACTGGTTGGCAGGGGAGTATAAAGGCCCAGCTCCCCTCATACCAACTTGGGACAACTCTGAAGTTCCAGCCTAGCTTCAAAGCTCCTCTAGGGGCTTGCACCTGCTTTTACTGAATCTATATAACAGCCCAGATCTTTCTTCCCTTTCACAGATGTGGATCCCAAGGGCGCTCCACATGCAAATCTCTGCCTCGGAGTCTTTCTTCTGAGAAAGCCGGCTATGGCAATAGGAGATTGTCCTTATTCTTAACGGATGTGTGCTGAAGAGTGAAGTGTCATAGGGGCGCCTGGGTGACTCAGTCGGTTAAGTGTCCGACTCTGGGATCGAGCCCCCGTCAGGCTCCGTGCTGGGCATGGAGTCTGCCTGAGACTTTCTGTCCCTCTGCCCTCTCCTCCCCTCCCCCTCCAACTCTCTCAAATAAATAAATTTTTTTTTTTAAAAGAGTGAAGTGTCATAATATCGGTAACTATTGTTGATGATTCAGGAACAAAAATGTGTATCTATGTACGAAAAGAGAGACAGAGAGATAAAGCTAATGTGGCAGAATCATAACAGTTGGTGCATCTAGATGGTTCATATAGACATGTTTATTGTAATGTTCTTTTGCCTTTTCTGGGGATTTGAAGTTTTACAAAATATAGGTGAAAATAAAATCTGTTTATTTTTAATAGGTGTCTCAGTGGAAGCAAAATTAGTCTTGAATATTTAATGCGCTATCTTTACCTGGGGCCTCTTCATTACTTTTCATCTTTTGTTTGTTTTTCTAAAACAGTTATATAAATCTCCATGTCTTCCTTCGAATTCTCCTTTGGTCACGTCTCATAGATTTTTGTATTTTCTGTTCTCATTGTTATTCATTAAAGATAATTTATAATTTCCGTCTTGATTTTCTCTTTCACCTGATAGTTAAAAGAGTGAGTGCTGACATTTGTGTCTGGAAAGGTTTTGTTGATGGTGAAGTTTTTGGTTTCTGAGTTGGGTCTAGTTGGGTCCTAGTTGATGATTTCTGGTTTTATTGCACAGTGGTCTGTGAAAACAGCCTATGGTATTTTGGAATATAGTGAATTTTCCTCTGGGAATTCCAGGGATATGTTTTTTTTTTTTTTTTAAAGATTTTATCTATTTATTTGAGAGAGAGAGAATGAGAGACAGAGAGCACGAGAGGGAAGAGGGTCAGAGGGAGAAGCAGACTTCCTGCTGAGCAGGGAGCCCGATGCGGGACTCGATCCCGGGACTCCAGGATCATGACCTGAACTGAAGGCAGTCGCTTAACCAGCTGAGCCCCCCAGGCGTCCCAGGGATATGGTTCTGGAATACATCCTTGCCACCATCCTCCTTCAGTTTAAAACTAGCTACAGAACATTCTTTGAGGCAAGAAGCCTCTGAGGTTTAGGGTGGCCTCAAGACCTTGTTTCTCTGGAGTCCAGAAGAAGGAAGTTGGCAGAGAAACTTTCCACTTCTGAGTCCAGTGAGGGCCTGGGGACCAGAAGCACAGAGCCCAGGAGTCATGGTCAGAAGGAAAGTGGTGAGATCTGGGAACACTGACCTATAGAAACCCCAGGACATCCTGAGGGAGAGCCTGCACTTGCCCACCTGAGGGTGCTTTGGGCTCATTGCTCTGGGGCATTTAAAATGCTTTGGGATGAGGGCACCTGGCTGGCTCAGTGGGTAGAGCATGCAACTCTTGATCTCAGGGTCATGAGTTCAAGCCCCATGTTGGGCATGGAGCCTACTTAAAAAAGAAAGAAAGAAAGAAACAAACAAACAAAAAATGCTGTGGGGGAGTTAACAATGTGCCTCTCCTTTCTTCCCCAGGAAAATGTCAGAGGAGGAGACTGGGGTCCTTCTGGGAAACACGATTTGCCAGCTAAAGCGCCACTGACCCAGAAGGGCCAAGCCCACTTGGCCATCCGTTACTTGAGGGACTGACTCTGCCAAAGACCCCCAGGAGCTGACCATGGGCCCTGATGAGCCAGCAAGGGAAAATACCAACATGCGTCCGGGGAGCTAGAAGTGAGCAAGAGTAAGAACAGGTGCATCGTAGAGAAGAGCAGGTACAAACCTACTGGAGAGGAGAGAGAGGGTGCCCTGAACAGGAACCGATGATGAGAGCACCACTGAGGAGCTGCAAGTACAGGGCAGTACACTCCCCCTCCCCCTCACTGACACACACGTGTGTTCGGCGGTAGGAAAATCTCATGTTCAGACTAAACATCTCAAGAGAGGAGCCGAGGAGCAGGGGTTGGGATGGTCGCTGCTGGAACCTGATGTGGGCTACCCAGGGGAGACATAGAACAAAACACACACCAGAAATTCAAAAGGATGGAAATGATAAGGTAAAAAAGAAAGGTTTGAGGGCATGATGCAGGCAACCAAATACTAGGATACTGGAATTATTCAATATTGGAATTATTATTGGAATACTGGAAACTCAAAGAACAGAGGAAATGGAAGACAGGAAATTTTCCCAATAAATACTTGATCTGAAAATTTGAAGGATTTGCTGAATTCCAGACCGAACTTAGAATAATACTCACTTTTAGACATGTCCTGAAAAACTGAGTGAGCTCCAAGTGTAAATACAAAGCGTCGCTGGGTGCCTGGGTGGCTCAGGTGGTTAAGCGTCTGCCTTTGGCTCGGGTGGTGATCTCAGGGACCCGGGATCCAGTCCCGCGGCAGGCTCCCTGCTCAGCGGGGCGTCTGCTTCGCCCGCTCCCTCTGCCTGCCACTCCCCCTGTTTGTGCTCTGTCTGTCAAATAAATAAATAAAATCTTAAAAAAATAAAAGGCTAAGCAAAGGATAGTGTTAAGCATAATCTACACAGTTTAGAGAGAAAAGGAATCCTATGGAGAAGACTTAAATTATAATACTGGAGGACCTCCACCTGGTGTTTGGGAAAGGGGCAGATGGAGGAGAATGAAAGCATTTACATCTCTTTGGGGGTTGGGGAGCATGGAGATGTAAAAGTGTTATAAATGGGTCATCTTCAAAGTAATATAAATGGGAAAGAGATGGTATTCATATAATAGGTCACGTAATTGCGATGATGATTTTATTCTAAATGTTAAAAGGGAAAGGTAGGGGCCCCTGGGTGGCTCAGGTGGTTAAGCATCTGCCTTCAGCTCAGGTCATGATCCCAGGGTCCAGGATTGAACCCCTCCCTCTGCCTTTGCTGCTCCCCCCGGCTCATGCTCTCTCTCTCTCTCTCTCACTCTCTCAAATAAATAAATAAAATCTTAAAAAAAAAAAAAAAGGGAAAGGTAACCGCTGTTGGAATGGAAAAATATAGAAGAACAGTAAAATCTAAAAGAAAAAAGATAATGGCCATGTTAATCAAGCCAGCAAAAACAAGAAAAAGGAAAGAATAGAGTAAAATAAATAGTAAGGTTTAATTAAAATGAAAGGAATAAAGTATACCCATTTCTACACTATCTCAAATGGTTCTGCGGGTATAAATGCCAACTCGGACCCTGTGCCGGTGGTTTTTTAAAATACTGGCATCTCCCCCTCTCCCAGCATACTGTTATCTGTCATGGTCTTACATGGTCCTCCTAGGGCTCCAGCTTCTCCTACAACCGACGTGTTTGGAACCCTAACACTGGCTCACGTCTGGAAGCTGAGTGAAGGATTGTGACTTTTGAAAGGGATGATAAACCACCTGATCAGGAAAGTTAAGTTGTGAAAAATTATGTATCTTCGTGTAGAAGAGGCACAGGGTCACACATTTCTATACAAGACATTTAGGAAAAGACTAGAAGGAGGTACAGTGGACTGGTGGCCATTCCTACCTCTCGGTGGTGGTAGCATGGGCCATTTTAATCTTCTTTGTATTTGTCTGTATTTTCCACATTTTTATACTGTAGCAGATGACTGCCACGCCAGAGATTACATGTGTGTAGGTGTGTTTTCTCTCCTCTGGAGAGAGGTTCCAGAAAATCATCTTGGCTTAGTGCAAGTTGTTGTCAACTCCCCGCGCTCCAAAGAGAGGGTGTGTGTGGTTACCTGCCATCACTGGAGAACGCTTCCCAGGGAAGACTCCTTTTGAATTATGCAAGAGGGCTTCTCCCAGAGGAGTGGGAAAGGGGCCCCATCGCCAAGGGCAAAGGGATTTTAATCAGCCCCTTAGTCGTCAAGCCAGTAGTATATCTCCTAGGTATTTTACTCAAGAGCAATGAAGACCCATATCCATACAAAGACTTGCACATGAATACTCATAGCAGCTTTATTCATGGGCACGTCAGACTGGACACAAACCAAATATCCATGGACAAGTGAATGAATGAACAAATTTTGGTACAATAGAATAGTACTCAGCAGTAAAAAGGAATGGGCCGCTAACAGACCCAACAACATGGATGCATCTCAAAATAATGAGGCTGCGTGAAACAAGTAAAAAAGAAAGAGTACAGACCATTGGACTCCATTTATAGAACGCTCTGAAGAACGCAAACGTGTCTGCAGTGACGCAAAGCAGGTCAGTGGTTGTTGGGGGGGGATGGGCTGGCGGGACATAAAGGGAGGGAATGGGATTGTGCACGGGGAAACTTTTGGGAATGAGTATAAGGGAACACTGGGATTTAAATTTCCCTTGGGGGAGTGCATTCTGGGCAGGAACAAGATCTTCAGTTAGGAGCTGTTGAGGTGGACAGTATCATGGCATACCCCAAGTTCCAGGGGAAAAGACTGTCCTAACTTCAGATGTGGGGCAATGCTGGGGTGTTCTCTTGATTCATCTCCCCTTATTGCAGTGTTTCTCAACCTGTATTTTTTAGGTTACAGCCCCCTCCCCCCAGACAGCCTTTTTAGCTATTTTCTTCCCTAATTGTCCCCCTCCTCATGAAATTTTAATACCATAGATATACTGTACACCTGTTTATATACTATGGTCCTTTGAAGGCCACAAGCCATTGCAATATCTAGGATTTGGGGTGGGACCCAAGAACGAATTTTCACCCCGTTGGGGCAGTATTGCTCTGGTTGAGAACGCATGCCTATTCCAGTATGAAAATAATTAAAGTGGGCAAGGAAAAGGAGGTATTATAATTAAAATGATCGATTTGATTCTTTGACAGAAACATAGTGACACACATGGCTGTGAAAAATGTTTCCTCAGCACTGTGTATTAAGGTGGACTTATGAAAATGGGTGGCTGAAATGCCTAGGCAGGATTTGCGAGACAGACAAGCTTTCAGAGAGGTGGCGGTCTTTCACGTGCGACTAGAGCCCTCTGCTGGCCATTTTGGGAACATCGCCCAGTAAATTAACGTAGCCCGTTCACTCGCCTGCTATTTTTCCAGTATCCGTAAGGTGTCGCTGTTGAGCTCCAAGCTGGGGGTTGAGGTTTAGTAGGGTCAGAACCACACAGCAGTTAAGGGGGCAAAACTAGAGTTAAAAGTCAGGTCTGTCCGAATCCAAAGCCCATAGTCTCCTCCTCTGGAGGTCGAGGTCCATTTCTCCATCTATACTTGGCTAATTGCTGCAGCATCATTTGTCCAAAAGTCTACTCTTCCTCCATTGCTTTTGCACGTTTGTGAAAAATCCGTTGGCCACATTTGTATGGGTTTATTTCTGGGTTCTCCATTCTCATGCATTGTTCCATTGATCTATGTGTCTTTGCATTCACCAATACCACAGTCTCGATTATCGTAGCTTCATCATAAATCACCAGTAGACTGAGCCTTCCATTTTATTCTTTTCCAAAATTGTATTAGCTATTCCAGTTCCTTTCTCTTCCATATAAACTTTAGAATAATCTTGCCTATATCTACCAACAAAACAAAACTGCTGGCATCTTGATAGAAACTGCTTTAAACCTATGTATCAGTATGGGGACAATTGACATACTTTACAATCCACGAACAAGATATGTTTATTCATTTCTTTGGATCATCTTTTTTTTTTTTAATTTTAAAGACAGTTATTTGTTTGACAGAGAGAGAGACAGGGAGGGAGTGCCAGCACAAGCAGGGGGAGCCGCAGAGGGAGAGGGAGAAGCAGGCTCCTCACGGAGCAGGGAGCCCAGTGAGGCTTAACCAACTGAGCCACCTAGGCACCCCTAGATCATCTTTGATTAGCATTATGTAGTTTTCAGCATACAAGTTCTGCACATGTTTTGTTCGATTTACATCTAACCATAGGCTTTTTGGGAGCAATTTAAAATGGTATTGTATTTTAAATTTGATTTTGATTATTGAACCAGCCTTGCATCCTTGCAATAACCCCCATGGTATATAATTCTCTTTTCATATAATTAATAAATAATTCTATCTGCTAATATTTTGTTAAGGATTTGTGTGCATATAGTCAAAGGAATATTGGTCTGTATATTCTTTTTGTATCGTGTATTTTTTTATTTTTTGGTTTTGGTATCAGTGAATATTAGGTTCATACACTGAATTGGGAAGTGTTTTCTTCTCTTTGATTTTCTGGAAGAAAGTGTGTAGAATTCGTGTTAGTTCTTTAAACATATGGTAGAATTCTCCAGTGAAATAATTTGGGCCTGGAGATTTCCTTTTGGGGAATTTTTAAATTACAAATTCAATTTAATTCTATTTTATATTGGGTGAGTTGTGGGAGTTTGTATTTTTTGTTTTCGGAATTGGTTTTTTTTTTATCTCTCTATTTATTTATTTTGGAGCCCAATAAGAGGCTTGAATCACAATCCTGAGATCAAGACCTGAGCTGTGGTCAAGAGTTGGATGCCTAACTGACTGGGCTACCCAGGTGCCCCTCAGAATTGGTTTAACCTAGGTTGTCAAATTTGTGGGTATAAAGCTGTTCATAGATGTGTGCATATAGTCAAAGGAATATTGGTCTGTTCCTGTTAATCATTTTGATGTCTGTAGAGTCTGTCATGATACTGACTTCATTACTGATATTGGTAATTTGTGTTCTTCTTTTTCTGTATCTTTCTAGAGGTTTGTCAATTTTGTTGATCTTTTTAAAGAACCAACTCTTACCTTGATTTTTTTCCTATTGTTTTTGTTTTTAATGTCATTGGTATCTCCTCTTACCTATATTATTTCTTTCCTTCTGCTTGCTTTGTTCTTTTTCTAGATTCTTGAGTCGTGAGCTTAGATTATGTTTCTCTTTTGTTTTTTTAAGGTTTTGTTTAAGTAATCTCTACACCCAATGTGGGACTCTAACTCACGACCCCAAGATCAAGAGTCTCATGCTCCTCTGATGACTGAGCCAGCCAGGCGCCCCATACCGCACCGCTTAAAACCCAGACTTGGACTTCAACCATCTTTGAATTCTTCGGACCACTCAGACCAATAAAATGCCGTCAAGTGACCCCCAGGAAACAAGTGATGAATTAAAATTGACTCCTGTCTTCTAGTCCTTGGATTTCTTGGTGTTTCTTTGGACTTTGAGGCCAAATTGAATTTCTGTAGCTTCAGAAAGGCTCCTGGACACTCCAACCCAATTTTTTTAGTGGCCCTGGTCTGAGTTTGCTAGAAGCCAGGTTTGAGATTCCAGGGGCCAGTAGGTGCCATCAGAGATAGATATTGGCTACTGGAGTGGAGGTCCCATCTAAAGTGACTTTGTGTTTGGGGTCTAGATACTGACTCCACATAAATACACCAGCTCTTGTGTGTTAGGAGGAGATCCCAGGAATAAAAACCCAACAAGGGGACACACACTGAAATGAGACCTCTTACCAAAGCTCTGGGAAGAGGCAGGAGGGCTCAAGACAGGGAGCTGGGTCAGAAGCAATTCTCGATCCTTCTGTTCAGAGCATGCAAAATTTGCAGTATTCACCTCTGCAGAAACTGTCAGCACTGGCTGACGATGGAAGGCTTGGGGCAGCTTTCGGAGATGTGAGCTGAACTGAGGGGACTGGAAGGAAACAGGCTCCACCAGACAAGGACTACTACTAGGTGTCTGCAAGCTAGGTAGGAGGGTGTCATCAGGCTCAGCTGAGGACATTCAAGTTCCATGCTTTCTTTATTCTCCACACTCTTTCCAGGTCAACACCTTTGGCCTCTACGGATGTGCTGATTGCTCTGTCAACTGACATACAAAGTTCAGAATGATCACACTGGAAAAACATTATAGCTGTTAATGTCCTGTCTGTATTCCTCCAAAATTCACATCTTGAAATTCTAGCCCCCCAGGTGGGATGTAGGAGGTGTAGCCTTTGAGAAGTGCTTAGGTCATGAGGGTGGAGCTCTCATTAATGGGATTAGTGCCCTTATAAGAGACCCCACCTCACGAGGACACAGTGCAGCAGGAAGTGAGCCCTCACCAGATACTGCCAGGATCTTGGACTTCCCAGCCCCACCAGCACTGTGAGAAATGAATTTCTGTTGTTTATCAGACCCTCAATCTATGGTATTATTATAGCAGTCCAAATGGACTAAGCCAATAATATTGTCTAAATCTGCTTGTTTTAAAGATTAATAAAATTGGGTTGGAGGCAATGTCAAGATTAGAAGTCAAGTTGCCCACTCTCAGTGCCCTGCCCATCATTCCAAATAACGTCAAAGCGAGCATCTTAAAAAGTTTCTTACTAGAAACGACAACCAAGGGAGCCCCTCAATCAAAAAGACACACATGCTTGCAAGCCCGTTCCCTTCTCTGCTCTTTCCAGAGCTTCCTGTGGATCCTCAAATCAGGAAAGGTTAAAAACATTCATTGAAGACAGAAAAGCAGCATAACCTGAACATATATTCATATCAATGGCTATTTCCCTATGAGATCATTTTTGATGAGAGGCTGAAGAACCTAATGTTTGAGAGCACAGTTGGGTGAAATGATATAATCACAGGACTTACCAGTAGGTAGTTATGCTTTAGTGGATGAATGTAAAAAAAAATAGAAAAGATATATACCTACATTTATAAGTATCTATCAATATCTATCTATCTATATATCTATCCATCTATGTATCATCTTTTGCCCAATCCCTTAAATTTCTTTTTCTTTTTAGAGAGGGAGAGAGAGTATCTTAAGCAAGCTCCATGCCCAGTATGGAGCCTGATGCGGGGTTCAATCTCACAACCTTGAGCCAAAATCAAGAGTTGGATGCTTAACTGACTGAGCCATCCAGGTGCACCCCAATCCCTTAAATTTTAAACCTCCTTTGTCACCTGGTTTTTATATATGTATAGCAAACCACACACAGATGGGTTTTAAAAAATTTTTTTTTAGATTTTTAAAGATTTTATTTATTTATTTGACAGAGACATAGCAAGAGAGGGAACACAAGCAGGGGGAGCAGGAGAGGGAGAAGCAGGCTTCCCACCAAGCAGGGAGCCCAATGCCGGATTCGATCCCAGGACCTTGGGACCATGACCTGAGCCAAAGGCAGACGCTTAACGACTGAGCCACCCAGCCACCCACACAGGTGGTTTTTATTTTTTTTAATTTTTTTAATTTTTTAATGTTCTTTTTATTTATTCATGAAAGTCAGAGAGAGAGAGAGAGAGAGAGAAGTAGAGGGAGAAGCAGGCTCACCACAGAGCAGGGAGCCCGATGCGGGACTCGATCCCAGGACCCCGGGATCATGACCTGAGCCGAAGGCAGACTAAGCCACCCAGGCGCCCCACAGGTGGTTTTTAAACCAACCATCAAACCACCACTGTTTTTGATGTGTGAATTCAACTTGTTCATGTTTGTGAGAATTTTTATTATTTTTCCTTTTTATTTATATTTACTATTTAATGTACTTTGATTTTGTTTCTTTTTCACTGGCTTTACTTTTTCTATCTTGGCCAATGTTCGCTTTGTTATTTTTTTTTTTTTAAGATTTTATTTATTTATTTGAGAGAGAGGAGAATGAGAGACAGAGAGCATGAGAGGGAAGAGGGTCAGAGGGAGAAGCAGACTCCCCGCTGAGCAGGGAGCCCGATGTGGGACTCGATCCCGGGACTCCAGGATCATGACCTGAGCCGAAGGCAGTCGCTTAACCAACTGAGCCACCCAGGCGCCCCGTCGCTTTGTTATTTTTAAAAAGTTAGGATTAATTTTACTAGGGAGCAAAAGAAAAAACACGATGAAGAAAATCAAGATGGCGAGGCACAAAGATGAGCGGTGTAGACTCTTGACCACATCATTATTGAAATTCTGGATCCAGAAAAACAGATGAATGAAAAAGACTTAACTATGATCTTTATGCCAAAACACCGCTTTTGTTAACATTCCAATGCAATGATCTTGAAGCCCGTTTCTTGAAAATTTGTCTATAAACAGAAACAGGCATGTTTGCATATATATGATATAAAATATTAAAAGCAATACCTGTATATTCATGAGTCATGAGAAACATGTAGCTTTCTCTCTCTCTCTGCAAATATAAGTCCCTCTTTCCTCCACAGATGTAACTGCTATCCTAGATTTTGTTAATCATCCACTTGCTTTCCTTTGTACTTTGATAGCTCACATATATATACCTATATCTACTTATACACAAAGATGTATATGTTTCTAGTTAAACAACCTTTCCACAAGAACATTTTTATCCATATTCCTTAAAGTGATACATTTCCCCTCCATTATCTTTGAATACTTGTTGAAAACTTTGACATGTTCAAAGCATTCATAAAGTTTCACTCCTATATTAATCTTCTAATTCCAATAAGCTATAACCAATTGATGAAGACTTTCCCACATAGGTTGACATCTTAGCTTTTCTGCCCCGTGATTTTGCTGATGTTCAATGAGTCTGATTTGTAGATGCAGGTTTCTGCATGTGGGCAACGTGGGTGGGAGTTTTCTTCTTGTGTGTTTTTCTTTGATGTTTGGTGAGGGCTGACCTTTGGCTGAAGGTTTTCCTACATTCATTACATTCATAGGGTTTTTCCCCTGTGTGAATTCTCTGATGTTTTGTGAGGGCTGATTTTTCGTAGAAGGTTTTCCCACATTCAGGACATTTGTAGGGTTTCTCTCCTGTATGAGTTCTCTGATGTACAACAAGGTTGGATTTCACACAGAAAGATCTCCAGCATTGATTGCATTTATAAGGTTTCTCTCCTGTGTGGGTCCTTTGATGTTGAGTTAGGTTTGATTTCACACAGAAGGTTTTCCCACATTCACTACATTGATATGGTTTCTCTCCTGTGTGAGTTCTCTGATGCACTGTGAGGGCTGATTTCTGGCAGAAGGACTTCCCACATTCATTACATTCATACGGTTTTTCTCCTGTGTGAGTTCTCTGATGTTCGGTGAGGTTGGATTTCACAAAGAAGGACTTCCCACATTCATTACACTCAAACGGTTTTTTCCCCATGTGTGTGCTCTGATGTTGAGTAAGGTCTGTTTTCTTATGAAAGCTTTCCTCACATTTATTACAGTCATAGGCTTTCTTTCCATGGTGAGCTCTCTGATTCTGAGTGAGGTGTGACCTCTTACTTAAGGCCCTCTCACTTTCGTGACACTCAGTGGTTTTCTTCCCTGGGTGCATTCTCTGATGTCGAGTGAGTTTTAACTTCTCACAGGAGGACTTCTCACATTTACCACCTTGGAAGCTTCTCTCTCTTGTGTTAATTCTCTGATTTCGAGGGAGGTGTGACTCCTTCTTTATGGCTCTCTCACCATCATGACACTCACTAGGTTTTTCTGTTGTGTGAGTTCTCTGATGTTGAGCAAGGCATGGCTTTTCATGGAAGGACTGCTCACATTTATCACAGTCATAGATTTTCTCTCCTGCGTGAGTTCTCTCACTTTGAGTGTGGTATGACTTCTGCAAGGCATCCTTACTTTCATTACACTCATCAGGTGGTGTTCCTCCTCTGTACTCTCTCTGCTGTTGAGTAAGGCTTGACTTCTTGCTAAAGGATTTCCCCAGTTTATTACAGTCATAGCGTTTCTCCCCTATGTGGGCTCTCTGATGTACACGTGTTGACTTCATGCATGAGGGTTTCCTATTTTTCCTGGATTCATGAAGTTTCCTTTCCTTAAGGGTTCTCGGGTGAGCATTGAGCTTTAATTTTTGGGTGAAGGCTTGTCTGTGTTCATTACCTTCAGAGGGTTTCTCTCCTTTGTGAGCTCTCTTACGTGTAACAAAGGCAGTCTTTTTGTGAAAGGCATTCCCACAATTATTATATTCAAGAACTTTCTCCAAAACAGAATTCTTCTGATGTTGAATAAAGTCCTCATTATGTCTGTAGGATTTCTTCTTGTGATCATTTTCACAGGGCTTGTTCCCTGTATGAGTTTTCTCATGCATAGTATCAAGGAATCCACATCCATTGATATTGTTAGACTTTTTTCTTACATGGTTTCTATTACTAATAATTAATTCTGAAACACTTTTCAAGCTTGTTCCAGATGAGTCACATTTATGGGATACTTTTCTTGAGGGCACTGGGTTTGTGGCCATATTAAATGTGCCTCCCAAGGTCTTACTTCTCTCCTTAGTCAATATTCTGTTGTTGAATAAAGCTTGCCTTGAAAATTTATCTTCCTTTTCTTGGCTTCTTTCTTTCATGCTATTGGTTTTTTGGACTTCTAGAAATATGAGAAATTGACATACATTACAAATCTTCACACATTTCTTAAGAAATGGCATTGTACACAAGTGGCCTACATGGAGTTGATTCTTAGGTTCTTAGACATAGTGTTCTGGGATGAAAGAAGTCCTGAGCAAATATTTATTCTACTCTTTTGATTTGGTAACATGAAAACAAAGATAAAAACACATATTATAGTAGAAAAAAAGGAGAGGAAGCTGAAAATTAACACGAGTGGCTTTGGTTTGTTACAAATATGATGTCAAGATGGATAGAGAGTTTGAAATAAGACATAAGGAAGGGTGAGTTGAGTTAAAAAGGATGTCAGGAAAATAATTTATCCAAGGATGGAGGATTATCAAAGGGTGGGCAAAGACAAGGGACACTGAGGAAGGAGACAAGGAAGACTGGAGGGTAATAAGGGAAGTATCAGAGCTAAGATCAGGTTGACAGCAGACCAGACTAGGAACCATACCCTCTTCACCCCCATACTTTACCACCTGCAGTGAAATCCTTCCTCCACTCACCATGTTCCCAAACTCTTCCTCCTCTTTCCCATTCTGTACACCAACTCCCAATTAAACTTAGGCAATTACTAATTTCCTTGGGTCTAAGGGTCCCGTCTTATAGTTCATCCCCATCTCTTCACAGAGCTGTGATACGGTAAAACAAGGCATCCTTACTTCCAGGAAAGTGTTAAAGCATAGGAGAGAACAAGCCATGGTTGCAACAGGATCTGATTCAATTCTGTATTCTGGTTGTTGGTTCTGTCATTTGATTCCATCAGGATTAATCAACAGTTATCTGTCCTGATTGACACCTCTACTTCTCCCTCTTTCAATCTGCTGATTTACTTTGCCAACTGATTGTGTCTTCTCACAATACTAATGTTTAATTCCACCTTTATATCATGTTTTCTTCCTCTCCAATCTCTTTTTTTCTGTGAAAACTCAAGCAGCTGGCTATCCAGTTTGGTCCAAGGACGTTTATTAATCTTTGTCTTAAAAATTTTTTAGCTATGGGTGATTATTACTATCCTCTGCTATTCTCATTTTATGCAAGAACATCAAGTGTATGCTTAAAAATATATGACTTTTGTGTAGCAGATAAAACAAATAGAAGCCAATATGCTACCAAGTAAAATTTGGTACTGGATTTTTATACCTAGAGTTTACACTAGATCCTTATACCTAAGTTCACAACACATGTTCAAGTGATCAGCCCACAAGCTAAAGTATTGTTAGATGTATCAGATCAGGGTATTTAATTCTGTAAACTGGGCATTTCTAGCCACATATCCATTCATGTTCTTCACTTGGTTAGTACATATCTGTCCTTAGCTCTACTCAGAACCTACACATCCTTCAGGGCAATGCTACTGTCCCATTGTTTTTTTTTTTTTTTTTAAGAATCTCGTCACTTCAAGTTCCATCTGTGGCAAAGTTTGCAAGTAAATACTATCTGTACCATGTGTTCTGACACTTTTTTCCACAGCTGGTTTGTGTGATGTTTCCTCTCTACCTCTACTTCCCATGACCGAGCCTGATTTCTATCGCTTTTGGTTGTAATCCACATTTTAATTAATTAATTAATTACTTATTTTTTAAAGTAGGCTCCACGCAGGGCCTGCACTCATGACTCTGAGATCGAGACTGGAGCTGAGATCAAGAGTCAGAGGCTTGACCGACTGAGCCACCCAGGTGCCCCATTCCACTTTTTATTTTAAGTTTGGGATTTCAGCTGCCTCCTACATCCAATGAAAATGGAGTTGACATTTTGTTTTTATTTTCCCTGTGGGCTTTGAATAATCCACAGGAAAAGAAGAGGCAATGCTGAGTGAACACATCCATCTGGAATTCACTCCTTCCTTCTCAAAACACTTTGTTCATGGGGTTTCTGGGACCCACTGTCTTCTGGTTCCCTGTGTGCTGAGGGCTTCTGCTCAGTCTCACTTGCTAGAGTTATGCGCCTTCCTGATCTCCAAACCTAGGGCATACAGGTGCAGCCCTCGGCCTCCCCTCTCACCTAATGTCTCACTCAGAGTAGAAGTCAGTCTTACCAGGCCCATAAGGCTTTGCTCCAGCTAACTCTCTGACATCAGCTGCTACTTTCTTTTGAACCGCTTCTGGTCCCACTGTCTCCTCGCTGTTCCCTGATTACACCAAGCATACTTCCATCTCAGAGACTTCATACCTGCTGCTCCCTCGATCCGGAAATCTTTCAGATAACCTGTGGCTCACTCCATCCCTCCATTCAAAACTCTATTTGACTGTTCCTGCATTGTTCCTTTCCCAAACCAGCACTCCCTATCAGTCCCTATAACCTTCATCTGACTTTAATTTTTCATACTGCTGATTACTGCCAGACATATTACATTTTTTTTTTGCTAATTGCCAACTTTTTGCTAAATCTGCCAATTTGCTAATTAGATCTACTGATAGGAGTGGAGACTTTGTATCCCCTCTGCTTAGAATGTGACTGGTGCATACCAGGTGCCTAATAAATATTTGTCGAATATAAGAATGCACAAATAGAGGCAGAAGACAGAATCAGCGATACAGAGACCAAATGATGGAGAATAAAGAAGCTGAGAAAAAGAGAGATAAACAACTACTGGATCACAAGGGCAGAATTTGAGAGATAAGCGATACGATAAGACGAAACAACATTAGAATAATTGGGGTCCCAGAAGAAGAAGAAAGAGAGAGAGGGGCAGAAGGTATATTGGAGCAAATGATAGCAGAGAACTTCCCTAATGTGGGGAAGGAAACAGGCATCAAAATCCAGGAGGCACAGAGAACCCCTCTCAAAATCAATAAAAATAGGTCAACACCCCGACATCTAATAGTAAAACTTACGAGTCTCAGAGACAAAGAGAAAATCTTGAAAGCAGCTTGGGAGAAGACATATGTAACCTACAATGGTAGAAACATTAGATTGGCAACAGACCTATCCACAGAGACCTGGCAGGCCAGAAAGGACGGGCATGATATCTTCAGAGCACTAAACGAGAAAAATATGCAGCCAAGAATACTATATCCAACTAGGCTGTCATTGAAAATAGAAGGAGAGATCAAAAGCTTCCAGGACGAACAAAAACTAAAGGAATTTGCAAACACGAAACCAGCCCTCCAAGAAATATTGAAAGGGGTCCTCTAAGCAAAGAGAGAGCCTAAAAGCAGCATAGACCGGAAAGGAACACAGACAATATACAGTAACAGTCACCTTACAGGCAATACAATGACACTAAATTCCTATCTTTCAATAGTGACCCTGAATGTAAATGGGCTAAATCTCCCAATCAAAAGACATAGGCTATCAAATTGGATTAAAAAACAAGACCCATTGATATGCTGTCAGCAAGAGACTCATTTTAGACCCAAAGACACCCCCAGATTGAAAGTGAGGGGGTGGAAAACCATTTACCATGCTAATGGACACCAAAAGAAAGCTGGGGTGGCAATCCTTATATCAGACAAATTAGATTTTAAAACAAAGACTGTAATAAAATATGAGGAAGGACACTATATCCTACTTAAAGGGTCTATCCAACAAGAAGATCTAACAATTGTAAATATCTATGCCCCTAAGATGGGAGCAGCCAATTATATAAGGCAATTAATAACAAAGGCAAAGAAACACATTGACAACAACACAATAATAGTGGGGGACTTTAACACCCCCCTCACTGAAATGCACAGATCATCTAAGCAAAAGATCAACAAGGAAATAAAGACTTTAAATGACACCCTGGACCAAATGGACTTCACAGACATATTCAGAACATTCCATCCCAAAGCAACGGAATACACATTCTTCTCTAGTGCCCATGGAACATTCTCCAGAATAGATCACATCCTAGGTCACAAATCAGGTCTCAACCAGTACCAAAAGATTGGGATTATTCCCTGCATATTTTCAGACCACAATGCTTTGAAACTAGAACTCAATCATAAGAGGAAACTCAGAAAGAACTCAAATACATGGAGGCTAAAGAGCATCCTACTAAAGAATGAATGGGTCAAGCAGGAAATTAAAGAAGAATTTAAAAAATTCATGGAAACCAATGAAAATGAAAACACAACTGTTCAAAATCTTTGGGATGCAGCAAAGGCAGCCCTGAGAGGAAAGTATATAGCAATACAAGCCTTTCTCAAGAAACAAGAAAGGTCTCAAATACACAACCTAACCCTACACCTAAAGGAGCTGGAGAAAGAACAGCAAAGAAAGCCTAAACCCAGCAGGAGAAGAGAAATAATAAAGATCAGAGCAGAAATCAATGAAATAGAAACCAAAAGAACAGTAGAACAGATCAACAAAACTAGGAGCTGGTTCTTTGAAAGAATTAACAAGATTGATAAACCCCTGGCCAGACTCATCAAAAAGAAAAGAGAAATGACCCAAATCAACAAAATCATGAATGAAAGAGGAGAGATCACAACCAACACCAAAGAAATACAAACAATCATAAGAACATATTATGAGCAACCCTATGCCAATAAATTAGATAACCTGGAAGAAATGGATGCATTCCTAGAGATGTATCAACTACCAAAACTGAACCAGGAAGAAATAGAAAACCTGAACAGACCTATAACCGCTAAGGAAATTGAAGCAGTCATCAAAAATCTCCCAACAAACAAAAGCCCGGGGCAGATGGCTTCCCGGGGGAATTCTACCAAACATTTCAAGAAGAATTAATACCTATTCTTCTGAAACTGTTCCAAAAAATAGAAATGGAAGGAAAACTTCCAAACTCGTTTTATGAGGCCACCATTACCTTGATCCCCAAACCAGACAAAGACCCCAACAAAAAGGAGAATTACAGACCGATATCCTTGATGAACATGGATGCAAAAATTCTCACCAAAATACTAGCCAATAGGATCCAACAGTACATTAAAAGGATTATTCACCACGACCAAGTAGGATTTATCCCTGGGCTGCAAGGCTGGTTCAACATCCGCAAATCAATCAACGTGATACAATACATTAACAAAAGAAAGAACAAGAATCATATGATCCTCTCAATAGATGCAGAAAAAGCATTTGACAAAGTACAGCATCCTTTCTTGATCAAAACTCCTTGAAGTATAGGGATAAAGGGTACATACCTCAATATCATAAAAGCCATCTATGAAAAACCTACAGCGAATATCATTCTCAATGGGGAAAAACTGAGAGCTTTCCCCCTAAGGTCAGGAACGCGGCAGGGATGTCCACTCTCACCACTGCTATTCAACATAGTATTAGAAGTCCTAGCCACAGCCATCAGACAACAAAAAGAAATCAAAGACATCCAAATCGGCAAAGAGGAAGACAAACTCTCACTCTTTGCAGATGATAGGATACTTTATGTGGAAAACCCAAAAGACTCCACCCCCAAACTGCTAGAACTTATACAGGAATTCAGTAAAGTGGCAGGATATAAAATCAATGCACAGAATCAGTGGCATTCCTGTACACCAACAACAAGACAGAAGAGAGAGAAATTAAGGAGTTGATCCCATTTACAATTGCACCCAAAACCGTAAGATATCTAGGAATAAATCTAACCAAAGAGGCAAAGGATCTGTACTCAGAAAACTATAAAATACTCATGAAAGAAACTGAGGAAGACACAAAGAAATGGAAAAACGTTCCATGCTCATGGACTGGAAGAACAAACATTGTGAAGATGTCAATGCTACCTAGAGCAATCTACACATTCAATGCAATCCCCATCAAAATACCATCCACTTTTTTCAAAGAAATGGAACAAATAATCCTAAAATTTGTATGGAACCAGAAGAGACCCCGAATAGCCAGAGGAATGTTGAAAAAGCAAAGCAAAGTTGGCAGCATCACAATTCCGGACTTCCAGCTCTATTACAAAGCTGTCATCATCAAGACAGTGTAGTACTGGCACAAAAACAGACACATAGATCAATGGAACAGAATAGAGAGCCCAGAAATGGACCCTCAACTCTATGGTCAACAATCTTTGACAAAGCAGGAAAGAATGTCCAATGGAAAAAAGACAGTCTCTTCAACAAATGGTGTTGGGAAAATTGGACAGCCACGTGCAGAAGAATGAAACTGGACCATTTCCTTACACCACACACAAAAATAGACTCCAAATGGTTGAAGGACCTAAATGTGAGACAGGAGTCCATCAAAATCTTAAAGGAGAACACAGGCAGCAACCTCTTCGACCCCAGCTGTAGCAACTTCTTCCTAGAAACATCGCCAAAAGCAAGGCAAGCAAGGGCAAAAATGAACTCTTGGGACTTCATCAAGATAAAAAGCTTTTTTTAAAAAAGATTTTTTAATTTATTTTTTAACAGAGAGAGAGACAGCGAGAGAGGGAACACAAGCAGGGAGCGTGGGAGAGGGAGAAGCAGGCTTCCTGCTGAGCAGGGAGCCCAACGTGGGACTCGATCCCAGGACCCTGGGATCATGACCTGAGCCGAAGGCAGACGCTTAATGACTGAGCCACCCAGGCGCCTTAGATAAAAAGCTTTTGCAGAGCAAAAGAAACAGTCCACAAAACCAAAAGACAACCGACAGAATCGGAGAAAATATTTGCAAATGACATATCAGATAAAGGGCTAGTATCCAAAATCTATAAAGAACTTATCCAACTCAACACCCAAAGAACAAATAATCCAATCAAGAAATGGGCAGAAGACATGAACAGACATTTTTCCAAAGAAGACATCCAAATGGCCAACAGACACATGAAAAAGTGCTCAACATCGCTCGGCATCAGGGAAATCCAAATCAAAACCTCAATGAGCTATCACATCACACCAGTCAGAATGGCTAAAATTAACAAGTCAGGAAATTGCAGATGTTGGTGGGGACACGGAGAAAGGGGAACCCTCCTACAGTGTTGGTGGGAATGCAAGCTGGTGCAGCCACTCTGGAAAACAGTATGGAGGTTCCTCAAAAAGTTGAAAATAGAGCTACCATATGATCCAGCAATTGCACTACTGGGTATTTACCACAATGATACAAATGTAGGGATCCGAGGGGGTACGTGCACCCCACTGTTTATAGCAGCAACGTCCACAATAGCCAAACTGTGGAAAGAGCCAAGATGTCCATCGACAGATGAATGGATAAAGAAGAGGTGGTATATATACACAATGGAATATTATGCAGCCATCAAAAGGAATGAGATCTTGCCATTTGCAACGACGTGGATGGGACTGGAGGGTGTTAGGCTGAGTGAAATAAGTCCATCAGAGAAAGACATGTATCATTTGACCTCACTGATATGAGGAATTCTTAATCTCAGGAAACAAACTGAGGGTTGCTGGAGTGGGGGTGGGGTGGGAGGGATGGGGTGGCTGGGTGATAGACATTGGGGAGGGTATGTGCTGTGGTGAGCTCTGTGAATTGTGCAAGACTGTTGAATCACAGATCTGTACCTCTGAAACAAATAATGCAATATATGTTAAGAAAAAAAAAAGAAGAAGAAGATAGCAGGAGGGGAAGAATGAAGGGGGGTAAATTGGAGGGGGAGACGAACCATGAGAGATGATGGACTCTGAAAAACAAACTGAGGGTTCTAGAGGGGTGGGGGGTGGGGGGATGGGTTAGCCTGGTGATGGGTATTAAAGAGGGCACGTTCTGCGTGGAGCACTGGGTGTTATGCACAAACAATGAATCATGGAACACTACATCCAAAACTAATGATGTAATGTATGGTGATTAACATAACAATAAAAAATTAAAAAAAACCCAACAATGTAATGTATGGTGATTAACATAACAATAAAAAATTTGAAAAAAAAAAAGAATGCATCAATAACTGCATTTTGACAGCATGTTTGGCACAGAAGGAAAGGTGAACAATGGCCATTACCCAACAGAGAAAAACAGGAATAACGATCTAGGATGAGAAAAGGAGCAATCGGGTTCTACGAAAACCAAGCCAATCTCTCTATGCATAAAAGCTGAGCAGAACACAAAGAGCACTTACATCTGAGAGTCTTATTTGGGGGTTTGATATCTAAGGGAGGGTGATCATCTGTCTTTAGTCACGTTTAAAAGCCTCTAAAACACTTTCAAAAATACCCTGGACTGGCCACTTGGGATCCAGTTCCCACCAGTCGCCTTCTCTCCCCCTCGGGAACTCACCTGGGCGGCTCTGACCTGGGAGTTCTCTCTTTGGTGTCCATGGCTCTTCTCCTTGCTCCAACTTGTGTATCAGCTCAGGTTTGGTGACAGAGCATCCTGTTATGGGAAATGACATGGGATTTGGCAAAGCTGCTTAAGGGTCAGGCCCTTGAAGAATCGGAAGGGAGAAGGTTTAGAAGCTGTACAATGTTGGGGCCCTCATCAAAGAAGACCTTTTCACCAGGGAGGTGAGAATGTAACAGACTTTCAAGTTCCCTAAAAGTGTCCTGGAATCCAAAATCTCAAGCCTGAAACTCATTACACCCTACAGTGATTTGGTGGCTAAGACAGGAAGTGCATGCTGTGGGTAGTTGCATGGGAAGCCGCGCTTACCCAGGGACACCAGCAGCCTGTGGTTCTCCAGCATCACCTCTCTGTACAGGAGCCTCTGGGCAGGGTCCAGCAGCTGCCACTCCTTCTGGGTGAAGTCCACAGATATATCCTCGAACAACACCGAGCCCTGTAACAGTCCAATCCTGCTCACTGGGAAGAGCTCAAGACCAGATGGCATGGGAAATCCATGTGGGAATGAATTTCTACTCTG
This sequence comes from Zalophus californianus, assembly GCF_009762305.2. NCBI lineage: Eukaryota > Metazoa > Chordata > Mammalia > Carnivora > Otariidae > Zalophus > Zalophus californianus. The sequence goes on from NC_045602.1 coordinate 126,048,988, forward strand.
TTCATTGTTTTAAAATTTTTTTGGGGGGGGGCAGAGAGAGCGGAGAGGGAGATAGGGAGGGGAGAAGAGGCAGAGGGAGAGGGAGAGAGAGAATCTTAAGCAGGCTCCATGCCCAGTGCAGAGCCCGACATGGGGCTCGATCTCACGACCCTGAGATCATGACCTGAGCCAAAATCAAGAGTCAGACGCCTCACTGACAGAGCTACCCAGGTGCCCATACTGTGTTCATTGTTAAGAGTTTACCAGAACATGTTACAAAGTATGACAACCATGTACCTTCCTTTATGTTATACTTTGCGGGAGAAACAGAAATCATAATAGAAATACTCTGCCTCTATATTTATTTATTAATTCATAAAATAATGAAAATTTGAGTCCCTTTATATATATCTAGAACTATTCTAGTTGTAAGGATGCTAAGGCGAAGGAGACCCTGGTCCTGTTTTTAAGGTGTTTACAGACCAACAAGGAGACTTTCTACAAAGCACATACATGTCCAATAATAAATTACATGATAATAAATAACAACACACATTAAGTTAAGGGAGTTGTAAGTAGTGCAGGGTGACTGAATAAGGTTGGGGGCTTCGATGAGACTCAGACCAGTAGAGCTATTTAGTGGTAGACACAGAGAAATTTTGGACTTTCCCCTGGAGACCAATGGCTTCCAAATACTGAATCACCCCATCAATTGGTGCTCCTAAGCATCCCTCTGTGCATTAACTATGAATTATATACATCTAGGACTCTCCAGCTAGCCACCAAAAGTAAAGTTTCTTTCCTTAATTTTTTTTTAAGATTTTATTTATTTATTTGACAGAGAGAGACACAGTGAGAGAGGGAACACAAGCAGGGGGAGTGGGGGAGGGAGAAGCAGGCTTCCCACTGAGCAGGGAGCCCAATGTGGGGCTTGATCCCTGGACCCTGGGATCATGACCAGACCTGAAGGCAGATGCTTAATGACTGAGCTACCAAGGCGCCCCTTAATTTTTTCTAGATACAAAAGAAACATGAAAGGGCATTCTAGTACTTTCTTCACATACCATACACTCCTTGATTGTCGAAGTGCAGTTCTATGGGGTGGACCCCTGGCTTTGGAGATGACTTCCATGGAAATGGGGACATATTGATTTATATTTTGAAGGCAATGCCCTAGCAGCAGAGTAGGAGAGTGTTTCAAAGCAGTGGTTCTCAATCAACATGGTTTTGCCTGCTGGGGGGGTAGGGGGCATTTGGCGATGTCAGGAGACCTTTGTGGTTGTCCCAATGGAGGAAACAGTGCTTCTGGTATCTAGTTGGCTAGAGTCCAGAGATGCTTCTGGACAACCTACGATGCCCAGGATAGCCTCTACAACAAAGGATTATCTGGCCCCAAATACTGATTGTGCTGAGGTTGAGAAAGCCGGGGAAGGGTTTTTCAAGGGAAGGGAAGGAAGTCAGAGAGGAAGGTAATAACCATAATCAGAGAAGATTTTAATGTAGTAACAGGGGCAGTTAGAAGTGGAGCTGATTCTAGATGGTATTCATCATCAATTGGTTAGGGAAAGAGGGGCAACGGAACACTACTCCGGGGTTATCTGCAAGAGCAGCTGGGTCAAGGCTGGTGCCATATACTGAGCCTGACAAGCCAGGAGGAAGAATAGTTTGGGCAGGAGAGAGAAGACTTGGATATCTGTGACACACTACTACAAACCTGGAAGGTGCAAGAACCTCAGGCTCTGTTCAGAGCCAGGCAGGACCGCCCAGCTCAGCAGCAGCTGTGGCAGGAAGATGAAGTGGGCTCTGGGCTGAAGACCCAGGAGAGTGAGTGGGCATATGAGGACTGCCACACTCCTGGCTCGACCCCCCAGAGGGGTTGGCGAAGGATCAACACTCAGGAGAACCTTCTCTATAAATAGCAGGGCAACTGCCTCAAGGAGTCTGCATGAATTTTGCAACCCGAGAGAGAAGCAAAGTACTGTGCTGAGTACCCTGATCGATCCCAGCTTTGCTTTTAGGGCAATGCTAGGGAAACAAACCAACGTGCTCTGTCATCAGGAAAAGGCCCCCACGTCTGTCCTTCCATTCCAGGGAAGTTTGCCAAGGAAACAGAGCTCTGTGCTGTCCAGTGAATGCACATCAGCTGCCTAGATTGATCTTCTGAGGTTTTTGCCTTTCCATTTACAACAGAAAACTAAAAAGGGCCCAGACTCTGCTGGAGGTAAAACAAACAGTCGGAAAAATAAGCATCAAGAAAAACTGCATAACAAAGTATTTTCTGTAAATAAAAACCAACAGCCTAAAAAAATAAGTACCAAGAGGAATCGACTGAAGCCTATGAAAACAAAATTAATTTAGATGTTGAAGACAATAATTTTTAAGACTTCAAACTGGTGTCCTCAGATTGGTGTCAGAGTCTTATTTCCATAAAATGAGAGAAGTTGGCTCTGCGAAAAGAAAAAGGACCCAGATAGGACATACTCTGTGGCTGACTTATGAAAACAAAACAAAAAAAAACCTAAAACCCTCCAGAGAAGGCTTTGAAACCCACAAGACTTGGGTGACAAAAATGAGCAAATCTTTTAATGCACAGAATGAAAACACAGAAAAATGGAAGAGGTGACAGAAAAGTAAAAGGAGGACAGGTGGACCACGGCGGAGAGCCACTGACGGCCTCCCAGGAGCTCTGGGTGTCAAGAACAGAGAGGAGGCAGGGAGCGGAATAACCTCAGGAAATCACTGGAAGTGTCCCAGGGCACACGAGGCTTCACGGGCAGGAGCATCTTCATCGGGTACCAAGCAAGCATACCGGCAGACGCGGCCTGGCGAGATAGCTCAAACTCCGGGAGAAAGAAAATCTTTGCCAGAAGAAAGAATAACACAGGAGTGAGAAGCAGACTGGCAGACGACTTCTCCTCAGTCTCTGCAGATGCTGGGTTATAATGGAGATCCTGTTTTCTCCTCATACCCTGAAGGAAAAGGAGTGCAAACCCCAGTGCTACAGCCAATCATGACTGTCACAGGGCGGAATAAAGGTACTTCCAGATACTCAGACTCAGAAGGTGAAAGATTCTCCAGAGGCTTCCATCAGAACTCGGCAGTTGGAGAAGGAACACAGCAGGAAAAGGGGAATGTGGTGAGCAGACAGACGAGCAGGAAGAACGGTTCCCGGTGAAGCCAGTGAAGGGAGGGGGAGTTACAGACCGTGTGAGGGAAGAGGCATAGGGTAACTCAACAGGAAACTTCAAAAAATATTTATGAACTGCATGTAGGCAACATTTTTACATTTTTGGGCAAAGCAACATAATGTGGGTGTGAAGCATGAGAATTCTTGAAACTTGGAAAGAGGGGCTGCTACAATGATTGATGGGGAAAGCTGGTCCAGCAACAGGCCACCTGGAACGAGGTAGTAAAACCAGCCCCTGAAAAGAAAGAAAATGACTGGTCCTCTAGATGGGTTAGGAATGCCAGAGCTCATGGGCAGCAGAGGGCACCTGAAACCCTCTTTCTACCTAAGTACATTTCCCAGCTTTAGTAAATAAAAACACAGGGCACCCAGGGAAACAACAAATAGGTTTTTAGTATAAGTATGTCCCATGCAAAAACACATCAACAACAATACAATAATAGTGGGGGACTTTAACACCCCCCTCACTGAAATGCACAGATCATCTAAGCAAAAGATCAACAAGGAAATAAAGACTTTAAATGACACACTGGACCAGATGGACTTGGCAGATATATCAGAACATTCCATCCCAAAGCAACGGAATACACATTCTTCTCTAGTGCCCATGGAACATTCTCCAGAATAGATCACATCCTAGGTCACAAATCAGGTCTCAACCAGTACCAAAAGATTGGGATTATTCCCTGCATATTTTCAGACCACAATGCTTTGAAACTAGAACTCAATCATAAGAGGAAACTCAGAAAGAACTCAAATACATGGAGGCTAAAGAGCATCCTACTAAAGAATGAATGGGTCAAGCAGGAAATTAAAGAAGAATTTAAAAAATTCATGGAAACCAATGAACATGAAAACACAACTGTTCAAAATCTTTGGGATGCAGCAAAGGCAGCCCTGAGAGGAAAGTATATAGCAATACAAGCCTTTCTCAAGAAACAAGAAAGGTCTCAAATACACAGCCTAACCCTACACCTAAAGGAGCTGGAGAAAGAACAGCAAAGAAAGCCTAAACCCAGCAGGAGAAGAGAAATAATAAAGATCAGAGCAGAAATCAATGAAATAGAAACCAAAAGAACAGTAGAACAGATCAACAAAACTAGGAGCTGGTTCTTTGAAAGAATTAACAAGATTGATAAACCCCTGGCCAGACTCATCAAAAAGAAAAGAGAAATGACCCAAATCAACAAAATCATGAATGAAAGAGGAGAGATCACAACCAACACCAAAGAAATACAAACAATCATAAGAACATATTATGAGCAACCCTATGCCAGCAAATTAGATAACCTGGAAGAAATGGATGCATTCCTAGAGATGTATCAACTACCAAAACTGAACCAGGAAGAAATAGAAAACCTGAACAGATCTATAACCACTAAGGAAATTGAAGCAGTCATCAAAAATCTCCCAACAAACAAAAGCCCAGGGCCAGATGGCTTCCCGGGGAAATTCTACCAAACATTTCAAGAAGAATTAATACCTATTCTTCTGAAACCGTTCCAAAAAATAGAAATGGAAGGAAAACTTCCAAACTCGTTTTATGAGGCCACCATTACCTTGATCCCCAAACCAGACAAAGACCCCAACAAAAAGGAGAATTACAGACCGATATCCTTGATGAACATGGATGCAAAAATTCTCACCAAAATACTAGCCAATAGGATCCAACAGTACATTAAAAGGATTATTCACCACGACCAAGTGGGATTTATCCCTGGGCTGCAAGGTTGGTTCAACATCCACAAATCAATCATTGTGATACAGTACATTAATAAAAGAAAGAACAAGAACCATATGATCCTCTGAACAGATGCAGAAAAAGCATTTGACAAAGTACAGCATCCTTTCTTTTTTCTTTTTTTAAAAAATATTTTGTTTATTTATTAGAGAGAGAGACAGCGAGAGAGGGAACACAAGCAGGGGGAGTGGGGGAGGGAGAAGCAGGCTTCCCGCGGAGCAGGGAGCCCGATGTGGGGCTCAATCCCAGGACCCTGAGATCATGACCTGAGCCGAAGGCAGTCGCTTAACCAACTGAGCCACCCAGACGCCCCTACAGCATCCTTTCTTGATCAAAACTCTTCAGAGTATAGGGATAGAGGGTACATACCTTAATATCATAAAAGCCATCTATGAAAAACCTACAGCGAATATCAGTCTCAATGGGGAAAAACTGAGAGCTTTCCCCCTAAGGTCAGGAACATGGCAGGGATGTCCACTGTCAGCACTGCTATTCAACATAGTATTAGAAGTCCTAGCCACAGCAATCAGACAACAAAAAGAAATCAAAGGCATCTGAATCAGCAAAGAAGAAGTCAAACTCTCACTCTTTGCAGATGATAGGATACTTTATGTGGAAAACCCAAAAGATTCCACCCCAAAACCGCTAGAACTCATACAGGAATTCAGTAAAGTGGCAGGATATAAAATCAATGCACAGAATCAGTGGCATTCCTGTACACCAACAACAAGACAGAAGAGAGAGAAATTAAGGAGTCGATCCCATCTACAATTGCACCCAAAACCATAAGATACCTAGGAATAAATCTAACCAAAGAGGCAAAAAATCTGTACTCAGAAAACTATAAAATACTCATGAAAGAAACTGAGGAAGAGACAAAGAAATGGAAAAAGGTTCCATGCTCATGGATTGGAAGAACAAATATTGTGAAGATGTCAATGCTACCTAGAGCAATCTACACATTCAGTGCAATCCCCATCAAAATACCATCCACTTTTTTCAAAGAAATGGAACAAATAATCCTAAAATTTGTTTGGAACCAGAAAAGACCCCGAATAGTCAGAGGAATGTTGAAAAAGAAAAGCAAAGCTGGCGGCATCACAATTCTGGACTTCCAGCTCTATTACAAAGCTGTCATCATCAAGACAGTATGGTACTGGCACAAAAACAGACACATAGATCAATGGAACAGAATAGAGAGCCCAGAAATGGACCCTCAACTCTATGGTCAACAATCTTTGACAAACCAGGAAAGAATGTCCAATGGAAAAAAGACAGTCTCTTCAACAAATGGTGTTGGGAAAATTGGACAGCCACGTGCAGAAGAATGAAACTGGACCATTTCCTTACACCACACACAAAAATAGACTCCAAATGGTTGAAAGACCTAAATGTGAGACAGGAGTCCATCAAAATCTTAAAGGAGAACACAGGCAGCAACCTCTTCGACCTCAGCCGCAGCAACTTCTTCCTAGAAACATCGCCAAAGGCAAGGGAAGCAAGGGCAAAAATGAACTATTGGGACCTCGTCGAGATAAAAAGCTTTTGCACAGCAAAAGAAACAGCCCACAAAACCGAAAGACAACTGACAGAATGGGAGAAGATATTTGCAAATGACATATCAGATAAAGGGCTAGTATCCAAAATCTATAAAGAACTTCTTAAACTCAACACCCAAAGAACAAATGATCCAATCAAGAAATGGGCAGAAGACATGAACAGATATTTTTCCAAAGAAGACATCCAAATGGCCAACAGACACATGAAAAAGTGCTCAAAATCGCTTGGAATCAGGGAAATCCAAATCAAAACCGCAATGAGCTATCACCTCACACCAGTCAGAATGGCTAAAAGGTCTGGTCTCAGGAATTCAGCTGAATAGGGGTCAAACCATTCTGAACACCTACGAACTCAACAGGAGATCGAACAGGAGAGTAGCAACAACTCTCTGAACAGAGAAGCGACCACTTACTGGAAGGTAGGACGTGCGGAGAAGTGAATCCGAGGCGATATTCGGGAGGATAGACGGCGGGGGAGGGGGCCTCCGCCGGCCGCTTCTGGCAAGTGCTAGAGCCGCGGAGCACAAAATCGGACCTTTTAAAAGTTGGCTCGGCGGAGGGACGTCGCTGCAGTGGCTAAGCGGGGGGTGGAATCCTCCCGGGACAGTGTGGTCTCAGGACCCTTGGGGTCACAGAGAGACCGGGGGTGCCTGAGTGCGGCAGAGCTCCCAGGTGTCGGGGCGGGGAAGCCGGCTGCAGATACGGAGCAGAGTCGCGGGCTCTCAGCTCGGGGTTGCCATAAACTGTGATCTGCGGCCCAGTCGGGGCACGGCTCCCCCAGCAAGGACCCAACAAGCAGCAGATCCGGGGAGACTCCCCTTCCTTCCCGGGGAGGAGCGGTGCGGGAACGCACTGCAGGGATCTGCTGGGTTTGGAGACTCCGAGCGGGGTCGGGTGCCAGAGATAGCAACGCTCGATCACAGGCCGGGTGAGCACGGAGTGCGGCCAGAGACCGGGGACACGGGAGTGACTGCTTTTCTCTGGGGGCGCCCTGAGGAGTGGGGCCCCGAGTTCTCGGCTCCTCCGGGCGGAGACTGGGAGGCCGCCAGTTTCGCCCTGGTCCTCCAAAGCTGTACCGAGAGCTTGCAGGGAACAAAAGCTCCTGAGAGCAAACTGGAGCAGCTTCCTTAGCCCGGACCGACAAGGGCGGGGCAATTCCGCCTCCGGCAAAGACATTTGGAAACCACAGCCACAGGCCCCTCCCCCAGAAGATCAACACAAACAGCCAGCAAGCCAAGACCAAGTTGATCGATCAAGGAGAATAGGAGAACTCCAGCGCTAGGAGAATACTGCACATAGATTCATGGCTTCTTTTTTTTTTTTTTTTTTACCATGATTCATTATTTCATCAAAGTTAATTTTTGTTGACTTTTTTTTATTTTTCTTTTTCCCTTTTTCAACCAACATCTTATAAATCCCTTTTTAAAAAAAAAAAAACATTTTTTATTTTTTTTTCATTTTTAGAGTCATATTTTATCCCTTCATAGTAGTTATCCTTGTTTTTGGCATATATATATAAGTTGTTCTCTCTTTAAAATTTTGAGGTACAGTTTCTTCTAACAGATCAAAATATACCCTAAACCACTAGTGTATGGCTTTGTTCTAGTCTCCTGCCTGATCACATTCTCTCCCTTTTTCCTTTTTTTTTTTTTTCCTTAAATCTCCTTTCTTTTTTCAAACAACTTATCTTACCAAGTCCTTTTATAAAATCTTTTATAATTTTCATCTTTACAGTCATCTTTCATCCCTTCATTGTATCAACCCTTATTTTGTACATATATGTCTTTCTTCCTTTAAAATTTTAGGAGGCCCTTTTTTCTAACAGACCAAAATACGCCCAAAATCTAGTGTGTGGCACTGATTTATGCACTGGCCTGATCATATTTGATCATATTCTGCCTTTTTTGAATTGTTTTGTTTTTGTTTTTATCTTTTTTTTCTTTTTTTTTTTTTTTTCTTTTTCTCTTTCTTTTTTCTTTCTTTCCCTTTCTTTTCCCCTGGTTTCAGGTCTTTTCTGATTTGTATACAGTATATTTGCTGGGGACGTTGTAAACCTGTTAGCCTTTTGTTCTCTCATTCATCTATTCTCCTCTGGACAAAATGACAAGACGAAAGAAATCACCTCAGCAAAAAGAACAAGAGGTAGTACCGTCAGCCAGGGACCTACTCAATACGGACATTAGTACGATGTCGGACCTAGAGTTCAGAATCATGACTTTAAAGATACTAGCTGGGCTTGAAAAAAGCGTGGAAGTTATTAGAGAAACCCTTTCTGGAGAAATAAAAGAACTAAAATCTAACCAAATCGAAATCAAAAAGGCTATTGATGAGGTGCAATCAAAAATGGGGGCACTAAATGCTAGGATAAATGAGGCAGAAGAGAGAATCAGCGATATAGAAGACCAAATGATAGAAAATAAAGAGGCTGAGAAAAAGAGAGAGAAACAACTACAGGATCACGAGGGCAGAATTCGAGAGATAAGTGATACGATAAGATGAAACAACATTAGAATAATTGGGATCCCAGAAGAAGAAGAGAGAGAGAGAGGGGCAGAAGGTATATTGGAGCAAACTATAGCAGAGAACTTCCCTAATGTGAGGAAGGAAACAGGCATTAAAATCCAGGAGGCACAGAGAACCCCTCTCAAAATCAATAAAAATAGGTCAACACCCCGACATCTAATAGTAAAACTTATGAGTCTCAGAGACAAAGAGAAAATCCTGAAAGCAGCTCGGGAGAAGAGATATGTAACCTACAATGGTAGAAACATTAGATTGGCAACAGACTTATCCACAGAGACCTGGCAGGACAGAAAGGACTGGCAAGATATCTTCAGAGCACTAAACGAGAAAAATATGCAGCCAAGAATACTATATCCAGCTAGGCTATCATTGAAAATAGAAGGAGAGATCAAAAGCTTCCAGAACAAACAAAAACTAAAGGAATTTGCAAACACGAAACCAGCCCTCCAAGAAATATTGAGAGGGGTCCTCTAAGCAAAGAGAGACCTAAAAGCAGCAAAGAGCAGAAACGAACACAGACAACAGACAGTTAACAGTCACCTTACAGGTAATACAATGGCACTAAATTCATACCTTTCTTTTTTTTTTTTTTTTTTTTTTTTTTTTTAAATTTTTTATTGTTATGTTAATCACCATATATTACATCATTAGTTTTTGGTGCAGTGTTCCATGATTCATTGTTTGTTCATAACACCCAGTGCTCCATGCAGAACGTGCCCTCCTCAATACCCATCACCAGGCTAACCCATCCCCCTACCCCCCTCCCCTCTAGAACCCTCAGTTTGTTTTTCAGAGTCCATCATCTCTCATGGTTCGTCTCCCCCTCTGACATACTCCCCTTTTCTTCCTCTCCTGTTATCTTCTTCTTTTTCTTTTTTCTTAAAATATGTTGCATTATTTGTTTCAGAAGTACAGATCTGTGATTCAACAGTCTTGCACAATTCACAGCGCTCACCGTAGCACATACCCTCCCCAATATCTATCATCCAGCCACCCCATCCCTCCCACCCCCAACCACTCCAGTAACACTCAGTTTCTTTCCTGAGATTAAGAATTCCTCATATCAGTGAGGTCATGTGATACATGTCTTTCTCTGATTGACTTATTTCACTCAGCATAACACCCTCCAGTTCCATCCACGTCGTTGCAAATGGCAAGATCTCATTCCTTTTGATGGCTGCATAATATTCCATTGTGTATATATACCACATCTTCTTTATCCATTCATCTGTCGATGGGCATCTTGGCTCTTTCCACAGTTTGGCTATGGTGGACATTGCTGCTATAAACATTGGGGTACATGTACCCCTTCGGGTCCCTACATTTGTATCTTTGTGGTAAATACCCAGTAGTGCAATTGCTGGATCGAACGGTAGCTCTAATTTCAACTGTTTGAGGAACCTCCATACTGTTTTCCAGAGGGGTTGCACCAGCTTGCATTCCCACCAACAGTGTAGGAGGGTTCCCCTTTCTCCACATCCCCGCCAACATCTGTCGTTCCCTGACTTGTTAATTTTAGCCATTCTGACGGGTGTGAGGTGGTATCTCATTGAGGTTTTGATTTGGATTTCCCTGATGCCAAGCGATGTTGAGCACTTTTTCATGTGCCTGTTGGCCATTTGGATGTCTTCTTTGGAGAAATGTCTGTTCATGTCTTCTGCCCATTTCTTGATTGGATTATTTGTTCTTTGAGTGTTGAGTTTGATAAGTTCTTTATAGATTTTGGATACTAGCCCTTTATCTGATACGTCATTTGCAAATATTTTCTCCCATTCTGTCGGTTGTCTTTTGGTTTTGTGGACTGTTTCTTTTGCTGTGCAGAAGCTTTTTATCTTGATGAAATCCCAATAGTTCATTTTTGCCCTGGCTTCCCGTGCCTTTGGCGATGTTTCTAGGAAGAAGTTGCTGCGGCTAAGGTCGAAAAGGTTGCTACCTGTGTTCTCCTTTAGGATTTGGATGGACTCCTGTCTCACGTTTAAGTCTTTCAACCATTTGGAGTCTATTTTTGTGTGTGGTGTAAGGAAATGGTCCAGTTTCATTCTTCTGCATGTGGCTGTCCAATTTTCCCAACACCATTTGTTGAAGAGACTGTCTTTTTGCCATTGGACATTCTTTCCTGCTTTGTCAAAAATAAGTTGACCATAGAGTTGAGGGTCCATTTCTGGGCTCTCAATTCTGTTCCATTGATCTATGTGTCTGTTTTTGTGCCAGTACCATACTGTCTTGATGATGACAGCTTTGTAATAGAGCTGGAAGTCCGGAATTGTGATGCCACCAGCTTTGCTTTTCTTTTTCAGTATTCCTCTGGCTATTCTGGGTCTCTTCTGGTTCCATACAAATTTTAGGATTATTTGTTCCATTTCTTTGAAAAAAGTGGATGGTATTTTGATGGGGATTGCATTGAATGTGTAGATTGCTCTAGGTAGCATTGACATCTTCACAATGTTGATTCTCCCAATCCATGAGCATGGAACGTTTTTCCATTTCTTTGTGTCTTCTTCAATTTCTTTCCTGAGTATTTTATAGTTTTCTGAGTACAGATCCTTTGCCTCTTTGGTTAGATTTATTCCTAGGTATCTAATGGTTTTGGGTGCAATTGTAAATGGGATAGACTCCTTGATTTGTCTCTCTTCTGTCTTGTTGTTGGTGTATAGGAATGCCACTGATTTCTGTGCATTGATTTTATATCCTGCTACTTTACTGAATTCCTGTATGAGTTCTAGCAGTTTTGGGGTGGAGTCTTTTGGGTTTTCCACATACAGTATCATATCATCTGCAAAGAGTGAGAGTTTGACTTCCTCTTTGCCGATTTGGATGCCTTTGATTTCTTTTTGTTGTCTGATTGCTGTGGCTAGGACTTCTAATACTATGTTGAATAGCAGTGGTGAGAGTGGACATCCCTGTCGCGTTCCTGACCTTAGGGGAAAAGCTCTCAGCCTTTCCCCATTGAGAATGATATTCGCTGTAGGTTTTTCGTAGATGGCTTTTATGATATTGAGGTATGTACCCTCTATCCCTATACTCTGAAGAGTTTTGATCAAGAAAGGATGTTGTACTTTGTCAAATGCTTTTTCTGCATCTATTGAGAGGATCATATGATTCTTGTTCTTTCTTTTGTTAATGTATTGTATCACGTTGATTGATTTGCGGATGTTGAACCAGCCTTGCAGCCCAGGAATAAATCCCACTTGATCGTGGTGAATAATCCTTTTAATGTACTGTTGGATCCTATTGGCTAGTATTTTGGTGAGAATTTTTGCATCCATGTTCATCAAGGATATTGGTCTGTAATTCTCTTTTTTGATGGGGTCTTTGTCTGGTTTTGGGATCAAGGTAATGCTGGCCTCATAAAATGAGTTTGGAAGTTTCCCTTCCATTTCTATTTTTTGGAACAGTTTCAGGAGAATAGGTATTAATTCTTCTTGAAATGTCTGATAGAATTCCCCTGGGAAGCCATCTGGCCCTGGGCTTTTGTTTCTTGGGAGATTTTTGATGACTGTTTCAATTTCCGTAGTGGTTATAGGTCTGTTCAGGTTTTCTATTTCTTCCTGGTTCAATTTTGGTAGTTGATACATCTCTAGGAATGCACCCATTTCTTCCAGGTTATCTAATTTGCTGGCATAGAGTTGCTCATAATATGTTCTTATAATTGTTTGTATTTCTTTGGTGTTGCTTGTGATCTCTCCTCTTTCATTCATGATTTTGTTGATTTGGGTCATTTCTCTTTTCTTTTTGATCAGTCTGGCCAGGGGTTTATCAATCTTGTTAATTCTTTCAAAGAACCAGCTCCTAGTTTCGTTGATCTGTTCTACTGTTCTTTTGGTTTCTAGTTCATTGATTTCTGCTCTGATCTTTATGATTTCTCTTCTCCTGCTGGGTTTAGGCTTTCTTTGCTGTTCTTTCTCCAGCTCCTTTAGATGTAGGGTTAGGTTGTGTATTTGAGACCTTTCTTGTTTCTTGAGAAAGGCTTGTATTGCTATATACTTTCCTCTCAGGACTGCCTTTGCTGTATCCCAAAGATTTTGAACAGTTGTGTTTTCATTTTCATTGGTTTCCATGAATTTTTTTAATTCTTCTTTAATTTCTTGGTTGACCCATTCATTCTTTAGTAGGATGCTCTTTAGCCTCCATGTATTTGAGTTCTTTCCGACTTTCCTCTTGTGGTTGAGTTCTAGTTTCAAAGCATTGTGGTCTGAAAATATGCAGGGAATGATCCCAATCTTTTGGTACCGATTGAGACCTGATTTGTGACCTAGGATGTGATCAATTCTGGAGAATGTTCCATGGGCACTAGAGAAGAATGTGTATTCCGTTGCTTTGGGATGGAATGTTCTGAATATGTCTGTGAAGTCCATTTGGTCCAGTGTGTCATTTAATATCTTTATTTCCTTGTTGATCTTTTGCTTAGATGATCTGTCCATTTCAGTCAGGGGGGTGTTAAAATCCCCCACTATTATTGTATTGTTGTCAATGTGTTTCTTTGCTTTTGTTATTAATTGGCTTATATAATTGGCTGCTCCCATGTTCGGGGCATAGATATTTACAATTGTTAGATCTTCTTGTTGGATAGACCCTTTAAGTAGGATATAGTGTCCTTCCTCATCTCTTATTACAGTCTTTGTTTTAAAATCTAGTTTGTCTGATATAAGGATTGCCACCCCAGCTTTCTTTTGGTGTCCATTAGCATGGTAAATGGTTTTCCACCCCCTCACTTTCAATCTGGGGGTGTCTTTGGGTGTAAAATGAGTCTCTTGCAGACAGCATATTGACGGGTCTTGTTTTTTAATCCAATCTGATAGCCTGTGTCTTTTGATTGGGGCATTTAGCCCATTTACATTCAGGGTAACTATTGAAAGGTATGAATTTACTGCCATTGTATTACCTGTAAGGTGACTGTTAACTGTCTGTTGTCTGTGTTCGTTTCTGCTCTTTGCTGCTTTTAGGTTCTCTCTTTGCTTAGAGGACCCCTCTCAATATTTCTTGGAGGGCTGGTTTCGTGTTTGCAAATTCTTTTAGTTTTTGTTTGTTCTGGAAGCTTTTGATCTCTCCTTCTATTTTCAATGATAGCCTAGCTGGATATAGTATTCTTGGCTGCATATTTTTCTCGTTTAGTGCTCTGAAGATATCTTGCCAGTCCTTTCTGGCCTGCCAGGTCTCTGTGGATAGGTCTGTTGCCAATCTAATGTTTCTACCATTGTAGGTTACATATCTCTTCTCCCGAGCTGCTTTCAGGATTTTCTCTTTGTCTCTGAGACTCGTAAGTTTTACTATTAGATGTCGGGGTGTTGACCTATTTTTATTGATTTTGAGAGGGGTTCTCTGTGCCTCCTGGATTTTAATGCCTGTTTCCTTCCTCACATTAGGGAAGTTCTCTGCTATAATTTGCTCCAATATACCTTCTGCCCCTCTCTCTCTCTCTTCTTCTTCTGGGATCCCAATTATTCTAATGTTGTTTCGTCTTATCGTATCACTTATCTCTCGAATTCTGCCCTCGTGATCCTGTAGTTGTTTCTCTCTCTTTTTCTCAGCCTCTTTATTTTCTATCATTTGGTCTTCTATATCGCTGATTCTCTCTTCTGCCTCATTTATCCTAGCATTTAGTGCCCCCATTTTTGATTGCACCTCATCAATAGCCTTTTTGATTTCGATTTGGTTAGATTTTAGTTCTTTTATTTCTCCAGAAAGGGTTTCTCTAATAACTTCCACGCTTTTTTCAAGCCCAGCTAGTATCTTTAAAGTCATGATTCTGAACTCTAGGTCCGACATCGTACTAATGTCCGTATTGAGTAGGTCCCTGGCTGACGGTACTACCTCTTGTTCTTTTTGCTGAGGTGATTTCTTTCGTCTTGTCATTTTGTCCAGAGGAGAATAGATGAATGAGAGAACAAAAGGCTAACAGGTTTACTACGTCCCCAGCAAATATACTGTATACAAATCAGAAAAGACCCGAAACCAGGGGAAAAGAAAGGGAAAGAAAGAAAAAAGAAAGAGAAAAAGAAAAAAAAAAGAAAAAAAAGATAAAAACAAAAACAAAACAATTCAAAAAAGGCAGAATATGATCAAATATGATCAGGCTAGTGCATAGATCAGTGCCACACACTAGATTTTGGGCGTATTTTGGTCTGTTAGAAAAAAGTGCCTCCTAAAATTTTAAAGGAAGAAAGACATATATGTACAAAATAAGGGTTTATACAATGAAGGGATGGAAGATGACTGTAAAGATGAAAATTATAAAAGATTTTATAAAAGGACTTGGTAAGATAAGTTGTTTGAAAAAAGAAAGAAGATTTAAGGAAAAAAAAAAAGGAAAAAGGGAGAGAATGTGATCAGGCAGGAGACTAGAACAAAGCCATACACTAGTGATTTAGGGTATATTTTGATCTGTTAGAAGAAACTGTACCTCAAAATTTTAAAGAGAGAACAACTTATATATATATGCCAAAAACAAGGATAACTACTATGAAGGGATAAAATATGACTCTAAAAATGAAAAAAAAAAATGTTTTTTTTTTTTAAAAAAAAGGGATTTATAAGATGTTGGTTGAAAAAGGGAAAAAGAAAAATAAAAAAAAGTCAACAAAAATTAACTTTGATGAAATAATGAATCATGGTAAAAAAAAAAAAAAAAAAAAAAAAAGCCATGAATCTATGTGCAGTATTCCCCTAGCGCTGGAGTTCTCCTATTCTCCTTGATCGATCAACTTGGTCTTGGCTTGCTGGCTGTTTGTGTTGATCTTCTGGGGGAGGGGCCTGTTGCTGTGGTTTCCAAATGTCTTTGCCGGAGGCGGAATTGCCCCGCCCTTGTCGGTCCGGGCTAAGGAAGCTGCTCCAGTTTGCTCTCAGGAGCTTTTGTTCCCTGCAAGCTCTCGGCACAGCTCTGGAGGACCAGGGCGAAAATGGCGGCCTCCCAGTCTCCGCCCGGAGGAGCCGAGAACTCAGGGCCCCACTCCTCAGTGCGCCCCCAGAGAAAAGCAGTCACTCCCGTGTCCCCGGTCTCCGGCCGCTCTCCATGCTCACCCGGCCTGTGATCGAGCGTTGCTATCTCTGGCACCCGACCCCGCTCGGAGTCTCCAAACCCAGCAGATCCCTGCAGTGCGTTCCCGCACCGCTCCTCCCCGGGAAGGAAGGGGAGTCTCCCCGGATCTGCTGCTTGTTGGGTCCTTGCTGGGGGAGCCGTGCCCCGACTGGGCCGCAGATCACAGTTTATGGCAACCCCGAGCTGAGAGCCCGCGACTCTGCTCCGTATCTGCAGCCGGCTTCCCCGCCCCGACACCTGGGAGCTCTGCCGCACTCAGGCACCCCCGGTCTCTCTGTGACCCCAAGGGTCCTGAGACCACACTGTCCCGGGAGGATTCCACCCCCCGCTTAGCCACTGCAGCGACGTCCCTCCGCCGAGCCAACTTTTAAAAGGTCCGATTTTGTGCTCCGCGGCTCTAGCACTTGCCAGAAGCGGCCGGCGGAGGCCCCTCCCCCGCCGTTTATCCTCCCGAATATCGCCTCGGATTCACTTCTCCGCACGTCCTACCTTCCAGTAAGTGGTCGCTTCTCTGTTCAGAGAGTTGTTGCTACTCTCCTGTTCGATCTCCTGTTGAGTTCGTAGGTGTTCAGAATGGTTTGATCCCTATTCAGCTGAATTCCTGAGACCAGACAAAATCTAGGTCTCCTACTCCTCCGCCATCTTGCTCCGCCCCCTTCAATTCATACCTTTCAATAGTTACCCTGAATGTAAATGGGCTAAATGCCCCAATCAAAAGACACAGGCTATCAGATTGGATTAAAAAACAAGACCCATCCATATGCTGTCTGCAAGAGACTCATTTTACACCCAAAGACACCCCCAGATTGAAAGTGAGGGGGTGGAAAACCATTTACCATGCTAATGGACACCAAAAGAAAGCTGGGGTGGCAATCCTTATATCAGACAAACTAGATTTTAAAACAAAGACTGTAATAAGAGATGAGGAAGGACACTATATCCTACTTAAAGGGTCTATCCAACAAGAAGATCTAACAATTGTAAATATCTATGCCCCGAACATGGGAGCAGCCAATTATATAAGGCAATTAATAACAAAAGCAAAGAAACACATTGACAACAATACAATAATAGTGGGGGACTTTAACACCCCCCTCACTGAAATGGACAGATCATCTAAGCAAAAGATCAACAAGGAAATAAAGACGTTAAATGACACACTGGACCAAATGGACTTCACAGACATATTCAGAACATTCCATCCCAAAGCAACGGAATACACATTCTTCTCTAGTGCCCATGGAACATTCTCCAGAATTGATCACATCCTAGGTCACAAATCAGGTCTCAATCGGTACCAAAAGATTGGGATCATTCCCTGCATATTTTCAGACCACAATGCTTTGAAACTAGAACTCAACCACAAGAGGAAAGTTGGAAAGAACTCAAATACATGGAGGCTAAAGAGCATCCTACTAAAGAATGAATGGGTCAACCAAGAAATTAAAGAAGAATTAAAAAAATTCATGGAAACCAATGAAAATGAAAACACAACTGTTCAAAATCTTTGGGATACAGCAAAGGCAGTCCTGAGAGGAAAGTATATAGCAATACAAGCCTTTCTCAAGAAACAAGAAAGGTCTCAAATACACAACCTAACCCTACACCTAAAGGAGCTGGAGAAAGAACAGCAAAGAAAGCCTAAACCCAGCAGGAGAAGAGAAATCATAAAGATCAGAGCAGAAATCAATGAACTAAAACCAAAAGAACAGTAGAACAGATCAACGAAACTAGGAGCTGGTTCTTTGAAAGAATTAACAAGATTGATAAACCCCTGGCCAGACTCATCAAAAAGAAAAGAGAAATGACCCAAATCAACAAAATCATGAATGAAAGAGGAGAGATCACAAGCAACACCAAAGAAATACAAACAATTATAAGAACATATTATGAGCAACTCTATGCCAGCAAATTAGATAACCTGGAAGAAATGGGTGCATTCCTAGAGATGTATCAACTACCAAAATTGAACCAGGAAGAAATAGAAAACCTGAACAGACCTATAGCCACTAAGGAAATTGAAACAGTCATCAAAAATCTCCCAAGAAACAAAAGCCCAGGGCCAGATGGCTTCCCAGGGGAATTCTATCAGACATTTCAAGAAGAATTAATACCTATTCTCCTCAAACTGTTCCAAAAAATAGAAATGGAAGGGAAACTTCCAAACTCATTTTATGAGGCCAGCATTACCTTGATCCCAAAACCAGACAAAGACCCCATCAAAAAAGAGAATTACAGACCAATATCCTTGATGAACGTGGATGCAAAAATTCTCACCAAAATACTAGCCAATAGGATCCAACAGTACATTAAAAGGATTATTCACCACGACCAAGTGGGATTTATCCCTGGGCTGCAAGGCTGGTTCAACATCCGCAAATCAATCAACGTGATACAATACATTAACAAAAGAAAGAACAAGAATCATATGATCCTCTCAATAGATGCAGAAAAAGCATTTGACAAAGTACAACATCCTTTCTTGATCAAAACTCTTCAGAGTATAGGGATAGAGGGTACATACCTCAATATCACAAAAGCCATCTACGAAAAACCTACAGCGAATATCATTCTCAATGGGGAAAGGCTGAGAGCTTTTCCCCTAAGGTCAGGAACGCGGCAGGGATGTCCACTCTCACCACTGCTATTCAACATAGTATTAGAAGTCCTAGCCACAGCAATCAGACAACAAAAAGAAATCAAAGGCATCCAAATCGGCAAAGAGGAAGTCAAACTCTCACTCTTTGCAGATGATAGGATACTGTATGTGGAAAACCCAAAAGACTCCACCCCAAAACTGCTAGAACTCATACAGGAATTCAGTAAAGTAGCAGGATATAAAATCAATGCACAGAAATCAGTGGCATTCCTATACACCAACAACAAGACAGAAGAGAGACAAATCAAGGAGTCTATCCCATTTACAATTGCACCCAAAACCATTAGATACCTAGGAATAAATCTAACCAAAGAGGCAAAGGATCTGTACTCAGAAAACTATAAAATACTCAGGAAAGAAATTGAAGAAGACACAAAGAAATGGAAAAACATTCCATGCTCATGGATTGGGAGAATCAACATTGTGAAGATGTCAATGCTACCTAGAGCAATCTACACATTCAATGCAATCCCCATCAAAATACCATCCACTTTTTTCAAAGAAATGGAACAAATAATCCTAAAATTTGTATGGAACCAGAAGAGACCCCGAATAGCCAGAGGAATACTGAAAAAGAAAAGCAAAGCTGGCGGCATCACAATTCCGGACTTCCAGCTCTATTACAAAGCTGTCATCATCAAGACAGTATGGTACTGGCACAAAAACAGACACATAGATCAATGGAACAGAATTGAGAGCCCAGAAATGGACCCTCAACTCTATGGTCAACTTATTTTTGACAAAGCAGGAAAGAATGTCCAATGGCAAAAAGACAGTCTCTTCAACAAATGGTGTTGGGAAAATTGGACAGCCACATGCAGAAGAATGAAACTGGACCATTTCCTTACACCACACACAAAAATAGACTCCAAATGGTTGAAAGACCTAAACGTGAGACAGGAGTCCATCCAAATCCTAAAGGAGAACACAGGTAGCAACCTTTTCGACCTTAGCCGCAGCAACTTCTTCCTAGAAACATCGCCAAAGGCACGGGAAGCCAGGGCAAAAATGAACTATTGGGATTTCATCAAGATAAAAAGCTTCTGCACAGCAAAAGAAACAGTCCACAAAACCAAAAGACAACCGACAGAATGGGAGAAAATATTTGCAAATGACATATCAGATAAAGGGCTAGTATCCAAAATCTATAAAGAACTTATCAAACTCAACACCCAAAGAACAAATAATCCAATCAAGAAATGGGCAGAAGACATGAACAGACATTTCTCCAAAGAAGACATCCAAATGGCCAACAGGCACATGAAAAAGTGTTCAACATCGCTTGGCATCAGGGAAATCCAAATCAAAACCTCAATGAGATACCACCTCACACCCGTCAGAATGGCTAAAATTAACAAGTCAGGGAACGACAGATGTTGGCGGGGATGTGGAGAAAGGGGAACCCTCCTACACTGTTGGTGGGAATGCAAGCTGGTGCAACCCCTCTGGAAAACAGTATGGAGGTTCCTCAAACAGTTGAAATTAGAGCTACCGTTCGATCCAGCAATTGCACTACTGGGTATTTACCACAAAGATACAAATGTAGGGACCCGAAGGGGTACGTGTACCCCAATGTTTATAGCAGCAATGTCCACCATAGCCAAACTGTGGAAAGAGCCAAGATGCCCATCGACAGATGAATGGATAAAGAAGATGTGGTATATATACACAATGGAATATTATGCAGCCATCAAAAGGAATGAGATCTTGCCATTTGCAACGACGTGGATGGAACTGGAGGGTGTTATGCTGAGTGAAATAAGTCAATCAGAGAAAGACATGTATCACATGACCTCACTGATATGAGGAATTCTTAATCTCAGGAAAGAAACTGGGTGTTACTGGAGTGGTTGGGGGTGGGAGGGATGGGGTGGTTGGGTGATAGATATTGGGGAGGGTATGTGCTACGGTGAGCGCTGTGAATTGTGCAAGACTGTTGAATCACAGATCTGTACTTCTGAAACAAATAATGCAACATATTTTAAGAAAAAAGAAAAAGAAGAAGATAACAGGAGAGGAAGAAAAGGGGAGTATGTCAGAGGGGGAGACGAACCATGAGAGATGATGGACTCTGAAAAACAAACTGAGGGTTCTAGAGGGGAGGGGGGTAGGGGGATGGGTTAGCCTGGTGATGGGCATTGAGGAGGGCACGTTCTGCATGGAGCACTGGGTGTTATGAACAAACAATGAATCATGGAACACTGCACCAAAAACTAATGATGTAATATATGGTGATTAACATAACAATAAAAAAATTAAAAAAAAAAAAAAGAATGGCTAAAATTAACAAGTCAGGAAACGACAGATGTTGGCGGGGATGCGGAGAAAGGGGAACCCCCCTACACTGTTGGTGGGAATGCAAGCTGGTGCAGTCACTCTGGAAAACAGTATGGAGGTTCCTCAAAAAGTTGAAAATAGAACTACCATATGATCCAGCAATACCCCAAAGATACAAATGTAGGGATCCGAAGGGGTACGTGCACCCCAATGTTTACAGCAGCAATGTCCACAATAGCCAAACTGTGGGAAGAGCCAAGATGTCCGTCGACAGATGAATGGATAAAGAAGAGGTGGTATATATACACAATGGAATATTATGCAGCCATCAAAAGGAATAAAATCTTGCCATTTGCGACAACGTGGATGGAACTGGAGCGTGTTATGCTGAGCGAAATAAGTCCATCAGAGAGAGACATGTATCATATGACCTCACTGATATGAGGAATTCTTAATCTCAGGAAACAAACTGAGGGTTGCTGGAGTGGTGGGGGGTGGGAGGGATGGGGTGGCTGGGTGATAGACATTGGGGAGGGTATGTGCTATGGTGAGCGCTGTGAATTGTGCAAGACTGTTGAATCACAGATCTGTACCTCTGAAACAGATAATACATTATATGTTAAAAAAAAAAAAAGAAGAAGATAGCAGGAGGGGAAGAATAAAGGGGGTAAATCGGAGGGGGAGACGAACCATGAGAGACGCCGGACTCTGAAAAACATACTGAGGGTTCTAGAGGGGAGGGGTTTGGGGGGATAGGTTAGCCTGGTGATGGGTATTAAGGAGGGCACGTACTGCACGGAGCACTGGGTGTTATACGCAAACAATGAATCATGGAACACTACATCAAAAACTAATGCTGTAATGTATGGTGATTAACATAACATAAAAAAAAATGTATGTCCCATGCAAGGTATAATCTCTGTGCCCTGCGTCTTATTTGGCAATGCCATACCTAAGAGACGTCCCATTCCAAGTTCTTGGACAGGCTGGAACTTACTCCCAAAATCTTACTGCCCAAAATGGGTGGAAAGCTTGTAGTGGACTTGGACTCTAGGACAAATTTGACAATTGGCCAAATTTCTTTTATTTTTTTTCTTCAGTAACCTCTACACACAATGTAGGACTCGAGCTCACGACCCTGAGATCAAGAGTCACATGCTCTACCAACTGAGCCAGCCACTCACCCCTTACCTGGCCAAATTTCTAATGATGTAGCCTTAGAACCAATTCAGCTACAAGCACTTAAATGTTATTTATACTTTCAGTAAAAAGGACGTAATAAAACTCCATACCTCATAATGCTGTTGTTGTAATTAAAAGAGTTAAATCAGGTAAGGAATTTAACAGTAACTGGAACATGATAAGCAACCCCTAAGCTGTAGATAACATTATAACACTTTATCTTCAAACTTGGGACAGCAAAAATAACCAAAAAAATGTATATTAGAATTGAAATAATTTTTGTTCAAGTTGCTAGAAGGTGTGATGCGATTGTTAACAAAGAATTCAAAAAATAATACTTATCACGTAAAGAGAAAGTGGGAAAAGAAAAGCATTTAAAAGGAGAATCTGAGATAAAGGAGTATATCTTATTTAGATGGAACTATGGGTGAAAACAATCCCTGATGTCAAAAAAAAAATACGTTCACATATGTGTCACACACATCAAAGGTAATCAATAATACAACACAGATCAAATGTAGACCTTCAAAACCAGGAAAGGAAAAAAGGAAAGTCATATGATATCCCAGGAGGAAAAAAAAGAAGAAGAAAAACAATTGATAAGAAAGCATGGTCACTAAAAAATGTGAAGTCACTCTTAAAGAGTTCATTGAAAAAGTTGAGTAAGAAGTAAATGACTCACCTGAGATGTGTTCATTTTCTCCTGTTCTGGGGAAAGTTTCGAGAACTGTGAGGCCAGAGCTGAGGAAGGGAAAGGAGCAGAGCAATCATGAGAAATAGGGTCTGTCCTGAAGGTCCTGGGAGCCCTTGCCTAGAAATCCACATGTGGTAGCTGAGATCCAGCCACACGGTGGGAGAACGTCTCTGACCCTTCAAAGGGGCAAGGGTGCCAAGGGGACTCTCCTATCCCTGGTATAACCATGGGGAACGAAGAGAAGCATGCTTTTCACTGCAGAGAGTAAATATTCTTATCTTATTGGTTTCTTACAATTCACAGCTTTCTTTGATTTAATAGCAGACAGATACAAAACAAGCCAAAGTACAACTAAGAAAGAGCCAGTTAAACAGATCTTAGGGGCGCCTGGGTGGCTCAGTTGGTTAAGCGACTGCCTTTGGCTCAGGTCATGATCCTGGAGTCCCAGGATCGAGTCCTGCATCGGACTCCCTGCTCAGCGGGGAGTCTGCTTCTCCCTCTGACTCTCCCCCCTCTCATGTGCTCTCTCTCTCTCAAATAAATAAATAAAATCTTAAAAAAAAAAAGAATTAAACAGATCTTAGCATAGCAAGGATGACATGCCATGCCTTTGGCCATTACTAAACATGTTACATTTTAAGTTTTTAAGGTCTGGGTTTTACTTTATTATTTTTTTAAGTTCATTTATTTGCTTGTTTAAGTCATCGCTACACCCAATGTGGGGCTCGAACTCGTGACACTGAGATTAAGAGTCCCACTCTCTTCCTACTGAGCCAGCTAGGAGCCCTCCGGATTTTCTAAAATAATCAGTCATGGAAGGTGGAAGGGAAAATGTGTACGTGTGTGTTGGAGACAGGTATAGATGAAACAAAATGGTCATAGGTTGATAATGGCTGAAGCTGTGACAAGTATGTGGGAGTCATTATATTATTTTCTTTACTTTTGTATGTTTTGAATATTTTCATCAGAAAAAAGTGTAAAAAACGATGCAACAAAAACCTGACAGAGATCTGCTCATTTCGTTTCCAACACACACACACACACACACACACACACACACACACACACACACACACACACATATTTAAATTTTTTAAATTTTTAAGTAGTCTCTTGTACACCCAACATGGGGCTCAAACCTACAACCCTGAGATCAAGCGTTGCATGCTCTATGGACTGAGTCAGCCAGCTGCCCCTTCTACTTATATTTTTAACTCCTTCAAGTTAAAAAATTAATAGGAACCTCTAACAAGGATAGGTGTGCCTTAGGGAAGTCTTTTTTATTTTTAGGGGATTTATTCTCCTTTGGTTTCAGTGTCTCTAAGGGATTTTTTTTTTTTATTAAGAAACTTGTTTCGACTTAATTGAGCCACAGTGGACAGAACAAGGGCTTGGGAGTCAGGGGGCCCCCAGTGGTCCTTTAGGTTCTGGGACTAACAGATAATGTAAACCGAGGTTATACTAATATTAAGGATACTGACAATACTTGGATGGTGCTTACTATGTAACGGGCACTGTTCTAAGTACTTTACTTATATTACCTCATTTATTCCTTAAAATAAAGCAAGGTGTAGGTAGTATTATCACTCCCAGTTCATAGGTGAGGAAATTGAGGGAAGAAGTGAAAGCAATGTGGTAGAGCCTGGCTTTGAACCCTGGCAGTCTGGCTCCAGAAACTTTGTCCTTAACCCGATGCTAATGAGTCCCTCAGACCCAATACTGTTCACTTTCAAAATGAGGCAGGGTTATATAACCTCTGAAGGCCCTTGGCGTATGCCTCCAAAGGCAGGAATGGGGGTGGGTGGGTAGCATATCCCTAAATTCCAGATGAGGGAATGGCTGTGGTTTTGCGGGCGGTGCAGGATCCCGGGAGAGGGGCTTCAGGGAGAATAAAAAGCGTGGGAGGAGTGGTGATGGCGCCTCCCTGGCCGTCCCCCCAGACCACATCCCCATCCACTGTCCGCAGGATTTCCTCATCCCAGAAGCCTGCCTCTTGCCCAGCACCCTCAGCTCAGCTCACCTCTCTCTTTTGAAAGTTGGCCCACACCTCTGCTGACCGACTGTTCTTGACAACCTCTGGTGTGGTGAAGTGATTCAGGGCAGAACGATCAGAAATCGCTTCTGAGCAAGCAAAGATAGAACCTGCTTGTTTCTGGGGGTCTGTGCCCCCAGCGGTGGTGGGCTGTGTCTGGGTGGGTGGGGATCTCCCAGGTGGGCGTCCTGCTCATGGTGGCCCCACCTTTTTTCCTTACAAGAGCTGTGGGATCCAAGGAAATATGAACCTGGCTAGAGGGGTAAATTCAAATAACTGGAATCTCCAGCCCAGGTCCCAACTGTCTCTGGGACTTCACCACCCCTACAACGGGAGTTCTCAGTGTGGTTCCCAGACCAGCAGTAGGAGCATCAGTCAGGAGCTTGATAGAGATGCAAATGTGGGGGCCCCTCCCCAACCTATGAACCGGAGACTCTGGGGTGGGGCCTAGCCAGCTCTTGGGTTTTAACAAGCTTATCTGAGAACAACTGTCAGAAAAATCTGGTTTGGGGGTCTGTAAACTGCTGAGGTCACAGGGCAGATGGACAATGAAGAAAGAGTAGAGAAGCCTCATGAGGCAGTAACCCGAGCGCTCTGAAAAGATGTCAAGAAATCTCCAAGAACTATAGAGAAGACTCAGTTTAGTACATTCCTGGTTCTTCCTCATGCCTCTGAGGGACTTGCCACTCCACTAAGTGCTGGGAAGGATGTGCTGCTGGACAAAGCCCAACATGGGATTTGGAAATAAAACTGTTTGAGGTTTGTATGCTAGCTCCTTCAATTACTGTCCACAAGACTTCACTTCCAGAGTCTTGGTTTTTTGTTTTTTTTTTTTTTGGTTAAAATGGAATTAATACCAATTTTACGGGGGGGGGTCTTTGGAAATAAATAATGTTCTTAATGAAAAGAACAATGATAAAGGCAATTAACATTTCCCAGGTACTTAGTGAATGTGCTGAGTGCTTTACAGATGTTATCTTATTCAATCCTCAGAACAACCTGGAGACAGGTTTTAGGAAAAAGTTCATTTTACAGATGGGGAAACTGAGTCTTAGACGCTCATCATTTTGCCCATGGAGACTCAGTGGCTGAGCTAGAATTTAAACTCTTCGGAGTTCAAACTTAGGTTCTTACATCAGTCTGCTACAATGCAGACTCACCATCTGCCCTTAGCTTGCAGGCATATAATAAATGTTATAAGCATTCCCTCTCATGCCCCTGCTGTCGTGGATTTGACTTGATAATGAATGGTTGACCAGGGCACATGTAAATTCGAGGAGCTCCTGGAAACAGTTCTTTCACATTGAGATGCCTTTTCTCGGAGCACTTCATTCTGACCAAGAAACCCGTGCCCTTATCCTTTTTCCGTGGAACCTGTGGGTCTGCAGCCAAGCTGCTCTGTCTCTGGCTTTCTTTAAGGGTCCTCAGCCCGCGTGGGGTTCGCTCAAGTTTTTGCTTCCACCATGTGTGGGCACAAACCTATCCCGCGCCCCGCAAAGCAGCTCTCCAAACTAGGTCCTCACCTGTAGTGCACCTCCTTCCCGCAGGACTCGGTCACCGAGCAGCGCGTCGACCCGGAGGCTCTACGATTACCTGCGGGGCGAAGCCGGAGACAAGGAAGCGGGCGAACAATGAGGAAGAACTGCACATGCGCAGAAGGAGCTGCGAGGGACAGGTTCCCTGGGCTCTCCTGCCGGTAATCCATCGAATTCGGGACTCCGTTTCCCATAAGTCTCCGCGCCCCGTTTTAGGGAATGTCGGAAGAGTCCCTGCCTTATCTGGTGAATTGGGTTATTTGTCCAAAATCATCTTTACTTTTGTTTGGAGCCCTGGTTCCTCCATGACCCCTGGATTAGTAATCTGAACCCGGTTCCACGGGTTCCTACGACCAGGGTCTCTTTAGACTCAAAGTGACCCTGAGAAGGAAGGGTAGATATCAACTGCACACATGAAAACATAAAATTTTAACTAAAGTACTAGAGAATAAAGCCCAGCAATATGGTAAAAGATTGGTGCCCACCACCAGCCAGTTTTCTCCCAGGAATGCAAACATCGCTTCCACTCAAAACTGGGTTTTGAAGTACCACTAAAATTGTAGATAAAAAAGCAGATACACAAAAATCAAAGGAAGATCTGATCAAGGACAGCCCTCATAATCTCCCCTCCCGGAGATGACCATGTTAGGTGATACTTTTGTTAAAACAGGACCCTAAAAATTCAATATGTTATTTTGATTCTTTTCATTTTCTGACCGTTTTAACCTTTTTATTTTGAAAAATTTCAAACTTACAGAAAGGTTGCGGGCACATTTCATTTTGCATGAACACCTGGAAACCATTTAGATTCGCCAATTGTTAATATTTTGCCAAATATGCAATTCTCAATTTCTCTCTCCCCATCTTCTCATCCTCACCATTTGAGCGTTAAGCTGCAGACATGAACTGTCATCCCTAGCACTTCAGTGTGCATCTCCTAAGAACAAGGGCATTCTTTTAGGTAACTACTACACAACGATCAAACCCAAGAAATCGAACACTGAAATGTTATCTAATATGCAGACCATATAATCAAACTTCACCCATTGTCTCAATAATAGCCTCTATAACATTTTTTTTTTCCTGATCCAGGATCCAATTCAGAATCATTCATTAGATCCAGTTGTCAAACTATTTAGAGTCTTTTAATCTAGCTCCTCAGCCTTTGTCTGTCTTTTGTGGCAGTGGCTGTTTTGAAGAGAACAGAGCAGTTGTTGTGAAGAATGTTCTTTCGTTTGGGTTTGTCTGTTTCCTCACAGATTCAGGTTATCACATTTCTTGGCAGAAATTCTACATAAGGGATGTTATATTCTTCTTAGTAAATCACATCGGATCAGTTTCATATACATGATGTTCGTTTGTCCCATTTTCGGTAATATTTCTTTGATCCCATGATTAAGATGATGTGCCGGTCAATATACTCTTATATCAATTGTTTCTCTTATGCCACATAAGAATGATGGTAATAGGAAGTGAGTTCCATTGACAGTAGCATTCAGTGTCTAGGACTAGGTTAACAAGAATTTAGCTACACTTGTGGGAAGCACAGCATAACGTAGAAACCTGTGGAATCACTATGCTGTACACCTGAAACTAATATAACATTGTGTGTCAACTACACTAAAAAAAAATAAAAAACAAGAATTTGGCAGAATTCCACAAAAGAAACTATTACACTCTACTGTGTGACATTAAAGATGTGACACATCTTGTATTTTAAAGACACATATTTGTTGTCCTAGATGGGAAAACTCAATATTCTTTAAAAAAATTCCAATCAGAATCTTAATAACTTGAGTGATGTGACTTCTTTCTTCCCTCCCTCCCCTCCTCCCTCCCTCCCTCCCTCCCTTCCTCTCTTCCTTCCTTCCTTCCTTCCTTCCTTCCTTCCTTTTGCTTTATTTTACTTAACAGAACACATCTAAATTTCATCTGGAAAAAAAAAAACAAAACAAACCCTAGCAAAAAAGCCGGGACTTAAAAAAAATTGGAGTATTTCCTAAACGTTGCCTGCTCCTTTGAAGAACAGGTACCCAAGAGCTCACAAGAATTTAGAGCACGATAAAGGTGGAATTTCTAAGTAGAGCACTGTGGGAGGAGGGGAGAAATGAAGCAGTCAAGAAATCACGTTCAGAATCTAGGGGCCATGGGAGGAGAGGGCAAGGTTATGTCTCTAGTGTGGACACATTATAACACATAAATTTCATATCAACTCTTGACTTAACATTTGAACAGTAAGCCACCAAGTACCTAGAGAAAATATAAAAGAATTTTCACATTTAAACTCTGGGCAGGGATGGCAAGCTGTCAAGCCATAAAAAAATCACTGTTGATTTTTACTCTAGAAAAATTTAAAACCTTACTTTCAGAAAAAAAAATCAAGTAAACACACACTTGGACAATACAGTTGTTAAATATATGAAAGAATGGTTTATTGACTTCATTTAATTATCTCTTACACATTTATAAGAAGATCACACTACCATAAAAATGATCGATGGATAGGAGGGGGAAAGTAATAAAAGAGAAAATGCAAATGAGGAATAAATATGTGGAAGCAGCCGATAAACCACAAATAAAAAATGCAAATGTTTAAATACATTTTTTGGCCTTTACAGTTGGCAAAGATTATAAAGAAAAATGATATCCAGGGTGGGCATAAGTTTGGGAAAATGTTCATTCTCATAAATTTCTATTTGGAATGTAATTTATAAAACAATTTGGAGGCCACTCTGTACCAAGATTTAAAGGAGCATGTACTTTAATGTATCAATTCTATTGTTAGAAAGACAACCTAAAGAAATAATTATCTAAAGACACATGTATAAGTACATTTCTTATTACTTATGTTAACAGCACCACATTGTCAAAAATCTAAATCTAAGAAACCCAAAAAAACAGAAAAAAAAAAGAGCTTGTAGGAATCCATAAGGTGGGGAATATATCAGGTACCCACGAAAGATTATAACGCAGAGATATATAGACTGACATGGGGAGAGTTTACAATATTTTATTTGTTTATTTATTTACTACAATATATATTTTTTAGATTTTATCTATTTATCTGATAGAGAGAGAGACACAACGAGAGCAGGAACACAAGCAGGGGGAGTGGGAGAGGGAGAAGCAGGTTTCTGGCCGAGCAGGGAGCCCAATGCGGGGCTCGATCCCAGGATCCCAGAATCATGACCTGAGCCGAAGGCAGACATTTAACTGACTGAGCCACCCAGACGTCCTATTTATTACAATATTTTAAAAATAAAATACTTTTTACACAAAAAGATAAGGTATTGATTTTTTTAAATAAAAATCATAAATGTCTCCTAAGGGTATAAAAACAAATGTAAAAACCAAATATAGGAACAAAACTGAACCTAAAAAATTAAAAATTACTTTACTTTCATATGTAACAATAGAGCAGTCTATGCAAGGATTTTGCTTATAAGACCTGGAAAAAATCAAAATCTGCCTTATTCAATACTTGTATCCCCAAAGGAAGAGATGCAGAATTGGAAGAATGCATTCCCAGGGAGCATAAATTCACACCCACTGTGGAATGTATCTGCTTTAATACTGCCTTTTTTATTTCGCTGGCCTTAGCTCTGATGTTGTATTGAGCATTGTCCACTAAATTAACTGCACAGTGCATTATGGTGTTTACTTAAGTTTCTTTGTAGTATATCATAACATCTAATTTCCACTTCAAAGTAACTGGTCTTCATGAATTTTTAAGCCCCTTAAGAGCACTACCATTTAATGAATATTTGGATGAGAATGGTGTAGTACTTAAAATATTTTAAATTTTAATAACAGTGAATGCTAAAATAACTGCGAAAGTAACAAAATCATTCAAAATATTCTAAAGCATTAGTAACAGTGTGCTCATTTGAGGACATTAACAATCAAAATCTTGATTGTTAAATGGATGAATTTTAGTTTATCTGCTAAAATGACATAGCCAAATCTCAGTAACATAAACAAAGCTCACAATTAGCATTCTTTGCTGCTTATAATGCATGTGGTTCCTTACAATTTTGGAAAATCCAACAGGCTTGTATTATATTGAAATTTGTACCTAATATGAGACATTAGTATACTCGCTGTTGGTTTCTTATAAATGTCCATTATCAATCATATTTAGGAAATTTCCTTCTATTCCTAGTTTGCTAAGGATCTTTAAAATAATGAATTTAAAAAATTATGACTGGACTTGAATTTTAACAAATGCATTTTCCATATCATTGATATGACCTTTATGTTGCTAATATATTTTTGTTTCACTGGTTAATTTTTTTTTGAAGATTTTATTTATTGGGGCACCTGGGTGGCTCAGTCGTTAAGCGTCTGCCTTCGGCTCGGGTCATGATCCCTGCTTCTCCCTCTCCCACTCCCCCGCTTGTGTTCCTGTTCTCGCTGTCTCTCTCTGTCAAATAAATAAATAAAATCTTTTTGACACAGAGAGAGTGATAGAGAGAAAGAGAGCACAAGCAGGGGGGAGCGGCAGGCAGAGGGGGAAGCAGGCTTCCCACTGAGTAGGGAGCCCCATGCGGGGCTTGATGCCAGGACCCTGGGATCATGACCTGAGCCAAAGGCAGACACTTAATGACTGAGCCACCCAGGCGCCCCTCACTGGTTAGTTTTTAGAGTTAAGCAAATACTGTATTCCTGGACTAAATCCAACTTGGCCATGAACTCTCACCTTTTAAAAATATTGCCTTTTTCTTTTCTTGGTATCTGTGTGAGATAATGGATGTTACCTAAACCCATTATGGTAACTGTTTCATAAAATATGAAAGTCAAGTCAGGGGCCCCTGGCCGGCTCAGTCAGGTTAGCATGTGACTCTTGATCTCAGGGTTGTAGGTTCAAGCCCCACCTTGGGTGTAGGGATTACTTAAAAAAAATAAAATCTTAAAAAAAAAGTTAAGTCACTATGCTGTACATCTTAAACTTATACAGTACTATATGTCAATTATATTTCAATAAAACTAGAAGAAATATTGCCCAATTTTATTTGCTAATATTTTGTTTAGAACTCTACTTCATGAATGTGATCGACTTTTATTTATTTATTTAAAGATTTTTTTTAAAGATTTTATTTATTTGAGGGGTGCCTAGGTGGCTCAGTCGTTAAGTGTCTGCCTTCAGCTCAGGTCATGATCCCAGGGTCCTGGGATTGAGCCCCGAATCGGGCTCCCTGCTCGGCGGGAAGCCTGCTTCTCCCTCTCCCACTCCCCCTGCTTGTGTTCCCTCTCTCGCTGTGTCTCTCTCTGTCAAATAAATAAATAAAATCTTGAAAAAAAAGATTTTATTTGACACAGAGAGAGAGCACAAGTAGGCAGAGTGGTAGGAAGAGGGAGAGAGAGAAGTAGGCTCCCCACTGAGCATAGAGCCTGATGTGGGGCTCGATCCCAGGACCCTGGGATCATGACCTGAGCTGAAGGCAGACACTTAGCTGACTGAGACACCCAGGTGCCCCATGAGATCGACTTTTAATGTTTCATTCTTATAATATCCTTATTTGGTTTTGATATCCAGATTATGTTGGCCAATGATTAACAACTGTTGTAACTGCTAAATGGGTACCTGAGTTTTTACTATTTTTTCTACTTTTGTGAATGTTATAAATTTTCAATCATAAAATGGAGAAAAAAGGCAAAAATTTGGAAGTCTTTTTTTAACTTCCCAATGACCTCTTTTTTATACCTCACCCTTCTACAGGTGACCCAAATCTAGTAATGTTTTAAAACATAAATAATGTTTTAAAACAGTATTTTATGACTAAGTTGGATTTATCTCAGGAATACAGAGATAATCCAACATCCAAAAAGTTATTTTATCATATTAAAGTATGAAAAACTCTATAGCTATTTTAATAGATGCTCTGCAAGCATTCAATAAAATCCCATACCCATTCTTGATTAAAAACAAAAGAAAAATCTACAACAATACAGTTAAATTTACCCAATGATAAAGGGAGAATGGGTGTACTAATTTTAACAAATGTAAGTAGGCTGAACTACTCTATTAAAGAATGGCTATTGACTAAATTAAAAAAAATTAATGTTTTGTGAAAAAAGATAATATATTGGCCAATAAAATAAGCTGAAGAATATTTCCTCTTTTTCTACTCTCTAGAACAATTCTGTAAAATTGGGTTACTTCTTCCTTATGTATTTGGTACAGTTAATCAGTAATAATATCTGGGACCTTAAAATTTAAATTATAGAATCAATTTTAAAAAGAATTTTAAATAGTTAAAGAATTATGTAGATTTTCCATTTCTTCTATCATCAGTTTTGGTAATTGATATTTTTCTAGAAATTCATCCATTTCTAGATTAGATTCCATCTAAAAACAGTGGCAGGAGGTTTCTCTCAATTCTAGTCTTAATTCTGTCACTCACTATATATGTGATCCTAGACAAGTTACTCATTCTACCCTAATTTTATTGCCATTGTAAACAAGGAGCAAGATTTAGGTATCTTACAAAGTTCACCCCAGTACTACCTTTCAGTGATTCTTTAGCTAAGAGGAAAAGCTTTTCTTCATCTTGACCAGGATCGAGGGGGAAAAAAAATCAATTAGGTATGGTAACACCTATGGTATAGGACCATCCCAGGATCTGGAAAGAGGAAGCAGAAAATAGAATTGGTGTATAATGTAGGGAAGAGTGGAGGCACATTTCATCTGCTGGGGTTGGTGAGCTCTTATTCCAAGGCCAACCCCTCAAATACCCTACAATAATGTTTATTTCCCCCTTAGACCTTGTCCCTTACCAGCCCCTTTTGCCCTGGCTTACTGCTCACCTCTCAAAGTTTGCCCACAGCTTCCACTGTCACACCGAACTCAATGGCCCATGCGATGTGGTGATGTTATCCTAATTTTGCTCACTGTAAGCCGGAGAATCAGGAACTGCTTCAAGCCCAGCTGTCTAGGACCTCCTCCTTCCAGGGAATCTTTTACTCTGTCCTAACAGGTCTCAGGTTAGGGAGGGTGCCCTCCAAGATGCTTCTAGAACTATCCCCCTATTCCTTCTCTTGAGCTCGTGTTCCTCTGGAGCTTGGATGTGGGGGTCAAATGAACTTGATCTAGAACCTCAGACTGAGCTATAAACTCTATACTGGGCTACTGAAGACACAGCCGGACTTGAGAGGTTAGGGGAGGCTTACAATTCTCACTGTCTGACTTTTTGAAGTGCAATCACCACAATAGTAAGATTAATTCAATATCTTCTCCATAATTATTTGGCATAGGGGATACATGTGATTAAGGATATTTTTATTTTTTATTTATTTAATTTATTATTTTAAAGATTTCAGTTTTAAGTAATCTCTACACCCAGCGTGGGGCTCGAACTTACAACCCTGAGATCATGAGTCACAGGCTCTACCGGCTGAGCCAGCCAGGCGCCCCAAAGATAATTTTTACATCATTTTGATATTAAGGATAAAATGGTGCATACATTTTTAATTTTAGGCATAAATATGTATTGAAAAGATAATGAAATTTAGAGTTAAATATCTTTTTGAACCCCAAAGCAACTCCATCCACTAGCTATATGACCTCTACTTCAGCTGGATGAGCCTTACTTTACTTATTAAAATGAGGATTTATGGGGTGCCCGGGTGGCTCAGTTGGTTAAGTGTCTGCCTTCAGCTCAGGTCATGATCCCGGAGTCTCAGGATCAAGCCCCGCATCGGGCTCCCCTTCTGCTTCTCCCTCTGACCCTCCCCCGTCTCATGTTCTCTCTCTCTCAAATAAATAAATAAAATCTTAAAAAAAAAATGAGGATTTAAACCCTAACCTCATGATCATGAAGGTGGATATAGTTAAGAAATCAGAGAGGGAGGGGCGCCTGGGTGGCTCAGTCGTTAGGCGTCTACCTTTGGCTCAGGTCATGCTCCCAGGATCCTGGGATTGAGCCCCCCATCAGTCTCCCTGCTCCACGGGAAGCCTGCTTCTCCCTCTCCCACTCCCCCCTGCTTGTGTTCCCTCTCTCACTGTGTCTCTGTCAAATAAATAAATAAAATCTTAAAAAAAAAAAAAGAAATCAGAAAGGGAGACAAACCATAAGAGACTCTTAATCCTAGGAGACAAACTGAAGGTTGCTGGTGGGGGGGTTGGAGTAACTGGGTGATGGACATTAAGGAAGGCATGTGATGTAATGAGCATTGGGTACTGTATAAGACTGATGAATCACTGACCTCTATCTCTGAAACTAATAATACATTATAGGTTAATAGAATTCATATTTTAAAAAATAAGAAAAAAAAAAAAAAAGAACCTGGGGCACCTGGGTGGCTCGGTCGGTTAAGTGTCTGCCTTCGGCTCAGGA
The DNA here is from genome assembly GCF_009762305.2 of Zalophus californianus. Lineage (NCBI taxonomy): Eukaryota > Metazoa > Chordata > Mammalia > Carnivora > Otariidae > Zalophus > Zalophus californianus. The sequence continues at coordinate 126,083,728 of NC_045602.1, forward strand.
CATGATCTCAGGTCCTGGGATAGAGCCCTGCATCAGGCTCCCTGCTCAGCGGGAAGCCTGCTTCTCCCTCTCCTCCCAGCTCATTTCTCTAGCTATCTCTGTCTCTCTCTCTCAAGTAAATAAATAAAACATTTAAAAAAAAAAAAAGAACGTAAGTATGGAGGCTTGTAAGAACAACACTGATCAGATGGATGCCTATGTGCCTGTTAGGTGCTAGGCTATGTGGGCAGAATCCCCTGGCAACCTTGTTAAAATTATTCAGCCAAGGTGCAGTGGGGCGTGAGATTCTGCATTCTTAGCAGTCCCCAGTGATGCCCACGCTGCCTGGCCCCCACCACATTTTGAGGAGCAAGGTGCTACAGCTTTTCCTTCCTAATCTCATTCAATCCTCCTAACAGCACCTTCATTTTCCAAAAGAGGAAAGAGAACCACACAGATTTAGTAACTTGCTCAAGGTCAGAGGAACATCTCAGTGGCAGATCTGGGATCTGAAGCCGGGCATGATTATTTCTAGGAACCACACAAGCACTGCGGATCATCACTTATCAGGGAAACTGCGGCAACTACAAGTCAACCATCTTTTCAGCTGCCCTCAAGTACCTCACTGTCAGGCGCTCTGCTTTTATGGAATCAAGTCCGGTTATTCGCTTTTTCTTTACTTTTTAAATCTGTGAAATATAAAACACTTCTGGAGAATTGTGTAAAACAAGTGTGCGGCTTACCAAATGACTGTGATAGGAAAGTGAGTGAACCACACCCACATCTGGAAAGAGAGTTCTCATGCATTTCCATGCTCCCGACTAGCATATAGAGTACACTGACTGAGAAAGGAATGAAGGCAAATTAAGCCTCCCCCAGCTTCCTCCAGCCCTGGAAAGCAGATCTCGGGCTGAGGTCTACCGTGGTAGACCTGGGGGGACTTTAGGGCAGGCGAAGAAATAAAGAATTTAGGGTCCTTGCTGGCATGGATGGGGTGATCTTAAAGCTTTGCCTCCAACCCATGGGGGCCAATCTTGCGACCACTTTTTCCCACAAACTGCCTTGGAAAGAAGGAAAAAAGTAAAGAGGGAAAGAAAAAACACACATGAATAACACTGCACACCTTTGGGAAGTGTGTTTTGGTCTAACAAAATCCCAACTAAAATCTGATTGGTTTAGTTTTTGCTTTGATGTTTTACTTGACAGACATTTCTAAAAGTTCATCTGAAAGGAAAATAATTAGGAGACCAGGGAGGACTTTTTTTTTTTTTTTTTAGAAAAGCAGAGTAATACTTCTAATAAACAGAATAGCTCAGGACTGACTCCAGATAGGCTTCCTGTTGAAAGGCAGGCAGAGGGGGAGTGTTGGGACACTGGGGATCCCTCACCCACTGCCCAGAGCAGGAAGGAGTGGAGGAGCAGGGCACTGTGTGGGGCTGAGGGCACTCACTTCCCCAGGGACTGTTACAGGGAGGGACCTGGACCAGGACTGCATCTGGAAAAGGACAGAAGGGAACGGATTTGAGAAATAGTTTGTGACCATATGCAAAGTAATTGGTAATCGATGGGTGTGAAGTATTAAGTAGAAGCCATTTCTGGTGGCTTATTTACCATTATCGAGCTTGTGAAAGTCATACATCTATACACATATCCTTACGTAGCAATATTCTCCTGCAGAATCTACATCTTTAAAGAAAGGACTGAGATACCCACTCAATAGATTATGCAAATACAGTCACAACACCCAGGGCACTTTACCTAGGCAGACTCAAACATACTCCATTCATTACAAAATACAGATTCGCATATGCCAGGAATGCAGTAGTAACACTTGGCACAATAGAACGCAGTCACAGAAAAACCAGTAGGTGATCCACTCGTGTCCCAAACATTCCATACCTAGTTGTCTCTATCATTATATAATGTGCTTATTGAGGCATGTTTTTCTTGTCTGCTGGAAGAAGCAGAATTGATGACACTTGTTTCTCTTTTTTAAAATGTTTTATTTATTCGAGAGAAAGAGTGAGCAAGAGAGACAGAGAGAGCACGCGAGCAAGCATGAGCAGGAGAGGAGCAGAGGAAGAAGCTGACTCCCTGCTGAGCAGGAAGCCTGATGCAGGGGGTGAGGGGCCTCCATGCCAGGCTGGATCCCGGGACTCCAGGATCATGACCTGAGCCCAAGGCAGCCGATGAACCAACTGAGCCACCCAGGAGCCCCAGCAAATAGTATTGTTTTGAAAATTGGCTGAATCTTATCAAATTCACAGTTTGGTACCCACTGGGAGTTTTTCTTTCCTCTGTTAAAGTGCTAAATTTGAATAACAGGGTCTTTATAATCAATAATCGACCTTTGTGCTCATCCCAAGGAGCAAAATGTATTAACTATATAGCAGAATAATTCTGCTATTTTATACTTAGAAATTGTACCTGTTTAAAATAGAAACCAGTTTACTTATTCGTTTGTGGCTACATGTATGTTTGCCCTGTTTGTTTTGGGGGTGTCTTTGTCTCGTAGACTAAGGTGGTGAGCTTTCCCATACCAATTTTCTTTCTTCTGCTTTGTATAAAAAGGAAATGTGTCCTTTGAAGTTTTCATTTATTTATTTTTATTAAAAAAAATTTTTTTTAAGTGAACTCTACTCCAACATGGGGCTTGAACTCACAATCCCAGGATCAAGAGTCACACTCTCTATTGACTGAGCCAGGAAGGTGCCCCATTCTTTGAAGTTTTGATTGGCTCTCTACATAAAATGGTCAAGGCCATGTCCCTTTTTAAGAAATGATTTTGTTTACTCTGGAGACATTGGTCAGAAGTATTTTCTGAGTCCAAAACTGTTAATAGTCCTATAATTTATTCTGCTTTCCCTAAAAATACAAATTTATTGGAATATAGATGCATACTTTTTTCATTTCTGAATAGTAATAACTGTAGGTAGGTCATTCTTGCTTTTTATACTTGGAGTTTCTCTTGTAATCTTTCTTAATACAAATGCCTTTTGGTCTTAGAGAATCATATATTTTTTTTCCAGTCACATCATTTTTCTTTAGGGTTAAAAGGGGCTGGCATGATAATCTCTGGTTCTGGTTTGATGTCCTGTTCCCACTAATAGCTTTCATCGCACTGTACCTATTTAAGAGTGTTACTCCAGGTAAGGCTATACATTTATTTTTAAATTTCTATTTCCTTATTATTATATCAAGTAGACTCCATGCCCAATGTGGGGCTCAAACTCATGACTCTGAGATCAAGAGTTGCAGTAGAACCAGCCCTACTGGCTGAGGTGCCTGGCTGCAGGCACCCCAGGTGTATATTTCTTCAGATATTTCTTTGACCACATCCTGAAAATGTTGATACATATATTCTAGTTTCTAAATAGTTCAAAATCTGAGTTAATACCTCTTTTGCTGTAGTGCTTCATAATTAAAAATTTTCCAGAATAACACATCATTATTTTGTTTTCTGTTTGGCTTTTTAATAAACATGATTGCAGTTTGGGCATAGAATCTGACATAGAATTTCTGCCTTTAGAATCTGCGACTTTCTTTGTTCCTAATACATTGCCAGACTATAAAGGCTGGCTATTACCTGATTGTTGCATTTAAAGTAACTTTGTAACATTTAGATCAAGTTTAATTGTGACACTCTTCTTCTTTGTTCAATTTGCCTAGGTGAACTGTTTTCTGAGACAGAGATGTCGAATTCCCTGTGGTTTTCTTTTTGTTTCTATTTTTTACTTGATTTAAAGCATACAGTATTGGTGCATAAAGGTTAATGCAGATTCTGAATAAGAATAATATTAATCAGTGTAAAATTCTTCTTTGTGTCTTTGACATTGAACATTTGGATATTAACTTTCTGTGCTCTATCACTACATGGGCATTGAAAGGTGGAGGGGACTCTGAAGGGTAGGACTTAATGGGTGCCAAAGGAATATTTTGGCACAAACCAATCTATTGTTTCTAAATTAAATTTAATAGAGAAAAGTTAGTCCTTGATCATAATGAGCTCCTACTATATACGCTGTGACTTTACGTTATTTTGTGTCCTCTGCATGGGTCCTTGAACCGTTTAGTGATCTTTCTGGTCTGACAATTTTAAGTCTTCTAATGTGAGTCCTGAATACTTTATCTGCACCAAAAGGAATGTTCAAAGAAATGTATTTCCAGGGTAACTTCCTTCCCGTAACACAATCATGTCAGATACTCCAGGCTCAAGAACTGGGTTCATTCCTCAGTCAGCCCAAAAGTCCTGGACAACTTTTCTGCTTCTATTAAAATAATGCCTTAAAGAAAAAAATCATACCTATTCAGTGGGAAAGTTGAAAATACGGATTACAAAGAAAATCTATTAATACGGCCACATCTCAATCACTGTTTGTAATTTTTCCTAGAAACATGTGTATGTTTTTTCAAAGTCACACTATATAAAATTTATATATTATCAGTTTAGCATAAATTCTACAAGTCATTAAATTACAATATACAACTGATAATATATAAATTATTGACTTTAATGGCTTCTTTGTAGTACATCCCCAAATAGGTATAAGTTGACCAATCCCTCAACGTAGGTAATTTTCTACTTTTTTCACTATTATAAAACACTGCTATGGACATATTTCCTGTTAACTGTTATATATTTATCGTAGGATGCATTTCTGGGAATTTCTCCGTTGAATCCTGCCTCTTTTTCATTTATGACACAACCCAAATTTGCCTCCTCTTTGAAGGCATCACTCCTATACAAACTGATCTCACTTTTTGACATCCCTTGGGCAATGTAACATAGTATTTAGCACTACCTGTTGTAATCCTAATTTTCTAGTGAAAAGAAGTAACTCATCTTCCTTAAACTCTGCAAGGGCAAAAACACTCCCTAAAGTGTTCAGTGTGCATCATAACTTGACAAGCTAGGGGCATACGTGCTACCCAGTAATCTGATGTGGATGACTCAAGAGTCTTCCAAGACTCTTACATCTTTATTTCACATCCAACTACATGTTCTTTAAGCCTCGATTTTGAGTTATAGATTTATGGGAGTTACAAAGACAATATAGAGGGGTTCTCTGTACCCTTCACCCAGTTTCTACTGTTGGCTACAACTTATGTGGTTAGTATAGTACAATGTAAAAGCTAGGAAACTGACATTGGTAGAATGTGTGTAAATCATTCTACATCATAGGTGTAGATTAGTATAAACCACAAGGGCAGTCAGGATACAGAGCTATTGCATCATTGTAAAAATCTCATCTACTCCCTTACAGGCATACCCAGCCCATCTCCACTCTATCCCTAGCCTTGGGCAACCACTAATCTGCTCTCCATTTCTGAATTTAATTTCCTTATTAATTTTATTTAATTTTATTTTTTTTTAAAGATTTTATTTATTTATTCATGAGAGAGACAGACAGAGGGAGAAGCAGGCTCCCAAGGAGCAGGGAGCCCGATGTGGGACTCGATCCCAGGACCCAGGGATCATGACCCGAGCCGAAGGCAGACGCTCAACCGTCTGAGCCACCCAGGCGCCCCTCCTTATTAATTTTAGGGATATCTATTTCATATGGGTAGGTTATAATAGTTTATGCTTTTTGAGGAATCAGTCCCTTTAAGTTGTCAAAGTGCATGTGCAGAGTTGTTCATAGTATTCCCTTATCATTTCTTTGATGTCTGGAGGGTCTGCCCTGATGGCTACTATTTAATTCCTGATATTGTTACTTTGTGTCTTCTCTTTCTACTGAGTCAACCTTGCAACCTAAGTTTATGCTCATACTCAACCTTCCATTTTTTTTTTTTCAACCTTCCATTTTTTACGTCCCAAGTGACCAAGACTAATTCTTCCAGGACTACTTGATTATTTGGGCAGTTGGAGATCATAAAGTATTTGTTATTTCAGAAGTCAATAAAATTTGGAGATGTGTTCATTGACTTATCTCGGGAGCAGTGGGGATATCTAGATGCTGTACGAGAAGGTAATATGGGAAAACTACAAACATCTGATAACTTTGGGTAAGAAGATCTTTCCCATTCATTGATAAGCTGCCTACTTTGAGCTTTTTCTTCCTACTGTACATCAGCTCCCTATCCCTAAATAATCTGGGGGAGCTTTCTGAAAGAAGAGGTGGGCACACTCATACTGTAGACATCCAAACTGTATGTATCCCAGTCTCCTCAAATCTCCCTGCCTTTCTCAAAGGCAACAGAGCAAATGTGATCACAGAGCCGAAATTTGGCTAGAGAACTATTTTTAAAAGGTGATTTGTGGGCAGAACTGTGAAAGAACACTGCTCTGGGGCTTCCTCTTTCTTTAGTGTCAATATATAACTTATCCTCCATCCTAGGTGGAGTTTGAAAGTGAAAGGGAATGTTACAAAGGATGCTGGAGTAACTAAAGCAAACTGGGACCCACAATCACTGTGTGTATAGCCAAATACTGGGTCTAAATTCTCTGATACTCAAAGCATCGAGAAGAACATTTTCTTTTCCTCTATGCGGGGCTTTTTAAAGCAGAATTGAGGTCTTCTCTGAAGCGAGGCAGTGATCCCTGGATGATGGTGAGAGAGGAGACAGATACCCCATGCTCAGGTAATTGACACGGTGAGCAGGTGGATTTCCTCACAACCCACAACCCAAATGGTCAGAGGAACCTGGGTCCCTGAGGTGATGAGGCATGAGCTCTTTGCATGGGCTTTAGTACAGGGGAAAAAATACGCAAATGGATCTTTTTACCCATCATCATTATTGTGCTAGAGTCCCTCTTCCTACATCTCTCTTCTTAAAGAGGTAGACACTCTTGCCTGTCTATAGGCATATCCTTTAAAACACCGTTGACATAGGTCAGGATCCCAGAAAAATAGAATCTGTTATCTGAGATTTGCAAGTAGCAAGTTTTGGCGTTCTTTTGGGAACAACTGTGAAGGGTGAGAGGAAACTGGATTGGGTCAAGGGAGAGACTGAACTCCAATGCTGTTGCAACAGAGGGTTCATCCCATCCTACAGGGAGTTTTGGAGCTGACACGACCCTTCAGTTGATCTGAATTGAGGGAAAGGAGTAGGACCTTTGCACCCCTGCCCTTATGTGTCTGCTGGCTGCATCCAGGAGGGGTGTAACTTTGGGCCAGGTAGCGGTCTTCAGGCAAGGGCAATGTCCAAAGAATGACTCGTCTGTGAGCCATAAGCAGCTAATACTCCAAACAGCTGGAGGAGTAAGCGTCTTAGTTTTAAAGGGGGATCTGGGTGATGGTCCACAGTATCCATTGTAGCCTTTCTTCAAAGTTTAGCTTTCTCTTTTAGATTCAGAGATGGATTTAAAAAAAAAAAAAAGCTGATTTTTGTCGTTTTTATATTTTAATTTTACTAAGACAACAGTGCAATGGATCATGGATTGCTGAACTGGATAACCAATTTCATTGAGCAAAAATGAGTAAAAGAATAATTCAAAAAGCACAAGTATTACAGAGATTTTTAACAAATGATCATGGAAGAGTCCTTTTAAAAATGTTTGTGGTAAATCAACAAGCAAACTGGGTAATAAAACTAACCTCAAATAATCAAGAAGTTTATGTCTAACTGGGGAGACACGCTGTGATCTTAAATATCAATGTAGGAACCACCAGGATTTCAAATCACACAGAATGTAAGTTCAATGCAGAGTTCAGATGTAGTAAAATATAATTTTCTTCTTAAGTTTTATAATAGAATCTTGAAGAAGTCACTGTCCATTAGCTGATGCCTAAAAATTAAGGGGAGAATGTGGCAGGGGGATATAATTTCTGCTTTGGGTCATAATTAAATTCAAAGAACAGGGAATAGATCAAATGTAGGTAGGCTGTAATCAGTGTGTAATGTGAACTGGAAGCCCAGAAGTAAGTTTAAAATCTCTATTTCTGAGAATCATTCATAGGAATCACGAATGACATCCAGGTATTTAGTTTCCTGGGTTAAAAATTGCTCCATGAAGGTGACCTTAATAAGTTTCCATTTACAATAGTCAAAGCATAAACTTGATTTCAAGATAGCATAACCTGAGTTGTGATCACTCATGTAAAATATAAGAAAATACTCTTTCCTTGAATTACGCTTTCAAAAAATATAAATTGATACATAATCAAATGCCAATCTATGAAGTTTTAGAAAAGAAAACATAAGAAATGGCCCCAGGGGTGCCTAGGTGGCTCAGTCCATTAAGTGTCTGCCTTCCGCTCAGGTCATGGTCCCAGGGTCCTGGGATTGAGCCCCATCAGGCTCCCTGCTCAGCAGGGAGTCTGCTTCTCCCTCTGCCTCTCCCCATATCCCTACTTGTGTATTCTCTCTAATAAATAAATAAAACTTTAAAAAAAAAAGAAATTACCCCAATCTTACCACTCTGTGAGAACTGAATTACCCTTTAATTCTTACCTTAAAATTATCAACTGAACACTTACTAAGATCTAACCATTATCAGATGATACCCATGATAATTTACTGTAGGCACACACCAATGCCCTGGTTCATTTAGTTGGCTCCCAGTACTTTGGCACTTAAGTTACCTTATAGGACACAGAGAATGGCAGAATGAGAAGCTTAGCAAATCCTCTCCCCCAAAGCACTGATAAAACTGAACAAAATTGTGAAACAGCCATTTCTCTGGTAATAAGGTCATACATGAAACTGAGAAGTATTTCTCCAAGGAAACTACTGAACTATGGGAATGAACAGCAAGATTCTTGGTGTTTTATCCCAGCTGTCAGGTCAGAAGACTCATGGCAAGCTAGAAAACTAGACACTTTGCTGCTAGAGAGGATTGACTTAATTCGGAAACTTAGAAGTTTTTGAAAACTGTAGCCATCTCTGCGCAACTCATTGAGGAAGGTCAAGGTTGTGATCCTTCTTGGGGCCAGCAACAAACTGGCAAACTAGCCAAGACTTTAATCAGAAATCCAAGAAAGGAGGTAGATATAGTTAGCCTTGATAAGTTTCCTATATCCTGGTGATCTGGAATTCTGAGCAAGGGGGTGCACATGCTTAGGAGAGGAGGGGACCTTGACTATCCACCCTTTCCTGGATAAATGGGAGGCCTTGTGCAGACACAGGAGACACAGACTTGTAAAGAGACTGAACTTTGAATTCAATACCCAAACCTCACATAGGTTCATTGGCAAAAGGTAAAAGACTTACTGGCTGGAGACGTTTGAGCACAATCCCTGACCAATCATTGGCTAACTACCAACCTATGCTGAAACAGAAATGAAACCAGGTTTATGAACGAAATCAAGAATAGTTGTTTATAGGGGTGCCTGGGTGGCTCAGTCGTTAAGCGTCTGCCTTTGGCTCAGGTCATGATCTCGGGGTCCTGGGATCGAGCCCCACATAGGAATCTCTGCTCGGCAGGAAGCCTGCTCCTCCCTCTCTCACTCCCCCTTCTTGTGTTCGCTCTCTTGCTGTCTGTCAAATAAATAAATAAGATCTTAAAAAAAAAAAAGAAAAGAAAAATTGTTTATAATGACAAGCAGGGGGCGCCTGGGTGGCTCAGTCAGTTAAGTGTCCAACTCTTGATTTCGGCTCAGGTCATGATCTCAGGGTCAGGAGATCAAGTCCCTTGTTAGGCCCCACACTCAGGGGGGAGTCTGCATAAGATTCTCTCGCTCCCTCTCCCTTTGCCTCTCCCCCCACTCGCTCACTCTCTCTCTCTCAAATCAATCAATCAATAAAATGATGAGCAGAGACAACAGTGGTTGTACACCATAGGAGACTCCAAAGAATCAGTTCAGACAAGTCACCAAACAACAAAACCTATGACAATAATGCCCTCGTGTGGTAGAAATCAGAATTCCAGAGTTGCTGCACTATTACCCTGTTTTTAAGGAAAAAAAAAAAAATTACAAGCCATGTAGAGAAACCAGAAATTGTGGCCCACACTGAGAAAAGCAGCCAGCAGAAATTCTGAAACTCAGATGCTGGACTTACAGACAAAGACTTCAAAAATGGTATTTGTAGGTAGATGTTCAAAGAACTAAAGGAAACTGGCTGGCATGACAACGATTCAAATAAAGACTATCACTACAGAGATAGAATTTATGAAAACTGGAAGTTCTGGAGTTTAGAAGTACCATGACTGAAGTGGATATTTCACTAGAGGGGCTCCACAGCAGATCTGAACTTGCAGAAGAGAATTTGGCAGAAAGCAAACTTGAATTTCTAGGAAACTAGAAATTACCCAATCTGAAGAAGAGAAAGAACAAGAATGAATAAAAATGAACAGAGCATCAAAGACCTGTGGAATGCCATCAAGCATACCAATATATGTCTAGTAGAAGTCTTAGAAGGAGAGGAGAGAGAGAAAGAGAGAGAAAAAGTATTTAAATATTGTCCAGAAAGATCTCAAATTTGGTGAAAAACAGTAATCTACATATCCTAGAAGGTCAACAAACTTCACATAGGGGAAGAAGAGACTTCTACAACTACATCCATCAGGATCAAACTGTTGAAAGCCAGCGGGAAAATCTTGAAATCAGCAAGAGAAAAACGACCCATCATGTACAAGAGAACAACAGCATAAAACGCAGCTGACTTTTCAAAAATAGTGGAGGGCAGAGGCAGTAGGATGATACTTTCAAAGTGCTGATGGAAAGAGACCAAGCCTCTTCAGCAAGACTCATTATTTCTGGGATTCCGATATGCTAGATTATTTTTCTCCCGTGCATTTAATTTTTTTCTTCTATTCTGAGGCTTCTAGTCACTAAATAACAGTATTTCTTTATTTTGTCTTTGCCTGTATTATTCCATTCATCCCATCGACTTTATTCATTCCCAATAGTTCTACTTTATTTTTTAAATTACTTCCTGATCCTGCTTCAAGTTAGCAATACCTTATCCATCATTTTTTAAAAAGATTTTATTTATTTATTTGACAGAGAGAGAGCACAAGCAGGGGGAGCAGCAGAGGGAGAGAAGCAGGCTCCCCCCTGAGCAGGGAGCCCAATGCAGGGCTCGATCCCAGGACCCTGGGATCATGACCTGAGCTGAAGGCAGACGCTTAACGACTGAGCCACCCAGGCACCCCCCTTATCCATCATTTTGAGACCAGAGTGGCATTACCCACGGTTCGGGTGCAGGCAAGTAACAGGATGCTATGCTAATTACACTTTTTCTAGGTGGTTAGAGGGTCTCATATTTACTACCTCATATTTTTCTAATTTATTTTGTTTTATTTCAGGAAGCAAAAACCAAATGTTTTTGTAGCAATTGGATAAATCCAAATACAAAAATCAGTGGTAAAACTTTGTATCCGGATGCCTGGGTGGCTCAGTTGGTTAGGTGTCTGCCTTTAGCTCAGGTCACGATCCCAGGGTCCTGCTTCTCCCTCTGCTTGCCGCTCCCCCTGTGCTCTCTTTCTCTCTGACAAATAAATAAAATCTTAAAAAAAAAAAACAACTTTGTATCTGATTGGCAAAAATATAAAATAGTGGTAGAACCTGAGGTTGGAAAAACCATGATAGCAATGATATATACATATATTAGAGTTTATAGAGTGCAAATGGAGCAAAACTTGAGTTTCGTGCTTTAATATGTGGCAAATATACAATTGAGATTCCTCTTTGAACAAGTCTAATTCTGGAACTTTAAATATAGTATACCGGTGATTAAGTCCACAAAGACCTACATACAAGTTAGTGGATCACTCTTTATATTAACAAATGGACACAATGCAAATTCCAGGTAGTAAATCAATGGGTAAGTCTAGTATGGCACTCTGATTGTTAGTGTTGAAGTAACATTAAAATCAATGTACTATATTTATATTTAATCATGTATCAAATCATTAAAATCTGTGGCTAAACAAAAAACTTGAGAGTAAAATCCCAATTAACACTTTGTCTATTAAGTATAAAATTTTTTGAGTGTAAGGGCACCTGGGTGGCTCAGTCAGTTAGGCATCTGACTCTTGAGTTCAGCTCAGGTCATGATCTCAGGGTCCTGGGATGGAGCCCTGCATCGGGCTCTGCACGCAGTGGGGCGTCTGCTTGAGGATTTTCTCTCTCCCTCCGCACCTTCCCCACTCTCTCATAAATAAAAAATAAATAAGTTTTGGGAGTGTAAAATTTTTTTATTTTAAGATTTTATTTATTTATTTGTCAGAGAGAGAGAGAGAGAGCACAAGTAGGCGGAGTGGCAGGCAGAGGGAGAGGGAGAAGCAGACTCCCTGCTGACCAAGGAGGCTGAAGTGGAACTTGATCTCAGAACCCTGAGATCATGACCTTGAGCCAAAGGCAGATGCTCAACCAACTGAGCCATCCATGCGTCCCTGGAGCGTGAAATTTTTAATAGGTAATACTTACAGGAAAAAAACTTGAAAGTTTAAAGAATAATGTCTGTGCCTTTTTATTAAATATTGGTGCTGCTTTTAAGTGAGACCTTCAAAATGCATAGTTGCACCACTCACTCTGAATCACCCCCACACGCTGCCACTTCTGAACCTGCAGTCACCGTTTCCTTGTATCCTACACATACATACCCCTCATTGTGATTTATATTGTGATGTGAGAGTCTAATCTTTTCTTCTCTTATTGTCTCTCCATCAGCCTGCCAGCCAACTCTGGATTCTTCTCCTGAACTTAATGAATGCTAGAGTGCCTTCAGACAGAGCTCACACTTGACTGCACAGCAAAGACTTTCACTGGAACGCAGAACAATGAGTCTGAGGACTGTGGGATGACATTCAGTCCTTTCTCACCCTTCACTCAACATAAGAAAATTCATACAGTAGAGAAACACAAATAGGATGCATACTCGAAGGCCTTTTAGGTGTTGTTCATTGTTTCCTATTCATCAAAATGTCCATGCATTCGAGCAACTCTCTGAAGGTCATGATTGTGGAAATACTTTTTACCAGAGCTTCAAAGTTTATACAACATCAGAAAAAGCACATAGGACCCAAACTACACAAATGTGATGCATGTAACAAGGCCTTTCCATTTTACTCCCTCCCTATTGAACATCAGAGAGTTCACACCGGAGAAAAAGCCTTTCTGTGTGATGAATATAGAAGGGACTTTAGCTAATAGGCGACCTTGAAATGACATAAGAGAATTCATACCCCAGGGCAACACTTTGAATGCAATAAATGTATAGATACCTTGGACAAAGTTTCAAAGCTTATTGAACACTGGGCAAGGCCTACTGAACCAACACTAAACAAATGTGATAAATGTGAAAAATGCTTTAAGTTTTACTCACAATCTAATAGACATCAGAGGACTCATAGTGGAGAGAAACCCTTCAAACAATCTATGTGAAAAGATCTTTAGTCAAGAAGTCCTGAGACAGCATTAAAAAATCACACTGGAGAGAAACTTTTTCATTGTCGAGTGTGTGGACATGATTTTAGTTATGATCTTACCCAGCATGAAAGAACTCATACTGGAGAAAAGCCAGAGCGATGTAGCCAGTGTGACAAGACCTTCAGAACTGCATCTAATTTCAGCAGTCATAAAAGAACTCACTTAGAAGGGAAACCCTTTGTATTCAGTGTAAAAAAAGCATTTAAAAGAAGGTCATACCTTGTTCAATGTCAGAAAATTCATAGGAAACAGAATTTCTAAAATCATGATAATACTGCAAAGGTCTCTAGGTGCCACATCTTTACTAAACACCAGAGAATTCATCCAGAGAGACTCTATCTATAGCTAAATAGCTTTCCACACTGAATCCTCAACTCTTGTTCATCAGAATTCATACTGAAAAATCCTAGAATATAAAACTCATGTAGGAAATTTAAGAACATACTCAGCAAGGAAACAGCATTTATATGATTACAGATGTATTTTCTATCTTCCTTTGACCATGGTTCTTTGAAATATCCACCATAAACATGAGAAGATTCAGCCTAGGATTTGAAATAAGCCAAAGCTTTGTCTTTATCATCTTCCCTATATTGAGAGTAGGAAGTGAAGAAGAATACCATAATCAAAAATAATTTACTGAGGTTTTTCATTGAAGATAATAAATTAGATCATGAAAACTCTTTAGGAATAGAGGCAATATGGTAAATGATAAAAAGATTGTGTGGAAAACTGTACACCCAAACCAAGTAGACATAAATAAATGATGTGAACTCTGTTTCTGGGATTAAAACTATTGAAGAAAATTCCTAGGGATGCCTGGGTAGCTCAGGTCATGATCGCAGGGTCCTGGGATCTGCCAGATTCTGGATCCACGCTCAGCGGGGAGTCTGGTCCCTCTCCCTTTGCCCCTCCCCCCACTCGTGCTCTGTCTCTCGCTCTCAAATAAATAAATAAAATATATTTTTATTTATTGCTCTAGGAGCACTTGGGTGGCTCAGTCCGTTAAGCGTCTGCCTTTGGCTTTGGTCATGATCCCGGGGTCCTGGGATCCAGCCCCGCATCAGTCTCCCTGCTCAGCGGGGAGCCAGCTTCTTCCCTTCCCTTGGCTGCTCCCCCTGCTTGTGCTCTCTTGTTCTCTCGGTCAAATAAATAAATAAAATCTAAAAAAAAAAAAATTGCTCTAGTGGGAAGAGTTCACCAGAGCTTTAGGAAGAATGGATTCAGATTCTAGTTCTGTTATGAAGAACTGGGAACCTACACCATGTCACCTAACCTATATATATATATTCTGAAAAAAAGAAAAAAGGTAACATCAAGTAATTTTTGCTCTTCCTTCCAAGCACCAGGAGCAAGATCATAGTATGAAATGTGGAAGAACTATAGAGAAATATCCTTCCAGGTTGGTGGGTAGAATTCTAAGAATCAACTTCAATTTTTCACTGTTTCCAAATCCAGCATCTGGTCATTTCCTCTTCATCCCCTTCCTTCCTCAGTTCCCATATTTAAATCATGCATTTAAAAATTGAGAGCCTCGGGGCGCCTGGGTGGCTCAGTCGTTAAGCGTCTGAGTCGATCCCAGGGTCCTGGGATCGAGCCCTGCATTGGGCTTCCTGCTCAGTGGGAAGCCTGCTTCTCCCTCTCCCACACCCCCTGCTTGTGTTCCCTCTCTCACCGTGTCTCTCTCTGTCAAATAAATAAAATCTCTTAAAAAAAAAATGAGAGCCTATTTCTTTCAGGTATACACGTTCCTAGCTGCTGAGGATATACCCATCAGTGGACAAGACAGAAAAATTCTACTCCCTCACGGAGTATACATTCTAGTGAGGAAGACAAACCAATTACAAATTTACGGGTAGCCAGAAGGTTGGGAAACATGGATAAATATTTAGCTTGTGACCATGCTACATAATCAGTTAATGCCTATATTTGACAAGGTAGAGGGAGGTCACTCAACGTGAGCCTAACAGGACCACGTGCTACCCTTTTATGCCAGAATGGGGAGAAACTGGTTGGATTAATTTCCAAAGCTGGGTTGGACAATATAGCCACGTGGAATTGGCTGCACATTCTCCAGATTTCTCCAGATTTGAGACTCTGATTACTTCTTCTGAGGGATGGTCAAGGCACGGGTTATCTTGTGAAAGTCAGGGACAAAAATCATCTGAAGTATGCATCCCATATACAAGTAGAGGGACTACTGAAAATGCCAGGTCAATGGCCCATGTTCAGTGCAGTTTTGCAAAGTACAGGGAACCACATGTTGCTAATGAGGAATAAGAGTTTAAATATATCACAGAAGCCACTGGGTGTATCATGTATTGTAACATTAATAAATCATTGTATATGTATGTATATATTTACCTGTATTCAGAATTTATGGCCATCATGTAGACCAGTGGCTGATGTCTATAATATGACTGTGGTGGTGGATACACAACCCTGCACATATAACAACGTTGTACAGAACACACACACACACACAGGAAGCACACTAGGGGAATCTGAAAAAGAATGGAGAATTTTATCAATGTTAACATCCTGGTTTTCTTACTATACTATCATTTTGCAAGATGTTACCATTGGGTAAACTGGGCAAATGGTATATGGAATCTGTTATTTCTTACAATGGCATGTGAATCTACAATTATCTCAATAAAAATGTCGATTATTTAAAAAAAGTCAGACCCAAAAGAAAGTCTTTTTTCCCTGCAGTCTCAGGTTACAACTGCAGAATCACAGACATGTTTGCATCAAGCTTATGATAAAAAAATGTGAAAGGCCCAATGCCTTCATTTTAAAGAGGAGAAAACAGAGATACATCAAGGTTAAGTACCTACCCAAGCTCCTAAAATTTGTTAATGCTAAGCAGCTTGTCACAATTTCTGCCTTTCTGTATTTATAATGGAGCGTTTTGTGGCAACTGCCAAGCCCTCCAACAACTTTGGGATATAGCCCATCAGGACCACAACTGTCTGGCCATGTGATCTTAGAAAAATAATGTTTGAAATTTATAATAAAGTGAGAACGATCATACCAACACTGATGGGATTTCAAGATGCGGGTGGGTGGCGGGAGACTCTTAAAAGAACGCCTCTTTACTGGCAGGTAAAATGCCAGACCCTCGAGCTGAAGGCTTCCTATAAAAAGACATGAAAGGTACAGTCCTTGTTCTAGGAATAAAGCCTAGAAAGAGAGAATTATATATATATATACACCTCAGAAGCATGGAGTGTGAGAAATATGTGGGTGTAGGGGATTGGTGGTTGATGAGTCTGCCAAGTAAACTGGGGCCAGATGCAAAGTTAGGCATTTGAACGCTGCTCAGGATTCTACCCTGGAGGATCATGCCAAAGAGCCTAGTCTTTCAGCTGGGAGGCTGAAGCCCCATGGGGCCCCTCACCGCTAGGAGGCCTTCGGGCAAATTGCCTTTCTCAGAATCCTCCCTTTCCTCAATCTCCAAAATAACAATAATGTCCGTAGAGGACAACTGTGTCAGTAAATGAGATCACGGGCTTGGAAGTGCTTAGCACCTGACGGGTTCACAGGATTTCCCCCAGCAAATTGATGACCTTACAGTTCTGGAGGCCGCAAGTCTGAGATGGCTCTTATGGGGCGAAACTCAAGGTACTGGCAAGACTGCATTCCTTCTGCAGGCTCGAAGGAGGACCCGTTTCCTCATCCTGCCTTAGCTCTTGACCCCCTTTCATCACCTGATGCACCTGCCTCCTTCTTCCAAGGAGGATTTTGATTGTATCAGCTCCACCTGGACATTCCAGGATATTCTTACACCATCACGCACTTAAGTCACCTAACTGCTTCTCTTCTCCTCTCAGCTGCCCCTGGTGAGGGGCACCAGGTGAGTTTCCCCATCTCAAAGATTCAAGTGGGAAGTGCACAAGCGTCACAAGCCCTCCTGTGGTGTGTGTTATATGATATCATGATTGGGGTACACAGGAGGCATGAATAAAGAGCACTTGGGAATTTTCAGCCTAAACCTTGACAGACACCCTTGCATTCCCTACTCCTTGTTCCAACCATACTCAGGACCAAAACTGCTGAGAGCTCTGCAGGCAGTTAATGGCCTTGATTGGGAAATGGAAAGCTTCTGGGTGCGATGACCTGGGCTCTACATAAGCAGGGTCAGCTGCGTGCTGGACTTGCCGGCCGTGTTGGGGCTGACCTCTCTGAGAGGGTGAGTTTGTGCGGTTCCACTGGGATGCGGAGGGGGTGTTGTTCAGGGTAGAGCTGGGAAGCAGGGCCACACGCTTTGGAACATGGGCAGAGGCCCTATATACCCCCGAATCCCAGTTGCTGCTGCAGCATCACATGTGGGCTCCTTGTAGGGTCCAGGAGAAGAGGAAACTGCAGGTCAAGGTTGGGAGGCTGGGGTGTATTCCTGGTTTCCTCTGTGTAGTCGAGGTGGTAGTGATTTGGGGTGGGGATGGAGGTTGGGCTGCCTGGTTTCACATACTTCTGCCCTCAATTTGAAGGTGTGACTTCTCTGGAGTCTGCTTTCTCCTGAGAAGAGGAAGAGGAGGAGGAGAAAAATGGCCCTTTCATTTCTAAAGGTGATATCACAGGTGAATCGCTTCTCATTTCCCTCCTAAATTATGAATTTATAGGGCCTAAAAACATTTTGCTAGTTGGGGCTATAGGGAGAATCTGTTCCAGACCTCGACCCTAGCTTCTGGTGGTTTTCTGGAATCTTGGGCGTTCCTCGGCTTGTAGATGCATCCCTTCAGTCTCTGCCTTTATCTTTACCTTGTGGTCTCCCTGGGTCGTCTCCTCATTGTTCTGTGTCTGGGTTCAAATTTCTCCTCTGTGCATGCATGTCTGTCTCTGGATCCAAATTTCCCCTTTTGTATTGGATTAAGGCCCATCTTAATCTCATTTTAATTTGATTACTTCTGTAAAAACCTTATTTTCAAATAAGGTCACATTCTGAGGCACTGGGGATTAGGACTTCAATATAACTTTTTTGGGGAACTGTTAGGAATCCATAACAGACAGATATACAAAATTATCAAACTGATTTCTTCTGGGAGAGAAGTTTTCATTTGTCTTGTGGTTACTGGTCATTCAACTTTTCAAATCCAAATTGATAACGGCCTTTGTTTTTGAAGGATATCTTTACTGGGTATAGAACTCTAGGTGTGTGACCTCAACTAAATGCTCAGTCACCCTGTTCTCCCTGGGCACTGGAGTAGTCTGGAATCCTACATTCCTACCAAAGAAAGTAGGATTTCTTTTTTTTCTTTTTAAAGATTTTTTATTTATTTATTTGACAGAGAAAGACACAGCGAGAGAGGGAACACAAGCAGGGGGAGTGGGAGAGGGAGAAGCAGGCTTCCCCCCGAGCAGAGAGCCCGATGCAGGGCTCGATCCCAGGACCCTGGGCTCATGATCTGAGCCAAAGGCAGATGCTTAATGACTGAGCCACCCAGGCGCCCCAAAAGTAGGATTTCTTAGTGACCTCTGAAGCTTCTGACTCTGTATCCCAAGAGCTGTTCTCTCAAGTCTGGCCCTGTGCAAGCACACTTCCAATGTCAGCCAAGGGCCCAAGGGAAATTCTCCTACAGGTGCTCAGGGCACCTTCTCTAGCATGCTGCCCTCCCAACCCCAGCTGTGTTGGAAAGAAGCTCCAAACTCTGATATCCTCTCCCTCCATCCAGCAAGACCACTGCTTGGCTTCTATGTCCCTGCACTGTGGCTCCAAAAATGCCATCAAGGAGAATGCCAGGATAACACGCTTTTCTTCTGTCAAGGGTCACAGCCTTGGATAGTGTGTAAGAATAGTGGCTTATCTATTTATCTAGCTTTTTAGCTCTTTGACAGTGAGAGGGCAACTCGAAGCAACTACTCCATCATGGCTAGAATCAAAAGTGCTCTCTCCTTTAAAGCACAGCTCAAATTGACTCCATTTTTGCAGGTATCCCTTGATGCCACAACTCATAATCACAGTCTTTATCAAGCCACACTGCATGGCACTGAATGAGTGATTGTATTAATCAGGGTTCTCTAACAGGAGATCTATATGACTTATTATATAACTCATGTGATTATGAAGGCTGAGAAGTCCCCAGATCTGTAGTAGGCAAGCTGGAGATGCGGGACAGCTAATGGTGTAGTTCTAGCCCAAGTAAGAAAGCCCGAGAACCAGGAAAATCAATGGTATAAGTTGCAGTCTGAAATCCAGCAGGCTTGAGACTCAAGACTCAGTTTAAGACTGAAGGCAGGCAAAGACCGATGTTCCAGCCCAAGAGTTAGGATGAGCAGTATCCTCACTGTTCACCTCGGTGCGATTCTGAGGCTTCAGTCATAAT
The DNA here is from genome assembly GCF_009762305.2 of Zalophus californianus. Lineage (NCBI taxonomy): Eukaryota > Metazoa > Chordata > Mammalia > Carnivora > Otariidae > Zalophus > Zalophus californianus. The sequence goes on from NC_045602.1 coordinate 126,103,349, forward strand.
CCCACAGATGGCAACCTCACCTCACTGACTCCTCTGCCAAGCACACCAAATGTATTTCTTTAGTTGTTCTTTTTTTTCATGAGGATAGGCAAATTTGCCTCCCCCAAACTCTACAAGGACAAAGTAGATTTCTTAGTTTCCACTTTCCATTATAGCTTTTGGCCACACGTTCTTCTACATCCTTGTATACTGTCTGTCTCCCTCTTATGCCCAACTTCAAAGATACCAACCAAGAGCCACATGGAAGTATAAATAAAGTATATAATTTTATTTCAGGAGTCCATGAAATTGAGAGATGTGGCTGTGATCTTTTCTCCGGAGCAGTGGGCTTCTCTGAGCTCTGAAGAGAGACAATTGTATAAGGATGTGATGCTGGAGAACTGTGATTACCTTGTGTCTTTGGGTAAGGAGATCTTTCCCTGTTAGTTTAAAACTGCCCGTGGTAGAAGTTTTTCCTTCTGTGTGCATATCTGCAAAGCCCCTGAGAATCCTTGATTGAATTTCAACTTGACATTCCTCAGCAAAGGACTGGTGCTGCGTGATGCTAGCTGTGTGATCCTATTCTCCACCATCTTCCAGAGCATTGAACTTTCCTTAAAAGCCATGCTTCTCAGGCTATTGTATGCCTAAGAAACCTCTGGGGAAAGGCTAAAAATGTAGATGGTCTTTTCTAAAAAAAGAATACAAACAGTACTTTGGAGGTTGCTGAGAGTTTTTTTGAAGGTGGTAATGAGATCCCTTATCACCAAAAGTGTGCATTTAAATTCTGTAATAATCACAGCATGATCAAGGTCATTTATCTCTTAGGACACTGGACTTATAAGGCAGAAGTGATATCCGCTTTGAGGCAAGGGAAGGACCTCTGGATGGTGGAGAAAGAGGTTACAAGTGCTCCGTGCCCAGGTAACTGACCAGTACCAAGCAGGTGGAAGCCATTACAGCTCATACCCCAACTGGCCTGAGTAACCTGGACACCTGAGGTGACAGGGAAGAACTCTTCCACAGGCTTCCAAGGAACTCTTGCTCCCGCCCCCACCCCCCCACATATTCATCACTCTCCCTGAATTCCGTTTGTCATACCTCCAGTCTTAGGACACTAAATGGTGTGCGGGTAAAATCATGAAGCTTAAGTTACCACATGAAGAGTCGGAAGGATGAAGAGCTGAACTGGTCAAGTAATTTATTTGAATGGCTTAGCTCAGGAAAGTGTCATGAAAAGCCCCTTTTCTCCCCAGAAAGAATTCAGGAGGATTTTTTTTCTCTCTCTCTAGATTAAGATAATAGGTTAATCAGATGTACCATAACCAGAAAAACAATCAAATTCGCCTTCTGATGGAGGGTGAGGAAACCCCCTTCAGTACAGAAAGCAGAAACTTCCAGAAAGCAAGATCATCTAGGGATTTCAGAGAAACGGGCTTAGGTTTCAGGGCACAATATAGAAGGAAGCTCACTAACAGGCTCCTGAAAGTCAAGGGACAGAAAGTTAAAAGCTGGGACAGATGATGAGGATTTGGCTTGGGACATGATTAGGTCCTAAGAGTGGAATAAAATCCCCAAATGCATATAAGCTGTTGTTGACATTTTCGAAAAAGGGCCTGGAACCCAGGAAGAAATTCAAAGCTTTTATAAGATTGTTCCCAAGAATTCCAAGTAACACTGGGCCTTCTTATTCTTAAAAAAATGTAATGACCTGGCCCAAACTCCTCTCCCACCCCAAACTAGTTCATCTATCCACAGCAGTCCTCTCTGAACTCTGATTCCATTGATGTATTTGTCTTTCTTCCTTACTTTTTCATGCTTTGTGCACTTCTGCATATTTTTCTATCAAGTTGTAGTCCCTTTTGATTTACTCCAGTAGTTCCTATTCTCTCCACTGCCTTGTTTTAGAAAACCTGTTTGCTTTCTGTTTTGCTTTTACCACTTACACACACACACACACACACACACACACACACACACACACACACACACCCCTATTTAAAACAGTTTAGACTGTTTATGGCTGGCAATCAGGTAGAGAATTCAATCACATTGTTCACTTTATAGCCGATGATCTCTGTTGCTGTATTCAAGAATCCTCCATTATTTTGCATTTCCTTCCTCTGTAGCCCGTGATCTCTTTCTTCTCCCTACCCACAGCCAGTCTGCTGTATTTCCTATGCTAAATATGCACGTATTAGGTATAAAATACATGGTTTCAAATATAAATGCACTTTAATTTAAATGGCATGCTGTGAAAAATCTCTTACCTTTCCATTTGTCTCTATGAGGTCTTTACAAGTTATATATACATACACATATACGTGTGTCTTTTGTATGCAATATAGTGTTTTATAGTATGTGTCCACCATATTTAACTTAGGAATCTTTCCCCTAGCAATGGGTAAGTCTCTACAACCCTTTCTGACCATATTTTATCAGATTTATCCCTGAGTATTTAACCTTTTTGATGCTATTGTAAATAGTATTGGTTTATCTTTTTAAATATGGATTTTATTGAAATTATATGATCAAAGAAACACATATGCATAACCCAAAGAATCAAACAATACTCTTAGGCTGACTGTCTTCTGCTTTTTCTCTACCTACCCCTGATTTATTCTTCCCAGAGAAACCACTTAACTTCAATAAGAAACAGCTTAGAGGGACACCTGGTTGGCCCAGTCAGTGGAGCATGAGACTCTTGATCTTGGGGTCATGAGATTGAGCCCCACATTGGGTACAGAGATTATTCTTAAAAAGTCTTAAAAAAGAAAAACAGCTGAGAGTGAGCTCTTTTTTTTTTAAATAATCTATTTTTACTGTTTTTTCCTTATCTAGTTTAGATCTTGATTGACTCCACCCATTATACATATGTTCTTCTCCTATCCCCACAACATGCCGTATAATCATTTCTTGTTACATTGGTATTCAGTGTTTATACAACTGTGACTGACTTTATACGACTAGTATCCTTCACAGTTGAGGCAAGCAGTCTTGAACAACTTATAATTTCTTCTGGGGTTCATAACTCCAAGTTTTTTCAGTTCTTATCTATAGGTCCTTGATCCATCTCCCAAATCACTGGAAAAGCTAAAAAGCCTGTTACACTACATACATCAGGTGTCTAACAATTCTTTGTGAGCCCTCTCTCCTGGACTCTCCACTTATAGACACTTTCTGTTGACTTCATGCAATTCTCTCCACCCATCTCCCTCTTCAACATCGCTGTATTACTTTTTTAACAGCTTTATGGCCACTCTTCAAGTAACAAAACAACTTTTCCCCTCAACAACAGATAGCATCTCTCCTCTTGGCACTTTATAAGATAAGGACATCCCTTCCTTACCACTTATCTTCTCCCCACCTCACCCTTAAAACACTGTCATTCATCAAGCTTATTTTTACATTATCATCCCTGGTAACATTTACATCCTATTCTGTAACAATAACCATACTCCCTTCAAAGATAAAAACCATAAATAGCATTTACATCATTATGGTTATTTAAAAGTTTTTCATTGAATAGCCAGGTCCCCTGCTAGGATTGCATGTCCTTGTCTTTGGCTTCAAAATGAAAGTCTACTGGAAATGAAGTCTACTTTCTTACAGCATATTTAAGTAGGGTTCACTTTTTTCCTACTTTTACCATCTATTCAAAATACTGCAGAATTTTTATTTCTACTTGGAGCATGCCTTTCTTATAGTTTTAGTGAGTTCTCTTTTTGCCTAGGGTGAGAAACCTGCATTGCCTTTGCATCTTTGTCAAAAAATCAGTTGTCTATATACGTGTTCATGGTATGCTTTTACTACCCTTCTCACGGCTGTAGAATGTGCAGTTAGATCACCTCTTTTCTTTTTGTAAAAAATATTAAGTAATCTCTACACCTAGGGCTTGAACTCACAACCCCAAGATCAACAGTCACACAGTCCTCCGACTGAGCCAATCAGGCGCTCCTTCTTTTTGTTTTACTGTTTTTGTCTGTATTGGTTTCTTATTTTCTAGCTCATTGATTTCTTCTTTTATTATTATTATTATTATTATTATTTCCTCTGCTTTGGTTTAATTTGCTCTTTTAAAAATTTTCTTAAGGTGGAAGCTGAAGCCATGTATTTGAGACCTTCTTCTAATATAGGCACTTAGTCCTGTGAATTTTACCCAAATACTGCTTTAGTGGCATCTCACAAATTCTTATATATTATGTCTTCATTTTCCTTCAGTTCAAATACTTCTTAATTTCTCTTTTCATTTGTTTGAATAGTTAGAAACATATTATTTAGTTTGAAAGTACTGGGGAATTTTGCAGGCATTTTTCTGCTAAGTTCTAATTTAATTCTATTGTAGTAAGAGAACGTACTTTGCATAGCCTGAGTCTTTTTTAAGTCTGTCGAGACTTGTTTTTACGGCCAGAATGTGGTCCAACTTGGGAAATGTTTCCTTGTGCACTTGAGAATGTATATTCTGTTGAGTGGAGTGTTCCATAAACAGCAATCAGATCTAGCTGGTTGATAGTGTTGTTCAAGGCTATCATATATTTGCTGGTATTCTGCCTACATCTTTAATCAATTATTGAGACAGGGTATTGAAATCTCTGTAATTGTGAGTTTGTCTACTTCTCCTTGATATTCTTTTTGCATCCTGTATTTTGAAGCTCTGTAGGTACATAAACATTTAAGGTGGCTTTACTCTTCATTGATTACTTTATCATTATGAAATATGTTTATTCCTGGACATTTTTATCGCTCTGAGATGGGTTTTGTCTGCTATTAGTATAGCCAGCCACTCAAGCTTTCTTTTGATTGGTAGCATGGTGTACATGTTTTCCATCCTTTTCCTTTTAACCTATTTGTGTCTTAAAGTATTTAAAGTGAATTTCTTTAGAGAATATATAATTTGGTTTTGCTTATCCAACTTGGTCATCTCTACCTTTTTAATTGAGGTATTTATACCAGTAGCTTTCAATGGTGGGGGAGGGGAAGATTTTGTACCCTCATGATATTTGGCAAAGTCTGGTGACATTTTTGGTGGTCACAATTGGGGATGGGAGTATGCTACTGGCATTTAGGGGGTAGAGGCCAGAAATGCTATTAAATATCCTATGTGCTCAAGACAGCCTGTACAACAAGAATTATCTGGTATAAATTGTCAGTAATGCCCAGATTGAGAAACCTGGTTTATTGCCATTTATAGTTTTGTTCTTTTTTTAAGATTTATTTAGTAGCGAGCAAGCGTGTGTGCACACATACTGGGGGTGGGGGTGGGGAGGAGCAGAGGGAGAGGGAGACAGAATCCCAAGCAGACTCCCCATTGAGCTCAGAGCCCAACATGGGCCTTGATCTCACAACCCTGAGATCATGACCTCAGCTGAAATCAAGTCAGATGCTTGACCAACTGAGCCACCCAGGCGCCCCAGTTGCTATTTACATTTAAAGTGATTATTATTTAAAAAAACTTGTTTAAAGATTTTATTTATTGGAGAGAGAGAAAGAGCAGGGGGAGAGAGAGAAAGAGTAGGTGGTAGGGGCAGAGGAAGAGGGAGTAGCAGACTCCCCAGCTGAGCAGCGAGCCCAATGCAGGATTGGATCCCAGGACCCTGGGATCATGACCTGAACCAAAGGCAGACGCTTAACTGACTGAGCCACCCAGGTGCCCCATTTAATGTGATTATTGATATGGTTAGGTTTGAACATCTTGTTATTGATTTGTCACTTCTGTTCTTTATTCCCCTTTGTCCCCTTTATTGCCCTCTTTTGAATTGAGTTTTTTTTTTTTTTTTTTTTTAGAATTCTACTTTATCTTGTTTGTTGGCCTATTAGCTATAACTCTTTGTTTTATGTTAGTGGTTGCATTAGGGTTTGAGTTTATGGTATCCATCTTTAATACAACAGTTCTACTTCCATTTATCTCCACCCAGCATTTATGCTGTTGTGCTGCATTTTACTTTTTTGTCTGTTATAAGCCCCACAATACACTGTTGTTTGTGTTAATCAGCCAAACTCTTTTAGAGAGACACAAGTAATAATTTTAAAAACCTTACATATTTACCATGTAGTTGCAATTTTTGATGTTCTTCATTCCTTTGTGTAGATCCAAATTTCCACCTGGTAGACTTTTCCTTAACATTTTTAATTTTAAACTTTTTTTTTTTTTTTTTAAGATTTTATTTATTTATTTGACAGTGAGAGAAGGAACACAAGCAGGGGAAGTGGGAGAGGGAGAAGCAGGCTTCCCGCAGAGCAGATTGATGTGGAGCTCAATCCCAGGACCCTGGGATCATGACCTGAGCCAAAGGCAGATGCTTAATGACTGAGCCACCCAGGCGCCCCTTGAATTTAAATTTTTAAATTAACTTGTGTAGTTCTGCTAGATATGAATTCTTTCAGCTTCTGTATTTCTGGAATTTTTGTTTCTTTTTTGTCTTCATTTTTGAAAGGTTTTTGCTGGGCATAAGAATTCTGGTTGATAGGGTTTGTTTGTTTTTCCGTGTGTGTGTGTGTGTGTGTGTGTGTAACTTTTTTTTTTTTGAAGTGTTCCCAGTGGGAAGTCTGATGTCCTCCTTATCTTTGTTCAATGTGCAGAACGTCTTTTTTTATCCTTTATTTAAAAAAGAGTTTTCTCTTTATTGCTGATTTTGAGGCGTTTGATTATCATGTGCCTTGGTGCACTTCTCTTCATGTTTCTTGTGTTGGGGTTTGTGGGGCTTCTTGGATCTGTGGGTTTATAGTTTTCATTGTGTTTAAGTTTTGGGCCATTATTCCTTTAAAATTTTTTTTTCTTGTCTTTCCTTCTCCTTTCTCCCAGAGATTGCAGCTGCCCATGCACTAAAGCCATCTGAAGTTTGGCAAATCCTCTAAACTTATTTCTTTTTTTCCTCTCGACTTTTATTAATAGATGGTGATACTTCTCTTAATCCTCCTATTCCAATTTCTGAGTTCTACATTCCATTTCTCCAGCCCTTTCTCCTCTGAGTTCTCCAACGAGGATCTTCATGTTATTGCTTTGCCTTTGGTTGGGTAATTTTGGTTTTGTATAATTTTGCTATAAATGTGAACTATTAAATTTATTTAAACATATCTTCAAACCAATTATTTCTACTTTGTTCTTTTTAATTACCACTTGATTCTGTCTTATAACAACATTTATCTTTTAGAAAACATTACTCATCTATTTTAAACTATTCCTCTGTATCCATACATTTTCAATCACTTCAGTAGCCTCTCAAGATCTAGGATGAGGAGGATAACAGAAACCCATGCTAGTTCTGTCTTATCAATGGTATAACATTTTGAATTTATTAACCTCTATAATACTTCCTATATTCTATAGAAATACTCAAATTTTTTTCCTAGCAATTAACCAGTCTTAATTTAGATTTCTTTATTATAAAAAGTTAGAACTTATAACCCCACAGTTTGACAAAAAAAGGTAAGTTTGACAGAGTGGGGGGTTATAAAATACAATGATGTGCTCACGCAGTATAAAACTTGAGTGTGGTGTGTGTGTGTATATATCAAAAATTGGGACTCCCTTTGATGACTCTATGCCTAGAATATATTTCAAAATATAATCAAGATGTATATATAAGCTATTCTTGGTGTTTTTAGCAATAACCGAAATACAACTCAAATATCTAAGTAGAACACTGGCCCAATCAATAACGACCCTGTCACATAGTAAAATACATAATATATAAAATATACATATCAGTTTTACTGATATATGTAAATATACACACTGATATATATCAGTAAAATTGATAAACCAGATTTATATTTACTCAAAGACCCCTAATTTTGTTGTTCAACGGAAAACATTTAAAGTATAATCACTTTCACAAGTTGCTAGATCTATACAGAGCTATTTTAAAGAATCTTAAGGAAAATCAACCTTTGGTCCCTGCTTAGAATTTCATGTGATTCTCTTTAGATCCTTTAAGCTTTTCTGTTTTGGTAATTACAATTTTAACTACTTTTTTTTTTTTAAGTCACAAATATAAGTATTTCAAGTTTACAGAAATTTTTCATGGGCCACATGTGGATCACTTAAATTCTTGTACTTGGAGAACACGTCTCTCATTCCTCCACCCCCACTTCCCATCCTACCTCTCTGAAGTTCCCAGTCACTGAGATGTGCTCTCCTCCTGTACCCCACTTACTAATGATCTTGATGTTTGTTGTAATGCCTGGATTTAATTTTATTTTCCTCCTATTGTTTTCCTACTAGCATGTCAGCCAGCACTGGTGAATTATCATGCCCTTAATGAATCTGAGAATATTGTCAGACAAAGCTCTCACCATGCTAAATATAAAAAAAATTGTACTTATGTCCAGTGTTATGAATGTGAGGACTGCAGCATGTCCTTCAACCATATCTCCCATCTTACTGGACATCAGAGAACTCACAAGGTAGAGAAAGCCCACAGACAGGGTCAAAACACAAAGACCTTCAGGCATTGCTCATCATTTACAACACTCCAAAGAATTTATATTCTAGATCAATACTTGGAGTGTAACCAATGTGGCAAAACCTTTAACAGCACTTCCAAGTTTATTCAACACCAGAACGTGCACAGTGGACTGAAGCCATACAGATGTGGCATGTGTCAGAAGGCCTTCAGGTTTCTCTCCACCTTTAAGACCCACCAGAGATTTCACATCGGCGAGAGACCGAACCTGATTCTCCATCACAAACCTCCCACTCAAAAGAAACGCTTTACCTGTAAGTCTTGTGGAAGGGCCTTTGACAGTTTCTCAGAAAAAATGCAAGACCAAAAAATTCATATTAGAAAGAAATATTACACGTGTAATTATTGTAAAAAGGACTTCAGTCCATACTCGAAATTTATCCTACATCAAAGAGTTCATACTGAACAGAGGCTGTACAAATGTAACGACTGTGAGAAATCCTACAAAAGCAGCTCAAATCTCAAAAAACATCAGAAAATTCATACTGGAGAGAGGCCCTTTTCATGCAATAAATGTAAAAAGACCTTTACCCAGCACATAGATCTTCAACGTCATCAACACATCCATACTGGAAAGAAACACTACATGTGCAGCAGTTGTAAAAAGACCTTTGTCCGTTTCTCAGATCTAACTCAACATCGAAGAACTCATACCGGAGAGAGGCCATACCAGTGTAATGTTTGTAAAAAAAAACCTTTAAATATCACTCAAACCTTACTAAACATCAGAAAATTCATTCTGAAGAGAAGTCTTTTACGTGTGATGAATGCCAAAAGACCTTTCACTATTGCTCAGACTTTCATCGACATAAAAACATTCACACCAAAGAGAAACTCTATAAATGTAATGAATGTCAGAAGGTTTTTAACAATAATTCAAATCTTCATAAACACAAAATCCATACCGGGGAGAAACCTTTTGTATGTAATCAATGTGGAAAAGCTTTTAGCTTAAACTCAAAACGTACTCGACATCAGAAAACTCATGATAGAAAGAAACCCTAAAAATACAGAAAATGCAGGAAGGCATTTAGAAAGCACTTACCTTTGGGTTCAATTTCCAATTCTAACAAAAGAGATCAATGTGGAAATTTAGTCAAAGCCCAATTCTGTGTAAAATATTTGAGGAATAGAAATATGTATATGGTGAAGAAACAGGGAGATGTGATTAGAAATGTACTTTATATATTGCACTGACTTGATTCTTTGAGCAAAAATGGCTAAATGTGTTCAACCAGAACTTGAAATTGGATAAGGCTGTTCCTATCATGAGAAGTAGGCTAAGAGATGGAGCGAAAAGGACATCTATTTTGTTGTCTGTTCATATTCTATTTTCACTGGATGAATAAAAAGCATATTTTCAATGGAGGCAGCTGTCTAATTTGTAGGGAGATGAGGCAACGTGAATCTAAGCATAAATAGGGAAAACAAAAGGCTTCTCTTTGGAATCACAACTATCAGAAAAGAAGAAACTTTGCCAGGGGACAGTGAAAAATGAAAAGCTAATCATGATTAAAGAAGCTAAAGGATAGAGAATTAAGAGGGTAGACATGAGAAATCTAAAGGTCACTGGTTGCGGGGTGGGGGGGGCGGTGATGGCTTCTGCTGTTAGCCTGAATGGATAGAACTCTGGAACTCCCAGCTTCCCTGAATAGTTAGCACCATCCTTAGATGTATTTAGAGAACCAAAAGGAGGTGGACAAATTGCACCAATTCTAGTTAGATTCAGGACACGGAGAATCTATTACTTGTAGTGTTATTTGAAATAAATTGATTTCCTGTATGCTTTAATGAATAAATGCTAAGTCTTCTAGTATATGCTAACACTGGTGTGTAATGTTGAATCCATTCAGGCCTTGGGTCAGACAGAAATCTAATTACACTTCCCTCCAATCTGTTCCCATCACCACTGGTGGTAACTTTGCCACGTTCAGCCAAGTGGGACAGGAGTGGTCTAACAAGTCTGTTTAAGGACTGGCCTCAATGCACAGAAAGTGATGGGAAGACAACATTCAGTTTCTTCTTTGGTGGGGGGGTGGTCATTCTCACCTCTCTCTCCTTTCCCAGATATTACAGTGGCTGCCACAGAGCTAAATTGTTGTGATCCCCAGATGTGGCCCCTCCTTGTCTTATTATGTGTTTATCTCAAAGTGACATATGTATAGCTTACCTTTTGCAAATAAGACCCCTTTATGGCTTTATAGGTTAAGTTATATATAAGCTGAAAATGCAACTGAATTAAGTTTTAAAATGAGTACAGAAGAAACATTATCAATACAACTATGGAAATAGAGGTGGTTACTGGGATAAAGAGAAAAAACTGGACTCCTTACAAATTCTGGTTCTTAAAATTCTAGGTTAGAGTTAAAACTAAACAGGAACTATTTCATGTGTTTCAAATCTTTTAAGATTTCCAACATGGCTCCTATCAGGGTCAAATTGATAATTCTAAAGTCTGTATTAGAAGAAAAGAAAGAAGCTTCATAGAACAGACTAGAACAGCTTGTTCTGAAAAGTCTAGAACTCCAAATTTGCCATCACTAGACTCAATAGAAACCTAGATCTCAATAAAATATTCTTAACATCTATTCTTTGGATCTGCTGCCATGTTTCCTGGGGGCTACCACTAATTATAAGCCATAATTCTCCAATTATATGAAAAAGAAAAAATAAAAGGCTAGCCATTATGCAAAAGTTAGCCTATTTAAGACATTATAGAATTCCAGCACAAATTTTTTTGTTTATTTCCAATTGGATTTTAATATCAAAACCATATGAGATATTTATATCATTTAAGTAACGAGTTGGTATGATAAAGAAGGGAGAAGTTATAAATGCTTGTCTTGTATTTAAGCTTAAAATGTCATCTGAACACTAACATAGTGTATATGCAACTAATGTTTTTGTTTTTAGTTATTAAATCCTTATTTGCATTGAGTTTTCATCGTCACACATTTGAGGATATAATCTATGTTTGTGGGTTGACTTGGGTTTAAGTCTTAATCCCCATGTGCAGGGGTTTTTTCCATTATTCTTACACGACTACCACACTCATGACAGTTCTGACACCAACTGTGGGGGGAGGGGGGGTTCCACACCAAGCAATTGTGACGTGAGCCAGGTGTCCTATAATTTAGCTCAATTCTGATGCTATTTACTTAGAGATAGTGTCAGATCCTATGGGTCAAGGGCTCAGTCCCACAAGACTGCCCCACCATGCCAATCACAAGTCCAGGTTGTCACCTGTGCTGACCCATCAGCTATAAATCAGAGGTCTATGGCCCCTTCTACAGTTTGATTAATTTGGTAGCGCAGATCATAAAACCCAGGAAAAGTTTATTGCTGCTTACCAGTTTATTATAAAAAAATAAAGCGTACAGATGAACATCCTACTGGAAGAGAGGTGTAGGACCAAGTATGTGAGAGAAGAGGTATGGGGCTTCCATGTCCTTTCCGGGGGCACCACTCTCCCAGCACCCCCATAGGTTCACCAACCTGGAAGGTCTCCAAAGCCCATGGGATTGGGATTTTTAAGGAGGCCTCACTGTGTAGGCATGATGGATCATTAACTCCATTTTCAGCCCCTCTCCCCTCTCTGGAGAATGGGGTGTGGGCTGAAAATTCCAAGCTTCTAACCATGGCTTAGTCTTTCTGGTGACTATCCCCCAACCAGGAGCCCACCAAGAGTCCCCTCATTAAAAGAAAAGACACCACTGTCAGCTAGGAGACTCTAAAGGATGTAGGAGCTCTGTGCCAGGAACTGGGAGCAGAAATCAATATACATCTTTTCTATTCTCTCACACCCTGGTACCTGCAAATGTGAACTTATTTAGGAATAAAACCTTTGCAGATATAACCAAGATGAGGTCAAAAGCCAGCAATGATAATTGCTATTAGATGAATGTTTTAACTTTATTAAAGATTAAATTACCTCTGTGAAGACCATTCAACTTCCACAGACTGCAAAACTGGAGTAAGTACACAGCTTACTGTTATCTGTGTACACCATACAAGCAATGCTGGATATTTACATGAAATCAGGGGCTACCTCTCAGACGATTTGGGGATTTAGGGGCAGGGGGGAGTCTAAATTTAAAAATTACCAAACTAGATTATCATGGGCTACAAGAGTATCAACATAATACCTTCATAGAAAGGAAATCTGCCAGCTGCTAAGTCTGTCTCTATTACACATTCTGAGGAAATAACCATAGGATGGGCCTGTGGTTCAACTGGTGGAAATAAATCCTTTGCGAGGTAGACTCAGGCCCAAACTCCATCTGTCTCGTGACCATTACAGAAGTCCCTACTCTGACATGGCGGTGTTTGGGAATCAAAGAATTAGCATTATATTGGAGCCAACATCTAGTAACCCTTGGAGGTCCGTGTATTTCCCTTTCTCCAGGGCATAGTTACACTGGTAAATAACCACAGCTCCCTCTGGGAAGGCCTGGAGGAAGACTCACACTGTCTCCTATGGGTACATTGCAGGCCCTTATTCAAAGGTCCTCCCTGAAGCTACTTTGGGCCTAGGAGTGGACTTAGGTTTGGGAACTGAAGAAGGTACAGTGAATCTCCACTATAATCACTCATCAGGCTTCCATCCAGGAGACCCAGACATTTTCCACCTATATGTCAAGCTATACCTTAGAAGGCTGCCCATATTCGGGTCTCCATGACCAATTAGCCATCACCAGCAGGGCAAAATCCTCTGATTACCACTCTGCCCTAAGGCATGTTATGATCACTGTCCACTGTGTCTCCAAGGGTTGGGTGCTGACACTTGGCCTCTACCACTCCAGGATCTTATTATTTCCATTCTGACAGTCTGTTTCCTGGGGCCACTTCTGGCACCAAATATGCAATCAGTCCTGTTAGGAAGGAAGCAGTACATTCAAAAGGCATGAAAGAAAATGGGATGAATAGATTCTTTACAAGTGTGGGCAGGGCTGGGGGAAACTGACAAGGATGGTAGGGGGCATACAGGGCTAGCAACAGGGGGAAGTGTCCACTTTCCCTGCCTTGAAGAGGACAGGGGAGTGTGATGACTTTGTAATGTGTCACATTGGCTTGGCTGAGCTATATTCCCCAGAATTCCCCTCCCTGTACATTTCCAGTGAGGTCTTGGGTGAAATTTGGGATGGTGGAGATGGAGAAGTAGTTATCAGAGTCCATTTGAGCCACTGTGACAAAATGTCACAGACTGGGTAGCTTACAAGCCACAGAAATTTATTTCTCCAAGTTCTGGAGGCTGAGAAGTCCAAGATGAAGGTTCTTCTGGTGAGGGCTCTCTTCCTGGTTCACAGCTGGGGCCTTCCCACTGTGTCCTCACATGCTGGAAGGGGAGAAGGGTCTCTGTGGGGGTCTCTTTCTTTTTCTAAAAATTTTTAAATTTTTTAAAAAAGATTTTATTTATTTATTTGAGAGGTGAGAGAGAGAGAATGAGCATGAGTGGGGGGAGGGGCAGAGGGAGAGGGAAAGGCAGAGGGAGAGGGAGAAGCAGACTCCTCACGGAGCAGGGCAACAGACACGGGGCTTGATCCCAGGGGGTCTCTTCCATAGGAACACGGATTCCACATGATCTCCCAAAGGCCCTACTTCCTAATACCATCACCTTTGTGAGCAAGGATTCAGCATATAAATTTGGGGGGGATGCATTCACATCATAGCAACTGTCATTTTGTTTCTTTGCTCAGAAAGGCTTCTGTAGCTCACATATGTTGTTGCTTATCTGCTGGCTCTCCTTGCTGGCATGGGTCAGTAGACAGGCTGCTCTACCTTCCCCAGTACACTCCTCCCTCGAGCTACCAGGCCATTTCTCTTACCTTTAGTGCAACTTCTTGAAAGAGTTGTTTGTATTCATTGCTCCCCGTGTGTCTCCTCCCATCGTTCTTGAAACCACTCCATTTGTGCTGTGGTTACATGCAGTAGCCAGCCTCTAAGATGGCCCCAGCAGTCCCCACCTCCTGCTCTCCTGCCCTTGTGGGGTCCCCTCCCACCTGATATCAAGGTGGGTCTGTGTGACCAATACAACACGGGGATTGTGATAGTTATCACTTCCACAGCCAGGCTAAAGGGAAACTGTGGCTTCTGCCTTGCTCTCTCTTGGGTCCCTCACCCTGGGGACTGCCAGTCGTCATGTGATGAGGCCATTAAAGAAGCTATGAAGAGGTCAAGTGACGAAGAATGGAGGCCTCCTGCTAACAGCCATGTTGGAAGTGGACCCTTCAGCCCCAGTCAAGTCTGGAAATGACTGCGACTCTGATCAACATCTTGATGGCTAACTCATGAAAGACCCTGAGGCAGAACCACCTCCATTGCTTCCAGATTCCTAAACTACAGAAACTCAGTGAGATAATCAATGTTGGTTGTTGTCTTTTAAGTTGCTAAGTTTGGGGGCAATTCATTACACAGCAATAGATAACTAATATAATACCCTGCATTATGGGTTGAAGCACTAACCCCCAGGACCTCAGGATGTGACCTTATTTGCAGCTTAATTAGTTAAGATGAGGTCATACTGGAGTAGAGTGGGCCCTGGTCCAATGCCGACTAGTATCTTTACATAAAGGGGAAATTTGGACACAGACATGCAGGAAAGGAGAATGTCACGTGAAGACTGGGTGATGTTCTCATGAGCCACGGAACTACCAGAATGCAGGAGAGAGGCCTGGGACACATTCTTGCCAAGAACCTTCAGAAGGGAGCATGGCCCTGCCGATCCCTCATCCTCAGACTTCTAGACTTCAGAACTGTGATACCATAGATTTCTGTTGTTCCAAACCACCCAGTTTATGGTACTTGTTATGGCCCCCATAGAAAACAAATATACCCTCTATGCAATGTACTTTTTTGCCTTTGGCTACTTTTAAGATTTTTCTCTTCATTAAATTTGGCTTTGATTTTTACATGTCTTGAAATTTGACGTTGATGTGCCTTGTGGTTTTGTTTTTACCCTGCCTGGGGTTCAGTGGATTTCTTGGATTTGTAGATTTACCATTTCTATCAGATTTGAAAAACATTCCTCCCAACACATAGTTTTTCCATCTGTATAATGTTAAATATAAATAAAGAAAAACAATACAGTAATGAGCAGAGTCTTGTGTTGCCAAAGAACCCAAAGCAAGGGCACGTTTTCGGGCGGGAAGATGGCAGCCAGGTTCAAAACTGTGGAACCTCTGGAGTATTACAGGAGATTTTTGAAAGAGAACTGCCGTCCTGATGGAAGAGAACTTGGGTGAATTCAGAACCACAACTGTCAACATAGGTTCAATTAGTACTGCAGATGGTTCTGCTTTACTGAAGCTGGGAAATACTATAGTAATTTGTGGAATTAAGGCGGAATTTGCAGCACCACCCTGATAAAGGATATGTTGTTCCTAATGTGGATCTACCACCTCTGTGTTCATCGAGATTTCGGTCTGGACCTCCTGGAGAAGAGGCCCAAGTGGCTAGCCAGTTCATTGCAGATGTCACTGAAAATTCACAGATAATTCAGAAAGAGGACTTACGCATTTCTACAGGAAAGCTTTCTTGGGTTCTATACTGTGATATCATTTGCCTCGACTATGATGGGAACATCTTGGATGCTTGCACATTTGCCTTGTTAGCAGCTTTAAAAAATGTACAGCTGCCAGAAGTTACTATAAATGAAGAAACTGGTGTAGCAGAAGTTAATTTAAAGAAGAAAAGTTATTTGAATATTAGAACTCATCCAGTTGCAACTTCCTTTGCTGTATTTGATGATACTCTGCTCATAGTTGACCCTACTGGAGAGGAGGAACATCTGGCAACTGGAACCTTAACAGTAGTAATGGATGAGGAAGGCAAGCTATGCTGTCTTCACAAACCAGGTGGAAGTGGGCTGACTGGAGCTAAACTTCAGGACTGTATGAGTCGAGCAGTTACCAGACACAAAGAAGTAAAAAAAACTGATGGATGAAGAAATTAGAGCATGAAACCCAAATAAACAACCACATTTTCAAAACGGATTTGTAAAAACTGTATTTGTTACACTGTGCACAAACCTTTTATACTAAATAAATATCAAACTACATTCTTCAGGAAAAAAAAAAAAGAACCCAAAGCAAGTAGGCAAGCAGAAGGTATAACTGGACAGACAGCTAACATGCAGACCTTTAGCACATGAAAATTTCTGAAACATACAAAGCAAGAAAGTACTAGAACTGAGGGGAAAATATAGACAACTTTGATACAACTTAAGAAAAAAATTCCATCAATAAAGAATATAGTTTTTTTGTTTTTTTAAGTAGGCCCCATGTCCAGCATGGAGCCCAGCATGGGGCTCAAACTCATGACCCTAATATTAAGACCCAAGCTGAGATCAAGAGTCAGATGTTTAACCAACTGAGCCACCCAGGCACCCCAAGAATATAGTTTTAAAGTCAAAGATAAAATCCATTCTCAAAAGCAACCAAGGCTTTGAAGTAACTATGAGTAAGTTTCAAGAAAAAAAACAACACACACAAATATAGACACACGTACATTTAAATATATGTACACATTCATAATACATGCCTACACACCTGCGGACGTATACGTATGCCAATTTTACCACTTGACGTATACGTATGCCAATTTTACCACTTGACGTATACGTATGCCAATTTTACCACTTGGATAAACCCGCTTCATCTTCCCCGGGGCAGAATGCACAACAATGTAGCAGAGGCTAGGAACGGGCTTAGGGAAAAATCCCACTCATGGAAATGAGGATTTGAAGGAAAAACATCTCCTACTAACTTAATGGCAATCCTGCCTAACTGCATGTATATATCCAATGTAATTCTAATTGGCATTACAGAGGCCTTTTTTTTCCCCTCAGAATTTGGTAACGAATTCTTGGCGAATTCTAAAGAACACTTCAACGAACACATTTATTAGAAAAAAGAAAGAAACAGAAACCCTGTCTGTTGACATATTCAAACCACTGATAGAATAGGGGTGAGTGGATACCAAGCAACACCAACACCAGGGAGACCAACCCTTTCTGGATTCAAACACCATCAGCATTCTCTTTACTACTCAAATCTGCTTATCTCTGCATTTTTCTTTTCCTACTGCAATTGCTCTTTTCTTGACTTGGCTGCAGGGAGCTTCAGGATCACATATTAGCTGTCCTGTGTCTATTTCTCATCACAAAAGTCCCATGAGGGCTTTGGTAAGCTCGGCTTTATCAAATGCTTACCTGTGGCATTCCCACTGTGGGCCTGGAGGGTGGAGTACCAGTAAGTCCTCTTAATTGGTGCCTCTGCAGATAAGGGGTAAGAATCTGTTACTAAACGGCTAAGGAGTCGGGGAAGACAAAACCAACCTGTCTAATCTGAGCACTGAAAACACCACAAATTGAGAGATTCTAAATTAATTATCATAGGAACAATTGATACCGATTTGTAATGAAGTAAGGTTAGATCCTCACACCTCATCACATACACTGTCAAGTAAAAGTGTGGAGAAGACTAATTTCACTTAAATAATGTTTCATTATTTTAAAAGGGAGGCACACTTGGCATAAAGTCTGATTGTGGAATGTTTTAATAACTCACACCGAGTATTTCACCACATGGATTAAACACACTCTATTTCTCTCCTGTGTGAGTTCTCTGATGTAATAAGGGCTGATATATGGCAGAAAAATGTCTCACATTAATTGCATTTATAAGATTTCGCTCCTCTGTGCATTTTTATAAGGCTTTAACATTCTGTAGATTATTTGATGTGTTACTTTGTTGGTCACTGCTTCTCTGGAATTTACCCCTTAGGAGCTTTCTGATGTAAAAGGAAGTTTGACTTGTGGCACAATGTTCTCTTGCATTTATTACATTCGTAGGGTTTCTCCCGTGTGTATTTTCTGATGTTCAGTTAAGAGTCCTCAGCCGATGGTAGGTTTTTTCACATTCACTCCATTCATAGGGTTTCTCTCCTGTGTGAATTCTCCGATGTACTCTGAAGGCTGACTTACGGCAGGAGGATTTCCCACATTTGTTACAACCATGTAGTTTCTCCCCAGTGCGAGTTCACTGATGTTCAGTGAAGGAGAACTTCTGGGAGGTTTTCCCACATTCGTTACACTCCCTGGGTCTCTCTCCTGTGTGTCTCCTCTGATGGTGAGTGAGGGCTGACTTCTGGCAGCAGGTTCTCACACATTCAACACAAGCGTACGGTCTCTTCCACATAACGTTCTGATGTTCAACAAGGTGTGAGTTTTTGCTGATGGCATTCCCATGTTCATTACACTCAAAGAGATTCTCCTTTGTGTGTGTTCTCTTATGTTTGTTGCAGTCTGACTTCACCATGAATGCTGTACCACATTTATTAAACACACCATGTTTCTCTCCTTTGTGTGTTCTCTGATGTATAATGAGGGTGGACTCATGACAGAGAAATGTCCCACATTCATTACATATGGAGGATTTCTCTCCTCTGTGAGTTATCTGATGTGCAATGAAGGCCAATTTAGCACACAGAAATTTTCTACACTGACTGCATTCATAGGGTTTCTCCCCTGTATGAGTTCTCTGATGTACAACTAGGGTGGGCTTCTTAGAAAAGGTTTTGCTACATTCACTGCATTCATTTGATTTCCTTTCTGCACACACCCTCTTCTGTGTAATGAGCTGCCCTTCTGAAGGTTTTCCTCCATTTATGACAGTCAAGAGGTTGTTATTTCAAAGTCTGAATGTTCTGGTGCAGAATAAAGTCTTCATTTTGACTTCTGCCTTTCTTAACTGGATCATATTTGTGTTTTGTTTTGTTTTTTTATTCCAGAATGACTTTTCTCACTCTTAGAGTGGTGGTTTCCTATATCCACTGTATTCATCAGGAATCTTTTTAAAATAGCATTTCAGGGGTGCCTGGGTGGCTCAGTTGCATAGGCGTCTGCCTTCCACTTGGGTCATGATCTTGGGGTCCTGGGATAGAGCTCCACGTTGGGCTCTTTGCTTAGTGGGGAGTCTGCCTCTCCCTCTGCCCCTCCCCACCACTTGTGTTCTCTCTCCCTCTCTGTCTCAAATAAATAAATAAAATCTTAAAAACAAACAATTAAAAAAATTTCTTTACATACCTTTTCATTGCAACAATTACTTCTGAATTAGTTTTCAAATTGGCTCCACAGGGATCATATTTGTAGGGTATTTTTCTTGAGGGAACAATATTCATGCCCAGATTAAATGTTTTCCCAAATACATTATTTCTTTCTGTAATCAGTGTTTTATTATTGAGGCATAAAATTTGCTTCAAATGCTGCTTTGGATTTCCTTGTCTTTCTCTAAGACATCACCAACTTCTAGGAAAGAACACAATTAACAGTAACTTGTGAGCCCTTACACATTTGCTATGAAATGAGAGTTACAACTGCCTTGCAGTGGGGGATTCGACTTCAGGCCCAGCCTCCCAGAATTAAGGACATTTCAAGGGCAAAATCTCCTCTGTGGTTGATGTAGGAGAAACAAAACCAAAAACCAAAACAAAACCAAACGCCCCCTCAACCCCCCAGCCTGATTCATAGGGTGAAGGGAAGAGGAAACTACCTTTGGCACAGAACAAGTAAGAGTCACAGGGAACAGTGAGCACAGAGCAAACTGCGAGTAAGGCTGACAGAGGCCTGAGTAAGACAGGCAGGAGTCAAGCAAGCACTTGGAGAAGATAGGGAGACAGTGGGACCTGGACACACAGACCTCACTGACCTTTGTCAGTAGGACAAAGAAACAAAAAGCCGGTATGAATCTGAAATTTTGGCAGTGACACGGGAACTCTGGAATTTGCACAAATAAAAAGGAGAATGTGGGCTGAGCAGGGCGGGGACTATGGTGAGGCAAGCATAATGTCTAGAGCACCTGCATGACCCTGAGAGTGAGTGTTTTCTTAAATTTGTGCCCGAGATGCCTTGTTTGCCTCACCATAGTCCCACCCTCGTGGGGCTGAGAATGGAGGGTGAAACTGCAATTTCTCAGTTAAAGGATAGAGAGAAAAATGGAAAGTAACTAGTACATCATGTAAATCAAGCAAGATTTCTTTTTCTTTTTTAGAGGCGGGGAGGGGCAAAAGGACAGAGAGAATCTTAAGCCGACTCTGTGCAGAGCATGGAGCCCAACATGGAGCTTGATCTCACAACCCTGAGATTGTGACCTGAGCTGAAATCAAGAGTTGGATGCTCCACCGACTGAGCCACCCAGGCGCCCCAAGATTTATTTCTCTCAAGATGGATATATGAATGTCTGAATATACAACAAGTCTATGACAATGGTTGGTGGCGGGGTGGTCAGGTAGGCAACAGAGAATGCCACAGAAATAATGTGCAAGGTACGGTGAAGGAGGGACTGGGTTCTGGGGATACATAACTAAGTGGCAAAAATCTTTATAAATTTTTCAATTAAAGAGAAGAGTATATTTATTTGGGGATGATGTTTTATGTATCTGCAGCATGACAATGATCTAATCCTCCATTACCTCCAAGGTCTGGGGCCTATAACAAGAGATTCCTGAGAAACATTAGAAAGATGCCAACTATGATCAGTAACGGCTTTGGAACTCTTCTTTCCACTGGTTTCCACCTACTCGGCGATCAGTTACTCACCTGGGTAGTTCTGACCTGAGAATTCCTCCACTATCCATGGCTCTTCTCCTTGCCCCAGTTTGAAGATCACATCTGGTTTGCTAACATGATACCCTGTTTATGGGAAATAACACAGAACTTGGACCAAGCTCTTTGGACTTCAGGGACTCTGAAGGATGAAGAGAGCACAGCTTTAGAAGCTACGTAATGAGGATGCCCAGCAGTTCATCAATAAAGCTAGAACATTTGGAGGAAGGCTGGGAGGGGCAGTGGATACACACACACAGTTCTACTGCCTAAATCATCTTTCTTCCTGATGCTCAAGGCTAAATAATTAAATTCAACATGTTTTTGCGACACAGAGCAAATGCATGCTCTTGGGAGCTAACCAGGGAAGCTGTACTCACCCACGGAGACCAGCTGTCTGCAGTTTTCCAGAATCACAGCCCTGTCCAGGAGCCTCCGAGTAGGACACAGTTGCTGCCACTCCTCCTGGGGGGTGAAGTCCACAGTCAGGTCCTTGGATGAAACTGATCTCTGAAAGAATATGTTCAATCCAAGGTGAATAGAATCCCATTGGATTCTTGGGGTGCTCCCTACCCTTTACTTGGGAGACCGCTGTTGTGAATAGTGGAAATCCATAAAGAGATATTTGTTAGCAAGAATTAGAGTTTTATGACCAAATTTATATTTTAGAAGCAATGCTCTAGAGCACAGGGGTCAGCGAACTATAGTCCGTGGGTCAAATCTAGCCCGCTGGGAGCCAAATTTGGCCATGCCCATTGGTCGACACATTACCAACCTGCCTTCACACCATAGTGACTGTGTTGAGTGGATGTGACAGAGACCATGTGGCCCTCTGAAACAATGTTTGCTGTCCCCAACCCTAGAAGAATGGCAAATGGCTTAAAGGTCAAATTAGAGGGAAAGAAAACTAGGACCACACTGTGAGTCATGCCCACGGGTCGTTCTAGTGGGGGTGGGAAGGAGGGAATAGACCCTACATGATGAGGAACAAGGGGATTTGGCCTCTAACTGGTTGTGGGAAATGTAATGTCCAGATTATTTTGCATGATCAGCTGGTAGTACTGTATGCTGAGATTAGGAAGACAAAACCAAAAAAGAACTGACCACAGAAAGCTAGTGCATTGCTATTTAGAATGTTATGCTTGGGTCTGTGGAGCATACAAGTAGAGATGTCCAGCTGGATATTTGGTTCTGAGCTCAGAAGACGGAGAAGACAGAGTGGTAAGCAAAAGCCACAACTGAAGGCATAAATAACAGAGAAGACCTCTATGAACCAATATGGAGTGATTTTTGGGCTATACTGTTAAGTGAAGAAAGCAAAGTGTGAAAGAATATCTATAGTATGCTACCTTTAATGTAAGAAAGAAGGGAATATAAGAAAATGTACAGCTGACCCTTGAACAACGTGGGAATTAGGGGCACTCATCCCCTGCACAATCGAAAATCCATGTGTAACTTTTGACTCTCCCCAAAAACTTAACTACTAATAGCCCACTGGTCATCCAGAGCCTTACTGATAACATAAACAGCTGATTAACACATATTTTGTATGTTATACCTATTTTATACTGTATCCTTGAATAAAATAAACTGAGCTAGAGAAAAGAAAATGTTATTAAGAAATATAAAGAAGAGAAAATACATTTATAGTACCGTGCTGTATTTATAAAAAAAAAAAAACAACTGCATATAAATGGATCCACGCAGTTCAAATCCATGTTGTTCAAAGGTCAACTGTACATGTAGCCACTTGTGTGTAAGAAAGATAAACAAAAAGATAAACCGGAAACCAGTGAATGGATTACCTTCCAGAGGTAGATGGGAACAGATGGGAAGAATAGAGGAGCAGGAATGGGGAGATGGATGGGGGGAGGTGACAGTTTTCTAAGTATATCTTTCCATATAGTTCTGCTTCTTAGAACTATGGTAATATCACACACCCCCAGAATAAAAAGAATCAACCAGGATGTGGAATCAAGACCCCATATGGAATATGAACAGAAACAAATGAAACTAACTATAATAAAATTAAGTAACTACAGTGAAGGGGGTGAGAAAGGAAATAAGCAACTTTGGAGAAGAGGGTTTTGACTACATTGCGTAAGGCTAAAGAACGGCACGCAGTGACACGCTAGTCGGGAAATTCGTTTTTCACATGGGGTGTGGATCAGCGATTCTTTAACACCCTCATGTGTATCCTTGAACGAGCAAATAAGTAAATATAACGTAGATTGTGACAGCCAGGTTTCTCCCTGTCAGACAAAGAGGTTATAGATCAAGAAAAAGAAAAGGATAGAACGAACCCAAGAAAACGACTGGCCAGTAAAGTGTCAAGGTCATGAGAGACAGAGAAAGACCGTCCGAGATTGCAGGAGGCTAAGGAGACGTGACAACAAATGCAATGGGGGATCTTAGGTTGGATCCCTGAGCTGAAAAGGACATTTCTGGGACGACTGGCAAAATTTCAGTAAGATGGAGAGTAGCACTGTATTGATGTAATTTCCCTGGTTTTGATCGCTGTGCTATGGTTTTCAAAGATCAAGGGAAGCAGATGAAGGGTATGTGTGCTTTGTGTATTATTTTTCTAATTCTTTTGTTAAGTCTAAATAAATAAAATCTTAAAAAAAATGATCTGAGCATATTACCGTACTCCATTTTACATTTGAACACACAGTATTTTTATGCTTTTTATACAGGGAACACTGTATTTAGTTCAGATTGGAACTTCAGGGATTTCCACTTCTTTTGAAAAATACTGCTAATGGCCATCCTGCTCATGGGGCTTGAATCATGAAACATTGCACCCACGTCTGTGGGAATTTTTAACTTGTCACATTCACAGGGATTCTACCTACAGGTATACACATCAGACTACCTCTCTGACTTAGTATAGTTGTATGTGAGCGTTCCATATTAAAATACATACTGCCCTTTTGGCTCCCTGAGCAGCGCCAAGGCAGTCGGCAAGAACAAGCGCCTTATGAAAGGCGGCAAAAAGGGAGCCAAGAAGAAAGTGGTTGATCCATTTTCTAAGAAAGATTGGTATGATGTGAAAGCACCAGCTATGTTCAATATTAAGAAATATTGGAAAAACATTAGTCACAAGAACTCAAGGAACCCAAATCGCATCTGATGGCCTCAAGGGTCATGTTTTTGAAGTGAGCCTTGCTGATCTGCAGAATGATGAAGTTGAGTTTAAAAATTCAAGCTAATTACTGAGGATGTTCAGGGCAAAAACTGCCTAATTTCAAGGTCATGGATCTTACCCGTGACAAAATGTGCTCCATGGTCAAAAAATGGCAGACCATGATTGAAGCTCATGTTGATGTCAAGACTACTGATGGTTATTTGCTTTGTCTATTTTGTGTTGGTTTTACTAAAAAAAATCAGATTCGGAAGACCTCTTATGCTCAGCACCAACAGGTCCGTCAAATTTGGAAAAAGATGATAGAAATCATGACCCGAGAGGTACAAACAAATGACTTGAAAGAAGTGGTCAATAAATTGATTCCAGACAGCATTGGAAAAGATATAGAAAAGGCCTGTCAGTCTATATATCCACTCCATGATGTCTTCGTTAAAAAAGTAAAAATGCTGAAGAAGCCCAAGTTTGAATTGGGAAAGCTCATGGAGCTTCATGAAGGTAGTAGTTCTGGAAATGCTACTGGGGATGAGACCGGTGCTAAAGTTGAACGAGCTGATGGATATGAGCCACCAGTCCAAGAATCTGTTTAAAAGTCAGGCATTAATGGTGACAAATAAAAAATCGTATTTGTGGGAAAAAAAATAAAATACATACTAACTCCTTTTTTAATTAATTAATTCAATTAATTTGCTTTTATTCCTTTATATCAGAGAATTTTACTGATTTTTAAAAATTATGCAAGTAGGTTCCATTACCTATTATTTCCAAAATAAGATGAAGGGAAGATGGGTTTTAGCTAGGATGTCTAGGAAACAAAGTTGAATCTTATAGGAGGGGCTCCAGCCAGAGCAGTGAGGGTGGAAAGAAAGGATGTAAGCAACGTGGGGTGACGGGCGGCACCACCCTACCCACCACTTCACTACAAGCCCAGACAGGCAGCAGGTCTCTGAGCAGGAGCATTCGGCCAACACGTGGGACCTCTCCACAAGGGCCACATGGATAGTACATGGAGGGGTGAGAGGAAAGAGAACGTTATCTGTCCACTTCCTTCTCATGTCCCACTTCCCTTCAGTCAAGGTTCACCCTGAGGTGAGTTAACTTGCCCACACTTCTGGGCTGCATTGTCTGGTTCCAGGATGTCTCCCCCAGGAAGCCAGATATCACACTTCTTGTGTTGTTTTATCCAGGTCTATAGGAGGGGCAGCCCAGCATGGGTGCAGTATTGACAGAGAGATAAAGGAGATGGGTGAACATGAGGTTTGTGTCCTAAGAGACATTACAGAAAGTGTCCTGGGTCTGACCCCTCACCATGCTTTGTGTTGTCTGTGTAATGTCTAGTTCCTTCACCAGTTCCTGAGCTCCCCGAGGACAGAGACAAGATCTCTTTTATTCAAGCTGTATCAAAAGCAACATGCTGCGCATAGTGTTTGGCATATACTGGCTTGATCTATATGTAGCTG
Organism: Zalophus californianus; assembly: GCF_009762305.2. Lineage (NCBI taxonomy): Eukaryota > Metazoa > Chordata > Mammalia > Carnivora > Otariidae > Zalophus > Zalophus californianus. The sequence continues at coordinate 126,128,999 of NC_045602.1, forward strand.
TGGAATGAAAAGGTTCATAGTGGTAGGAATTAAAAAGAAGAAAAAACAGGTCATGACATGAATAGCCTTATCGGTCATACCAATGACCAAAAGAGCCTGGGAGTGGTGTGGAACCACTGCAACAATTTCTGTATTAAGAGACATGACTAGATTGGCATTTTAGGGGGATCACTCAGTGTGAACAACAGTCTTCACGTAGGGAAGGGAAGGAGGCAGGCAAACGGAGAGAGTTATTATGATAATCCAGGAGAGAAAAACTGAGGGAGGGGAAGAGGGCATGGAGGACAAAGAACAAATTCAAGAAACATTTACGATGGGGCGCCTGGGTGGCTCAGTCATTAAGCGTCTGCCTTCGGCTCAGGTCATGATCCCAGGGTCCTGGGATCGAGCCCCGCATCGGCCTCCCTGCTCAGTGGGAAGCCTGCTTCTCCCTCTCCCACTCCCCCTGCTTGTGTTCCCTCTCTTGCTGTGTCTCTGTCAAAAAAAATAAATAAAATCTTTTAAAAGAAAAAGAAACGTTTGTGAGACAACATTCGCAAGACTTGATAAGTGGATATAGAAGGTGAGGAAAAGGAGAGCTTGAGCTGGGCCCCATTATCTGGCCTGTCTAACCTTCCAGATAGTAGGGGCCCTGATAGGGAATGAAGAGGAAGAAGCAAACTGAAAAGACTGGAAATGTTATTTCCATTTTGAACATGAGGACTCCAATGGCCTTCTGGACGTGCTTATAGAGATGCTCAGCAAGTCTCAAGCTGAGGTGGAAAAAGACTTCAGAGCATATAAAGCTGCATGTCAAAACCACAAAGGAGATGAAAAAAACCCAGGAAGAATAATGGGCTAGTAATGTAGGGAAGAAGATTCTATAAAAGATATAAAGAGAGCCAAGAGAACCATGTGGATGATATCAGAGATCATCAGAGGTGCATGTCAGGGAGGGGATGGCCATACTGTCAAATGCAACACAGAGTTCAGTGAAGCACAGACTGGAAAATACCCGTTGGGTTTGGAAATATTTAGGCTACTGCTAAGTTTTACCAGTACAGATCCATGGGAGTGTGGGGGCAGGGTGGGCAGATCCAAGACTGCATGAAGTGAGTTGAAGTGAGACCAGCAAGTGAGGAAGTTTTACCCACAGGATAGAAGATGGAATTGTTCCCTCTACAACCTGTTTCAAAAGTAGAGCTGAAAGAAATAGTTACAGGACACTATTTGAGGAATAGGTGACCCATTTATTCTCATTTTTATTCCTGGATCATACAGAAGCATCTGAATGGTGTCTACTCAGAGGACAATGAATTGGTCCCCTCCAATAACTGAGTTTTGCCTGCGTATGAAAGTCACAGGAAACCCACTGCATTTCTTTCACGATGTTCTTGCCAAGACTGGCCCCTGTGTCATTTATTCAAAGATCATCTAAGAAAATGTTTGGATATAAATGACAGGAAAACCATTCAAATAGCCGATGTAAGACCTATCTCATATTGTCTGGGCCCTTCTGGATAAGTCTACAGGAACATATGATTTCTGTATATTTATGTCAATTTTTCTAGGAGTGATCTGATACTCTTTTTCCTGATGCTTTATTTTACATATTTCTACCATTTCATTTGAATGTACACATTACTAGAAATGTCTTTGAAATCCACTGTAAAATGTGGGAACTAAATCCCTAAACAACTTACCTGGGATTTGTTCATTTTCGGATGCTCTTGAGAATGGGCCAGGAGTTGGGATACCAGACCTGGGTAAGGAAGAAGAGGAATATAATCATGAGAGGTCTGGCTAACTCAGCAGCTCTTAGGATTACCTATCAAGAAAATGGTCTTATGACCAATCCGGTGAAGGAATATCCACTTGTCCATTTATAATTCTGAAATGATCACAGACAACTTTTCTTACTCAGTGAATATAAACAATTATATTTTTTTATGGAATTACTGTCAACTTGGGCCTTGGAAAAAATTAAAACTAACCTGAGTGCAATAATAGATTGGATCAATAAAATTCAGGATATACACAGTTTGGAACATGATTCCAGCATTAAAAATAATACTAGGATAACAATACTTATTGGCCCAGAAAATGTTGAAATTATGTCATTTACCTATTTTCCTACTAATATTTTTTAGCCATTTGAGAGCAGAGAATCCAAGAGAAGCTCAGAAAGGAATGCAAGTGCTTTAAGATGTTTGCCTTTTTGTCTGGTCTCCCTCAGATGCAGTTTCACCAGAGGATCTTTTGCTAAGAAACTTGTTTTAACTTAAATGTGGTAGAGGACAGAGCCCTGACCTGGAAACCGAGATGTGAATTCAGTTCTTGGCTATCACTAGCAAACTGCATAACTGGAGAAGATATCTGCCTCCTGAGTCCTAATTTTAAAATAAAGCAAAGTTACACAGTTTTAAAAAAAACCTTCTCTTTACCTCCACTTGTGATTCTACAAGGCGGACATTTGGTGAATCCCAGGTTTTGGTGTTGGACGTGGTTTGAGCAGAAAGAGTGGAGATTACAGGGAATGACACATATGTGCTTGGAAAGTGATGAGAAATTATTTCCTTAGCTATGGCTGGTACCCCTTCCCTCCAGCCCACACCCCCACAAATACTTCAGGGAAGCGTCTTTTCCTGTCCCATCTGCACCCTGCCCTTTCCCTTCTTTTGAAAGTTGAACTAAAAGTTTTGCTGAGCTACAATATCCATGGTCTCTGATATGGTGTTATCATCCAGACTTTGCTCACACTGGAGAGGAAAATTCTGCCCAGTACCTTGAATACGTTCCTTTCAAGGCTTCTTCTGCTTCCACACTGAGATTCTAGGGAGAGGTTTCTGTTCAGGAATATGTTCTCCTAGGTGGGATTTCTGTTCCTGGGGACTGCTGCTTTTTACTTCACAGGAATGGTTTTGTTTCAACCTGGACCTTGGAGCCACATTTCCATTAGCTGGAACCTACACTTGGAGTCCCAAGGGTCAAGTGCCTGGTGAGCTGGACTTTTTCTAGAATCTAATCAGGGCTGCTGAAAAGTGAGACAATGCTTCAGCAGCAGGAAGAGCCTAGAACCCTCATTTTTGCCTTGTGACCTACGGAAAACAAGTCAAACGGTCTATCAAAACATATGGCACAATTGCTTCTTAGGGACACACACAGGACAAGTCACTGTGCCAGAGAAAACTCAATGGGTGTAGGTAGAGGAAGACGCATACTACAAAGATCATGAGACCAGGAGTAAAACAGACCTAGTTTGAAAACTCAATCCATTCACTTTAGCTTTCTGCAAATGACGTTTTTAAACGTGCTCCAACAGGGGAAGTAATGCTGTCCCTACAGCCTAGTTGGGAGGATTGAATGAAATGTCTAAAATTCTTCGTAAAATGATAGCAGGGAATACTCATGCAGCACATACTATATTTTTGGCTTGACCTTCGGATCATTTTACCCCGGAACAACCCTTGTGAGGCAAATATGATCACTATGCTCATTTTACAGGTGAGGAAACATGATTAGTCTAAATAACATGCCCAGGGATGCAGTGCTGTTTTGTGACAGGACCTGATCTGAACCCAAACATACATGCTTTTAAAACTTAAGGCAATGCTGCCGACACCTCCGCCCCGACCGTCTCAAGTCCCTCAATGAACTCTTTCTCGTCCAGTCAATTCCGCACCCCGGCCCTTCCCTTCAACGGCAGCTCGCATCTTTCTCCTAACAAATACTTAGTGTAAAATAACTAACATAATAATAATAGTATTTATTTCTCATCATGAATATTTGTTCACTTCCCTGCTGCCCTCTAGCACTTTTCAACCCAGCCCGGCAGGCTGCAGATCCAAGCGCATCAGCGAAACTTCTGGAATCAGACTTTAGCCATTTGGATGCACAAACCTTTCACCCTCACAAAGCACCTTCTTCAGGCAAAGAAAGGCTGCAGAGAGCGCCCGCCCTGAGGCCTGCGGGACAAGAGGCCAGCCTGGCTCTCGCCGCTCTTCTCCGCGACCAGCGGAAACCCGCTTGGTGACTCCCTCCCGAGGGAGGCGGGGAGAGCTCGCGCCCACCCTCCACGGACCCGGGCCAGCTCCGCCCCGCCCTTCCCTCCGACCCCCGAGGGCCCGGAACCCCCTGCCAGTCCTTCTTCTAACTCGCGGTTGCACCCGCTGCGCTTCCACTTTGCACCAAGTACAGGTGAGCGCGGAACCCGAGCAACTGGAGACTGCAGGACGCGTCCCCGGAAGAACCCTGAGAACGAGAATCGGCGCCAGGCGGAACGCCAGGATCAGCACATGCGCAGAAGCAGCCCCCGGGCCGCCCTTCCAGGGTTCCCCAAGGGGCGGTCGGCGCCTTTTTGAACTACATTTCCCATAAGGCGCCGCGATACCCGCCGCCTGCTTAAGGATTCTTCAAGGAGCGTCTGTTTTGATTACCGGGCTTGATGAATTGCTATGAACCATTAACACAAGAAGAAAAGTTGCCTGTTAACTTCATCGAAGACTATAGCTGAGAAGCGAAGATTACAGACTATGAAATGTCCACCCACATGTTAATGATTCCAAAATCTTTATCTTCCTCCTAAACTTTCCTAAAGAGCACCAGAGCCGTTTATCTTATTCTTTCTACTGTTTTCCCCCTCTGAGCATCAGAAAACACACTGGGGAATAACGCTGCAAACATTCTAAATGCGAGAAAGCCTTCTTTATATCTGAGATCTCGTAGGGGAGCAATCAGAAGAATGTAACCAATACAGGAAAGCCTTCACCTATTTGGGTGGATCCATATAAACATGTTGAATGTGTGAAAGCATTGTGGAATTCAGACATTATCTATCCAAGAATTCACACTGAAAGAAAATTTACCAGTGGGGAGTGTAGTAATAAAAAAAAGTATGATATACTCTTAAATAAAACAATAGGCAAACACATATATGAAGCATAATTTTATCTTTTACATATACATGTTTAGATAAAGATATGCACATTTAAGTAGGTATTCATTTAGATGAAATTTAGAAAGATATGCTCCAAAATTAACAATGGTAATCCGTGGGGTATGAGATTATTTAGGAGGAAGAGGGACCTTCTCTTGTGCATATATATATTTTTTCTATGATTAAGTAAAATGGATGATTTTTCCATTTTGTGTATGAAAGATAGACAAAGTGAAATGGAAATATAAAGGCATTTTTGGCCCATTAAGTTGAATTTCAAGTGTGTGTGTCTGTGTAAAGAGAGAGAATAGAATACACACACACGTACAAATAGATCTTCATTGAGATAAGCCCTGGAATTGAAAATATTAAATGTTCACTACTTATAGGTACAGGTTCAGGTTGATAAGAAATTTTTATTTTTGATGTTAAGTATTTTTCTTTTTAAAAAATTCCTTAATGTCTCAGTAACTTCTGTCTTTCCTCAAATCATTCTTTCTGCCACCTTGCCATCTGCTGTTAACTGGTCATCTCATCTGTGGTGGACATCAGTTGGTTTTCTTGGTCCTCCTTAGATCCATACTACCTTAACATCACTTCATTTTTTCCTCAGGAGAACTACCACACTTCCATTAAGGTCTGCCACATACACATGCATAGGCAAACTGCACAACTCCAGAGGATTCATCCATTTAGATTGCTGAATAGTACCTGCTGAAATTGAGCAGTGCCAAACCTATACAACTGTCAATGGCAGCCATTGAATGATGGGCCAGTAAGTTGCCCGTCCCACTCCTGGCCTAGGTGGAGCCGAGTCTGTCTGATATGGAAGCCTTGAAGCAATTGCCCATTCCTGTTGTATAGATCTCTGGAGTTATCCTGGTTCTGGTTCTTACCAATTCCAACAAATTCCTTTTTTATGTAGCTCTTCAGAGATACTTTGTGTTGCCAACGAAGAACCCCAATAAGTCACAATCCACACCTCAAGCGTTCTTCAAACTGGAAACCAAATCACAGCAGAGGGTCTTGAGTGTTAAAACTAAAGCTAGTCTTTGTTCGTTATCCATCATTTAGTCACCCAACAATTATTTCTGGATACCTGCTATGTGCCAGGCACTGTTCTAGGCTCTGGGAAACAAGAGTGAAAAAGCCCAACACAGTCCCTGCCTTTATGGGATCTGCCTATTCAGAATCTGGTGAGGAAGACCACAATATTTATTAGCCACAACTAGCTATACCATTTCAAATAGCTATAGAATTCCAAATTGTAAGGAGCTCTGTTAGGGAAAAGAATGGAACGCTGTGTGGAAGATATTTTTAAGTAGATAGCATTTATTTTAGGCTTGCGAAGTGCAAGCACTTTCTATGCTTCCTAATGATCACCCGAACAATGCCGCAGCTTAAACCCGACTGTAGGTCCTATTTCACAGATGCGAAAACAAAACCTACACTAAATAGAAAGATATATCATTAATAATTTATAAATATAAATAGGGTCTTTGCCAGGACCTGGAACTTTAAATACTAAAACTGGGGCAGTCCTGGGCAAACACGGACAAGTTGTCGTTCTAATAAATAACTCCGCTAAGGTCACACTTTGGGGAGTGGTGGGGTGAATGCTGACTCCAGATCTAGTTTGACTCCAAAGTTCATGTACACAGTGACCACCCCACAGGTGCCCTCTGATGTGAGCAGTCTGTGGAGAAATGGAGGCGAGCAGGAGAGGCTGAAGGCAGGTCAGCGAGAGGCTGAGGCAATGGTCCAGCAAGAGATAGGAGTGGAGATGAAATCTCCAAACAGTTCGGATCCAAACAGTTACTCCCATCAGTAAAGGTTTGGATCGGAAGGGAGAAGGAGGCAGAAGTGGGATGACTCAAGGGTTTTGGCTCAGGAATGGAGAGGAAGTGATCTGGGGAGGAGGACGATGATTCAAATCGGCCATAGTGCGTGTGTCATCCAGGTAGAAATGCTAGAACACAGCTGGAGAGGAATCTCAGAACTAGAGAATCCTCATGGCTTAGCTTGTCAGAGCCCAGAGATGAGCTGGAGATGAATGCCTCAGGATCAGCCAGGCTTTCTGGGTTGCAAGCAACAGACATTGACTCAGACTAGCATAAGCAAAAAGGGGAACTTTTTAATGAGGATTTTGGGAGATTCCTAGAACCGAGTTAGAACACAGGTGGGAAATAGGGCAGAATGCGTGGCAGGAATCAATGACATCTGGTGGGGATGTCACTGCCACCACTGCGCCCAGACAGTGGATGTCCTGCTGCTGTGGCTGCTTCCATTGCCACTGAATAACGGGTACCACCGTTGCTGTTGCTAGCGTAAATAAAATACTCCTGCCTCCCCCTTGCCCCCTGTGCATTTGTATCAGTTGCTGAAGATTCAAGTCCTGGGCATCTGATTAGCTGAACCCAAGTCACATGGCCCACGCCCCAGGTGCCAAGAGAAAAGAAACGCAAGTGTCTGGCTTTTCAGGTTTCCTTAGTGGGAGAAGGTAGCCTGCCTTCTAGCAAGATTTACACATGGGTGATTTCCCACGTACAGAAAGGATGTTCAGAAGTCAAGGAACCAAAATGAACAGATGATAATAAAATGTGTAGTACAACTTCTGCAGCTCTCATGTGCACCCATGCCATTGTATACATGATGCTCAAAGAAAAGTCCTGCAATGTACACAGTTGTCCAAAAGTGGCCCCCAAAAGTTCTCACAGGGCTGCCTGGGCATTGAGCCAGCTAGGTCATGGAGGGGGAGTGCCTCCTTCTTAGTTTCCATGAGACCAGGGGCCCTCTCCGCAGGAGAAGAGGCTGTACCTTCTCATAGTTCCCAGTGTCCCCAAAGGCAGGTGCAGTGCCCAGACAACTCCTGTGAACCACAGGCATCCCCAATCCCTTCTGCCTGGTGCCCGGGCAGTTTGTCGCTTCCCTTCCTTGATGAGGCTGCTTTCACATGCTCCCCCATAAGAAGGGAGAGTAATAGGTGTGGGATCTCTCCACTGGAACACAGCCTACACTGTGAGTCCAGGAAATCACCCGTGCCCTCATTCCTTTCTGAGGGATAATGGGGGGACGGGGGACCTGCGCATTTTCTTCTCTCCCTGACCCTCAACTTGAACTTTACTATCTACACAATAAATCTTATGTTAACCCGTTCTATGAGATGTCTCTGAATTTCACCTGAGTCTGACAAACGGGGCCCCCGAAGGGACCACCTCACCCTAACAATGCTTTGCCAAGATCTTAGAGCAGTTGGGGCTACCTAGAAAACCCCCTGTCCTCTCCACCCTAGTTTCCATCTCTGACCTGTCTCCCTACCTGTCAATGCTATCTTCTTTGTTCTGGATCCTTTGGTACCTTAAATCCTTCTCTTTTCTTTTTTAAGATTTTATTTATTTCTTTGAGAGAGAGAGAGAGAGCACACAAGCACGAGCAGGGGGAGTGGCAGAAGGAGAGGTAAAAGCAGGTTTCCCACTTAGCAGGGAGCCGGGTGCAGGGTTCCATCCCCGGAGCTCGATCCCGGACCCTGGGATCATGACCTAGCTGAAGGCAGACGCTTAACCAACTGAACCAGCCAGACACCCTAAATCTTTCTTTTTAGAGGAAAAGCTTTTAAGAACTTCCCATCCAGGGTATTAAAGAGGGCACGTTTGGCGTGGAGCACTGAGTGTTATGCACAAACAATGAATCAGGGAACGCTACATCAAAAACTAATGATGTAATGTATGGTGATTAACATAACAATAAAAATTAAAAAAAAAGAACTTCCCATCTACACGGAAGTTTCCGTGTTAACTTCTTCTCCCAAGGAAATGTGCATATCTGGGAAAGACAACACTTAACAACTTCAAATAAACACCAACCGTGGGTTGCTGGCACATGTAGAGAAAAAATGTAAGATTTTTGGGGGGAGGGAATGTCCCAGATTCCCTTCAATGAAAACATGGAGACACTGCCTACAGGTAAGGCTGGTTCCAGGAGTCTTTTTACAGTCCTCCCTCCCTGCACTATGAGGCTGGGTGGTCCTAGAAACCTGGACCCAGGCCACAGGCCCAGAGGACTCACACCCAGTTAGACAAGGCAGGTACATCCAGCACCCACCTGGCTGCCTCCCCGGGTGCATCAGTCAGGATTCCAGTGCCAGGCTGGCCGTGTCCTCACTCCCTCCCCTGTTAGACTGGGAGCTCCAGAGAGCAGGGGCCCTGTTGGCATCATCTCTGTAGTATGTGAAATGCCCTGCATGTAGCAGGGCCTCAACAAAGTCATGTGTCACCATCAGCCTCAGGAGGGAGGCAGCATTTGGTGTTTATGCTGGCGGAAAAAAAAAAAAAAAGCCTCCCTGAATTTTTAGGAAGAGTGCACACAGATTCCCAAGAGACCCCTGGTGATAACTCCTACCCTACTCAATTTCTGCAAATGTTCATCCACCCAGGCTGCCATTAGGCCACAGAGTATTTTTGTGTAAATTATAAAAAGGTGCCTCCCTCTTAGATTTGTATATTTATTAAACTGGAAAATTGTTTTACTAAATATACAAATCTAGGCTGTGATGTGAATGGCGACCCCCTAGGGTTGTGCAGTGTACAACCTGCACACCGCTACTAAACAGCCCTGGACACCATTCCCTCCTCCACCACTCCCTCCTCAGTGGAGATAAAGTAGTGGGTCTTGCCCTCAGGTGTCAGGATCCCCTCCCTGTCTGCACATCACGTTCCCTGGTTGCTTCTAAGAGCCCAGTCTGATCTGGGAACAGTCTTTGATGACACTGTAGTCCACAGGGGTGGCCTCCTGGGGAGGGAGCTGGGCCGCCTGCCAGCACTGAGATAGTCCATGGAAGGCCTCCCGGAAGCACTGAGACATAAGGGCCTAGATGATGGGGTTGACTGCGCTGTTCAGGTAGACGCAAAGGCGGCAGAAGAGAAGGAAGCCACGGTTGAGGTAGGGCGGGCTCAGGAAGGAATTCACCACCACCAGGGGGTTGTAGGGCAGCCACAGCAGAGCAAAAACCAGCACCACCACCGTCAGCATCTTGGTGACCTCCCAGGTAAGACAGGAAAAAAGGGACGCATGGGTGCCGAGGGAGAATCCCAGTTCCCGGCCTCTCTGCGGGATGCAAGAGGAAGAAGCCAAAAGAGCATCCAGGCCTTTGCCAAATGGTGCCCTCACACATGCCCCCCTTCAGCCCCATCCCCAGCTAGAACACTGCTGCGCATCCTTCCAGGCCCTGCTCAAGTCATTTTCACTGGGGGACTCCCTCCCACTGACACACACCAGCCCCCAACTCACCTCTAAAGCCCTTGGACAGGCCACCATTTTTACTGGCAGCAAATTCACGAATCCACGGCCTTCATCATGGCGGAACTTGCAAATTCACGAATCCACGGCCTTCATCATGGCGGAACTTGCAAATTCACGAATCCACTGCCTTCATCATGGCGGATCTTGAGGATTAAAGAATGAATGCAGGTAAAGAACACAGAACAGTGCCAGGCAGGCCCTAAATGCCCTGCAGGGGGATTGCTGTGGCACACACATCTACTGCTACTATTACGAGTGCACGGAGTTCAGAGCCAGAAGCAGCGGGGTTACCATCCTGGTTCCACTGATAACCAGCTGTTTAGCTTGGGTACACCTCCCTGTCCAGCTCAACCCCTTCTCCCCAACATCCCCGGCCACGAGCTCTCTCCCTTGTGGTGCTTTCACTGCACCCCACTCCCCACTCTCCCTCCAGCTCTCCTTCCTGCCTTTGCCCTTGACGGCAAGTCATGCCTCACTTCCCTCACCTTCCAGCCCCCAGCCCCTTTCATCCTTGGCTTGCACTTCCCTAACGGTGGAGATGAAGTAGAGCCTCCTAGAGGTGGTACACTCACTCTGGAAGGTGTTTCAAAAGATCCCTCGTTTTTAAATTCCAGAATGAAAAGGTCACCAGGGGGCATCAGTCAGTGGGAGACAGGGACATCCCTAGTATCCTGGGGAGGACAGCAGCACACCCAGGCCCACCCACACCTCCGGAGTCCTCAGGGACTCCTTCAGAGACCATATCTTGTTGGGGGCGGGGGGCAAAGTGCACTTACTAGAGCTTAAATTGCTTCAGTTGTCTTGGCATTGCGCTGGTTCTGCCCAGAAACCTCTGGATACATAGAATCAGCTCTGAGGAACGCTGGAGAGACAACTTTCTCATCAAGGAGGAAGCTAGCCTGGAATGTTCCTGCATAAGATTGCTTCTCAGAGTCCAGGAGTTTAGTTGCTATGAGTGACCTCTCCAAAGAGGCTCGCCCTGACTAAATCAATAAGCTGCAGGGCTGTAATATTCTCCAGGAACCAGAAATCTCAGGAATTCCCAAGTCAGTCTTGACTCCTGATTTTTACCAAATTCAGATTTAATTCTATTCCATTTTAGGTTCATTTGGGGGATAAATACTGGATACCAGTGTGTGGGCACTGGAGCCAGTTTGCCTGGGTTCAAACCTTGGTTCTGACACTTACCGATTCTGTCACCTGGGGCAGCTCCTCTGTGACTCAGTTTCCTCATTTGTCAAACTGAGATGGTAACCGTACATACATCATGGAGTTGTTACAAAAACTCAATATGCTAACTTGTGTAAAGCATTTAGACTAGTGCCTGGCACATAGCAAATCCCAATAATTGTTGACTATTATTATTTGCAGTAGTATTCTCCACCTTGCTCTCTTAGACGTTCTGCTTTCATTCCATACCTCTCCCCTCTTGCCGTGGTACATGGCGTTCTGCAAGAGCTCTCTTGGGCATCAAAGAATGCTCAGTCTTTAGACTGCCCACTGTCAAAAAAGACATCGATGCTCCAAAAAAACAGTAATAATAGGTACCCTACATTGAACTCTTACTATGTGCCAGATTCATAATATCTGCTACCATCCACTGAGGTAGATGAGCACTATAATTATATAATGACTTCACATCAAGGCTCAGGGTTGAAAATCAAGGCTCAGAGAGGTGAAGTGACTTACCCAAGGCTACACAGCAAGGCATTAACAAAGCTGGGGGCTAGAAAGATCCCGGTCTGGAAGACTATTTTCACCAGCAGAAGTCTCACCTAAAGCATAGGCCAGGTGGGAGCTTGAACCTAGCCCTTTTAGGCTGCGTGGGAAAGTGGTAAACAGAGAAGTAAATAATTGCTGGGAGGCTAGGAGGGGCATTGGTCGGGAGCCTAAGGTGGTGTTAAGCCTACAGCCAGAGTGAACTTTCCACACCTGCTCAGCTTGGGTCCTGCCCCCTTTCCTCTAAAACCCACCTGGAGCTAACATGCCTGCAAGCAGGGGCAGTTTGGGGAGGCTGGAAGAGCCCCCCAACAGTGCACCCACCCCAGGAGGAAGGGAGATGGCACAGATGGTCCTCGCCTGGCTCAAGAGTGACTCAGCAGGGGCGAGGTGTCCTCCCCCCTCTCTCGCCAGCTGAGGATAAAGGACCAGTTGGGCTTTGGGAGCTCTCCTCCCACCCGCACCCCTTGAATACCCTTAGGAGGCCACACTGCTGGAGTGTGGGTGGAGGATATAAGGAGTCTGGACACTTGGGTTCTCGCCCCAGTTTCCTCCATGGGTCACCTTCTCACTCCCTTGTCCCCTCTGAGCCTGTTTCTTTATCCATTAAAATAGGTGTGAAACCTCCCAAATAGGGGTAATAGCAGGAATGATCAAAGAATCAGGCACACAGTAAGTGCTCCATAAGTCCTGGGTCTCTCCTGACCTCACTACCACCCATCCCTCTCCTAGGCTGGCTGGCTCTCCGAGTCCATGCAGGCAGCTTTAGGGTCAGATGTGGTAAGGACTTGGGAAAGTCACTTCTCCTCTCTGAGTTTCTGTTTCCCCATCATTAGGAGAGTACCACCAGGGCTGTGGCGCTGGTTGTGAAAGTTTAGTAATAACCAATCTTAATTGAACATTTAGTTTGTGACATGGCTTCACAGGGGCTAAAGGCTTCATTCACATGGTTAATCCCATTTCTCACCACTCAATGTGGTGGGCGCTGTCATTACCCCATAGAGCAGAAGAGGAAACTGAGGCTCAGAAAGGCAGAAGTGATAGCTCCAAAATCAAGCCTAGTAAGTGGCACGACAGGGATTGACACTTGAGGAGTTTGACTCCAAAAGGGCCCAAGCTTCCATCCGTCCATCTGCTGGCTCAGCACAGCGGTCCCAATGAAGACCGAGGTCCCCACCTGCTTCCCGGAGTTGAGGGCGCCTCTCTTGCCGCTGGAGGAGAAGCGCCGCTGGCCAGCCGGGGGGCCCTGGTGCGCAGAGCCCGAGTGACCCCGGTCGCCAGGAGGCAGCGGCCCCACAAAGAGGACGCGCGCTATGAGCACGTAGAACGGGGTGGCCAGGCCCAGGGGCAGCGCATAGAAGAGCGCGAAGTCCAGGAAGTAGATGGGCGGGTAGAGAGAGCGCGACACGCGGTAGCCGCACTGCACCTGCACGCCGTCGGCGTAGGCGGTCTCGCGTGTGTCCACCAGGAAGAGCCAGAGCCAGAGCACGCAGTAGGCGCTGGTGCCCAGCCACACCGATGCCGCGATGCGCTTGGCCCGCGCCACCGGGCACAGAATTTGGGCGCGCAGCGGGTGGCGGATGGCGAGGTAGCGCTCCACGGTGAACGCGGTGATGGAGCCTGTGGACGCGTTGATGCCCACGTACTGCAGATAGGTGACGCCCAGGCAGCCTGCGTGGCCGAAGACCCAAGACCGGGCGGACGCCGCCTCGGCTACGGTGGGCACTCCCGCCACCAGGAGCACCAGCAGGTCCGCGGCGGCCAGGCTCACCAAGTAACAGTTGGTGGGTGTGACCATGTGGCGGCTCCGGAGCACCACCAGGATCGCCGTAGCGTTGCCCGCCACACCCACGGCGCACACGAGGGGCACCAGGGTCAACGTCACCGCTTGTACAGCTAGCGGAGGCCAGGGCATGGTGCCCAGGCCCGACGCGACCGCGCGCTCAGAGTGCTCGGTGTGGTTCTCCATGCGCTTGGGTCCGCACTGCACCCCGAAGGCAGTGGCGAGTTGGGGGAAGTACCCCCACTGCAGAGGTGCCTTCTCGGGATCTGGAGACGCTCTCCGTGCGGGAAGTTGGGGGTCCGGCAGCTGCCTCCTGCTGAACAGGTTGCTCCAGCTCCGTGCAGGGTCTCACTGTCGCCGCGTAGGAGGCTGGGGACTCGGAGGAGTCAGGAGCAGGAACCGGGAGATAGGCGCGTGCTGCTCAGTTTCCAAGACGCCTTTTAAGTCTAAGTTGGCGCGATCTTTCCCGGGGTGAGGTTTACTGCAGGGATGCGTTGTAGACTGTAGCGTGGAGCTCCAGGAGGGCCCTGGGCGCGCAGATGCTGCCCCCCTACAGACCGGCTGCTGGCGCTCTCTCAGGTCTTACCTCCCCTCTCTAGGTTCGCGGGGCTCAGGACTCTGATCTGGGGTGTCCGGTCAAGGAGGCACGGTGCGTGGTGTGGGGTCTCCGCCTCGCTAGCCTTTCTCTTTGCTCTGCTTTCCGCGACCACCCGGGCGGGCTCCTCTGCGGGAGTTAGCGTGTTTCTCCCCTGATACCGCTTAGCTGATTCTGGTTGACCCGGTCCGGCACCCGTTCTTTCCCACCGGCTCCTGCACCGCACCCTGGGCACTTGCGGTCAGGTGGGGGGATGCAGGGTGCGGTGGGGAAGGGATGCTAAAGGCAGCAGTGGTACGGGGAGCCCTGCTTGCACGCCAGTTTCTCTCGTCTACAGGGGCGGCTCCGCGGGGCAATGGGGGAGGAGTCGGCCACCCGCTGGCTTCTGTTCTCAATCCAGAAATCCTATCTTGTTTTCACTGGCAGAAACCTCAGCCCTGCTATTGACAAATGGCCATCCGAGCCGAGGCCCAGAGCTGCTGGGAAACGGAAGGTATTTGCCCATCTGGACTTGGGTTGGTCCTGTCTCCTAAACTCGCATCTCCTTGTTACTTTTCGCTTTCTCCTGCTAACCTCTCCCAGTCTTCTTTTCTTCCTCCTGCAGAAGATCAGGAAATTGGAAATTCTTGGCAGGTGTGCCCCGCCCCCAGAAGGATCTCTCCTGTTCTAAGACTCTGCCATTCACAAGGCACAAACCAGTGAGAAATCTTTATAGCTCCGTGTCTGCTACAGAGAAGGCGCCTCATGGTAGTTAAGTGAAGGAAAGAACTTGTTTCTTCACCAGAGAAAGCTTCCTGAAGGTGAGATCCACTGAACTTCATAAAAAGCATAAAGGCTGCTTTCTAGGAAGCCCAGCTCTGTACCTGCGCCAAGCAGATGCTGTGGAATTGTTTGCCGCTTCCGATCCATCAATTATGCTCTATAAAAATTATTTTTCATCTGTGAGATGGGCTAATAATGATAGAACTCATCTGGGAGTGTCCTTGGAAGGCTTACATGAGGGACAAAGGAAAAATGTACGCAAAGTGCTTAGCTGTGCTCCACAAGGGGGTGAATGTATTAGTGATGACAGTGATGATCTATCCCTCCCCGCCCCCCTCCACCCACTCAGTCTACAGATCTGATAAATGGACAAAAATAAATGTTGGGGAACTTGGCAGGGCAGTTTCTTGGGGGCACAAGCCAGGGTCCAGGACATCCCTGACATGGCCACGGAGTCCCCATTCTTATGCCCCCCCCATACCATACCACTTCTCTGCCCTATACCCTTCTCTGGGATCCTCAGCAAGAACAATAGCAAAGCATCCGACTCAGAGCCAAACACCATGCTATATTCATTATCTCTATTTTCCCTAGCCCTGGCTGGGCAGGTACTCTTGGCCCCATTTTATAGATGAGGAAATTGAGGCCCAGAGGGGAATGATTTCTAATGTCATGCAGACCAGGGCCAAGCAGGAAGCAGAACCCCAACACTCTCCTTGTCCCCACCCCAACCCCAGCTGTCCCTTACTCAGCTCTTTCCAAGGCACCAAATGCCAGTTAAGCCCAGGTTCCTCCTCCCCAGTCTTTCCTCCTCCACCCTGAGTGTGGTCCAGAGCAATCCTTTTAGCCATATTAAATGCAAGCAGCTCCTTGGGCTTCTCTCCCTCTAAGCCTGCCAACTCAGCTCTCTCCCCTGCCTAATTGAGCTGTTCACTTGCCAGCAACAAAGGGCAGTACTTGGCAATGAACTAAGTACATCTCAAGTGGCATTCTTTATTTTCCCATACCCTACCTCATCCCTAGTCTTCCTCATCTTAGTAAAGGCATCTTGGTAATGCCACCGGCTGCTAAAACCTCCACCCCTTTGTTAAAACCAAATATTCAGGAATTACGTCTCTTTCTCCCTCACTGCTGGCATCCAGTACTTAAGGAAGTCCCTCAGTTCTACCTCCAAAACATACCTCAAATTAATGCACCTTTCACCACTGTGCCCTGGACTGGCACTTTCCTCCATCCCGAACCTCTTGATAGGACAACTGCAGTCGCTTCCCAGGTTCTCTGCTACATTCTTGCTCTTCACTCTATGGCCCATTCTTCATACAGTATCAAGTGATCTCTTAAAAATGTAAGCCACTCTCCTGCTGACACCCTTCAATGGCATTGTTTTGCACTTGAAATGAATCCAAACTCTTTCCGCAAGCCCCAGAATGCCCTGCAGGATGCGGCCCCTCCCCACCTCCCCCTCTTACTCATGATGCCTTAGCTAGACCCTCCGTCCTTTTATCTGTTTAACATGGTGTGATGGTTGGATAGTGTCCCCCCAAAGTTCACATCTACCCAGAACCCCGAAAGTGACCTTATTTGGACATAGGGTCTTTGCATGTGTCATTAGTGAAGATGAGGTCATCCTGGATTAGGGTGGCCCTAAATCCAATGTCTGATGTCATCATAAGAGAAAGGAGAGGGAGATTCAGGCACAGAGGAGAAGCCATAGGAAGACAGAGGCAGAGATTGGAGCGCGGCAGCTACGGGCCGGGGAAGAAGCTGGGGAGAGGCAGGGGAACGTTCTTCCCTTGAGCCTGCAGAAGAGCATGGCCTTGTGGACACCGAGGCTGCTGACTTCCAGCCTCCAGAAACTGTGAGAGAATAAACTTCTGTCATTTTAAGCCCCCTGGTTTGTGGTGCTTTGTGGCAGTGGTCTGGGAAAGCTAATGCACATGGCAAGCACCTTCCTGCCTTGGAGCCTTTGTCCTTTGTACTCTGTGCACGATTTCCTTCAGCTCAGTGCCCAGCCCAGATGCCCCCAGTCATGGGTATGTGATTCCTAGGGTGGGAGGGAGGGTGATGCTGGCTGGTGGGGTAGTAGAGGCTCTGCTCGCTCAGTCACTCAATGAACACCCACAGAGCACCTGCTCCCTGCTGGGTGCTGGGGATACGGCAAAGAACAAGATAGCCACTGACTTGTTCACTCACACATTCATTCGTTTACTACTCATGCATTCATTCATTCAACACATATTGCTGTGGGCCTAGACACATTGTGGAAGTTTCTAATAATGGTCCAGATTGTTTGTCATTGCTTCCATGGGAGGTGGGGTCTGTGGTCCCTTCCCTTGGATCTAGGCGGACTTGTGACTTCTTCAACAAATAGGGCATGGCAGAAGCAATGCTGTGTGACTCTGAGACTAGGTCCTAAAAGGCCACCAGTTTCTACTCGATTCTCTTGAAACACTCATTCTTGGATGCTTGCTTTGGGGACGCTCCTTCTTGGTACCCAGATGCTACAAGAAGTTCAAGCCACAAAAGCAGCCATGTATAAGTACTTTGGTCAACAGTTCAGACATGATATCTCAGCTCAGCTATAAGACATGTCGGTGAAAAAACCCCCAGATTCCAGCCCCCAGGCGCTTGAATCACTGCTCGCTGAGGCCCAAGACATTGTGGAGCAAAGACATCCATCCCCACCATCCCGTTTCACTTCCTAACACAACCCATGAGCATTATATCACGGGTGGTTGGTTTTTGTCACTAAGTTCAGGGTGGTTGTTACATAACAATAGATAACAGTGGGACACCTGTGGATCATGACTGTCAGCAATTGTCAGGAAGCAAAGACTATCAACGTTGGAAGCGAAACCCATTCAACTGATTTTGTGTTAAGGACTGATCTGGGTCCTGGGAACGAAAGGCCAGCCCTGTGAATTAGGCGGAGTGGGCATGAGGGTTCCCATTTTACAGATGAATAAACAGAGGTGGAGGGATGAAAAGAGATGAAGTGATCTACTTGGTGTCCCACAAACAACAAGGGGTGAAGTACGTATTGGAACCACATCTGTGCAGTAAAACCCTCCGCTGGACTCTGTCCTTTGGGAGGCACTTCCGTTAGGAGACAGCTGTGAACACAAACGACTCGGCGCCTGGCCTCCCAGCACTTAAGGTCCAGTAAGGGAGGAAGGCAGCAAACAAAGAGACCATTAGACTTGCCGTAAGAGTTTTGGAGGTGGTATAGCGGTGCGTATTGGAGAGCCAGATGCAGTCTGCGGTGAGGGCGGGGTACGGAATTCTAGGACTGCCTCCCCAAGAAAGTGACATGTCAGCAGAGCCGCTGGGACCCTCGTTCTGTTGGCCCAACATTAATTCTGTCCCAAACAATTAACTTAAGCTACCAGTTTTCCTTTTTGCCCAGTACCCACAAAAAATACATTTCAGATAGCACCCCAGGACACACACACACACACACACACACACACACACCTGAAACAAGGTCTACAAACTCGTGCTTAATGCTTACCATGAGCAATGTATGCTGTTCTTTCTTTCTTTTTTTTTTTTAAGATTTTATTTATTTATTTGAGAGACAGAGAGAATGAGAGAGAAAGCACATGAGATGGGGGGAGGGTCAGAGGGAGAAGCAGACTCCCTGCTGAGCAGGGAGCCCGATGCGGGACTCGATCCAGGGACTCCAGGATCATGACCTGAGCCGAAGGCAGTCGCTTAACCAACTGAGCCACCCAGGCGCCCAATGCTGTTCTTTCTCTATTCTATTACATTTTTTTGTTGTTTAGAAATACTGGTTACACTCTGCTAATTTGGTTCCTGATCCACAGTGGTGATCCACGGTTTGGAAAACATCTCACCCAGCCTTCGTAATCCCAACCGCTTTACCCGTGATTGGGCTGGAATAGCAAGTGACTAATTCCAGTTAATGAGTCATGAGTGGCTGTTGCTGGGGGGCTTCTGGGAAGGTTATATGCTTATATAACCAGTCCTAGAGGGAGGGAGAGGGAGAGAGGGAAAGAGACAGATCCTACACAAACACACACAGCCCCGAGGGAGTGCCTCCTGAAATTTTGGGCTCTAGCTGCTTTCTCCCCTGATCTGCCTCCTGACCTTGGGTGGGGGAAATAGGGAGCACCATCCACACCACTCTCAGGGAAGGGCTCCCAGGTGGAGTCTGCTCCCAACACCTCCGGGGCAGCTCCAGAGGAAGCAGGTTGGGTGACTTTGGCCGCAAGTGCCTGGGACCTGGCACTGACCACCCAGGAATCATCACAGATGTACACAAAACCCTCTGCAGCCAGATGGTGGCCGTGCTGTCACCAGGAGGAAACACTTTCCCTGTCCTGTGATGACCAGGACAGGGAAAGGGTGAGGACCGGGCATGGGTCTGTGGGCGGGCAGCTCCACAGAGCACTTCCAGCCCCCGGCTTCCTTCAGATGGAGAGTGAAGAGGTGATGGGGTGCCACCAAGTCACCCTGTCCTCAGTGAGAGAGCTGAGAGCTGCATGTAGCTCTGGCTGATTCAAAATAACATTGCCATGCTGTAGAGATTATTGCCATTTCTCCTTCCCCTTCTTCTTGGAGTAGCATCCAGAGAATGCAGCCTCCTCCTCCAGGTCCTTCCCAGATGAAATCAGAATCGCTCGTGCTCTTTGAAAGCCGAAGGCTTCACCTGGCTCCTCGTGTTCCACGGCCGCAGATTATGTTTTCCGAGGGTGCTCCAGGGAGGTGGCCCACGTGCTCTTTTGCAATGTGACCTGGCCACTTCTGGTCAAGAGGTGGGGGTCCATTTCTCCACTCCCTGGAGTCTGGGTGGGCTCTGTGACTCTTTTGGCAGAAGTGACACTCACCCATTGCACGGGTAACCCCTAACTGGCCTAGCAGCTTCTGCTTCCCGCCTCTCTGAGTCCCAAGTTGCTGGTAAGATGTTCAGGCTGCTCTGTCCAGGCCACGTAAGGAGCACTGTGGCCCCAGACATTGAGTGGAGAGGCCACTGTGGATGGCCAGTCCAGTGGAGCCTTCAAAGGACCCCAGCCCCTGTCCCCCTCCACCTGTACTGATACAAGAGACTGCATGCAGGAACCACCCAGCTGAGCCCAGTCAACCCACAGAACGGTGTGAGATAGTAATAAATCTTTGTTTTAGGTCCCTACTTTGGGGGTGGTTTGCTCCACAGCAATAGATAACCAAGAGCACCCACCCTACAACAAGGTGAGTGTAATAGAAGAGATTAGAACTCAGGGACTCTCTTTCCCAATTTAGAGATATTTTGATTTTGTTTTCCTTCCCCTTCATAATGGAGCCAGCAAGCGCTAGAGTGGGGATTGGAACTCAGCACTTGAACTCCTTTCCAGGGTCACGTCGGCATTTCCAGGTGGGCAGTGAGAGGGAGCAGTAGGGGACATGGCCTTCTCCATACCTGGAAACTTACTCTCTTGGCGCTCATCCCCAGGATGGGCCTGTGACAGCCAGCAGAGGGCGTCTGATACTGCCAAGTTTCTTAAGGTCTTTGACAACATGACCCCAGGGCCTGGGTCAAGGGAAATTAGCACTCCCCTTTCCCCATCTCTCTTCTTTGAAGTCATAGAATCTTTCTTGGGTAAGAGAAAAGTCAACGTTAATATTTATGACTCTGGGAAAATCCCATAGTCCTCTCTGAACCTCAGGTTTCTCATCTGTAAAATGGGCATAATAATGATCCCTTTGCCTGCATCACAGGGCTCTTGAGATAGAAGCGGGGAGCAGGTACCATCACGCAGAGGTTCCAGCTGCATGTTTTTCAGTCTCAAGACCAAAGAGTAAACGGATCCTGAGGCTAAGTGTGGGATTGTCAGCAGGGCTGGAATTAGCCTTTTTTCTGTACTTTTAGACCTGGCACCCAACAGGTAATCTGGTGATGGGTTCCAGAAAAGAGTCTGGGCCTCAGAGAAACTAACAACCTCTCCATCCTCTTTTCTGTCCTTCAGAAATATCAGATTTGTCCCTACCTCAGTGCCTTTGTACTTACAATTTCTCTGGCCTGGAATGTTCCTTCCCTTTCTCTTTGCTCACCTGGCTCCTGCTCATCCTGTCATCTCCATTCAAATGACATCTCCTTAGAGAGGTCTCCCCTGGCCACCCCATCTCTACGTGAAATTATCTTGTTTATTTATTAACTTGTTTCTAGAATGTAAGCTCCATGAGGAGCTTGTGTGTCCCTTTCACCACTCTACCACCAGAGCCCAGCACAGGGCTTGTCATGTAGGACGTGCTCGGTAAATATTTGTTGAGTACATGAATGAAATGTCGGTGAGAACTAAGGACGTATAAAAATGGAGCTGGACGCTTCTTCCATGCGTCTCTCACATGGAGTGAGGAAAGTTCTGTTACTCCCCTTGAAAGGAAAAGAAAAATGAAGTGCAGGGGGACTTAGCGATTTGTTTGATGTCACACGGCTACTAACTGGTGGAATCAGAACGGAAACATAGATCTTTCTGACGTCCAGGTGTCTGTTCTTTCCCGTATGTCCCACTTGCATCCCCTGGGCACTAGGGGTACCCATAAAGGTTGCTGGTGTCCCACCGTGAGCACCCGTACCTGAAGGCATGCCCCCCTCAGCCCAAGTAGGAGGTAGGCTGGAGGCTCCAAGGGAAGGAGCAGCCCTCAGCCAGCGACAGCTGACAGCAGAGGAGACATACCCAGACTTCCTCGGGGTGGGGGTAGGGGAGACCCTGAGGTGTGTTCTTCACCATCTTCCAGAAGTTCTGCAGCAGCCATATCTGCCTAGTGATGCACCTGAATCGGCTTCTTTCCCTTTCTTCTCTAGCTTCCCCACGCCCCTACTGGTGCTTCTTGGGATCACCTCCCAAATACATCACTACACTTAAATCCCTATCTCAGCCTTGGCTTCGTCCCAGCAGTATTGCTGCCTAACAAATTACCACACATGAAGTGGCTTAAAACAACACACATTTCTGATCTCATGGTTTTTGTGGGTCAGGAGGCTGTATATGGATCCTCTGACTTCTCTGCTTCAGAGTCTCTGACAGGTTACAATCGAGGTATGGGCGGTGGCTGGAGCCTCACCTGAAGACCCAAGGATCTTCTCACTGCTGTCAGAGTTGGGGCCTGTTGGACTGAAGGCCTCAGTTTCCAGCTGGCTATCGCCAGAGGTCACCCTCAGATCCTTCTATCTGGGCCTCTCCAACACGGCAGCTTGCTTCATCGAAGCAGGCAAGCCGAGAAGGCAAGAGAGAGAACCCGCTAGCAAGATGGGAATTGCAGTCTCAGGGAATCTGATCACAGAAATGAGCCCCCACCACTTTTACCATATTCTGTTAGCTGGAAGCAAGTTCCAGGGGAGAATCACACAAGGGTATGAATGCCATGATTCACTGGGAGTCATTGGGGGCCATCTTGGATGTCTGTCTGTCATACCAGCTAGCATGCACCTAAAAGCTACAACCTCATTAATAAGTTATTAAGTAGGTTGCCATGTAATTCGGCAAGTTCTACATCTAGTCAAGGAAACTTTCTGACCTTGAGGTCAGAAAGGAGGCACGGCCAAGGATGTCCATGGCAGCGTTGTTTACAGTAACAAAAATTGGAAACCACCTGATCATCTACCAGAGGGGGAAATGCTAAACAATTCATTGGCATATCAATGCCATCCAACGATGAGAAAGAATGAGGGAGGGCCGAGACATATTGCTGAATGAAAACACAGGCTGCAGAACTATACATACCACAATGTGCCACCCAGAACAACACACAACCTTATATATTTCCATGTTCTATTTACATATATTTACATGTGTAGACAAATATCCGAATGGTACCCTCCCAACTGATAATAGTGGTTGTGTCTATGGGGTAGGGAGGCAGATATACGTGTGGTGGTCGAAGGGGACATTACTCTTATTTGTTAAGATCATAGGCTCTGGAAGCCAGACCACCTGGATTTAAGTTCTGGCTCTGCAGCTTATTAACTGTGTGACTTTGGGCAAAACCCTTAACCTCTCTGAATCTCTATTTCGTCACCTCTAAAACGAGAAGAATAATACCATCTATCTCGTCTACTTTTGTGAGGTTTATTTTTCTTTAAAGACTTGTTTATTTACTTATTTAGAGAGAGAGAGAAAGTGTAAGCAGGGGGAGGGGCAGAGGGAGAGAGAGAAGCTCAAGCAGACATGGAGCATGGAGCACAGAGCCCAATGCGGGGCTCGATCCCAGAACCCTGAGATCACTACCTGAGCTGAAACCAAGAGTCAGGCGCTTAACCGACTGCCACACCCAGGTGCCCCCTTTTGTGAGGTTTAAATAAGATGATGTGCATAAAGCTTTCAGAGAGTTTGGGGCACATCTAACGGTGTTCTAGAGCCAGCCCACACCAGCTCCGGAGAGCAAATTGTGGGCCTCTCTGCCCCACTCCCAGGACACTCCCAGCACATCACAGGCACCCAACAAACACTAGCTGTTATTATCTTCTCTGCTCTAATTTTCGTAAGGACAAGGATTCACGTGTTACTTGTGCAATTTAAGAAAATGCGTGGGCGAGTCACTGCCTAAACAAGCCACAAGGCAGCTCTGTGGGAAAGGGAGCTGGGGGTGGGACTGGGTGTTGGGTGAGGCCGGTGATGGCCCTCGGGGACGAGCGCAAACACCTTTGGGGAGCGGGTGGAGAGGCAGCGGGAGTGTGGGTCCACTCCACGCAGCTGGTGACTCACACGCAGTGGCTGCTTAAGTTGAAACACTTGGCCTGGGAATATACCTCTTCCTGCTTTGTGGCTTTCCCTTTGGCTACCAGTCTGGCCCAAAGCAGGCAGCTCCCAGTACCTACCCATTCCCTTCTGCCAGCCCCAAATCTTCAGGAAGGAGCCGAGAACAGAGAGTGCACAGTCCTACCCTCCAGAGACCCGGTCATTGAACGGATTTTTACTGAGTGCTTACTCTGTACCCGGCACTGCTTCAGGTACTGGAGATACCTGTAGAGGACCAGACACTTAGTATGGAGTTTACATTCTTGCGGGGACCATATGAAACACACAGCAAGTAACAAAGAGACAGCTAAATCTATAAATGCATACGTAAGCTGATAAAGGATATTGATAAGTGTATTTACAGAGGCTAGGTAACAACTTGATATGATAGATCAGGGGTCAGCAAACATTTTAGTTAAAGAGCCAGATAGTAAATATTTCAGATTTTTGTGGGCCACGCAGTCCCTTGTCTCAACTACTCAAATCTGCCATCAGAGACAATACTTTAATGGGCGTGACAATGTTCCAGTAAAATTCTGCTCATAAAACCAGGCAGCAGGCCAGACTTGGCTCACAGATTGAAGCTTGTCCACTCCTGAGATGGAGTGAAACTGGCTGGGATGGGACAATATGAGGTAGGGTGGTCAGAGAAGGCTTCTCTGAGGAGGTGACATTTGAGCTAATCCCTAAGGGATGCAAAGAAGCTCTCCATGCCAAGACTTGAAGGAAGTGTGTTCCAGGATGTGGGAACAGCAAGAGCATTGCCCCAAGGGGCAAACCAGCCTGGTGCTTCTGAGCACGTTAAGCCCATGCAGCCTGGGCGTAGTGAGTGAGGGAGAGGTTGGCTTGAGCAGGGCTTTGCGACCCAGGGCACATCATCAGTCAGGGTCCTGGCAGGAAAGAGATGGTAGTCTTAAAGGGGAAACGAGAGTTTAATGAAGGTACAGAGATGGGGACTTGGTAAAGGGAAGGATGGTGAGGCTCTCAGAAACTAGCACCCTTGGAAGCTGTACCGTTCTAGAACCCAGGGACATCTACAGCCACCATCAGGGGACCACCCAGCCAGACAGGTGCTGTGGCTGCTGGTAATGGAATGTGGCCTCTGCCAAGTAGCCCAGAGGGCTGCAGGAACAAATATCCTGACATCTCTCTCCTCTCCCACTTTGGCTCGCCTGCCAGTGCCTCCCACTGGCTGAGCCCGACTAGAAGTCAGAGGCCAGGGGGGCCAGGGTGATACAATTCACGGAGGTACAAATTCCTGGGAAAGAGAAGGGCAGAGAATGATCTGGAGGGGACAACAGGGAATACCAAGCCCACAGGGGAGAGAGCTGGGGTTTTACTAGAACTTCGATGGGGACGCAGTCGCCAGATAAGATATGGATTACTCAGTTCCATTTGACTTTCAGATAAGCAACAAATATAGGTTTAGGGTAAGTATGTTTAGTATAAGAATGTCCCAAGGACGTACTTAGACTAAACCCGTGCTTGTTATCTATCTGAAATTCAAATGGAACCGGGTGTCGTGTATTTTTATTTGCTAAACCCTGGTGACCCTGGATGGGAGATCCCCAGAGGACTTGGAAACAAAAGAGTAACATAATCTAATTCAGGATTTAATACATACTTCGCTTATAAAATCAAGAAAATTTTAGATGGCTAAATGTAAGAGGATTCAGGGCACATATTTTATAAGTTCCGGGAGCATTTAGACACATTCACCACGTGGAGTTTCCATCCACCAGGCAAAGCAGTGGATGCAGATGAGAGCCCGGGCTGACCCCCAACTGGCCAGGAGGAACCTCCAGTTGTCTCTGCACTTGCTTGTCTTCACTGTGCCGAGGCCTTTCCTGCTTCTGGAAGCCTCTTATGCCCAATATCGGCATGCCTTCCTTTCCACACCCCCACGTGGAAAGGAGGTCACATGGGTTGTTATGACGCAGTCATTATGCAGGTGTGGAAACTGAGGCTCAGAGAGGTGAAGCAATCTACCCAAGGTCACACAGCAAGGCAGCAGGAGGACCACGGTGTGTGCGGCTCCCAAGCTCTTCCCCCTCCGCCCTACTGCTCTCTGTTCTTCCCAGTGACCAGCATGCCGGAGGCCTGTCTATCCGCGCTGGGTGGGTGCTGACAGACCCGGGTCTCGGGAGCAGGACGGGGCCTCCAGGGGCAGCCGCCGGCCTCCGTGCCTGCTGTATCTGCGCTGGAGCCGGGCGTGCAGGTGGCGGACCCTCCTAGCCTCCTGGGCGGAGAAGAAGGAGGCGGCGATGGTGTGCCGCAGGCGCCGGGCGTAGGTTTCCAGCAGGATGGTGGCGCCAGCCGCCAGCTGCAGGGCCCCAGCGGCCAGGGGCGCGGCCGTGTGGGGGCGCCGGGCGGGCAGCAGTGGGCAGCCCGGGGAGGTGAAGCGGAGCTCCCACTGGAAGGACTTGTGAGCAGACAGGAAAGGGCTCTCCGGAGGCGGCTGGTTGAAGAGGAAGGGGATGAAGCCCAGGACCGTGTATGTGGCCTTCAAAGGGGGGAAAAAGGCCAAGTGAACAGAGAGACGCTGCCTCCATTCCCCGCCCCCCAGCACTCGCGGCCGCTTGCCCCTTTCTGTAAGATGGGCACAGAAGTAACCCAGCCTCCTGCCTCCTGGGCACCGAGGAGTAGCAAATGACATCAGGAGTCTGAAGCAGGCTTTGTGACAAACAAAAAGCACCGTACTATTACGTTCGGAACAGAACGCTTTAGAGAAAACAAACGGGTGCTACGGGCATTTACTCTTTGCTAAGCCCTTAGTGAATACTTTAGATGTCTTTTTCATCAAATGCACACGATCCTCTGAGGTTGAGCCCAGAATGAGCCTCACTGAAAAGATGGGAAGCCTAAGGTCACACAATGATGTGGCCCGCCCCGGGGGTCAGTCCCAGCCAAGGTGGGTCCCAACATCCTGCTCCTAAGAATTAGGCTCTACAATTCCCTTGGGGTATATAGGAGCAGGTGTAGGGAGGCAGGGAGGTCAGAGGTTAACAATTCAAACTTTGGAGCCAGACTTCTTGGGTTGGATCCTTGGTTCTGCCCAGGGCGCACTTCTCCGCCAGGCTCAGGGCAGGGGGCTCACAGAAGTATTTTATTCTCTTTTAAAATCAGAATAAAAACAAACTTTTAAGTTCACTTCATAGATCACACTGTCCCTCATGCAACTATCAAGAGCAGCCAGGGGCCAATACCTAAACAAATGACACGGCTATGTTCTAATAAAACTTAATTTACAAAACCAGGAAGCCCGAAGGGTTTGGCCCCGGGGAACATAGTTGGTAGACTCCTGATCTAGATCATTCGTAAGCCCTCCGCCAGTCTGATACATACAGCTGTGAGCTGTTCATGATAGCCACCACTGATTGGACGTCGCCTGTGTGGCATGGAGCTCCCTGCATACTTTTACAGAGGACTACATGTTAAGACTCACAATAACCCGGCAGGGTGAGGAGGATGGATCCAGTTTGTACAAGTGACGAAAATGAAGCTAGGACACCTTGCCACTTAGGAAAAGAGTGACCTGGGGGGGGGGGGGTGTCAAATTATTTTCAAGTTGTTGGGTATCTGGATCCTCATCTGCCACAGGGGTGAGAATAGAACCCACTACATTGGGCTGTGCTGGGAATCAATGGAGCGAGTCTGTCTGCAAATGCCCCAGGGTCTCCTAGCTTCTCCAAAGGCAGGGTCTTGAAGCGAATAAAATTCAATTGCAAATCAAGTGGTTAACACACCCCACCCCTTCCTACAAGGAAATGACTCTAGTCCCGTCACCGCACTTACATCATACTTGACCGTGAGCGTGATAGGCACCGCCGGCAGCTTCTGAGCCCAGTCCACAGCCGCCTGAGCCAGCAGAAAGGCCACGTGGTCTGTGGCCACCATCACAGCTGTGGTCATCAGGAACAGGGTGAGCAGCCCCAGCCTCAGGAGGCAACTCAGCAGCTCCCCCTGGGACAGCCTCGGCCGGGCGGCCCAGAGCAGCCAGGCCGGTGGGAAGGCCACCAGATGTGTGGCCTGGGTCTCCGCCAGCTGCCAAGCCAGCTGCCGGGTCACGTAGATATTGTCAAACCGCAGGTCAGTCAGGTAGCGATGGAGGTACCAGCCCGAGTCCACCAGGAGGCCCAGCATAAAGAGCCCTGCGACCACCTGCTGGGTCCCCAGCACGGCCGCCCGGGCCAGGGACTCCAGGCCAGAGAAGTCCTCCAGCACCTGCTGGGTGACCCTGAGCATGTGAAGCTGGAACACAGAGCCATTGCCCTGGGCCTGCAGTGTCAAGCCCTGGCTGCCCGCTGGGCCAGCAGCGCCCAGAGCCCGGGACGCCGCGTGCAGCCAGTGAGTGGTGTTGAGCAGACTCTCCAGGGAGCCCTCTGTGACACATCTCAGCACCTGCCCCGCTGCGCCCATGTTGGCCAAGACGTTGGGCAGCACGGTGACGCCCAGGGTGGCAGTGCTCCAGGAGAGGAGCAGGCAGCGGCCCTGCTCCGTGCCCAGGGTAGGGACGCTGAGTGCAAACAGGCAGCGGGCAGGGGGCACCAAGCCCAGCACCAGGAAGACCAGGAGGCCCCAGACAGTGGCCACCGTGGCCGAGGGTCCCAGAGGATAAAGCAGCGAGGACACGAGCCAGTGGTGTGTCAGACCTGCAGCAGCGACAGCCAAGCAACCGCACAGGAAGAGCTGGGTCAGCAGCTGGCCACAGCTGGTTGGGACCGGCTGAGAGAAAGTGGCCCAGGCGGCCTGCAGGGGGCCGAGGGCCTTGCAGAGCCCTAAGTGCCAGAACCTCCACCTGCACACAAGGAAATGGAGGGGGGGCTCTTTCAGGAGGATGAAGGGTTGGATGTCGGCCCAATACCCCTGATCCACAAACCCTTCAATCGCCAACAGGCTCCACCCCCTGAGCCACAGGAGTTGGCACTCTTCCCCTGTAGGCCCATCCCACTAACTCACCCCAAAGCCACAGGACCCAAGCAGAACTAGTCAGAGGCTGCCCTAGGATTATCCTCCCTGGACTTGTCAGGGAAGAGCCCAGTTCCTGGGGATGTGAGGATGGATGTCTGGGCTGCCTGCGTCCGTAATTCCAGGTTTGGGAGGGTGCCTTTCCCCAGGGAATGAAAGAGTCATGGAGAGAGAAGCACAGATGAGAGAGAGTAAGAAAGAGACAAACTCTGGAAGAGAGAGAGAGAGAGAGAGAGACACTGTTTCCCCTGAATTCAGTCTTGGTTGGCTTCCTGTGTCATTCTGGACATTCCTTCTCTGTGGACCTCAGGGTCTCCTCTATGATTTGGAGGCATGGGGAGTGGATAGGTTGACCACTCGGGAGCTTGTCTACTCTGTTGTCCTTATATTTATTAAGCAACTACTATATGCTCACTATTAGAGAAACAGGAATGAATGAAACGGACAAGAATCCCTGCCCTCCTAGAGCCTGCGTTAAAAAGTGATGGCAGAGGAATTCGTGAGAAGAGGCTGGGTTCTGGATACATTCTGTTGGAGGAGCCAACACAACAGGCAGTCTGAGAGGAAGAGGGAGGTCAAGGATGACCTTGAGGTTTGGTGCCTGAGCAACTGAAAGCACCCAGGTGTCGTCCGAGATGGGAAATAAATGACACGTAAAATCATTGATTTATAGATGACATTTAAAGCCATGGGGCAGGACAGAAGGAGACTCCCCGGGAGGGTGTGCTGGTGGGGAGGAGGACACTCGAGGACAGAGCCCTCGCCCCAGGCTGGGAGGTGAGAGGAGGCTGGGGAAGCCGGCCAGTACAATGTTCCAAGAGGGGGGTCGCCACGTATGTCAAGTGCCGCTGATGGGTCAACGAGGCTGAGGACCAAGCAATGACCGTTGGCCTGGTAACTGTCTAAAGGGAGAGCTTCGTGGCATCTTGGGCCAAAGCCTAACTAGAGGGGGCCTGGGAGGGACTGGAAGGAGTAGAACGTGAGACAGGAGCGTGCTGAATCATGTTTGCAGTAAAAGTGCACAGACAGGGTGCCGCGGCCGCTGGGCGGGGGGGGGGGGGGGGGGGGCAAGATGGGAGAGACTCTAACAGGTTTGCAGATGGGAGAACCAGTCAAGAGGGGGGCTTGGATGAAGGGGAGGCCCCCTGGGGCGATCTTTTCGGTGGTGGTGGCAGCGGGTAAGATGGACAGTACAAAAGGAGGGGCGGGTGATGGGCAAAGCGTGGGCGCCAAATCTCAGTTCCTCTGATGCACAACAGAGAGGTGGTTAAGGGCATGGCCTCCAGACTGCCTGGATTCAAATCCCCGCTTCACCACTCACCGTCTGTGTGACCTTGGTCAAGTTTCTTAATCTCTCTGTGCCTCAGTTTTCTTATTTCTGTAAGACATGTAATTCATGTCTGTGACGTGGGGGAATAGAAGTAGCATCTCGTAGGGTCACTCTGTGTCTGGGACAGAGTAAGGAGCAGGTGACCTGTTATCTGTCACGAGAGCATCAATACCACCAGGGGAGGGGCTTGGTCTCTTGTGCTCACTGATGTAGCCCAAGTGCCTGGAATAGCGTCTGGCATGTAGCTCCCTAAATATTTGAAGGCTGTCCTAGGATTGCTTCTGTTTGCTCAGGGTGGCAGGAAAGTGAGGTCAGCATTGATGGAGAACATGCTGGAGGAGGCAGTGGGAGCTTGAAGGGGAAAGAGAGGGTAGAAAATAGTTGGGCAGGAGGTTGGGAGAGTTAATGAACCAGGGCAATGCTATCCAAGCTGGGCAGCACCAAAGACCCACTTGCGTCAGAGATGATGAATTAGGGCCTTTCTGGCCCCTGAGGGCATTTTCATTTAGGACTAAACCTCCTGCTATTGTAATAATGAGTATTCGGGACATGGTAGCCGTTAAAAGAATAGCGAATAATACAAATGATAGGGGAAGGGAAAACAGCTCTAAGTCATGCTGGAGGCCGAGGCGTGGGGGAGTGTCGGGAATGACGTGGAAAGCGGCTGCCATCTGCTGAGGGCTCACTCCAAGCCGAGCACGATGGCAAGCCCTGCGTGTGCATTTTCTCATTCAATTCTTTTTTTATTTTTTATTTTTTTAAGATTTTATTTATTTGTTAGAGAGAGATAGAGAGCACAAGCAGGGGGAGTGGGAGACGGGGGAGCCCGATGCGGGGCTCGATCCCAGGACCCCGGGATCATGACCTGAGCCGAAGGCAGATGCCTAACGACTGAGCCACCCAGGCGCCCCTCAATTCTTACAGCTATCTTGTAGACATTATTACTACTCTCCTTCACAGATGGGGAAACTGAGGCTCAAAGGGGTGGAGTTTACCCAAGGTCACGCAGCTAGGGAATGGCAGAGCCTGAGGCTAAGCTCATACTCATCATGCCCGACCACCGAGTGTTTTCTTGCCTGTGGTCCCAGTGTCCAGGGTCTCCAGACCTACCGGGTCCTGGCGCGGTGCTCGGCGGTCCCGCATGGAGCCCTCATGCTTCCCGAATAGCCGTGGGTCTGGATCAGGGCAGGCAGGCTGAGGCAGTGCTGGCAGGTGGGCAGGAAATGGGGAGAACTGTATTCTCTAGAACTTGGGAAAAACCCTCTTGCTTCTGCTTTCTGGCTCTTAACTAAGCCCTCCTGCTGGCTTTGTCCCGCCCCCCGCCTGGGCCCACCTCCCAGGGGGTTGGGCAAGCTGCCTCATCCTCCTCCGGCAAGCAGGGGTGGGTGCAAGTGGGTGCAAGGTGTCGGAGGAAAGAGCGTTTTCCAAGCAGTTATCGGTGATCCTGAGAGCAGGAAGGTAGAACTGCTCCCATTTCACAGAGGAAGAAACTGAGGTTCAGAAAAGCCATACCGCTCATTAGTGGTAGTGCCAGGACTAGAACTCTGCTTGGCTTCCCCTTGCCCTCCCCCTCCACAGTTGTGGGCCCCTAGAGGAGCCTGATCCCCAGCTCTGAGCGGTGGGAACCCACAGGAAACAGCTGGACCTCCGCTGAGACTCTCTTTCAAGTGTAGTGGCCCCAGTCCCCTCTCTAGCTGGCTTTCTGTCTTTAGCTCTGTTCCGCCCTACCTGTGTGACCTTGAGCAGGTGACCCCATCAGTTTCCTCCTTTTAAAAGAGAGAAATGATAGGAACAGTTAACATTTAACTGAGCACTTGCTAAGTATCAGACACACTTCTTGTTCTTTTTTTTAAGATTTTATTTATTTATTTATTTATTTATTTGAGAGCGAGACAGCAGGAGTGGGGAGGAGTGGGAGAAGTAGGAGCCCGATGCAGGGCTCGATCCCAGGACCCTGGGATCATGACCTGGGCCAAAGGCAGTGGCTTAACCGACTGAGCCACC
This sequence comes from Zalophus californianus, assembly GCF_009762305.2. Classification (NCBI taxonomy): domain Eukaryota; kingdom Metazoa; phylum Chordata; class Mammalia; order Carnivora; family Otariidae; genus Zalophus; species Zalophus californianus. The sequence continues at coordinate 126,161,111 of NC_045602.1, forward strand.
CAGGTGCCCCACGCTTCTCAATTGCCTGGATGCTTATTTCCAACAACCCTTTGTGGTAGGTACTATTATTTCCATTCTTCAGTTCAGAAAACTGAGACCCAGAGAATTAAGCCCCTTGACCAAGCCACTCAGCTAGTAAGAGGTAGAGCCATGACTTACAGCCAACGGTCCTGCTCCAGAGTCGACTGGTCAGCCACTGGGCTCTACTGGTGTGGAGGGAAGGGTTCACAAGCCTTGTGTTACCTTCAGATGCATCTGGCACTGCAAACAGTAGGCACTTAATAAGTGTGAGGTCCCTGTGTGCACACCCTGCTGCAGTATTGCAGTATGTGCCTGGCAGGTACACTTCCAGGCTGATTGGAAAGCCATTCCCTATCTGGAAGCAGACACTCCCCCCGCCCCACCTCTCTGTGCTCTATCTCTGCCAGTAGGCTGCCTCCTCCAGGAGCCCTCTGCTGTGCCCGCAGGCCTCCACCCTGCGGGATGGAGGGGCCAGTGAGGAAGGGCACATCTAGGTGGTATTCCAGACTCTCCAACCTTTTCCATTATAAGGACATGTTGCCTGGGTCACTTGCTCAGGCCTGAAGGAGGGTGTTCTGTGGCTCAGATAGGGGAAGTGGCATTCTCATGGTCACACAATCCAATGAGACACTTGTGGCCCTCAGAGGACCTGACACCCTTCCCAGATCTCAGGCCCCTCCAGGAAGCCAGGCCAGGCACAGAGAGTCTGCGCAGAACTGAGCCCAGAGTAGATGCGGAGCAGGAAAGCCGGGCGCCTGCAGAGGCGGGCCAGCTAAGGCGAGGAGCAGAGCGGACCTGGATGGAAACAGCATGAGCTGCGGCATGTAGACCTTCTCGGAAAGGACAGCTTCGGCCCTGCTCCAGTTGAGGGTTGAAGTCCCTTGAAAAGCGGTCCAACATTACCAGATTTTCCAATCTTTCCAAAGATGCCAGTCATTCCCTTTTTTATGTAAAAGTCTCCAAGTTTTTTAAAGCCAGCATTAAAAAAAAAAAAAAAAAAAAAAGACCTCTGGGCCGGCCAATCTTACCAAGTCTGTGGGCCAAAGCCAGCATGAGGGCCGCCGACTTCCAGCCTCTGCAGGAAGCCTCAGTAGGGCTGGTGCGGGAGCTGCCTAGCTGTCCCTCCACACCGCGGGGGCTCTGGGCCGGGGATCGAAGATCCACACGTGAAAGCCAGCTTTGCCACTTACGGACAAGACACTGTCCTTCTCTGAACTTGTGTGGGCTTTGCTATCATGAGACTACTAGTATCTCCTTCTTAGGATTGCTTGAGCATTCAGTGGAATAATGTATGTAGAGCATCCAGTAAATAGATACATGCTCCTGCCCTCTCCCACCTGGGCTGACAACTCTGCCTAAGTGAGCCCCAGGCTGTTTAGACCTGATTATACAGGCTTCTGTGACGCCCACTGGGCCAGATCCCTGGCGAGGGCCCCCCATCACATAGGGAACTTTAGAGCATCGTGCCGGTCAGAGGGGAGCAGGGCCTGGCAGGCACCAACCAGGCTTTGCCTAATTTCTGCACTGGCCCCAAGACTGGCTAAAGGACCATGTTGGTCATTTCCTGAAGACCTCTGGTGAATGTGTAGGATTTGGGAGTTTGGTGGTATAGGGAAGGAAAGGGCAGAAGATATTTTTGGCTTTTCTCAGCACATGTAGGCAGTCACTTCTGCCTACATAAAGCTGGCCTGGCTCCAAATCCCACAACATCCGGAAGGGTCTTCTGAATCATCCAAAATAGAATTAGCTTTTTGAGGGGAATTTCTGGGTGGAGGATTCAGAACCATAAGACAGTACAGGAAGAGGAAGTGGTAAGCCTTCAGATCTAGGATCAGCAACAGAGGTCCAAAGAATTTTGGAGTCATTGAATTTTATAGCCCGTGGGCATAGAATATTGCCACCATCCACTCAGCCTGAGAATATGGAGAGGTGGCTAAAATCTTACCAAATAGACGATGCTACCCAATAGAAACAGAATGCGAGCCATGTATATAATTAAAAATTTTCTAGTAGCCACATAAAAAAGTGAAATTTATTTTAATAAAATTTTTATTCAACTTTTAATAAAAGTTTTATTCAACCTAATATATCCCAAACCTTATCTTCTCAAAATGTAATCAATATAAAATTTACTAGGGGGATATTTTATCTTTATTTTTTGTACTCAGTTTTAAAAATCTGGTGTTTTTAAAATGAAGAGAGTCAGTTTAAGGCATTAAGGAAGGTGGGGACTGTGGCAAACAAGAGAGTTCACCTATCAGTTTGAGTTTTCCCTTCACCACTACTCAACTCCAAACAATTGTTGCCAGGTAACGATAGGGCCCCATGTTGCCAGAACTTCTGGTCTTTTCTTTTCCAAGAGAAGCACAAATCAGGGTTTTAATGTGAAATTTTCTGAGTTTAAGAATATTAGCAATCAATTAATAGTTTAAAACATGAAAGGTGTCCCAAAACACCTGATTGTGAGATGGATGCCGACCTGGGGACCACTAGATTACAAGCTCCGATTTGGTCTAAACCTTCCCTGCTATGTTTTCTCAGTTTGCCCCTCCAGACCCTGTCTCCACTCTTCTCCTCCCTGCCCTGAGCCCTGGGGTTAGACCTGGATGGGCAGCCTCAAAGAACTCTCCTACATTCTGGCTTCTGTGGGTGCGATGGTTAGCTTTCCGTGTCAACATGGCTGGGCCGCAGCCTCCAGCTATTTGGTCAAACATTATTCTGGATGTTTCTGTGAGGGTGTTTTTGGATGAGATTTACATTTAGATTAATGGAGTTTAAATGAATCAGATTGCTGCCTCAGAATGTGGTGGGCCTCATCCAATCAGTTGAAGGTCCGAATAGAGCAAAAGACTGACTTTCCCTGAGCAAGAGGGATGCCGGCAGATTGCCTTTGGACTCTTGCCCGAATATATTCCATCCTGTTGGTTCTGTTTCTCTGGAGAACACTGGCCGATAAGGTTGGGTTTGGTCACGGAGAGTGCCGGCAGGTGAGCTGAGGGAGGATGTAGAGAAAGATCCAGGGCAGCTTTCCCCTTTCAGAGTCATCAGGGGCTGTCTTGTAAGGAATAAAAGTGCCAGCCCCACTTGGGCCTCTGTCCCTCAGAGCCTCGGCTGGGAGGTGCTCCTCCCTCCCTCCACAGAGGACTCGCATTTTCCCTCGTGGTTTCCCTTACCATCTGCCCACACCTTGGAACTAGACCCACTACTAAGCTGTCCTCAAATAACTAGTCTGTGTGCTTACTATTGCCTTCTGAGACCGGGACCCTGACTCTATGCACCCTTATCTCTCCAAAGTCTAAGACATAAAGGACCTGCCTAAGGTGACACAGCATGTTACGGGCAGAGCCAGGGGTCCAAAGAGGCTCACTGAACCCCTCGTTCAGTGGCATTTATTCATCTTGTTTTCATCTGCCATCACTGCCTCCATCCCTCTGCCCCCTTGACTCTGTAAGTTCTTGATCTATGTGCCAGAATATGTATGTGTGTATCCAAATCTTCCGTGTACCTATTGTTCATCACTTCTGTGTGTTGCTGTGTTTTCCATAGTGAGCTTCCCCATGTTTCACTTAAATGCCATCACTCCCCCAACCCCCATGAAGGTCACCTAGCTGGTCTCCAGCTCCTGGGTACCTCCAACAGCAGTGGCCCGAATATCCTCCTACATCGTCTCTGGAGGGACCATGGGACAATTTTGCTGGGATATGAACCCAGAAGTAGGAAAAGTGGGCCACAGGGAAAGCAGGTAATGAATTCCCCTAATTACTGCCACATTGCTTGCCAGGCTGACCGTCGGAAGTAACAGTCACCCCAGCAGCACAAGAGGGTGTCTGTCTTCTCCTGCTCCAACATCACTTCTTGTCCGCTTGTCTAGTTTCCGTCGGTCGGGTTGGTGTGTTGTTGCATCTTGGTTGAACTTGCATTTATCTGATTACGAGTGGATTGGAGCATGTCTTTATCGAGCTCTGGCCATTTTGACAGCCTGCTTCAAAATGGCACAGCCGTATCTTGCCCTCATCCTGCTCGCAGGTGTTACGGTAGGAGCCTTCCAAAGAGAGTGACCAAGGCTCCTCCCGTCTCTGCATGAGGATGTCACTTTTCCCACGAAGGAGTGGAACCTAGTTCCCTCCCTTTGAACCAGGCCAACTTTTGACTTGCTTTAATCAATAGAATGTGGCAGAGTTGAATTCTTAAACTCTCAAGCCCAGACCTTAAGCTTCTGCTTTTGCCTTCTGTGAAGCCCACTGTTGGGTTCAGAGGTTTGGGTTAGACTCCCTGGAGGCTCCACAGTCATCGTGGATGTTCAAGCTCCAGCTAAACTCCCCGCTGAGTGACCCCGGCCACACCATGTAGAGCAGAGACAAAACCATCTCTGCAGAGCTCTATCTAAATGCAGAAACATGGCGTGCCTGGGTGGCTCAGTGGGTAAAGCGTCTGACTCTCGATTTCAGCTCAGGTCATGATCTCAGGGTCGTGAGATCGAGCCTCGAGTCAGGCTCTGTGCTGGGCGTGGAGCCTGCTAAAGATTCTCTCTCCCCATCCTCCCTCTCCCTCTGCACCCCCTCCCCTGCTCAAAGTCTCTCTCTCTCTCTCTCCACAAAAAACTTAAAATGCAGAGACATAAGCCAGTAAGTTGCTGTGTTCTAGGGCCTGAGTTTTGGCTGGTTTGTTATATAACCACAGTAACTAAAACAGGTGTTTTCTTTTGTGTTTGTTCTTTCTGACTTCTGGATGTTCCTCTTGTATTCCAGACATGAGTCTCATATATATTTCCAATGATCCTGTACCACCCATACCGCCCACCTTCCTCCCATGCCACCATGAGCACGTGACTGACTCCTTCTGGTGTCAGTCTAATGCCACCTCCTCAGAGAAGTCCTCCCTGACCATCCTGGTTGAAGTAGCTTCTGAGTCAGTTTGTCACATTGTCCAGTTTCATCTTCTTCTTAGCTCATACCATGACCCGGAGTCATCTCATTTACTTGTTTACCTGCCCACTGCGTATCTCCTCAGCTAGCATGTAAGTTCCATGTGGATGGGGACAGTGAATGAGCACATAGTCAGGTTTTAAATAAATATCGTTGAATGAATAAATGGAAGAAGGAGTGAGCAAAGAAATGAATAGGACAGACCATGGACCAGAGGGCGAGATTGCCTTCTCATAAATTCTGGTATAGATTCATTAATCAAATATTTACTGAGCACTTGTTATGTGTCAGAAACCATTCTAGGTACCAGAGTTATGGCACTCAACAAAATAAAGTTTATATTCTGATAAGTTGGTATTCTAGAGGGAGAGAAAGTTAATACACAAGAAAATACATAATCCAGTGGCCTAGCTAAACACTAAGAAGGAAAATATAGCAGAGTAAGGAGACGGAGAGTAATGAGAGCAAGATTTTACACCAGATGGTCAGGGAAGAGTCTCTGGGGAGGTGACGTTTGAGCAGAGAACTGAATAAAGTGAGGAAATAAGCTCATAATTGGAAGCTAAGTGTTCTTGGCAAAGGGAACAGCATGTGCAAAGGCCCTGAGGCAGGGCAGTATAAGCATGTGGTTGGAGTGGACAGGGGAGAGCAGTAGGGAAGTGAAGTCAGGGAGGTCAATTCCGTGGAACCCCCAGCTCAGGAATTCGGCACCTTAAAGCTCTCTTATGCCAGCGCGCCTGGGGCGCCTGCGTGGCTCAGTCGTTAAGCATCTAGCCGAAGCATCTGCCTTCGGCTCAGGTCATGATCCCCAGGTCCTGGGACTGAGCCCTGCATCGGGCTCCCTGCTCCACGGGAAGCCTGCTTCTCCCTCTCCTACTTCCCGGGCTTGTGTTCCCTCTCTCGCTGTGTCTCTCTCTTGGCAAATAAATAAAATCTTAAAAAAAAAAAAAAAAAAAAAAAAAAAGGAAAGCTCTCTTATGCCCAGAAAGCAAATAATCTGTAGGCCCAGTATTGATGAACACTTTTTATTTTATAGCATTTTCAATCAGAACTATTTGAAATCACGAATCATCTGGTTACAAGTACCATGGGTTTCTCTGCGGATGGACTTCTCCCATCCCTGTTCTCCAGGAGTGCTGCTCCCAACCGCCATGGGCTGCAACTCTGATTGAATTCTAAAGTATTCACGTGGGAAGAGGTGAAGCCCATTCTCCAACTTGGGGGTCCCTCCTCTCTCCTCCCCGCTGCCCCCAGGGAAACATCCATGACTCACTCGTGCCGTACTGAGGACGAGTCCAGTCTCTGGGTGCCGCCGTCCCAGCCCGTACTGCTCAGGGAACTTCATCCCTCAGATGTGTAGGAAGGGCAGACATGAGGCTTCCAGATCCCCCACGGGCACCTTGACTAATGCTGGGTCACTCATTCCACATCCTGAGCTCCTGCTGGGCCTTATACTGTGCTGTTTACTGGGGATGCCCAGATGCTTCTGCTGGAAACAAGGAGGGATCAGATCTTCTAGGACAGCCCCCACCAGCCACTGGCTCAGGGGAAGTCTCCGTTGGCCCCCTCTGCAGAAGAAGGTTACGATATTTTGTCTGCCTGAGAAATTTTACCCTGGCCTTTTATGAGGCCCCAATGTATCTTCTGACTTTTTTTTTCCCCCTCATTCCTGAAAAATGTGGCTTTGCTAATTAAACATGCTTACCCCTCGGGGTACAGGTAGGGAGGTAAAGACCAGCTGCTGGAATAAGGAGTAGCGGGCAACCACAAAGGCCCCTGCGGGCCACATGTAGGAGAGTCCTCGCTGAAAGGACGGTAGGGCTGGGGCTTGGCCTGACCCCAGAATTCTGGTCAAACTGAATCAGATTAAACAGGAAAATCCTAAAAAGCTTAGGTAGAGATGTCAGCTGGGGGTTTCTAGAACTCCCCTGGTGTACTCAGGCCCCCAGAAGCGCAGCAAGGAGGATTTGCACAGCCTCCCTGTCCTCAGGAGGTTATCTGTCCCTCCCCTGTCTCCAGCGATTGAAAGTAACCCCGGCTGCGGTGTACCAGCAGGGGTCATATTCAAACAATGGGCACAGAATGGGCACCGACCGAGCAGGACACACCGTGGTTGCAAATAGCTGGTATACTGCAGCCCCAAAAGCCTCTCCGAGGAAGGTGACATCTAAAGGCAAGATGATCTCTCCAGAGTGTAACCTACAGTAGGTCATGCGGGATGTTAGCGGTGCCCATAGGAATTGATGCCCCCACCCCCATTCCAACGGTTTAAGTCAAATGCCATATTCCAGTGTGCTTCCTGTTGCTGAAATAGGGCTCTCTTGCATCCTAGCCATAGAACAGCTCAGAGATAAAGGAGCTTGTTTCTCTGGCAGCAGATCTGGGAGATATCTGGGCCCTGACCTCCATGAAAGAGAAGGAGAAGGTGTCCTAGATAATGAGCCTGTGGGCCCAAGTGGACCACTGGAGGTCACTCTTGCTTGCTGCATACTGGATCACAGAAAAGAACTGCTCGATTGTCGTATAGAGTCCTAGCAGCAGGTGATGGCAGAAGCCTTCTGGGAGGGCCCAGCCCAGAGAGAGTCCCGGAGGGGGACTCAAAGGGTCAGAAATGTGTCATTGGCCAAGGTGGATGGCAGTGCTGTGATGTTGGCTGAGTGGATGTCGGCCCAGTCCGGGAAGGTGCCCAGCTGGAAGATGGTCTGTGCCCAAGTATTCATGGCCAAGCTGAGCAGCAGGACACCCATCAGGTTCATCAGGAGGCCTGTCCGCACCTGAAATGGAGCCCAGTTGAAGGGAGGAATCAGCTCAGGGCCCATCGTACAGATGGGAAAACCCACGCCCAGAGTCAGGAACTCACTCACTCAAGATCTCCCAGCTGGGAAGTGATGGTTCCAGGACACAAATCCAGGCTGGTGGATGCCCAAGACCCTTCCACCTTTATGCTACCCTAGGCTGCCCCTCGGAGAGCTGCAAATGTCCCCATCCGCCGAGTGGTTTCTAGGGGCCAGGCACTGTGCGGTGTGGGTGTCATAGAGACGTGCCATCCCTATGACACCCTCAAAGGGTGCTTATTATTACTTCCCCTTTACGGAAGAGGAAAACGAGGCTCAGAGAAGTGCGCTTACCCAGGTCGCACAGCTTGAAAATAATCTGGTTTGATCGATAACACATGTACACACACACACACACTCATACACACTCACACCTATCCACACTCACTACATGTCTACTTAAGGCCATGCTTTTTTGTTGTGAGGAATTTGTCTTATGGGAATTCTGACCTTTTTAAGTAGCTAGAACAAGTCTGCCTGTTTGGTTTTTTCCCAGGCTGACCTCTTGCGCCATTAAGTCCAAACTTGGGCTGAACATCTCTGTTTCTCATCCGGGTTTTCTGGTTGTTTGACCTTAGCATTGCTCAGCTGCGAACTGCATGGTGAGAGAGTCACTCTCTTTTCAATGCCCTTAACACTTCTCTCTTCCTTGCCAATTGTCCTCCTGAGCAAGCAGGGCTTCAGAACCTTCTCCAGGTCATCGGTTTCAGGGCAAATGTAGTTATTTTGCTTTTTTGGTCTGTGCCTTTTTTTTTAGACTTACCTTCAATGGCGTACAATACCAGTTTTCCATGCCCAGATGCATCAGAAACTCTTCTCTTTAAATACTCTTGTTTAAAGTGTTTTAAAAAATGTAAGTTGAGGGGCGCCTGGGTGGCTCAGTCGGTTAAGCATCTGCCTTCGGCTCAGGTCATGGTCCCAGGGTCCTGGGATCGAGCCCCGCATCCGGCTCCCTGCTCAGCAAGGAGCCTGCTTCTCCCTCCACCCCTCCCCCTGCTTGTGTTCTCTCTCTGTCATATAAATAAATAAAAATCTTTTTAAAAAAAATATCTGTTGATTTAGGAGAATTGTTACGTCAATATTACCACGGATGGCTCGTGGAAAGGGCGTCAGTCGTGAAGGGAGTACGCCCAGTGACAAGGTCCAACCGCCTTATGCTGACCTGCCTCTGCAGAAGAGCCCTGGCAACTTCGGAGGATCGGAAGGGGACTGGCCAAAGCTTTGGGGTGTCTGGGAGGAGGGCTGGGCTCCTGGGAGCCTGGCTCCAAATGCCTGCTTTGTCCCACATTCGTCATGTCAACGACCTCCACCATCACTCTCCGGAGCAGAGCCTGCAGGTGGGCACGCGGATCCAGACTGGCTCCGACACGTCTGCCCCTCTGTTGCCCCCTTGTTCCCCTCGGCCTCTTCCATCCCTCACAATGTCTCTCCATTTCTCTCGCTGTCCCCTTGTTCTCAGGACAGGCCTTAGGTCGCATCTCTGCCCTCCTGCTGCCCTCCCTAAGTGGCCTCCCTGTTCCACACTCAGCCCCAGTCCCCAAAGATCCACTCCACCCTGCAGCCAGAGTGATCTCGGAAAGGCAGGAGTCAAACCACGTCACTGTGAATTAGGGAAGCTGAAGGGACTCCATTTTAGAAAGGCTCCGCCTCGCCTGTTTTCCTGCCAGGCCCCGTTTACTCCTGTTCCATACTTTGCCTCTGAATAAGCCAAAGAAGCTGTGTTCCCATTTCGAGGGAGAAGCAAGAAAGTGAATTATTCTCTGAGTTCTGTCCTAGCCCCTAAACACCTGATAACATCTAAGAAGAGCCAGACCCCAAACACATTCCAGGACATCAGCTTCCAACCAACCCTGGCTGACGGTGGCATCCGTACACCGACCTCCAGTGATTTCTGGAATAGCCTATGGTTCACCTGACTCTCCCTTTGATGGGACCCTACCGTGGATTCCTGAAGGCACACGGATGTTCCCTAGACCCCTTCCCAGTGTGAACCCCTAACCCCAAGCAAGGATCAGACTCATTCTCTCCTCTCCGAGTCTCCCAGACACTCCCTCTACTACTCTGTCTGTCACTCACGATATTCAATAAACTCTGTTTTCACTTTCTCTGGCTCACGTTTGATTTCTGTCCTGGGCGAAGCCAAGGACCCTCTTGGTGGGTCCTGTGGGACCTTCCCCTGGGTTCTTGGACCCAGCCTACCTGCATGGATGGCCCTGCTCAAATACCTTTTAAGCCCTCCCACTGTGAGCTGCATAAGATCCCAAATCTGTGCCCTGCAGTGCTCTGTACCCTTCCCCTCCCCCAGGCCTCTGGCCTCACCCTCCCAACTCTGCTCCAGGCACACCAGCCTCCTGCTTCTCTCTCTGTTTGCTCTGTGACCTCTTTCTGTCTCTCACTCTTGCCCACCGCCTCCCTCCCTTCCCCTCCCGGTTTATCCTGCCTGAGCCTCTGCCTGGAGAGACTGGACCGGGAAATGGTTTACACCAGCTTAGGATTTGCATTCCCTGAGTGCCCCCAGGCAGCCAGTGGAGGGGAAGTGGCAGGGAAGGCAGGAGGAGGGAGGGAGGAGCGGGTTCAGCAGGGGAGTGAGGGGAGAGGGAGCTCTCCAGGCCCCCCAGGGTGCGACCTGCTGCTCATCTCTCCTACAGATTCCAGGCACGAAGCCGTTGGCTGAACAAGAAAAGAGAACAGTGCCCAGAGAGAGAAGGAAGTTCCTTGTCCCTGAAGCAGACTCTGGAAAATCATCGCTAAGGCAGTGTTTCCCGAAATTGTCTAAGCATAAGAATCATCCCAGAGTGTTTGCTAAAACAAACCTAGATATTCCTGGTCCCACTCCAAATGACTTATTCAGAGACTGCAGGGGTGGGGGGTAGAGGAGTGGGGGCCCCGCCCAGGTGTCTTGCCCAGCACCTGCTGGCCGCCCCCTCTCAGGCCTCTGCTGGGTCGAGCCCCGACTCACCATGTCTTTGACCAGCAAGTGTCCGGAGGCGAAGGCAATGGAGTTGGGTGGTGTTGAGACCGGGAGCATGAAGGCATAGGAGCAGCCGACTGTGCCGGGGATCATCAGGTACAGGGGGTGCACTCTCAGGCGGATGGCCTGGTCCGGGTGCGGGAGAGACCACGACAGGGAAACAGAGAGAAGCCACCGCAACAGATGGAGATGGTTGAAAGCCACAACCACAAGACAGAGACAGAAAGAGACGCAATGATAGAGACGTACGACAGAGATGGGCAGAGCGGCAGAGAAGAATCGCAGCGGCCGAGGAGACAGGTTTAGAGACACAGAGACATGCAGCCAGAAACGCAGATCCACAGGCAAAAGCAGAGACAGACGAGAAAAGAACCCAAACCAAGGGACACACGGAGAAGACATTCCCAAGGTTAGTGACATTCCGGGGCCGCAAGCTTGGGCTGGGGAGATTTTTCTAGAACACACCTTCTCCAGCCTGAGAGTGTATCCTCAGACCTGGACGACTCACTGAAACACAGCTTGCTGGCCCCACTTCCCCCAGAGTTTCTGACTCAGCAGGTCTGGGGTCACCCCAGGAGCCTGCATTCCTCACAAGTTCCCAGCTGAGGCTCTAACATACCGAGTCCCCTGCCTGGTCCTTCCCTCAGCCAAACAGTCCCCATAGCCAGTCCCCGGGCACCGTTAGTTGGGGTGTCACCAGATTTCGGAGACACAGAGAGTTCGAGATTGCATCTGCTGAGAAGCTTTTCCCAATTTCTAAGACTGTGTGAATCAAACGCATCTGTGTGTTGGCCTCATTCAGTGGGCTGGTTTGTCACCTCTCCCAAATGACATATTCATCTACAATTCATTTTGGTCTCCTCTCTACTACTGTATTTAAGATGGGACATTTTTTTGGCCCCTCGAGGGAATTTTGATAACCCAAAGCATACACATTTTCTCAAAAAGTGCTAAATTCACTCCCTGACATGTAAAGCATTTTGGTTTTGATAATAAGCACCATTTAGAACACTGTGTCATTCACTAGTGTCTTCTCCAGCAAAAGTTGCTCCAACAGACCTGGCTGGGTCCACGCTTCTCCTCCCCGACACCCCACAGCGCCCCCATCTCTCTCAATCATCTGCTCCCTCAGATCCCGGGGAAGGGTGTGATTCAATCAAATCACACTTGGCAAGGTTTGGAGACCCCCACCCCACACTACTGGTGGGGGTGTAAAATGGCGTGCCCACTTTAGGACAATTTGCCCACATCTAGCAAAATTATAAATGCACATGCTCTTCAATCCAGGGATCTCATCCAGGCATGTAAGCAAAGGTGCACAGACAAGGAGGGTCCAGGAGGCTTTGCTGGATCACAGCAAAGGTTGGAAGCGACCTACGTGTCCCTCAGTAGAGATCTTAAATAGACCCACCGCTATCCACTCGTAACAGAATATCCCCTAGCCACTGAAAAAGGATAAAGTACATCTCTGTATGCTAACACAGTGTGATCTCCATTACAAATTCATGCAAAAATAAGCCAACTAAAACCAAAAAAAGTGGCTCGGGTAAGTGTGCCTGGTATATCACCTTTGACATACAAAGCGTGTAGTTGCCACACTGATTTAATGTGATGAGTTCTGGATTCTATTAAGATAATCATATGGCTTGGTCTTCTTTAATCTATTTAAATATAGAACTCTGCTGATTGCTTCTAGTGTTAATCGGTTTTGAAATTCTGAACACAAACTCATTTGATCACGATATATTGTTCTTTTTGCATGATTCTAGATTTATTTTGCATTTTATTTATTTGCATCTTTGTTCATGTGCGAGATGGAGTTGTGACTTTTTTTTTCCCCTTTGCTGTCCTTCTTTGGTTTTGGTGTCTGGCTTTTGTTCACCTTATTCCTGGATTGGATGGCTTTCTCCATTATTCTGCGCTCTGAAACAGTGTAAGTAAGGTGGGAGCTAGCTGTTCTTTGCGGGTTTGCTAGGTCTCACCTAGCCGACCCTCCGAGGACTGGCTAGTGATTTTTAGGGTGGTGGCTCTCAACGGGGGATGGTTTTGTCTCCCCAACCAGGGGACATTTGCCAATGTCTGGAGACATTTTTGATTGTCACGATTTAGGGCAGTGCTACTGGTACCTAGTGGATGGAGGTCAGGGATGCTGAGGAACATCCTACAACGTACAGGACAGCCCTCCAGATAATTCTTTGGCCCCAAATGCCAATAGTGCTGAGAAACCCTTCTTTAGAGGGAGCTTAGAACTTCGTCTACCATTAGAATTTCTCCTGTGGTTATTTGTCTACTTAGATTTCCTACTTTGTCTTAATCCACATTTGAAAATTTATATTTTCCTAGAAAAGTCTCCAAAGGAAGAAAATTTGGTACACTTTGAAAGTATTTACCCTGCGTATTTCTTAAAGAAAAACAATCAGGGTCTGACACTTGCATGCATTTTGGAAGAGAGCAAAGGCACCTGTAGCCAGGATGGAGCTCCTCGTGGCAGGGGAGAGATTTCTGAAGCCTCCCACCGCCCCCCCGACTCTCACCAGCTCTGCTAGGACGGGCAGGAAGATGATGATGGTGGCCGTGTTGCTGGCAAACTCGGTGAAGAAGGCGACGACAACAGTGATGAGCAGCACAGCCAGAGCAGGGGGCACGTTCTCCAGGGGGTGCAGCTGCCCACCGATCCACACCGACAGCCCCGACTCCTGCGGGGGGTGGGGGGCATCTGTTCACACCCCCGCCCGGCCCCAGCCACCATCCCCAAGGGCTGGGTCTAGGAGGGAGGCTAGGATGGACCACCATGATGACAACAGTGACAATCATACTCCTTCACAGATGGGGAGACTGAGGCTCAGAGAGGGTCAGTGACAGGTCCAAGGCCACACCTTCAGCCAACGGGCATCAGCTTCTCTGCTTCTTGAACTGCTCTCTACTCCAACTCTGTAGGCCCAGGACCCAAACCCCTTTGTTCCCCAAATAATCCAATTGGCTCTAGCACCCCTAAGCTCCAACGTGAGTGAGAGAGGAAAACTGGACCCTCCGTGGGTGGTGATGAATGACAAAAATATTGACACAATTATGTATACAAAATATTCATTAGTAATCTGATCATTATTATATGATATATACAAGATATACTATATATCATCTATAAAACCTGTATCAGATATAAGTTAAATACAGCACTATCAAAATGATTAACAATAAAGATATTTGTGAGTAATGATAAGGATGATTATTATAATGATAACACAACATTGTATTATTACTTATTTTATCATAAGAATCATCAACCCTGAGGCTTTACAGGTTGCTTGGCACTGCATGCATTACCTCCTACACCCTTCCCAGCCTTTCTGGAAGGCAGACATTTGTCTCTGTGTTACAGAGAAGGAAACTGAGGCTGGCAAAGTTTTTGTGACTTGCCTATGGTCCCCAAAAGTAATAACTTGAGATATATTTCACACTCAGGGCCATGTACTTCTTTTTTTTAGATTGTATTTATTTATTTGAGAGAGAAAAAGCATGGGCGGGGAGAGGCAGAGGGAGAAGCAGATGCCCTGCTGAGTCCAACACGGGGCTCAATCCCAGGACCCCGGGATCATGACCTGAGCCGAAGGCAGACGCTTAACCAACTGAGCCACCCAGGGCGCCCCAGTGCCATGAACTTCTGTAAGCAAACATGGGCCTACAAAGCTCCCTATCACTTGGGCACCATCCTCTGGATGCACCAGTATGTCACTGGGCGATGCCCAGAGCCGACGACAGCCCTCCAGGACAGAGAAAGACAGGTTAGATTGTCCCCTCCCTGGCTCTGGACTCCACCCCACCATCAGTGTTGCAGAATTATCTCCATGCTCTCTCTGCTGACTTCTCCAGGAGTTACTCTATGTAGGAGTATTTAAATACTTAATCAAGTGTGTGCTTACCATAGCCCTTTTAGCAACCCAGTATCCTTTGATCCTGATACACTTGGGTTTTTCAAAGAAACTTTATACATTTCCTTTAAGTTTGATAGAAAAGTTACTGCTTATCTAGAATTTAAAATTTCATAATGGATTCTAGAACACAGCATACTGTTTTTACATAAATAAAATACTATGCCTGTCCCCAGAATTTGACTTAAAAGTTACCTTCAAGGAATGAATAATAAATGCTTAAAGATATTTTTCCCTAGAAGAGTCTTTGTAAAATTTAGATGCTTCTTTGTTTGTCTGATAGCCTAGAAATGATGGCGCATGGCAGAGTCAAGGCCTCAGCCCTTCCCCGGCCAGGGAACCTTTCAAGGGGAAAATGGGGCCACTGTTTTTTCCCAGAGGCCACAGCTCTGGCTAAGAGACTGATGGCAGTTGTGTGCTGTTTAAGGGAGAGGGGCTGGAGAGAGGGAATATTAATGACTTGGATGAATGAGAAGCCAAGAGCTCTCCTGTGGCCAGGCCTCTGGGTGGCGGGCTTCCAACCAACGTCCCAGCACACTCGGGTCCTTGGCTCAGCTTCCGCAACCGCAACCAGAGGGAAGTCTGGCAGCGTCAGGGGAGAGAACCCCCTGCTGCCTGGGGTTCTCTTGGGGACTCCCAAGGCCTTCACCTGCCCTTTCCCATTCCCTTAGGTATTGGAAGCTCCGTTTCCTTGGAAACACACCGCCCCACAGTGTTCAGGGACTCTAGAACCAGCAACAGGCAAGGTTGGACGCTGTGTGGCCAGAGGATGAGGAGAAAGGGCCCCAGAGTCAGCATAAGCTTGTTTCCCACCTTAATCCTTCCTAGCTGTGTCATCCTGGGCAAGTAACTTAACCTCTCTGTGCCTCAGTTGTCTCATTTGTAAACCCGGATATAACAGTGCCTATCCCTGAAGGTTATTACTGGGAGCAAAGGAGCAAATCTACAAAGCAGGTGGAAAATGCCCCGGTACCTGGTGAGCACCCCAACATGCCAGCTGTCATTATTAGCTTCAAGTCACAAGAAGCCAGAGGTGGCAAAACACTCAGAAATTGCCCAGTGCAGTGGTTGTCAAACTGTGTTCCTTACAGCCCCCAAAGACATCAAGAGGTGCCTGAGGCCACATTGCAGGATGGGAGGGGAGAGGCTTGACAATCTTTAAGAGCCTCATAAAACACAGTAGGCTCAGTTGCATGTATACAACTCTGTATAATAATTCCTAGGGAGAGAGAGCCAGTGAATTTGGTTCAAGGAAAGCAAAAAGAGAGGACTTCATGCACATGTGTGAGCGTTCAGACCACCACACTGCTTATAAGCTGTGTGACTTCAGGCAAATTGATGAACATCTCCGTTCCTTGATTTCTTCAAGGAGTTGTGGTAAGGATTAAACAAACGCATGCAAAACACAGTCCCTCTACATAGCACGGAATAGGATTCATTACTATTTATCTGGCAAGCACTTCATGTAGAGTTTACTCTGTGCTGGGCACTCTTCTAAAGACTTGGCTAATATTAACATATTTAATCCTTGTAACAACTCCATGAGGTAAGTTGTATAATTACCTCCATTTTATGGCTGAAGACACTGAGGCACAAAGAGGTGGTGATTTGCCTGAATAAGTGAAATGACTTGCCCTAGGGTTGGAATTTTGAGCTTAGAATCTAGCTCTTACTTCATTAGGCTATCTCTCCAATAAAATAATGCCAATCATCATCATCATCATCGCCATCATCATCATCACCATCATCACCACCACCACCATCACCATCATCACCATCATTACCATCATCACTGCCACCACCATCATCATCATCACCATCGTCACCATCACCACCATCATCATCACCACCATCACCATCATCACCATCACCACCACCACCATCATCACCACCACCACCATCACCATCATCACCGTCATCACCATCATCACCATCATCACCATCACCATCATCACCATCATCACTACCACCATTATCATCATCACCATCATCACCACCACCACCATCACCATCATCACCATCACCACCATCACTACCACCATCATCATCATCACCATCATCACCACCGCCATCATCGCCATCATCACTACCACCATCATCATCATCACCACCACCATCACCATCATCACCATCATCACCACCACCATCATCACTACCACCACCATCACCATCATCACCATCATCACCACCACCATCATCACTACCACCACCATCACCATCATCACCATCACCACCATCATCATCACCATCATCACCACCACCATCATCGCCACCATCACTACCACCATCATCATCGCCATCATCACTACCACCATCATCACCATCACCACCACCATCATCACTACCACCACCATCACCATCATCACCATCATCACCACTACCACCATCATCATCACCATCATCACCACCACCATCACCATCACCATCATCATCACCACCACCACCACCACCACCACCAACCTCATCGAGGTGACTCTCCAGCAGGAAATGAGGAATGGGGAAAATACACAGGTTTCTACTTGCCTACAGGATTTGCTCCCTTCTGACTTACTCTCAAGCTCCTATAACCCCGATATATTTGTAGATAAGTTTACTTTGGTGGAGATTAAATAAAATATACATGAAGGTGCCAGAAGAAGACCAATTTTTCAATCCATGAGATAGTAAAACTATAGTAAAAAAAACAGTAGTGAGGTTGAAGGTGGCTCTGGTTTTAGCGCCTGGTATGATCAGCCCCATGCTGAGCACTTTCCATGCCTCATGACATCAACCCTCAAAACAGCCCGTCTCATGGGTCATGTCCAACAAATGTTTATTGAACATGTTATGTACCAGGACTCTTCTTGATGCCGGAACAGTAGAGAATAAGACAGATACTACCCCTGCCCTCATGGAGCTTATACTCCAGTAAGAGAGACACCAACAAGCAAACAAATGAGCAGGACATTTGGGGGAAGGAAACAGGAAGGAAATAGTGGGGTGTTATAGGGAGAGTGGCTGGAGGGGAGGCTACTTTAGATATGGTACTAGGGAGGGCCCCTGAGTTGGTGACCTTGGAGCTGACCTGAAGGGCCAGGACTCAAGATCTCAGGGAAGAGCCTTAGGCAGAAAGAAAGCAGATAAAAGGTCCAGGGGTGCAAATGAGTCTAGTGTGGCTGACATTAAGGGGCCAGTGGGATTGGAGGGCAGCCAATGAGGGGAGAGAGGTAGGAGCTGACACCAGGGAGGTAGGCAGGGGCCAGGTCACGCCGGGCCCTGTGAGTAGGCCAAGGAAGCCTTCAGGCTAGAGTCTAAATATATGGGGAGTCATGGATAGTTTTACAGCAGGAGAAAAATGCACTGAGGACACTAAGCAGTAAAGTTTAAGTGAGTTGCCAAGCTCCGAGCAAGGCCTGGGATCTGCTTCCAGCTCTCCCAAACCAGCACTAGGGAGTCCACACATCCAGGCTCACCCTGGACCCCATCCGAGGACCTGTAAGCCCCAGGAGGCCTGGTGGTGGCCTGATGAGGGCACTGGGCGGGGGCCATGAAGCAGGATGTGCCATGAGTGTTCTGGTCCCTCCTGGGGCAGGCTGTGCTGGTCTGGGGAGGAGCAGGGGTGGGGGGAAGGGGGCAGCTGCCAGACAAAGCCCTTGTTAAACAGAAACTCCAGCGGCGGCCCAGGGCTGGGCCAGGAGCCAGACCAGCCTCCCAGCATGCCCAGTGGTCCTGCAGCCCAGCCCCCACTGAGAGCTGAGACTTTTCCCAACACATGCTGAACTCCGAGAAGCCTCTAGGGTATGGGGCCATCTCCTCTACCCCCTGCCTCAGGGTCAGGCAAGGTTCGTACCATCTGGATAAGTGGCACCCTTTCCACTGAGTTGCTCAGGCAAGAACCTCCATGTCATCCCTGATTCTGATTTCCCTCTTTCCCCTGCATTCAATTATAATAACCAACCATGTCGGCTGTGTTCCAAGTTCCCCACATGCATCGGCTTCTTTCATAACTGTAATAAGTCTATGACTTGGCACCATTATTATTCCCATTTTACAGATGAGGAAACCAAACCACACAGTGAAGAGGTACAAGACCCACAACTCCAACCCAGACAGTCTGGGTTTGACAGCCCATGCTTTTTACCATTGCGTGGCATGGCCATTTCAGGACCTGGATAACATGTCACTTCCTTTGGGAAGCCTTCCCAGATACATCCCCAATAGGACGCAGTAGTGAGAAAAGTCAGACAGAAGTTCAATTCCCAGCTCTGCTACCTATGAGCTCTGTTACCTAGGATCAGTCAATTAAGCTCTCTGGTCCTTGAGATTCCTAAAATGGAGACAAAAATAGTACTGTTGCTCATGAGCACTCTGGTCCCTCCTGGGGCAGGCTGCCTTTTGCTCATTTTGAAGTCTATAGTATTGTATTTGTATGTGTTATTTGTTGGGGGAAAATGAGCAAAATAAAAATATATGTCAGAAAAAGGAGTCGTTGGGTCGAGACCCTGAATGTGCCACCCAGATCACCTTCAGTGAAGGCCTTGTGAGTAACCTGGTGTAATGGCTTAGCACTCCGGACTCTGAAGGCCTGCATGTCCCAGTGCAGGGAACCAAGGCCTTCACTGTCAGCCCCTGAGGGGCTGTCTCAGACCTGAGAGTCTTCATGCCCGATGTCACACTCACTCTTGGGGTGGCTCACACGTGCAGACTGGTATAGGGAGGCCGAGGTATGGCCTGGCCGTCTCAGACCAGTCGGGACATTTCTGAAGGGCCAGCTCAGCCCCATGCTCCCTGTGGGGTTGGTGGAGGCATCGTGGGGTCTGCTCACGATTGTGCTTCTCCCCCTGCCCTCTCCTGCTTCCTCCCCGCACCCCCCCCCGCCCCCCCCGCCCCCCCCCCCCCCCCCCCCCCCCCCCCCGTCCACAGAGAGGAACCTCAGGGCACAACCTAACACACCTGCTCACTCGCCTGCATCTCAGAGTCTGCTCCCTGGAAGCAGAACCCACAAGACCACAGAATGAGGATTTAGAGAGTAAACAGGGAGTTCCTCATGCTCCCCATTTGCTATGTATTGCACCGGCTATTACGTTCTCTAATTACTTCCAACAACCCTGAAGAGTAGGAACTTTGATCCAATTCATAGATGAGAAAACTGGCACCCAGGGAGGTTTAGAAACTTGCCCAAAGTGCCCCAGCGAGGAGTGGTAGAGCTGGGATTTGAATCCAGATACTCTGATTCTCAAGCCTGGGCTTCTTACTCATATACACTTTAGGGATGTCTTATATCGTATCATTGTTGGAACCTGAAAATTAGAACTGAATTAAAGAAAGAAAGCAATCTGAGAAGCAATTTCAGGTTTCCTTCACCTTAATTTCAGATTAACGCTTAACTGGTTGTGGTTTTAAATGCCTCGGCTTACACGGAGAGATTTAGAGGTGAGGTGGAGCCCAGCATCAAGAACTGGGGGTTCAAATCCTGGCTCCAACAAGCTCCTGGATGCACAAACATAGGCAAGCTATTTAGCCTCGAGTTACCTCCGTTCCCTCATCTTTGAAGTGTGGACAGCAATCGCATCTACTTCAGTGGTGTTGATGAAGACGAACCGAGTCCCTGTTTGCAAAGTGCTCCACATGATGCCGGCACTTGGGAAGTTCTTGCAAGTGAGCCGTTAGGAGGCTGGACTCTGAAAACAGTCTGACCGGAGTTGGAACCCCAGCTCCTGAGCAGAGTGCAACTGTACAACCTTCAGAGAGTTGCTTAACTAACTTCTCTGTGCCTCAGTTTTCCTATCTATAAAATGGGGATACAAATATTACCCAGCCCCTAGGGTCAGCATGAGTGTTTGAAGGGTAACACTGAGGCTGCACCTGTTCTGAGCAGGGCCTGCTGACACTGCACCTGCGGAGTGCTGAGAGCCAGAGCCCCCCGAAATTCTGTGCCCCACTTCCCTCACTCTAGTCCCAGTCTTGCCTCTGAGCTCAAACAGCCCTCTAAAACAATATTCATAATAATACTAACTGATTAATATTAATTCTCTCTAATATTTATATCATGATGGCTGAGAGTATAGGCCGTGGCGTCAAACTACCTGGATTCTAATCCTGAGTACATAGCTGTGTGACCTTGGGCAAATCACTTTACTTCTCTGTGCCTCAGTTTCTTAATCCGGAGAATGGGGATAATAATGGCATCTACCTCATGGGCTTGTTGGGAAGTTTAAATGAGTTAATGTGTGTAAAGCACTCAGAACAGTGCCCGACCTGGGGGTGGGGGCGAGCGTAGGGTTATTCCTCTGTGCCCACGGGACCCCTCGAGCCATGATAGTAGTATTTAGTGGTAGTGTGCTCATCGTGAGCTCCTTGAGAGTCTGGATCAGACCTTACTCCTTTCCTTCACGGCACCGGGTGCTGAGGATGGAGCCATGATGATCCCAATCTGGCAACTAGGGAATCTGGTGGTGGCTGGGGTGCCCATGCTGCCCGTGTGCTCTGACCCTGAGCAGCCAGGACTGGAACCTGCACCCCCCTCCCCAGTCCTGCCGCCCGCTTGCGGCTCTTACCTCACAGCCTTTGGCCATGGCGAAGCCCCCGCCCAGGAGAAGGATGATGTTCCAAGGCACCGTGTCCTGGACCTTCTTCCACGTCAGCAAGGGCTCTGTCTCTGCATTGGAAGCTGGGTGGAGAGAAGACACTTAGCCTGACGAGGGGATACGGGTCCCCCTGGGGCAGAGGGGGACCTGACACACACCCAGGACACTCAGCCTGAGGAAGGGTCATCAGCCCCTGCAGCTCCATCTTTGTGGGGACACTTGAGGGGGGGGTCTCCTGGAAGCCACAATCTGGCTCCAGCATCTGATTTTGGAGCTTCAGAGAAAAACCCTGCAAGCATCATGAGGGGCATCTGCTCTACTCAGAACGAAAATAATTGTCATGGCTCCCAGAGCGTGAGAACCTCCTGGAACTGGGCACCCCACCTCCATGCAGGACATCCTTTCAATTTCCCAAAACCCCTTCTGGGCAGTGCTGCTTTCACCCTCATTTACAAGAGAAAAGGCTCTCTTTGTAATTGAATGTGTACAGAGAGGGAAAAAGTGGAAGGAAATTCAGGAAAAGAGAAGCGAAGAGTATCTTTGGTTCACGGAATTATGGGAGGATTTTTATGTCCTAAAAGGCAGCAGTGTCTGCGCGCAGTGGTTAGAACGGGAACAAGCAAACTTCTGGAAAGGGTTAGGGAGTGGATACTCCAGGCTCTGCAAGCCTCTGGGGAACCAGGCCGCCACTGTAGCGTGTGAGCAGCCAGAGAAAGGACATACGTGAGTGGGCGTGGCTCCCAGGGAACCCTACTGACCAAGGAGGGGTGCATTTGGACCACGGGCTGAAGTTTGCCACCCCCGGGTTGGGAGCATAGGCCTGGAGACAGACCCTCCTGGGTGTTGGCTCACCGCACACCCTTGAACGTGACCTGGCCTGCCTGAGCCCCCATTTCCTCGGCTGGCCTGTGGCACAGAAACAGTCCCTGGAGGGTCCTCGTGAACACTGACGAGGCAATGAGGGAGCTGCTGGTGGAGAGAGACACGGTCCTGTTCAGCTCACAGCCGCATCCCTGCGTCGCTGCCTAGCACCTGGTGTGTACTCCAAAACACTTGTCGGCTAGTGGGATGCGAGATGCATCGCCCGATGCCTGGTGCAGAGTGAACGCTCTTGAAGTGGAACTGTCCCTGCAGGCGGCCACCAGGGAGGTGGGGAGGACAGGTCTGGCTCATGCATGGCGGTGCCCTACTTCCCAGGACAATTCCTGGTCACACAACCACTGACATTTTGTTTCTCCCTCTCAGCTTTTTCCATATTTCGTTATCTGAAATGAAAGCTGGAGATGTTGGGTGGCTCGGCCCTCTGCCTTTAGGCAACGAAGTATTATTTCACTAAAGAGGCAGGCAAGGTCTGAAAAAGGAAAGGGACTTGCCCCACATAGGAGAAGGCCCTGACCATGGGTTTAACATCCCGCAGATTAAATGAGTGACACGGTAAGTGCTAATGAGGCCCATATGCGCCACGATAGGCACACAGCCTGCGCTCAGATTGTCTTCATTATGGTCCCATCCGACCATGCCCTTGCTGCTGTTTCTTCAAAGCACAGCCTCGGGGCCCCTGGGGGGCTCAGTCTTTGAGCGTCTGCCTTCGGCTCAGGTCATGATCCCAGGGTCCTGGGATCGAGCCCCGCATCGGGCTCCCTGCTTGGCGGGAAGCCTGCTTCTCCCTCTCCCACTCCCCCTGCTTGTGTTCCCTCTCTCGCTGTGTCTCTCTCTGTCAAATAAATACAATCTTAAAAAAAAAAAAAAAGCTCAGCCTCTAACCATGGGCCTCTCACAGTCCAGCCCCATGTTATGCCAGCGAGCTGTCTGCAGCAGAGGCTAAGAGTACAGGCTCTGAAGTTGAACTAGATTTGAATCCTAGCTCTGCCCTTCGGCTGTGTGATTTGAGCTAGTGACTCTACTTCTCTGAGCCTCAGCGTGCTCATCTACAAAAGGGAGCAATTGTAGCTCCTCAAAGACCCACTGGGGAGATGACATGGGCCCATGGGGACAAAGGGTTCAGCTCTGGGTGTGGCCCAGAGCAAGTCCTTGGTTATTCAATTTCACAAATATATACTGAGGACCTACCACTCCTCTCGACACTGGGGATTCAGAAGAGGCCAAAACCAGAGAAAATCCCTCCCCTTGGAGAACTTACATTTCCAGCAAGGGAGGCAGGTGAGAACCAATAAATATATAATGTCAGGAAATTTAATGTGTTAGGAAGGAAAGAAAATAGGGTAGAGGGGTGGAGAGTGACAAGGGAGGGATGCTTTTCTGGATAGTGTAGTCAGGGAAGGCTTCTCTGGGGAGGTAACGTTTGGACAGAGTCTGAGTATAGTGATGGGAGTGAGCCACACGATATCTGGAGGGAGAGCTTGGTGGACAGAGAGGAAATGGAAGTCATCATTATCATCCCCATCATCATCCATGGGCACAGTGCCCAACATATAGTGGGCACCGTGTCGATACTTGCTGAGTGACATAAAGGGACAGAAATGCAAGTGTGACTCCCACCCAAGGAAGAATGGAAGGCAGCAGGTACAATAAGAAAATCAAGGTTGGCTTGGACGCCTGGGTTCTACCCCCTGTCTCTGTTTAGCTAGCTGTGTGACCCTGATCAGGTCACTTTCTCTCCGTGGAAACTGGCCACTCTCTCAGGCTTCATGTAAGTCCTGGGTGCTGAGTGCGAGAACACATCCTTTCAGCCCAGTCTGCGCAGGCCCGCTGGTGGCCAAAGGACAGGTGGTGCTCACGGAGGCCCCTGTCTCCCCATCCACCAGGCAACCCCCGAAACCCCAGCCCAAAAAGCCCTCCGCGGAAGTAGCATGCTGTACCCCGTGGGCAGGCCAGACCCAGCCGCCAGACGTGTTCTCACACGGCTGTTGCTGTGGCCCACACGGTGTTTCTCAATTCAGATTAGTGGCTAACGTTTAAAATCTGGGAGATTGCATACAATTTTTTTTGCTTCTCTTGAAAAACCAGCAAATCTGGCAAGACGAGTCCCGGTTTCCTGCATGGTGACACTTGGTGGAAACTGAGTCACGGCTGCCCTTTTATTTAAAGGCTATTGGCTTGCCAGTTTTCCACAGACCCCACAACGCGGCGGGGGGGGGGGTGCCCTGACGCAAGCGGTCTTGCCACTCACGAGCATCCTCGGCAGCTGTTTTCCTCATATAGACATTGTTCTGTTTCAACAATGTAGAAGGAAAGCCGGGCGAGGAGGGCCGTGTGTCACGAAAGACATTTTCCTGCACCCAGTCTGCTGCACCCAACACTGTTCCCTCCCTGTGGGCATTTGAGTTTGCAACCTCTGTTCTATAAAACTACTAAGGCCAGGGGTGAAGAGTATCTAAGGGACATGTTCATTCTCGTTCAGTGGGAAAGCAAGGCCCAGACAACCTAGGAACTTACTCAGGGTCACCCAGCAAATCGGTAACACGGCTGTGATACCGGACTTGGACATCACAGGCCCTCCCCACAGCCCGGGCTGAGAGGAAGCTCTGGGCTTTTGGAGCCCGCCCACAGGTAATGGAACCACAGATGGGGTCCGATCAAGGGCAGCCGATCCCCAGGCTGGCTGGGAATCTACAAGACTACAAGGTGGCCTGGTGGGAGAGCTGCCCAAATATCAAGCCAGACCAAGCAGATTCTTACTCTTGGCAGTACCCATGGGAGGTAGAGGGACAGCAGGTGCACAGACGTGTAGCTGAAGAGGAAAGGACAGAGAGCAAGGGAGGCCGTGTGCTACGGGGGGGGGGGGGGGGGGGGGGGGTGAGCCGGCCTGCTGTGAGAATGTGGGCATTACAACGGAGAAGATACGCTTAGGGAACCTAAGTTCTAAAAAAAAAAGCAGGAACTATACAGCAGCAGAAGTGATAAAGAGGCCAGAGCTTAGAAGCAGTAGAAACTACAGAGAGGCCAGGACATGGTCCCCAGAGTGCGTGATGAAGAAAGCCAGCTGGAAGCCAGCCCGAGGAGCAGAGACAAATCCTGCCCAGATTGCAGAGTCTTTGCCCACAGCTCCTGGGACCCAGTGTTCGCTCAGCAGCAATAACTGTTTCTGGGGCCCTGTGATATCGTCTCCCTGCTGATCCCTCCGTTATGCCCCACGCTCAGACCCCCTCCTCCACAATGGCGCTAACCTGCCTGTGACTCTAGGTGACAACCCCACTTCTGACTCCCAGTGCAGAGCTCATCCCACTGCCCCAGCTGGATTAAGCTTGTCACTGGTGCTAGGCGGCGGCGCCTTGTTCTGACAGACACCAGCTGGGAACCCATCTAAAGGCCACCCTGCAGAGGTTTTGGTTTGGGTGGCTCAGTGATCCTTTAAGATGGACCTGGGACGCTGCTAGGCTGTTGTGCCTCGGTCCCCACCACTTCCTATCCGGTTCAACCTAGCTTGAGATTTGCACGTCTGGCCCCTTAGGCACCGGAGTGAGGGTCCCAACTCCAGCCTTAGACCCAGAGGCGGCAGAGTTTTTCTGTAAAAGGGTCAGCAAGTAAATATTTGGGTTTTGTGAGCCAGGAGGCAAAATTGAGGCTACTGTGCAGGTATTTGTGTAACTAACTAAATAAACGTCCGCAATTTCTTACTGAAGAAATAAACTTGATTTATGGACACTGAAATCTGAATTTCGTGTGATGTTCCTGTGTCATGAGATATTTTTCTTCTGATTCTTTTCAACAATTACAAAAGCGTAAAAGCTATTCTTCGCTCCTGGGCTGTACAAAGCAGACCGCCGGCTGGATCTGGCCAACTCTAGTTGCTAACTCCTGCCCTGGGCCGTCACCTCTGGCAGCCCCGAGTGCCCGGACCAGCTAAGACCTCAGATGGAGAAAAGGGAAGAAGCGGGACCACACAGTTGGTACAGTGGGGTTCAGGTCCCAGGCGTGGGCCCTGCCTCGAGGCCGTGATTACCACGCTCTGAGTCACAGCCTCACTGAGCCCACTGAGACCCCAGCCCTGACACCTTACCTTTAAAGTCAAACCACCACTTGAAAGAGGGCCTTTGGGATGGGAAGAAGAACAAGATGGTGACAATGGCCACTCCGGTGACAGCATCAGAAAGAAACCTACAATGACAAGGCCCCAAAGCATGTGACCCTGGGCATCGCAGCGGGCCCGCCAGTTTGGCGGATTTGCAAATGAGGATTTGTGGGAGGGAATTAGGCGCTTGCTGTGAAGGGGGTTATTGTTGGAGGCCACTGGATACCGTCCTGCCTGCACTCAGCGTGGATGCAACTGCCCGGGATGCTGAAGCCCTCTCTCTGCTCATGGCTCCCTGGGGCCTTTGAGGCCACAGGAGACAAACGCTTATCCTCCTAGGAAGACAGACTTGACCAAAGAGGAGGGAAGAATCTGAGCACCATCAAATATGGGATCTGTGGAACTCCCGCAAATCACCAGAACCAGGGCTTCTCTAAGGGCTTGTATGCATTTGTTCAGCTTCTGCTTGCTTTCCTCCTGGGACGGGCAGCTTACACTCAGAGATGCAGCCCATTCGCACCAGCAGAAAGCAGATGGAAGCAGCCTCACAGCCCCTCACAATCTAATTACTGCCTTTCAAGGATCCACTGTGTGTCTTGTGGAGGCGTTAGGCTCACAGAAATCTGAGAAACAGCCCTCTGGGGCAGGCAGCTTCCATCTCAGATGAGGAATCTGAGGCTCAGCGAGCAGAAGCAACTTGCTCAAGGCCAGGCTATGGTCCATGCAGGAGATGGGCACTGAACCCAGATTTGCCTGGCTCCCAGCTCAATGAAGCATAGAGCCAAATGTCCACAAAAGCCCTTTGATCCCACTCATTTGGGAAGAAGAGTATTCAAATGGCCAAGAACCTGGAAAAGATGGTTAATATCACTGTATTAGAGAAATAGAAACCCCACGCTAATGGAGTGTCATTCATCAGCTAACAGGCAAAACTTGAAAGGGTGATGATAGTACCTAATGGGGACGTTGGAAAACACACGGGCAGTGTGAAAAGAAACTGGTTTAACCTTCTGGAGGGCAGCTGACAACATGTTTTAATCCTTCACATGTGCGTGCCCCTTGATCCAGTTATCGTACTTCTAGGAAGTTATCAGGAAAACTGGGCTCTTGTACACAGATTATGTATAGGGATGTTCAATATGGATAAGAGGGAAAAAAATGGAAGATTTTTAGTACAGACATGTGTAAATAACTTGTGTATATGATATATATGTATATATATAAATATATGTATATTACATATACATGTAATATGTATATTATTATATGTAATAAATATGTATATTATAAATGTATATATAATAGTATATCTATAATGAAATACCCTGCATCTGTTTTTTAAAGATAAAAGATAACATCAATGTTTATGCATTGACATAGAAGTGCGACCAAGATATTTTGTAAATCAAAAGAGAAGTTTTTATTCGCAGTATGAGACACAATCCAAAAGGAATTGATTAAATAGATTAAGGTGCTATCATTCTGTAGAATACTATGGAGGGTGTAAAAAGAATGAAGTAGGTCAGAAATAGTAAGTTGCCCGTGATTATATTATTGTACTTTCTAATTTTTTGTAACATGTATACACATATATATGTCCATGTGTATGTATTATTAGGCATGCCTGTGTATATCAGATCTGTTAGACACCAGACTTTTAATTGGACAATCTCTTCATTTACCAAAGGTAAATTCAGCATTATTTGAAGTTTTTTATAATGAGTATATGTAACTTTTATAATTAAACAAAAAAGGAAAAAGCAGATCACAAATAATATGTCCACTGTGCTCACATTTCTGTTAAAAAATCTTCTGTTTAGATAGGTTTCTTTTTAGCTAGTTTGCATGTATTTTTACAGTTAGATCTATCGAAATATAATTAACATGCAATAAAATGCACCCATTTAAAGGATATAGTTTACATTTTGGCTAATGTATATTCTTGTAACCCCCATGGGATTAAGATAGAACAGTTCCTGGATAGGCATTTTTAAGTCAGGAAAGATGTGTATCAGAATTGGAGACTGAGTTTCTAGGTGATTTTCACTGTCTTTGTATTGTTGGAATGTTTGCAACACCCACTTTTCATCTAAAAAAAATGACAAAGCATCTACATTTTGGAAAAATAAGACAATGGTAGTAAGAGCCACTCTTCTTGGCTCCATGAAATGACATTGCTTCTTCCTCATAATAACCCGCATGAGATCAGAACCTTATATCACCCATTTTACCACGGGGCATTTGAGGCTCGGAGAGTCACTACACTCCGAGAGTATAGAGCTGCTCTATCCAATATGGCAGCCACCAGCCACACGTAGCTAGTGGACACTTGAATTCTGGCAATACCAAACCTAGGTGTGCTGCCTTATAAAATGCACACCAGACTTTGAAGATTGAGTATGAACAAAAGTAAAATATCTCAATAATTTTCATATCGATTACATGTTAAAATAATATACTGGGTTAAATGAAATATATTACTAAAATTAATTTCATTGTTTCTTTTGACTTTTTAAATGTGGCCACTACAACTTGGAAATTACGTGTGTATCTCACGTTGTATTTCTACCGGATGGTGCTGATGGAAATCATCAGATCTCACTGAAGCTAGAGGACATATTTCCTATCTAATCATGTTTTGACACACCAGAATTTGACATGGTTGCCTACTTGCTCTTCTTAAAATGCTCCCCAATCTTGGCCTTTGCTTCTTTGTTGCTCCTGGTTTTCTGCCTACCTCACAGCCTGCTTCTTCCATTTCTCTCCTCTACCCTCTTCCATTTCAGCTCCCACATGTTTGGGGTCCTCAGAGTCTTCTACACTCTCCCTTGCAGGATTTGAAAGACATATTTGACTTGACAAGTCTAACCCAAGTCCAAATTCGAATTGTTGATAAGCCACCCACAACCCAGCCTCCTAAGGAATGTTCTTCTCCAACTAACCACCATCCACGCTGGTGCTCCAACCCTCGTGGCCCCAAATCCTACCAGGTGGCAGGTACTATCATTTCTAACTTTCAAACAGATCTTGACGGCTGCCTATCCAATGTTACCACTTGGACACACGCCAGCGAGGCCTTTCCCCTAGACCAAGCCTCAGTGAGCGTCTTCTGTAAAGGGCCACATAGTAAACACTCTTGACTTTGCTGGCCATATGGTCTCTGTCCCGACTCATCTTTGATGTTGCAGTATGAAAGCAGCTGAGGACGATACATAAGTGAACAGGTGTGGCTGAGTTCCATGAAACTATTTGTAGACACGGACCTTTGAATTTCATATAATTTTCATGTGTCACAAATATTATTTGTCTTTTGATTTTTTAGCCATTTAAAAAGGTAAAAGCCATTCAAAAACAAGTGCCGGGGACAGATTTGGCCCAGGAGCCTTAGTTTGCCGGCCCTGTCCTAGAAGACAGGGGCTCATCTAGATGGTGTTAGAGCTCCTACCTGTTTCCGCCTATCCATCCCCTAATAAGTAGAGCTAATACTTTCCTGAGTTCTTTCCACATGCCCTTCTAATCACTTGACATGAACTAACTCACTGATCCTTGGAACAATCCAGTGAGAACGGTACTATGACAATACCATTTCATAGATGAGAAAACAGAGGCACAGAGCCTCCCACATGGAAAAGACACAAATGTTTTATGTGTCCAACAAGACTCTCCAGGATCTGGCTCTCGCCTACCCTTTCAGCCACGTCGTGCTGACTTTTCTCCCTTCCTGCCGGGCCTCCTTGGTCACACTGGGCTTCTTTCAATTTGCCAAATGTGCTAAAGTAAGGTCCTGCCTGTGGCTCTCAGTAGACCTTCCCAGCAGCTCTCCAGTGCTCATCGCTCCTCTTCCGATCTTTACTTCTTCCCAGAACCACCCAAAGTCAATGCCCCCGCCCGTTCTTTCATAATATAGCCCCCTCGCGCTTTCTTTCTTCGCACTCATTACAATCTGCAGGGTTTTGTTGTCGAGCTACTTGCTTTGGTCTGCGTCCCCAGCAACTAGCACAATGTGGAGCACATAATAGGCGCTCGATAGATGTTGACCGATCGAACGAACAAACTAATGAGTGCATGAATGAATGAATGATGTGCTCAGGGTTGCACCACCATTTACAAGGGGCAGAGCTGACGTTTGAACCTAGTTTTGCCTGATTCCAAAGGCAAAGCTCCTAACACATGAGAACCCAAAATGTTCTATCGTCTGAACCTAAGCTTTTTTGAGTGTAAAGGAAGGAGCTGTTTATAGTCACACGAGACCAAGGGTGTACACCTAGCCCGGCCCCTCCAGGTGCGCTGCCTCTCCAGCTCCAGGTGGCCCATCCCAGAATCTTCCCTGTGGGGTTCCACCCCCGCGTCTCCCGAGTCTCACCCAGGGGTGAAGAGGCTGGCCCAGCCAGGGATGAACTTCGGATCCCGGGAGAAGAGGAGGATGGCGAACATGCAGAAAAGGGTGAACACGGCCTGTTCGGCAAACCTGTGGCACAGATAGGCAGGCGCCATGCTGATGGTGGGCTTTGGGTGGACCGCAGCGTGAGAAGGCCTGGGGCGGGTGCCTGCTGGCTGTCACCCGGCCCAGGGCCCTGCCTATGAGAAGCTGCGAGAAGTAATCCACTCCTCGGAGTGAGGGGAAGGGTATCTTGGGGTGTAAGGGATTCCTGTCCAGGGGCCCCCACACTCCCCCAGGATCCTTCCGGAGCATTCAGGCACCACCTTCCCCCCAAGTTATTTATATCATGCCCACTGGGAATTCCCCAAGGTCCTAAGGAGAATCACCAGAGAGAAAGAAAAAGCAAAGCAGAGGCGGAGTCAGAAAAGCAGAGAAAAAAAGGAAACAGCTAGAAACAGAGGTAGGTAAGAGAGAGAGGGACAGTCATACATGCAGAGGAAGACGGATGCACCAAGGGGGCAGACAGACGGGGAGAGGGGCAGACACACAGAGTCCCCAAATGTTGGAGTAAATATCTACCCAATGTGCCCATTCCACAGACTGGAGCAGAGCCCAGAGAGGGTAAGTGCTTTGCCCTTGGCTACGTAGGAGTTAGTGGCAGAGCCAGCTCCTGGGTGCAGACCTCCTGACTCCTAGGTATTTTCCCCGAATGGGAACTGTGCATTGAAAAAGGTCCCGGAAGCTGCCCGAGGGAGTGTTGGGGATCCCATGCGCCAGGAGGGAAAGAGTGCATTAGCTGGAAGGGCAGGAGGTCCCCACCGCAACTGCACCCTGAGGGGCTTCCTGGTCCTCAGGGTATTTACCCCAGCACCAGGGCAAGAGGCTGACTGTATAAGCCACCCCCCTACCCTCCATCTCCAGGCTTCTAGGCCATCGTCCTGAAATTCCCCCGGAACTCAGCCCGCAGGGGTCCAGAGGTCAGGCTAGGAGGTAGGTTTCCTGAAAGTCTATGCTGGGCTCTCTCCCCACCCCAGGAACCCCCGTAGTACCACGCACTTGATGGGCCCCAGGTTCTGGAATTCCTCCCGAATCACGGCGCGAGCCCTGTCTTCTGCATCAGTTTTGATCTCAGATTTCTTCTTCTTCCAGCCCCTGAAACAGAGTAGGGAGGTGAGGAGTGGCCACTGCAAGTATGACTAACTCCTCAACTCCCCCCGCCCCCCCCCCCCCCCCCCCCCCCCAGCGGGCCAAGCCTCATTATCTCTATTCTGGAGACTGCAACAGTCTGCTGAGTAGCCTGCTTGCCTGTGTTCCCTTCTGAAAATCTGTTCTCCCCCACCTATAGCTTTGGTGGTCTTTTAAAAATGTGAGTCTGATCATAAGACTCCCAGGCTTACAATTCTTTAGGGGTCAAACAGGCACCTGAATAAATTAATGGAACAAAATAGGAAGTCCAGAAATAGACTGGGGATTTAGTCTATGATCAAGCTGGTGTAGAAAAAGAGCTATTCAGTCAGTCGTGTTGAACATGTAGATCAATGGGATGGAGTTGGGAGTTGGGAGTCCAGAAATAACCCATACTTCCATGCTCAACTGGGTTTTGGCAAGGATACCAAGACCATTCAGTGGGGAAAGAATAGCCTTTTAACATATGATGCTAGGACAACTGGATAGCTACATGCAAAAGAATGAACGTGGACCCCTACCTCAAACCATATAAAAAAATTTAACTCAAAAACGGGTCAGACCTAGGTCGCCTGGGTGGCTCAGTTGGTTAAGCAACTGCCTTCGGCTCAGGTCATGATCCTGGAGTCCCGGGATCGAGTCCCACATCGGGCTCCCTGTTCAGCAGGGACTCTGCTTCTCCCTCTGACCCTCCCCCCTCTCATGCTGTCTCTATCTCATCCTCTCTCTCAAATAAATAAATAAAATCTTTAAAAAAAATGGGTCAGACCTAAATATAAGGGCTAGATGTATAAAATTCTTAGAAGAAAACATAGGGGTAAATTTTTCTGGCCTTGCGTTAGGCAACTATTTCTTAAGCTATAACACCAAAAACTCAAGCAACCAAAGAGAGAGAAATCAGACTTTGTCAAAGTTAAAAACTTTTGTGTGTCCATAAATATCACTGGACAGCTGGGTGGCCATCTGGAACAAAAAGTGAAGTTGGATCCAAACCTCACATTGCATCCTAAGGACAAACTCCAAACAGGTAAAAGATTTCAGTGTAAAAACAAACAAACAGATGAGAAAAAAGAAAACCTAGATAAAAACATGAGATTATTTTTTTTACAACTCCCTTAATAGGAAAATCTAACTATAATTGAAAATTCAGAAGCCACATGAGAAGGGTTAAGAGTAAACACTAATCTTTCAATATATAAAGAGTACTAGAAA
The DNA here is from genome assembly GCF_009762305.2 of Zalophus californianus. Taxonomy (NCBI): domain Eukaryota; kingdom Metazoa; phylum Chordata; class Mammalia; order Carnivora; family Otariidae; genus Zalophus; species Zalophus californianus. The sequence goes on from NC_045602.1 coordinate 126,194,107, forward strand.
TCAATAAGACCAAGATCAATAATCCATTTGAAAAATGTACAAAGAATAGAAACACAGTTTAACAAGCCACAAGAAAGAAAATACCCGTGGTTTTTATGAAGATAGGAAAGTTTTTCATGTTGCCCTCAATATGAAAAGTTGCTCCAAAAGCTCTTAAAATGAATGCAAATTATTTTTCTCTTATCAGATTGGCAAAAATCCACTGCTGCAGGGAAGCAGACACTCTCATACATTATAAATGGGAGAACAAATTCGTACGAGTCCTATGGAGAATGACTTGATAATCTATTAAAAGGAAAAGGTGTTTAGCCTCTGACTCCAAAATCTCACCTATGGAAATTTACCTTACAAAAATACCCGTGAATATACAAAATCATATCTGTCAGGGAGACGAGTCACCAGAAAATATACTATATCTGCCTGTATTTGTTTAAGGAAACCCTGGAAGATTACTCAGGAAACCTGTTTTGGGGGGAATTATTGGGTGAATGGGTGAATGAAGGCATGGTTGGGAAGAACAATTCTCACTGCATACCTCTTTGCATTGTTTTGATTTTTGAACCATGTGTATGTGTTGTTTATCCAAATTAAAACAACAACAACAAATGACTATATATATATTTTTTTTAAAGATTTTTTTATTTATTTGACAGAGAGAAAGACAGCGAGAGAGGGAACACAAGCAGGGGGAGTGGGAGAGGGAGAAGCAGGCTCCCCGCTGAGCGGGGAGCCCGATGCGGGGCTCGATCCCAGGACCCTGGGATCATGACCTGAGCCGAAGGCAGACGCTTAACGACTGAGCCACCCAGGTGCCCACAAATGAATATATTTTTAAAAAAATCCTCACAATGGCTCTTTTGTATGAAGATCAAACTTCCCCAAGACCCTCAATGATCTAGTCCAGAGTTTCTCAACATTGGAACTATTAACATATTGGGGCAGGATCTTTTTCTGTTGTGGGGTGGGATCAATTCCCTGCTGCAGGAGGAGGCTGACTTGTGTATTGCAGAATGTTTAGAAGCATCCCTGGCCTCTACTCACTAGGTTCCGGTAGTAATTCCTCAGTTGTGACAAACAAAATGTCTAAAGATATTGCTAAACGTCCCCTGGGACAAAATCATTCCCAGGTGAAAACTCCTGCCTCATTCCCTGGCCTCATCTCCCACAAATTTCCCTTATCCCCTGAACTCAGTCACTTTAACCTTTCAGTTCCAGAACATCCCTTGCTACCTCCAGCCTCAGGACCTTTGCACTTACTGTTCTAGCTGCTTAGAATGCTCTTCATCGTGCCCATTCCTCCCCTCCCTTTACTGAGTGAGGTCTATGCATTCTTCAGATCCCAGTTCAAAAGTCCCTTCCCCAAGGAAGCTTTCCCGACCTCCCATTTAGGTGGGAGCCCTCCAGGGCACAGCATTGTATCTCACAGTCTTTTCCTTCACAGCACTTACGACTGGCATTCCTGCTGCACTTGGCTGCTCCCTGTCTGTCTTCCCCACCTTGAGTGTAAGCTCCGCAAGGGCAGGGAGGGTCTCCGCCTTGCCCTCTGCTATGTGCTCAGTACCTGTAACAGTGGCAGGCACACAGTGGGTGCTCAGAGGACATTTGCTGAGTGAAGATGGTGCCATGGCATTGGCCTGAAACTTCTCTGTTACCCAGAAACACGTCTGTCACTGAAATTCCCTCTACCTGCATTTCCTCCATCCTCTCGTGGCCGAGTTCTCCAGATACCTATTAGATTGAAACAGGTCGACTGGAAAAATAGGCTCTATCTCCAGCATGGTCCTGGGCAGTTTACACACCCTGCCTTGTTCAGCCTTTACTTTAGCTGTAGCTAATTTTTAGCCCCAATCTACATGTGAAGACATTAAACCTCAGGGAGGTTACCAAATTGCTCAAGATCACATGGGAGCGTGATTAGAATTCTGGTCCATCTGAGTCCAAGGTCAGGACTTGCCTCTTTGGGCTAACGCGGGCTTTGAACCCTGAGTTTCTCCTCTGAGGAGGTCTGGAAGGCACGTGAGTCAAGGAACATCATGATCGGAGCCTTTCTAGTCTCAAACATTTTCACATCTCTTTAATCCAGAGTAACTTTTACTGGTGTCATTTTACAGATGAGCAAATTAAGGCCCAGAGAGGTGAGGGGATGGAGTCAGAGAACAACTCTATGACATGCCTGCTACCCCCAGCCCTGAGCTGTCCCTCCTATGTTAGGATGTCCCCAACTCCAGGCGTTTGTAACCTACCTTCAAAATGTTCCCATATCCACATACCACCTGGCTCATATTTGCTTAATATTTTCCTCCAAATAGACTCATCAATTCAATTAAAGAAATGTATGTAAATAGAAAACTTTATCGCTCCCGCAAATGGAAAACAAGAATCACTTGCCATAAAGAAAAAATCATAAAAATGAAAACACAAAAGCAAAGCAATTATTACACTCTGGCTAGACACCGTTGCTGGCTTAGGTCTCTGGAACTGACGCTTGCTCTTTGTTTAAAAAGCTGATTTGGGAATGTTGGAGAAGTATTACGGTTTCTCCTCCACCCAAGGGAGACTTGCTCCATTCTATGAGAGTTGATAAAAGGATTCTTTTTCTCACCCTATGAGTCGATGTTATTTAATACCTTGTCTTCATGCCACCCCAAGTTATCTCCTGTACCAGCGCCCCATGAAATGGGAGAGAGTGCACGTCCCTCTCCTCTGGTAGGAGTGTTTGTCTTACTTAGAAGGCAGTGCTATCCGTGATTACCGATGATGGGTGACATTAACTGAGGGCCTGGGCGTCACACCACATAACCCTCACATCCCTGGGAGGTGAGGTCTACTATAGTCACCGCATGAGACGGTAACATGAGATTATAGGGATGATCCTCGGTTTCCGTAGGAGGAAACTCAACTTGAGAAGACCACTCTCTACCCAACGAGAAGGAAGTCGGAACTCCAGTTGGGCTCAAAGCTCGAAGTAAGCATGAGGGGTACCTCAGGGTCATTCCACCGTACAGGAAGGAGATCCACAGCCAGCCCACCAACAGGAACAGCACCATGAGAGGGAAGGCGAAAATGAACCAGGAGCCGAAATTCACCACATCGCACTGTGGGAAGAAACTGGAAGAAGTGGGGGGAGAGGGATGAGATCCAGCCAAGGTCAGCCACGCCGATGTATACTGCATACATAGAGGCAGCTCTTTCTTAGCTAGAACACCGAGGTTTATATATAGACACTAGAGTATGCTTAATATTAGCAGTGGGATCGAAGGTATTTCAAGTTTTTTCCCTACATTTTCTGAATGTTCTATAATGTACCTACATAATCGGAGTAAAGTAATAAAATGTATTTGGGGAGCAAAGGCCAAGGGGGACACTCAGGGCAGGCATTTCCCCACCTCCCCACGCTCCTGGCTAGAGAATCAGAACCCCATATTACTTGGCATTCATTTCAAATCCCCTCCTCCCAGACCAGGAGGTCCAAGCTCATGCAATTAAATGTTGTGTGTGATTTGCATGTAATTGACTCAAATTCCTTCACATTTGATATTTTTACTTATACCTCCAGTATTTTTTCCTTAATTTCTTTTCAAGTTGGAACAAAGTCCTGCTTGCATCAGGGTGGGCAGGCAGCCCGAAAACCCGCTGCCAGCACCTGCCCCCTTCTCTGCCCCGTTCCTCCCTAACCCCTAACCCGGTACCTGCCCCAGAAGGCCCCAGAGCCCACATCTTTCCTGTCCAACCCCAGGGATGTGCTCCACCTTCGTCCTCCTGGCCGACTGGCTCTTTGCTGGCACTTCCTTCTAACTGAGGACACTAAGGGGCCAAACCCAGATTGTCCTCACGTCTCAAGCAGGACCATCTTGGCTTCTGGTTTTTCAGTCCTTAAGCAAAAAACACAAGGCACAGCCAGGCCTTGCTCAAAGATGAAAAGACACCAAATGCGTGAGGTGGGCTTCAGTCAATTGGGGGGGAATACTGATGCCTGGCCCCCATCCACATCTCCTGAATCAGAATCTCTGCAACGGAGACCCAGGCATATTTTTCTCACCCTGCCGGCTGACTCTAATATGCACCCGTGGCTGAGGATCATTGGCTTCTATCATCAACTTGGAAAACCCAAAGATTTTAGAACCTGAGAATATAGTGGAGGATTAAGGTTTTAAAATCGGCTCAAGAGGTGAAACACGAGTGTACTTAGAATTTCTTATGAAGATCACTTTGATTAAAAGTGAGAGCAAACCTGCTCTCAGGAAGACCAGCTTTCCCCCATCCTCCTAGGAAGTCCTTGTTTCTTTGGTTGACTATCAGGTAGAGAAGTTGGCCAGCACCTGGGGCCATGTTGCATAGTAAATGCCTCTGTTGTGTTTGTTTGCCAAATGCTTAACACTAGCGTTCCTGTGGATTAAGTGAACATGGGATGCATCTGCACTGCAGAAGAATCTTAGATTCCCCACCTCTCAGAAAATCTTAGGAACAGAATCTCGAAATACTGGAATCGTTTACATCTTCAAACTAAGAGGGCTTGGGATAAGGGAGTTGACAAGTCATGCCATCTGACTTTCTTCAAAAGAACCTTTCTCTTTTATTCTCCCACCCTGATGGACGCATTCCCAGACACTGTTTGAGCAGCTTCAACAATGGGGAGACTTCAGCTCCCGGCAGAGCCCATTCCACGGCTGGCCTGTGTGCCTGGTTGCAAAGCTTCTCCCGGGACCTCACAGCCACAGACCAAAGCTTCCAGCTGGGGTTCATTTTTAGAGCAGATGTCACATCATGTCATTCCTTTGCTCCCAGCTTTCCACTGATGCCCCATCTCACTGGCAGGAAAAGCTGGGGTCCTAACAACTTACCTTAGCTCCTCCCACACTTCCCTTTGCCCCCCACACCCCAGCCTCTCTGTGTTTGTGCTGCTCGCCTTTGGACAGACTATTCCCTATCTGGAATGTTCTTCCCTGCTGTGCTCACATAGCTTCTAGGTCTCAGATGTCACTCTGTTAGAGGTCCCATATCCCTGGCCAATCTATATAAAATGGCACCCACTCCTGTCCCTTCCATAGCTTTCCGCTGTTTTATTTTATTTCGTAACTTATCACACCGACATATTATATATCCATTTCCCTTTTCCTTTATTGCTTGTCTCCCCCACCAAAATGGAACTTCCTCAGGGCAGGGACTTTGCTGAGTTTGTACCCTGCTAGGTCCCCAGAGGCTGGCCAAGAGAAGACATCCAGCACAGATTTCCCCAAGTGGAATGGAGAAGGAGAGGGGTGGGAGGAGAAGAAACTCCAGGGCTGGGTGGGGCGCACCTGCATTTACCTTTTGAGCTGGCCAAGCAGGATGAGGTTGGGGGCCGTGCCCGTGAGGGTGGCAGTGCCCCCAATGCTGGCCGAGTAGGGGATGGAGATGAGAAAGCCCTTCCAGATGTTTCTGCGATATTCCTCCTCCTTCTTGCAGTCTGCCAGAAGGTCCAATGGAGCGTTGGCCTCAGGGCAGTCTTTGCTTTAAACAAACGCAAAGAGAAGCCATTCAGAACACACTCAGAATTTCTGGCCTCGTGGGGGAAACACACCAGGTGGGTTGGGAAAACTAAGTGGTCTTCCTGGAAGGCAGCTCAGCACCAGCATCAAACACCTCTAAAGATGTGCAACCTTTCAGCTCAAGTGTTCTGGGCAGGTGCCCCAGGTGTGGGTATAAGAGTTTGCTGTGGCACTAACTATGGTTTGTATTGAAGACAACCTAAATCTCCATCAAAAAGGGGTTGGCTAGATAAAAATGATCCTCTTTCTGGATTGAACACCAACACGGCTATTAAAAATGATGATCCAGATGGATGTTTATTAAGATGAAAGATATCCATTATGTAAAGGGAAACAGGGTCGGTAACCGCACTACTCAATTTTTTTAATTTTTAAAATATTCACATAACTTATGAATATATGAGTAGTTAGAAAAACTTAGAATGGTATACACAAAGTTGTTTTGGTGCCTTTCTTGGGGGTGGAAATATGGATTTTTTTTTCCCTTCTTTTTTCTTTCTTTGTATTTTCTGGGTCTTTCTGGTGCAGTTAAAAGAATACTGGGAAAGAATGAAATTAAGAATTGTTAATTACATAATTAAAAGATAATTACATTGCTGTAAATTTATTAAGGTGAAAAGATGTTCCCTACATTCCATTAAGAGAGACAGCAGGTTACAGAAGAGCATATACAGCATTATCAATGTTTTTATTTTACAAATGCATTTATATACATAGAGAGGTATCCAGAAATAATCTAGAATAGTATTCACTTAACCGTTTTGGGAGTGAGATGCTGGGTACATTTTTCTTTTTGTTTAAGAGTATTCTTTTAAATTGTGCAATTATAAAATTTTTGTAAGTGAATGAAATTAAGAATTGTCCCTGTATAACAAATTAACTTTTTTAAGAGAATCAGAGATACTTCAAATATCTTCTGGCCTTACTTACTACATGAGAGGCCCCTTATCTGGAAGGCAATTGGGATATGACTTGGGTTCTAGAAGGAAGACAAGGACTGAAAGCATCTGGAGACCGATGTCACGGCCTGACTTCTCAGGGGGAAAGTTCTGGCAGGAACTGTGGGCACCCCCCCCTCAGACCTGGGAACCCAATCAGACTGAGCCTCGCAATGAGAATGAGAGAACGGAAGGGGCCTGAGGGCTCATCCAGTGCAAGCCCTTTTGTTCAGTTGGGGAAACTGAGGCCCAGAGAGGGGACTCTCGTTCCAATGGACGTAGAGTCTCCATCCAATGAATGGGGTTTGCATTCAGTTGACATGGAGTTCTAGAGAATGAGGGCTGGGTCTTTTCCACTAGATTCAGCACAAGCTCTGCGTGGGCAGGTGGTCCAAATAGATTCCTAGGTTGTGCGATAGTGAGTGGCTGGGCCCATCACAGACACCGTATCTCAAAGCTGGACTAAAAGCCCCCAGATACAGTGCCAGGAAAGAGCAGAGACAATGGAATAAGACAATCAGACATAAGATCATGTCCCTCCTCTGCTAAAAGCGTCCACTGGATCCCATGTCATTAATAGTCAAGGCTACATCATTGGCCTATAAGGTTCCTCATGCTCTGTCCCTCCACCACCACCCCTCACCACACAAGCAATTTCACTGACCCCAATTCCTACCATACACTCACCCAACTCCAGCCCTACTGGCTTCCTGGCTGCTCTGGACTCTCAGGACCTCTGCACGGGCTGGCTCCTCTGCTGGGAACACTCTTCCCAAAGATCCCCCCTGACCCTTACCTCCTATAGGTGCTTGCTTAAGCCTGACCTTCTTAGAGAGGCCTTTCCTGACCACTCATTTTAAAACTGCCTTTTCACACCCTACAGGCCCCTTCCTTAGCCTTCTTTCCTGCATTGTTCTCCCACATGGCTCTCACCAACCATCTGACATACTGTGAATTTTACTCGTGTGTTTGTTTCTTGTCACTGAGACGTAAACTCCACAAGGGCTGGACTTTTGTCCGTTGCTGCATCCCTGGCAGTACCTGGCTCATTGTAAGCTATCTATAAATATTTGTTGAATGAGTAAAACAGACCTGACTGGTGCCCAGCAATGCCTTGAGCAGGTGACTTTACTTCTGCTGTTTTATCACCCAAGGTAACAAAGCCATGAATAACAAGCACCTCATCTGTGCATGTAGGGCCCAGCAATGATCCAAGCTTGCTCAACATTATCTCATTTAATCTCAAAATAACCCTCTACGGTGGGTTCCAATATCTGAGCAGAGGCTCAGAGAGATTAAGTGACTTGTCCAAATTACACAGCCGGTAAGTGGCAGAGCCAGGTTCAAAGTCAGGTCTGCAGGGCTCCAAACCCCAAGATCTTAACCACGCTGCCAAATACAAAGGACATCAGCCACTAAATGTGCCGCCAATGTGAAAGTTTCTTCCTAAGTCACACAAGTGTGAAGGATTGTGATTGTCTCTTAGGATGCTTTTGTCTTTAGAGGCTCTGGATGCCTGTCTGCATGTCTCTCCTCCTTGACTGTCACCTAGTTTGAGCATTCCTGCTCCTCTGGGGCCTCCTCTCAGGTCCTCCACCTCACCAGAGGGACTTAATGTGCTCCTTTGCCCTTGCTATCCACATGTGTGTTTTTTTAAGGAGGCTGGGTACGTCCATGCCCAAGCCAAAGGGATGGATGGTAGACACCTGGGCGTTAGGTCATTTGGAGAAAAATCTGGGGGTGGGGGAGGATTGCTTGCAGCACTGAATTCTGGCTTGTCATCTCCTTGGGTCAAGCACTGGCTCCTCGGTACCAGGAACTCACTCTTCCGGGCTGGCCAGAAATTGCATCTCCGTGGGCGTGGGGCGCGGGCCGTTCCTCCACACAGCAGCTAGGAGGAAAGAGCATGGTGTCTTTAGTGTAACGTACCAAGTGGATAGGAGTGTTCCTATTCTCAGGTTTAGATAACTCCCTTAATCTCACTGTACCTCAGTTCTTTAATTCATAAAATGGAAGTAAGAATTCTCCTAGGGTTGTCAAGAGGATTAAGGAGTTGACCCATTTGCTATTGGCGGAATGCTTGGGTCCCCCCAAAATTCATATGTGGAAACCTAATCCCCAATGTGATGGTATTAGGAGGTGGGGACTTCGGGAGGTGTGCCTTTATAAAAGATGCCTCACAAAGCTCCTTTACCCTTCCTCCCACCACGTGTGCACACAGCAAGAAGATGGCCATCTATGAACCGAGAAACAGTCCCTCACCAGATGGCAAATTTGCCGGCACCTTGATCTTGGACTTCCCAGCCTCCAGAACTATGAAAAATAAATGCTCGATCTATGCTGTTTTTGTTAGAGCAGACTGAATGGATTAAGACACCATTTAAAGCAGGGACTGGCAAATTTCTTCTGTAAGAGACCAGATAGTAAATATCTTAGTCCTTGGGGCCCTATGGCCTCTGTCGTACTCAACTCTGCCATGAAACCAGCCATAGACAATACAGAAATGAATACGTGTGGCTAAACCTTTATTTTTGCACACCGAAATTTGAATATCATGTACTTTTCACATGTCACAACATATCCTTCTTTTGACTTATTCAGCCATTTAAAAATATAAAAACTATGCTTAGCTCACAGGTTGCACAAAAAGCAGGCAGCAGGCTAGATTTGGTGGGCCAACATTTGCCAGACTCGCCATTGAAAGAATTTAACAGGCATATGAACACTGGCAAGGATTTAGTCAATGTGGGTTCCTCTTGAGAAAGAAGAAAGCGGCCCCCTACGTCTGGAACTGGCCGGACCCAGATATGCCGTGTTGTTCTCTTGCTGGACCTAAATGATCTTACACGTCACCGACATCAGACAGAGTTGCTCTACGAGCGACTGACAAAATGAGACACAGCAAGGGCACTTCATAATCTTGTCTTAGCCCAAAGCCACTTGCCACCCACAAAATGCCAAATGTCCTCCTCTCTTGCCAATTGAATGGCTGCTACTTCTTTACTCGTAGAATTGCCCCCGATTTCTGGCATCATTCAATCTAGAGCAAGGTTCCTTAGACCCCCACAAATGCCTCAGCCACAGCCCAAAGCCCGTGAGAGGTCCTTTCTAACACCTGACTGAGGTCATCATGGCCACCGGTGGCGCGCGCGCTTTCTGCGCAGCAATAATACACCCCACCTCTGTAACCGCAGGTGTGTGTTTGGGAGGAAGGGTCGGGACTCCAGCCACAGCTCTTTCCCTGTCTCAGCAGGTGGCCTGGGGAGGAAGTCCTGTCTCCTCTCCACTCTGGGCTGCTCCTTCCCTCTTGGTACCTAGAGGGAGTGGGAGCCATGGTAGCCTACTGTCACTTTACCATGGCTGGTCCTGCTGACCACCTGCAGAGGTCAGAAGGCTAAATGCAGATCAGTTCACCCTGGTGATAAGACCCTACACGTTGGTGTAGCTTAAGTTTCCTTCAAGCCCTAGTTGAGAGGGATTTATTTGTTGATTACCTGTCTCCCCCATGGACTCCCAGCTCCACGCGGGTTTGTATCAGTCATTCCCGTTGCCTTGAACAACCTCCACTGGTGGGAGTCTTGTTCACCCAGAACACTGTTTGGCACATAGTAGGGGTTCAATAAATGTGTGGAATCAATGAATCAATGGATGAATGGATCAGTTATGCCACTGTTCTAAACCTCAGCTTCCTCACACATAAAATGGGGGGGGGGCGCCTGCGCAGCTCAGTTTCCTCATCTGTAAAATGGGCACGATGACAAAGCCACCCCTGCAGAGTTGTAGTAGGAGGATCTAATGAGAACACACGTGGGGCGCTGGAGAAGACACCACCCATGTGGCCCCTCAGTCCCTCAGGCAGTGCAGGGAGGCGAGCTGGGTGAAGAAACTGAAGGGAAACATCAGGGCTGCTTTCCAAGATTGAGGACCCTCCCCTCCAGGTCTTGTCCAGTGAGCCCTGCCCTGCCCCAGGCTCCGTCCTGCTCTGGCATGGTGCTTACAAGCACAGATTCTAGATTCAGACAGAGCTCAGCAACTAACTAACCACGTTGCTTTGGGCAAATCCTTTTGCCTCCCTGAGCTTCAGTGTCCTCATCTGTAAAATGGGGAGCACCTACTTCCTAGCTCCATTATGAAGATTAAATGAGCTGACGGGTATGAAAAATAAGAGCACCGTGTCTGGCATACGGTGGGCTCTCAGGACTGAGAGCTCACATTGTCATCACTGTTGCTGCAATGGGTGTCCCTCACGGACCTAGAGCCCCCAGGAGCCTCCCCACCCCTGTCCTGGCCCACTAACAGTTCCCACTCCCCCGACGCCTGTCTTCACATCCTGCCACCAGGACGGAGCACAGAGACTGCGTGAAAGGGAACATCTCTCTTTTGCACTGGAACTAGCCTTGTTTTAGGTCTTAGGGCGGATCATTAATCAACCCTTGCTCTCTGATCCCACCACTTGTGAAAGCAGGTGTCTGCCCCAGCTTCCTAGGCGCTCCTTCCTCCTGACATCCTGCAGCATTCAGGAGAAGACTCTGGATTTCACCTTGCACCCAACACTGAGTGTGACCGTAAGCAAGTCCCTTCCCCTTCCCGGGTCTCAGATTTTTCATTTTTATAATGAGGGAAATGGCTTCGAACTTTTTTTTTTTTTTTTTTTTTGTGGCCACTAGACTCTTTGAAAAAAACTCTTGCATATGAGGCAGAATACCAGAGGTTAAGAGTTCAGGCTCTGAAGTCAGCCAGCCTAGATTCAAAATACCAGAGCCGCTGTTTTGAAACTGTGACCTTGGAAGCTACTTTATCTTCTTTTTTTTTTTTTTTTAAACTTCTTCCTCAGTTTCCAATCTTCTAAATGAGGTCAATGCCCGCTCCACCTTCTGCGGATGTAAGGCCCTACAAAGAGCCCCAGCACGATGTACGTGCTCAGTAAACATCTGTGATTGCCACGTGGAAGCCCAGTGGATAAAATAGGTAAAGTGGGGAAGCTGAGGTAGACATGGGAGAAGGCGCAGAACCTTCACTGCTTCTTACCACTCCAGGGGGATGGTGACACGGTTCTCTGGAAGCCCCAAGAGTCCCGGGAAACTGTCTGAAAACGAACGAAGCCAACTCTGGCCTGTGGGCTGAATCTGGCCCACAGCCTACTGACTGAGAATGGTTTTTACATTTTTAAACGGCTGGAGAAAATCAGTAGAGGCACAATATTTCATGGTGTAAAAATTACGTGCAATTTTAATTTCAGCACCTGCAAATTACATTTCACTGGCACCCAGCCACGCCCACTTACTTACGTCTCACCTGTGGATGCTTTCTCTCCACAAGGGCACAGTTTGAGCAGTGGTGATGGTGTGGCCAGCAAAGCCTAAAATATTTCCTGTCTGGTCACTTACAGAAACAGTTTTCTGACCCCTGCTATAGAACATCTCTTCCTTCCCACGTGGACGACTTTGACCTTTCGTAGGTCCTGGCTCTGCTACTTTACCAACAATGCAATTGATTCTCGTCATATCAATTTATGTACTCATCATCATTTCTAGCTTGCAGGGCTGATGTGAAAATAAAGTAAGCAAAACAGCTGACTGCATGGTAGGCAAATACCCATACCACAGTAAACGAGATTAACTTGGACGGTATGTGGATCAATATTTAGATTTTAACATATATATTAATTTTAACACATATTCAAAAAAGGATAACTAGCACTCAAAGCCTGTGGTTTCATGAATCATGTTTGTTCTGTTATTTGGGATAAATGATCCAGAGCTCCCGGAGCAGATCTGCCATCTATCCCTCAACATGTGGCTTCCCAGGTAGCATCTCTGGTCCCCCCATCATGTTCACGTTCCAGCCAGCAGGAGTAGAGGGTGGGTAGGGCAGGACCCGGAAGTTGCGCGCTCCATTCCCACTCATATACCACTGGCCACACTTAGTCACAGGACCACATCTAATTGCAAGGGAAGCAGGGAAAGTCAGCTTTTTCTCTCCAAAGCCATGTGCCCACGTGGGGCTTCTGTTACTAGAAGAACAAAGAAAGACTCAATATTGGGGATAAACTAGAGATTTCTGCCCACATAGGAACCAATCGAAAGCTTCCTTTTATTTTTACTTTTTTAAAAGATTTTATTTGTTTATTTGACAGAGAGAAACACAGCAAGAGAGGGAACACAAGCAGGGGGAGTGGGAGAGGGAGAAGCAGGCTTCCCACTTAGCAGGGAGCCCTGCGTGGGGCTCGATCCTAGGACCCTGGGATCATGACCTGAGCCAAAGGCAGACGCTTACTGAGCCACCCAGGTGCCCCGAAAGCTTCCTTTTAAAATACATTTATGTAAGTAGGGGCACCTGGGTGGCTCAGTCGGTTAAGCGTCGGACTCTTGGTTTCAGCTCAGGTGGTGATCCTCAGGGTCATGAGACTGAGCCCCGCTTGGGCTCCGTGTTGAACATAGAGCCTGCTTGAGATTCTCTCTCCCTCTCTCTCTCTGCCCCTTTCCCTGTTCGCATTTGTGCACGTTCTTTCTCTCTCAAACATAAATAAATACATACATACATAAAATACGTTTATGTAAATAAAAAGATGTTTTAAAGCAGACAGGATGTGGCAGACCTCTGCCACCATGAGGGAAAGACTTGGGGAATCACAGAGATGCCAGTGATAAGTCCTGATATCTTCGTGCTGCTGAATCAATCCTGGAACTGCCTTTCTCTGCCTTCTTGATGTTTGAGGAAAACAAACCCTTATTTTTCAAGCCACCTGCAGACAGACCTTCCTTCTTTGCCTACATTCCCACGGACGCAGCTGGTTCCATGGGTAAGAGAGCACGCTGCAAAGTTGGGCTCAGCCATTCGTCTGCTGTGTGACCTGGGGAAGTCCCTTCCCCTCTCTGAGCCCTTGCTTCGTCATGTAAGAACGCAGCGGCTACTTGTATTTTGGTTTGTTTAGAACATAGTTTCTGAGGTTCGAGAGAATCAACTCCTTCCATTGGTGGCACATTCTCACTATCCTTGTACAACGAAGGCCCCTGTTTTGTTTTCTTTCTTTCTTTCTTTAGTCCCTTCGATTCCCATTTCCCACTCCCATCCTTTGCAGAGCAACCATGCTGGTGCCTCTAATCTGTAGGTTTTTGTTTGCTTACGTTCTTGCAAAATGGTCACTTGCGTGAATTTTTAATTTACATCATGGTATTGTCTTCTAGATCTCATTCTGGTTTTTTTTTCCAGTCATGACTGTGTTTTGTGAGATCCATTTCTAGAACTGTGGTCCTCTAATTCTTTGCTTCTAAAAGCAGCAAGATGCTCAACAGTACACACTTGACCTTCCCCTTTACTGGTGGTGCCGCTCACATGGCTACTTACTCACCACACCACAGAGAAGGCTGCAGTGAACAGTGTCACACCCGTCCCCTCGTGGACCTCTGTCAGAATTCTTTGGCGTTTGTATCCAGGAGTCAAACTGTCAGGTTACAGGGTATGTGCACATTTTTTTTTTTTTTTAGGGGATGTGCACATTTAATTTGATTAAATATTTGCAGAATTCCCTTAAGAAAGCCTGACCCAGTGCATACGCTCTCTGGCAGAACACAAGGGTTCCCATGGCCCCACGCTTGCCGACACAGGGCAGTGTCCAGCTTTCTTATCTTTGCCAATCTCACTGAAGTAAATCTCGTTGTTTCGGTTGGCATTTCTCTGGCATTAGTGATTTTGAGCATCTCTTCAAGTGCTCTAAAACCCAGGGGAAGTATAGTATCTACTTCATAAGGCTGTTTTTGAGAGGTGAAAGAGATGATACAAAGTGTTGAACTCTTCACTCTTCAGTATGCAGTCAGCACTCAATGAGTGCAAATCTTTTAAAAAACCAAGGTATCAAGGTTTGACTTAGCTAATTCTCCGTTATTATTATTATTATTTAAACACTTGGCACATAGGAGATGCTCAACAAGTATATTCCCTTCACCCTCCTCTGCAGGACGTCCCCGCTCCCCCTCCTCCACGTTGGTGGGGCTGCCCCAGTCCCTTTCCACAGCCTCACCTGTGTTCTCGTCACTCGGCCAGTTGAGGTCCTTCTGAGCCTCCTTCTGGCTGAAGAGACTTTTCAGGATGGCGCTGGCAATGGGCAGCATCATGGCGGTGGAGGCCGTATTGCTCAGCCACATGGACAGGAAGGAGGTGGTCACCATCATCCCCAGGATGAGCCTGGGAACAGAGGCAGTTAGAGGCACACCCAGAACGGGGGCCCAGGAGGCCCTCTGGTCCCACTTTGCCACCCCTGGGGAACCCAGCCCACTGGTTTTACAGACGGGAAGGCAAGGCCCAGAGAGAACAAGCCAGGGACCAAGTGGGGACCAGATTCACTCACCAGCCTTATTTCAGGTCTAAGGAAACTGACTCCACACGTTTAAGTGAACTGGCCACAGGTACCCAAGGTAAAATAGCCCAAAGATAGCCCAACCCTGACGTTTTCTCTCCCTTGCTCCCCAGTCCTCGATGGTTTCCATTACAGAATAAAGGTCACCTTGGGTTGGCACCAACGCTGTCCACCGTACGCCCCCAAACCATCTTCCCAGCCTCTTCTCCCACTTGCCTTCGCACTTCTACCAGCCACCTGCTCAGACTCCCCTGAACTCAACCACACACCCCAACAGGCCCCGATCTCCCGCCTGCCCGCCATGGCTTGGCCCCTCCCACCAGTAGGAATCCAAACTCCATGATCTTTTTTCTTTACATTAAATTCTTAGCCCACCTGGATTTACCTAGATGGATAGTATGAAGATCTAAGTGGATTTTTTTTTTTTTTAAAGAATAAGCCAATTATTCCAACCCTCGCCATTTACTGAATAATCCTTTCCTTTCCTACTGATTTAGATTTCTTCTAGAATATGTATCCAGCATTGAAAATTCTATTTCTGGACTAGTGTCATGCTGTTTTCATTGTTCTAACTTTATCGTATGTTTGAATAGCAGCCCACCCAGGCTTCAAGGTCAAATGTAACCTGCTCCATGAAGAAGTCTACCTCTTACCTCTCCTTTGGGCTCCCACACCACAGGTGCCCCTTGGGTTGGAATTCCACTTTGCACTGGAATCAGTGCTATAGATACAATCTCTCCCACAGGACTGACAGTCCCTCCAGAGCCTAGCAGAGTGCTCGACACAGAGCCAATCCTAGAACTCTAGGAGTTCTCTAGAACCTTCTTCTCCCCAACCACTACTCCCACTGATTTTATCAACCAAAGAGCTCTCAGAGCTATCCATTCTGTTCCTCTCCACTGCCACTACCCCAGGCCAAGCTGTCACCACAGCTGCTTCTGCACACCCAGAACAGTCTCCTAACTGGGCTGCGTCCAGAGTCTCACTCCGCATCTGCTCTCCACCTGGCAGCCTAGAGGAATTTTTAAAAAAAAATGCAAATTTGGTCATGTTGTTTCCCAGCTTAGAACTCTTTAAAGCAGAGATTCATAAGCAGTGGGGCTGTGGATATAATTTAGGATGGAAACGAGAGGGTAAAAAAATGCATCTTTATTTGACTAACCTCTAATGGAAATTAAGTATTTCCTTTGGTGATAAACAAAGGCAACAAAGTTCAGTAGTATTAGAAGTGCCCAGGACTCTGTCACCAATTAAGCTCACGGATATTTTCAGATCGTGTTATAATAGATGCAAACATCTTGGAATCCCACTGACACTCAAAATGTCCTCAAAATGTAGTTGTTATTAGGCCAGTCGAGGGATCTTACCATTTACCGTAAAGGAGTACATACGGTACTATGTCACAAGTTTGTTTTTAAAAAATTTATTTGGATCCCTGCATTTTCTTGTGGTGGTTGTTGTTTTAAATCCTATGTGCTGTGTGATTTATACATTTAAAGATACTATTCTAGCAAGGGATCCTTAAGATGCAACAAATTGCAAACAAACAAACAAAAAGACTAAAAGAACAGTGAAACCCTATTTTAAAGGCCATTTAATCCTCTTGGAATGAAAGTTCAAATCCTAGCTAGGGAGCCCAAGGCCCTGCAGGAATGGCCTCTGTCTCCCTATCTCTCCGGGGCCATCTTGCCACCCATTCCCCACCCGCCTGGGCTATGAAATAGCAAACTAGGATGATAATGACCAGGATTTATCACACTTTATAGGTCTAAGCTATTATAGTTTCATTCTACAGGCAAAGAGAGAGAAGTTAAGTCATTTCCCAGAGCAGGAAAGGTGGGGTTCAGCCCCAGCCGTCTGAGTCACCTTGCTAAGATGGCCCTCTCTAGAACTACGGGACAGGAATCCCTGGGGGTGAGGCCTGGGATAAGCATTTCGACTGGCTCCCCAGGGGATTCTTCTGCACTTTTGAGAACTGCCCAAGAGCCTGGCACTGCATCTGGCACACAGATGGGGCTCACAACGTATCCAGGGAATGAATGAGTAAAGGGAAGGTGGGACGTGATGAGCTTGTGGGCCTGGATGACCAGACCAGGAAGAGTGAGTCTGGGCTCCAAGAGATGCGGTCCTCCTGCCTCCCCACCTTTGGGCTAGACCCATTATCTGGCCTTACCTGGCTGGCTGGACCCCGACGAGCATGAGGACCTTGAGGGCGATCCTTCGGTGCAGATTCCACTCCTCAATGGCGCTGGCCATGATCAGCCCACTGAGGAAGAGGAAGTTGGTGTCCAGGAAGTACTGGGGGCAGACCTTGCTGGAGGGCAGGATGCCCAAGAAGGGGAAGAGGATGATGGGCAGCAGGGCTGTCACCGAGAGGGGCAGGGCCTCTGTGCACCAGTACACCGCCATGAGCAGGATGACAAACAGGCAGCGGCCTTCCTGCAGGGGGTAGCAGGGGAGATGCAGCTCAGAAGGGTCAGTGGAGCCCTGGGTGGCAGGGGGAGAAGAGATCCTGGGGCAGCACCCATCAAGGCACATTCCGCAGGGAAGCTGTGGAGAGGGTGAGTGCCCAAAGCTTTGACCTTGAGCAGATGACATCACTTGTCTGAGCCTCATTTTGCTCAACTATACAATGGGGAAGAAACATGTGTCCATTTTATAGGACTGTTTGAGGATTACATGAAATGCCCCATTGCCTTAGAAGTGGACCCTGAGATGAGCATGAGAGTGCAAATGGTTTGACAGAGGATCCCAGAAAGTTCTGGAAGGGCAATAGGGAAGCGAAATGGAAGTCAATACAGACAGTGTATTCATGAGAAGATTATCCCTGTGGGCAGCTGGGGCTCACCCCTAATGGGGGACCCTGGGAGAGGGTGTAGAGCATGCTTCAGGGTTGTCCTCCTGGGAGACAAGGAAGCTGGCTTTTTACCTGCCAACTCCTGGCCATCACTGGTTGAAGGCTGGTCCTTGGAGCATTAACTCCCCACTCTTCCGGCCTGCCCGGCATACAGTGAGAGAACACACTGGTGCAGAGCATCTCAGTTTCAGTAGGAAGCTACTGGCAGATGCAGGATGGTGAGTGCCAATGGAGATGTGGAGAGAGCACCAGCAGCGGCCGCCACCTCCATACACAGCCCTCAACACAATGTCTAACACAGAGTGCACGCTCTGTAAGTAGTAATAATAATAAGCAATATGTATGGGGCTATTAAGTACCAGGAACTGTGTAATCCTCACAAAATCCCAGAGGAGTGAGTATCCCCATTTTATGGAGTAGGAAGCTGAGATGTAAGGTCACTAGCAAGACAATGATTGTGCAGAACAAGTCAATCTCCCTCCAGAGCCATCGCTCTTGATCAAATACCCCCCAGCTGTTACCAGCAGAATACTAGAACCTATGACAAGTTGACAATCCAATGTTAAAGATTCAGAACAAAACAGCTCAGTGGTTGCCCAGGCTTAGGCAGGAGGTGTGTATGCTGTGGAAGAGGAGCTGCAAAGGAGTTCAAAGGAACGTTTTGGGGTGATGGAATGTTCTAGAAGCAAGAGTGCAGTAATGACAATGCCTTCACTTCTGATACATCAGTGTCTCATAGGATCCATCATCAATAGTGTCCTATTATTATTCACATGGTCACTGAATAAAATTACTCATAGTCCTGACTTTCTTTCTTATGTTCTCTCAAGGCAATGTCCTTGCATGTTCCAGGAAACACAGACTATTTCTTGAATTTGATGCTGTCTGGTGCCATTTTATGCTTCTTACTTCTTACTCACAGTAGGTTTGGTTGACTTCATTCAGTGTCCACAGGACATTGGACTGAATTCCATCCTAACAAGCACCATCCTAATAGAACATACCCTCAGCTACACAGTCAGGCATCAGCTACATGCAGACACTAGGACTAGTTAATCCATCTGACAGAGGGGCAAGGGCAGGATCCAAGGGACCAATGGCTTTGGCAATAATCCAAGCAAAGATTACCAGCGACTAGGGTCTGGGGGAGTGGTGGAGGTAGTGAGAAGTGGTCAAATTCGGGGTCTAGTTCCAAGGGAGAGCCTGACAGCTTTGCCGAGGATCTGTTAGGATGTGTAAGGCAAAAAGAGCAACCAGGAGGAATTCCAGTTGTTGGCCTCAGCAGGGGGAAGAATGAGGTTGCCATTTACTGAGCCAGGGAAGACTGGGATATACCCGCACCCATTTGTATACCTTGAAAACACATCCTGTTTTCTCAACAACCTGGCTGGGAGTTGAGACCAGGAAAATGAGTGAGACACAGTCACTGCCCTTTAGCCAGCAAATCTGACCATGCCGATAATAGAAGAGTCCTCTGTGACTAGCTCTTCTCAAACTCGAGTGACCCTCGCAGACTCTGCCTACTAAGTATCCCTCAAGCAGAGGTATATTGGTAAATGTTTAACAACTGGAAAGCTTGTGTCTGTGTGTGTGTGTGTGTGTGTGTGTGTGTGTGTGTGTAGAAATTCTTTTTTTTTTTAAGATTTTATTTATTTGTCAGAGAGAGAGAGAGAGAGCACAAGCAGGGGGAGGGGCAGAGGGAGAAACAGACTCCCCGCTGAGCAGGGAGCCCAATGCGGGGCTCAATCCCAGGACCCCAGGATCATGACCTGAGCCGAAGGCAGATGCTTAATCGACTGAGCCACCCAGGCGCCCCTGTGAGTAGAAATTCTTGATTACTATTTCGTTTAACCAAGTCACTCATGTCATTGACGAGTGAATTTAGTTTTACTATGAATGTCAGCTTATATTTTTATTTACATTAATGACTAAGACAAGAGGGAAACAAAGAAGTATGTCAGAAACTCACTTGTTCACCAATGATGTGAGCCACTTCTTTACTGAATTAAATGATAGTTTTCAAATACTGGAAGAATAAGTCCTCATTTTGGGGGGCTATTCACAATGTAACTGCTGTAGACACAACGCATTTTACGTTTCATCTGTACTATTAACATTTTCCATTCCTTTCTTAAATTTAGTCAAGCAGGGGCTCCGGGGTGGCTTAGTCGCTTAAGTGTCCGACTCTTGATTTTGGCTCAGGTCATGATCTCAGGGTCGATCCCAGGAGCCCCACGTTGGGATCGCATTGGGCATGGAGCCTGCTTAAAATTGTCCCCCTCCCTCTGCTCCTCCCTCACCCCTCTCTCTCTCTCAAAAAAAAAAAAACAACAAAAACAAAACTAGACAAGCAACACAACAATAACTTAAGCCCTGATTTGCAGTGTTTGCCAATTTCTAGGTGTAAATGCCCGCACATGGTTGATTTCAAGCTATCAAGTGACATCACTGAACACAGGGTTGGCACGAGAGGGGCAGTTTCGCTCCCCTACACGGCATTTCCTCCATACATATTGGTGTCAATAGAGAGACACAGATAATCTTCAAGAGCTTAGATAATCGTAAACCAATCAACAAGCGGTGAACTTTGAGTAACTATTACTTTTGTTTTAATATATTGAATCACAAGTTTGTATAATTTCATTTTAAATATCTCTGTGTACAGCTGGCTAGCAAAATTTCAAAAACTCGGCAATCGGGTCTCAAGAGCTGGGGTAGACACTCCAGGACACTGTTGCAAGCTTCCAGACAGAACATCCATGTAAAACCACCCCCCCAAAAAAAGAATCTGGGTCACCTTCTGTTGCAAACTTGACATTTTCAACCCATGCTTGGTATCATGTTCCATAATGCAGCTATCTTTTAAAAATATACAATTATTTTCTACCGGATCTTGCTGCTGGCTCAGGAAGACATGCCACATCTATCTTGTTTTTTATATACCACCTGCCAGACCAACAGTTATCCTGGTTTAGAAGATAGAGGTCTGTCTTAGCTCAGGTTGCTATCACCGAATACCAGGGGCTTAGAGGCTGGAAAGACAGACATTTACTTCCCACCAATCCCGGAAGCTGGAAAATCTAAGATCAAGGTACTAGCAGATTTGGGTTCTGGGATCTGTCTTCTCATCATGTCCTCCTCACCTGGTCCTTACCCGGTGTGTGCATGTGGAAAGCTCGCTTTCTCCAAAGGCTATGATCCCATGCTGGGGTCCCACCCTCATAAACTGACCTAATCTTACAGTGTCAAAAGGACAATAAAGGGGTTAGTATGAACAACTTGATACCAGTAAATTTGATGACCTAGAGGAAATAGAAATACTCCTCGAAAAACATAACTTACTCAACTATCAGAGAAAGGAAGAGAAAAGCTGAATATTTCAGTATCTGTTAAAAAAAAAAAAAACAGAATCAATCATCAAAAACCTTCCTGCAACAAAACCTCCAAGGCCTGCTAACTTCAATGGCAATTCTACCAAACATTTAAGGAATAAATAATACACATCATACACAAGCTCTTCCAGAGAACGGGGAAAGAAGGAACCCTTCCCAATTCATTCATGAGGCCAGGGTAACCCTGTGACTGGCTTATCCTGACCAGGGCATTAAAAGGACTAATAATGTTTGAGCATCGCTGGGACATGCAAAGTCATCTGGAAAACCAGTTTCCTTGTCTCTCCCGCCTCTCATCCTTATGCAAAAGAAATACAGGAACAATGAAAACCAAAATCACCAACATTTTCATGTATTAACTCCTCCAATGACAGGTATTATCAGTACCCTCTACTTCATCCAAGTTATAGGGGAAGGACATCCCCCATTAAATACATTTTAGAACACAGCAGGAGAAAAAAATAAACATGACCTTTCAAAAATTAGCTTTATGAGCTATAATTTACATACAATCAACTGCATCCATGGTTAAGTACATAGTTTGAGGTTTAACAAATGTACACACCTACATCACATCCCGATCAAGAAAATGTTTCTGTCACCCCAGAAAGTTCCCTTTTGCCCCTTCCAGATCAATCCTCGGGCCCCTTCTAAAACACTGCTGTGATTTCCATCACTAGAGACTGGTTTTGCCTGCCCTCCGACTTAAATGGATTCATACAGAATGTACTTTTGTACTTTTTGTTCAGTACAGGGCCTGAGAGATTCACGCACATGGTTGTGTATATCAGCGTTTCGTTCTTTGTTAGTGCTGAATAGTATTCCATCCTGTGAATATACCACCGTTTGTGCCTGTCCTGCTGATGGACACTGGATTGTTTCCAGTTTGGAGCAATTATGAGTAAAGCTGCTGTGAACATTCAAATGCATCTGCTTTGGGGGTGACATCCTGTAAGTCCTTTTGTGCCTCGTATGACACATTATATAATGGGGGCGGGGGAGGGGCATTACTGATAAATTCTGGCTGTAAGGGGCTACCTTTCAAAGGCTCCGAGTCCCAGGCCTGTTTTCTCCCTCTCCCTCTTCCTTTCCTTCCCTTCCCTGTTCTCTCTCTGTTTCACTCTCCCTCTACTCGCTCCCACTCTCTCTCTCCTCCCTCCCTTGGTGCTCTTGCCAAGATGTCAACATCAGTCCTTTGCGGAGGAACAACTCCAGATACAGCGCATGTCAGCTCGGGAGGTGACCCTCGGGTCACCCTCCCACATTCCTGCAAATGGCAGGAATTGGGAAGTTGATCCTTGGCCGGCATGGGTGCTTTACCAGTAAGTGGGTCAAGCGTGTGTTTCATTACCTTGCTGGTTAGTTAGGGATTGGAGCAGGGCCAAGGTGACCCCAAATAGCTTCCCTGCCCCAGCTGGGCTTCCTGTGGGCAAATGGATCCAGAATTGTCAGCTGGATGCCAGACATCTGGTGGGGAATTAATAAGTACTACTGCCCCTCCCTCCCCCACCCCTGTGAGGCCTTGAGGACAGAAGTGACCCCCAGAGAGCCAAAATCTCCCAGGAGGCTTGGAGGCAAGGCCTGGTGAGCTGGGGCCTATGTGCACTGAGTGGGGAGCTCTCAGAGATCGAGAAGGCTGAGCCAGTTCCTACCTCCAGGCCTTTGCACCTGCTGTCCTTTCAGCCTGGCCCCCTTGACCCTGATCTCGGTCTAGCTGGCTCCTGCTTGCTGTTTGGCCCTCATCTCAAAGGTCACCTTTTCAGGGAGTGACCTGACCATGTGATCTGACCATACGTTCGATTGTGGTGTGATTTCCATTGTCTGGCCTTGTTTTTGTCGAGCACTTCTCAACAGCCCAGGTATTTCTTGTTTGTTGCCTTATTATTTCCTCCCCCCCACCAGACCATAAGCTCCATACAAACATGACCCTTGTCTTTATTTGTTCACCTCTGTCTCCAGGGCCTCAGTGGATATTTACTGAATGAATAAATACATGGTCTAAATCAGGTGGCACAGACTCAAGTGCAGGGCACCCTTTCATGAGAGAATCAGGTTGGTGGAAGAAAAAAGTCATATCGCTTTCTCAAGTCTGATTTGCATTTCTGGCAGTTCCATTATTTCAGTAGCAGGGGAGGATGCCCACGCTTGACGATAAATCACAGCTGCCACTGGGCCTCAGAACAAGGAAAGCAATAAGGAGGAGTGGGGACTGTGGTGAATGGGGGGGTATTGGCCCCTCTAAGAACATCAACTGCTGCTCAGCTTCTGGTTGTTGTCATGCGAACACGAGCCCCACGATGCTGGATCTCCTGATTTTTCAAAAGAAGCTTGAAACTGTGCTCTTAGTGGGACATCTCACAATTTTAAAAGATTTGCTTATTAAGAAGAAAGTGTAGGCAAAAAAACCCCACATCTGCAAGCACCATCAAATCCATGGTCACCCAGTTATGATCTTTAGTCTAAATGGTTTTAATTGGCGTAAAATTCCAGAAAAGCGCTCACACATAGACAATTCTGAATCTAAGTCAAGTTGTTCACAGATTACTAGGGATCATGGGATGCTATATTTAAAATCTCTGCTCCATTTTTAAAATTCCTAATTTCCAGGTGTAGAAACTGAGATCTGCTGAGGAGCAGTGATCTCTTGAGGACCATGCAGAACACAAAAGCAGATCTCACCACATGCAGGACTGGTTACCATTCAAACGTGGGCCAGGGAGTGGGGTCCAGGTGGATCCACGATTTTACCCCAGCCCACAGCACATCCATCCCACCTCTGCCTCTGGGCCCCCCTGTTTCATGAACCCAGCCCCCTGGCCGTGTGGAGGTTTGGTCTGCATGTCTGCAAATGGAAACTTCCCTTGATCCCTCAAGGGCAGATTCAGGTAGAAGCATAGAGTCACATGATCCCAGGGTCCCTGTTCCTTTGAATTTTAACTTCTGGAGTTTAGAGGTTGGGGCAGGTGTCTGATCCTGCAGAGACTCATTTTCTAGGTCATATCAGAGTCAGCAATTTGCCTCTTTGTCACTTTGTTCTGTCTCGAGGCTCTGCTTCAGGAGACGGAATCTTGCTGAGGTGGCCCGGGGTAGATGGACTCATGGCTTCCGGTGACATATTTCTCAGCTACCCAGCCCCTCCCCTCTGCCAGTAGAGGCTGGGACCATTTGGCTGAAACCTCCAGGGGTGGATGAGCCTAAAGGAAGGGGCTGCCCGAGGAGACAGGTGTCAGAAGCTCTTGCTGGTCCTGATTATCAAGGTTGACGCAGAGGCCAGATTTTGGATGAACTTGATATGGAGGGAG